>NC_080670.1:204386489-205014267 GCF_030247195.1 Topomyia yanbarensis | reverse complement strand
AAATCAGCCAACTGAAGGCCTGTAGCTAGACTGCTACAACCAAGGTTGGAAACTTCCGGGCGTGGCCAATTCATGATCGTGCGAACACGTGCGCTTGTAGCTTCGCGTTTGAGAACACGTTTCTAATGTTTGAGGTACTAAAACGCTCACATGATCACCGGGGCGTTCTCATGTTAGCGAAATCATGAGCTTAGGTGTGCGAGGATGATCGCAAAGGATTCGAGCGATTATATGTTAACATGTTTGATCGCGTTGGCGTTTGACGTGTGGTAGTGTGTATACATTCGATCACCGTGTTGTCATTTAAATATTCGCGTGGGTTTAATGTTTAAATTTAAATGAACAGTTAAACGAGTAAATTCATTTTAAATGCGAACTTAGATCGTTAAGCTATGGTAACGTTCCAGTTTGAACAATTTTTACTCGAAAAAATCTGCTTATTTTCACGCTATTACTACTATCACCACAAGCTGACTAACTCTGACGTAAAAAATCCGTACACTTTGCGTATTGGGTACTGGAGCGTTGCGAACCCTTGCAGTTCCTTACTGGATGATGAACAATTTTTTTTTTATAATGGTACCACACTCTCTCTAGTAGATCCAAGTTCATTACCATATAAAAACAAGCTTCAGAGCTTTTGATATTTTTTTCTACTTCCAATATAAAACTTATAAAAGAATATACCATACGTTGAAAATAGTTGTCTAAAACAGATTAGTAGGACAAATGAAGGCAACTTTTCTGAGATACTCTTAGCTCTAAAATAACAACGCCTGCAAAAGATTCTTACATGATCATAATTTTAAATGAACGTATACTACATATCAATTTCAGGAACAGTTCGCGGTTCATTCTATATGCGTTCAACCTATCCTACTCCATCATTCCTCCTACTTGGCCTCAATATTCTCCACCTTTAAACAACGTCATGCAACTATGAACTTCAGATTACCACGTGTTAATTCTGTCAGCATACTGCTAGCCACGAATTGCCTGAAGCAAATGCAGCTAGAAGCAAGGAAATGTCATTTTTATAGTCATTTTAAAAGTTTTAGATGCGCTGAAAATAATCATTTTTATCATCATTTTCATTGGACATGTAACAATAGTACCCAGAGACGCCGGATGGTGGTCAGGCGGTCTTGATGTATGCTACAGTATTTTCCATTAATATGACGACATTCTCAAAGCACACTACGACGTTTCGGTTAAAGTGGTTATATTGAATGCCAAAAATAACCTATTTTTTGAATACAAAAAGCAATAATGAGCTGACGTCTCTCTCAGTTTAAATTGTGATGCAAATTACAAAAAAAAATGCTAGATTTAAATCAACGCAGCAAGTGAAATGTTCAATGTTTCTTCTGTTTTATAGGATTGTTGATTATTTAATTTGATGGCTCGATGTACAGTTTTAGATATAAGCTGTTCATTATGATGTTTCCATTTTTACGCTGCCATTCACCGCAGACAATTAACTTAATCACTACAAGCTTACACAGCAAATGTATAGATAGCATCATGGTATCACTTTCATGCCATCTTTAATGGGTTTGAATAATTCATAAGTCGGATATTCGATCGGCCGGCGGCGTCCTACGCCAAACGCCTTGACAGTTCCAAACACACGGGATAGTGAAGTTTAGACTTCCTCATTGTTTACCTTCTCCACATAACCGAAACCGTTCGCCATATATTATCGGATCAATCTCACTCGCCTACTACTGTTTGACTTAATTCAAATAGAAGTCGCCACGCTCTGCCTCCTATGTTCCATTCATTGCGGCACCATCCAAACCAGCTTGCTGCGATGCGGTACGCCCCGGCTTGATAAAACAAAAACAAAAGTGTGTGAATCGCGATGGAAGAAGTAAACATGCAAACAGCTTCCTCTTCGAGCATTGTTATATGTTTACTGGCGCTTTGATGAGTGGTTTTGAGCATTCAGCGGTTTCACTTTCGTTCAAAACCAACGGCGGACATTTAATGTCGGTCAGAGAATTTTGCTTGTTGTCACTTATCCTATAATTATGATTTTTTTAACAAAGAAAGTTTGAACCATCATCCGTTGCACGAGGAATCTCCCCATCCCCTCGCTCATAAATATTCATTACGTCAACTCGTATCTCCTGCCGTGACATCTCGAGCAAAGCCACGCTAAACATAATTTATCTCTCATTTAGCCAAGACAATGGGTTTAATTTATAACCTCACAACCGTCACCGTCATCATCAGCATTTAAACTAATTAGGTACCTTTTCTTTCTCTCTCTTCCCCTCCGCTTTCAGTGGTTGCTGGTGGCCGGCCTAGCCGTCCTACTGGCATGTTCAGCCGAGGCCCAACAGCAGCAGCGCCGACTGCGGGTACGCCCACGAGTGCTACAACCCCAGCAGAGCAGTGCCGAGTATGACAGTGCGGAAGAGGAGCAGGATAACCGGGCCCAGCAAGCTATCCAGTACTACCGAGCGCAGGCCCGCGAGGATGACGAAGATCCGCGCCAGTTGGTTCTGGTGGCCAGCGAAGACGAGTACAACGGTCAGTACGGTACACCGACCCCGAGGGCACGTGCCGACACGTACCGGCCGGCAGTGAAAGTGACCACGGCTGCTCCTCTGTCACCGCGCAGTAAGGTTCAGGAAGCACGGCCACCACCGGTGCAGACGATCCGGAATTATAATAAGGTTAATGATGATGGTTCGTTCACTTTTGGGTATGAAGCCGCTGATGGTTCGTTTAAGGAGGAAACTCGCGGTACCGATTGTGTGGTGCGTGGAAAGTACGGTTATATTGACCCGGACGGTAACAAACGGGAGTTCACGTACGTATCTGGAAACCCGTGCGATCCGAACAACCCTGAAGGTAGTGAAGAAGAGGAGAAATCCGAGGAAGAGTCCAATGAAAATGTTCCACAGAACTATCCACGGAGACCGGCAGTTCCTCGACCGATTCCAACGCGTCCTGCGCAAACCACTCCTCGTCCAACGACGACTGTTTTCCAGAACAACTACAACTCGGGTTACAATGAGGAAGAGTCGGAGGAAGAGGTCCAAATCGGACAGCGAGTTCGTCCAGCTGCTCGTCCATTCGCCAACCAGCAGCCCCAAACAGTAACACAGCGACCTCGTGTCCAAGTTATCAGCACGACCCCCAACAATGCCTACCACACACCAACACAAACCGTCCCGGTGAACATCACCCCCAAACCGGTCTACCGGCTAGCTCCCCAGAACACGCTACAAACTCAGCTACCACCAACAACTTACCGTCCGGACACGACCACCCCAGTCAGTGGCTTCTTCTCAACCACCAAGAGCAGCGGAAACCTGGGCGGAACCCGACAACCGCTAGACTTTGACGCCGAGTTCAAACGATTCCAGCAAGACACCAAAATCCCCTCCACAACTCCAGCCAGACCGGTACAATCATCCACCCCGAAACAGGTCACCAACAACCCCATCTACCAGACCCAGTTGGTGTACGATCCGCAGACGGGTCAGTACGACACTGCCCTCTACCAGCAGCTCCCGCAAGGCGACGGTGAGTTCCAGCTGAACCATCGCATCCAACCGTACGTCCAGCATCAGGTTCAACACCACCAGCAGCAACCCCAGCTAGTCAGCCTACAGCAGCTGCAGCAGCAGAGTCCTCTGTATCGCAGCCAACCACCTCAACCCGCTCCGGCTCAGGTTCAGATCCCTCAGCAGATCTATCAGAAACAGCAGAACGAGCTGCAGTTCCTGAACAGCCAGCAACTGTTCGCCCAACAGTTGGAACTCCAGCAGAACCAACTCCGTGCCGATCGGTTGGAAGCTGCCAAGAAAGCTCAAGGTCCACCCCAGCATCGCTTCCAGGCGTCCAGCCCCCAGGTTCATCGCGTTCCGCAACCTCAGCAGCAGTACTACTTCGTCCAACCGCAGGGTCATTCCGGTGGACAGATTGAGGCGTTCCTGCGGGGTCACAACATTGAGTACTAAGTCCCTTTCCTATACCTAACCGTCCCCCTCTTGTCCCCCCAAAAAAGAAAAACTCTCAGCACTCTGACCCGTCCCGGGGGCCTAGAGAGTGTTTTGTCTAGTTTTGTAGTCTGCGAAGCGAAGCCATCTACTTTTTTTTATTTGTTTATCTCGAGTTAAGGATTAATTTAAAGCTGAGTTTCTGATCCCGGTCCCAATCCTAATTTAAGTTCTAACCCCCTCATCAATCTGCTCAGCTGGTCAGCTCTGTTCGCGCTCGTTCGAATCGTTACGTAAGACTTTGGAATAGTTGAACGAATGTCAGTCGTTTGTCGCCGCAACAAAAAAAAAAAGAACGAACGAAAGCGAAATGTTTTAGTTTTCTACTAGGTAAGTTTGTAAGAAAAAAAAAATAATTACTTTGTAAATAAGAGTTGGATTTTGGGCCCGTCGCCGTTCGAAGCAAAATCAGGAGGAAAGGTCTAAATATATCAGGTCCCAGTGGTGTGACAGTTTAGCCACGCTGTCAGTTGCTTAGCTTGGGAGTGAACCGACAAAAAAAGAGGAAAACTTTGGCGGCGGGTTTTCTTTTGTTGTTTTTTTTTTCGCGCAAAAAAATGTAATAATATTTAATGACAATAAAATATACACGAAGAAAGAAAAAATGGTACGGGCGTGGTACCGTTCGCGCTTGGGTGTCCATCAGTTACGCACCATTCCTCTGCCCCGTTTACTCTTGTTTATAGGTTAAAACCATTATGGAGGAACAAATGCCAATATGAAATTGAGTAAATAAATGAAAAAGATGTTGAAAATTAAGTGTCGCGAGTCTGTTTGTAAATGAGGTATCACAGAACCTAATCTAAAAAAAAAATTCGAAAATTGTGGTAATATTTTTGTCAACATATTCTCCACCTATGAAATGGCAACACGGTCTCAACGTTCAGGGCATATTCCCCTGCGCATTTCCCTCAAACAACAGCTAGGAAGTCCCACGGCTCTCGTAACCCATGAAACCCACGGTCAACAAGTGTAGTGCGCGATGGGTCAGCAAACCGGACTACAATATATGTTACGGGACTGACTTGTTGGGGTCTCACCGGATCATCAACCGGGACGCAGGAGGCGACGCTTTTACACGCACTTATGCAAGCAAGTTAGTTTCGCACAACAATTCGGTCAGAGCAAGCACCGACCGACCGATTACCGCACTGCATGGCCAACTGTGACTTTTCCGGACTGTTTCTCTCGCTCTATCTATCTCGGTGAAGGTGTTTAGTGTTTGTTGTTTTTTTTTTCTATATCTCCATGGAGGTGACAGCTGCTCCCAATACAAAAATGCATACGAACGAAAGTGAAAGTGCATTTGAACGGTGGCCGTCAGGTGTTCGAGTTTGTATGCCGGGGGATTGTTTAATAGTCTGATAGTTGGAGAACAGAGGAAGCGCAAACTGGCGAGGGGAAGTCTAGTGGTTTGTGTCTATCTGGTTTGACGTGCGCAAAGGCTATGGCTGGTGAAAATTTGCCTTGCATGCATAATCGACAACAAAATAGAAAAAAAGTCGGGTAGGTACTTGCTTCCATATTTTGTGTTTCATTAAATCGGGTGTTGTTCAGAATCATGAACGAACAAATTGCAGACGTGCTAGTTAATAACTATGAACTGAATTGAATATGACAAATGAGGTTCAGTTCCAGCTCTGCCCAAATCAGAGATACAAGTGGGGAATGTGAATGACATCTAACAGTTGTCGATCTAGTGTGCGTTGCTTTAAGAACCGTTTAACCGTGGTAGCGAACAGTCGATTTTTTGCTTTTCGACAGAGTAGTTATTCGCGAGATGAAAAATTAACTGGCGGTATAACTGGAGCTTAGGCTTACGGAAGTCGCCTTTATCCAGCTCCATCATCTACGCCATTCGGTACTGATATCATTTAACATGCGGGACGCTACCAGTGATATTAATATCTCAAACCTGAACGCAATCAACTGGAGCTAAAAATAGATAACGAGAGAGAGAGTTGGCCGATCGAAGAGAAGCGGCGGTGACGATTTGCTTATAGGAAATACTGGGGATCGATAGGTACATTAGTAGGTATTGGGGCTGTGGCGGTGATCACGATACTGTTGGGATTCATCACAGTTCCTCGATGGCGGAGTGGTTAACGCACCTAACTGGGAGATTGCAAGTGTAAATTTTCTCAGTGTATTCAATAAAAAGGTAAATTTTTGCCCTATCTACATTCTCACCGTTCCGGTCATTCTTTCTCTGTCTATTTCCGATTGTGCATGTTCCTAAAAACCTCCAAAAAAGGTAAAACACTCACTTCAAAAAAAGAATATTTGATTCCCAGATTACTCAATCTTGGGCCGATCTTTCATCTCTCATCTTGATCTTTATTCATTCAATCATATTTTCAACATTCACGGGTCTCAAATGGTATCTGCCGATGACTTTTCCGCAGGATTTCCGGTAAGGGTGACCTAGAAACAGGGCACCAGAAGTTAGACAAAACGCAGAATATTGTGGTCAAAAATTTGGCAATGGCAACAAGCGAGGCTGTTCGACACCAATATAACTTACGACATCGAAAGTTCGCAAAACCGTTTGATGACGGTAAATTGATTTACCGTCGACATATGTAATTGTTGAAAGCACTCGAGTCTTATAATGCTAAATTAGTACAACGATTGTCACCAAAAGGTCATCCTTTTACAAGATAGCTGGAAAAAAACTCGAAGTTTGGCCAGCAAATCTCTCCGTACCAGCATAGTATTTTTACCTGCAGCCTCTGGACTGACGGTATGCTTTTAGGTGAATTATTGGGAACTGTCCAAAAGTTGCCGTCGGTTGCTGATGGCAAAACTCCTATCATTTTTGTTCACTGCTCACGCACCGAATTGAAAACATACTCGCACAAAAAAAAATTTCTCCCGAGCTCGAGTCGGCTGGGTTAAACTTTTGCTTTGCAGTTGGCAGTCAATTTTACAAATTTTGGTACTATTTTTAACAACCCAAAATTCAAATTTTATGACTTTTTGTTCTAATTTTAGCACAAAGTTTACAAGTGCCCTCCCCGCCGGCAGGTTGAGGGGTTTGACGGTATTGCAAACATCATTAAGAGCATATCGCGTGCATCAGTGCTACTGAGCCTCTGATAGACATTGGCTTTAAGATGGTAATGGCATTACGCCTCGATAGTGGTGCATCGAGGAGACCGAGCGGGTCTTTTTTATGTTTTGTGTTTTTTCATACACTGCGCCTGCTCATACTAACGCTCAACCACTAGCCTGTGCGCGCTGGCGTGGCCGGCTGGCTGGTCGACGTAGGTTGACTTTTACTGTGGACCGTGTTTGATGACATTGTTCCACAGTTTAATGGCAGTGTGGGTGGACGGGGCTCACAGTGAGTGTGTGTCCATTTATCGGTCTACTTCGTCATCGTGCTCACGCTGATTAAATTAATTTAATAATTGAATTAATTTAAAAAATACATAAGTAGATTAGTTTTTGTTTTGTAATAATGGTATGCTTATCTGTGTATGTGTTCGTCTGAGTATTTGTGACAGTTGGGTCAGGGAATGGATGCAGAACTGGCGTATATGATAAAATAGTGGGTAATCCTTCTTGGGAATCGTTGGTCACTTTTACCGGTGTTCAATTTGTCCATTCGATTCGATGCATTCGGGAAGATCGGATTGGATAAATTAAGGTACGATTAATTTACTGAAGCACGTGAATCATCCATTCCCGGTCAGTATAGCATGCTGAAATTCTAACAGAATGCAATTGTCGTTAATAGTAAATAAACAACATTTGCTGCATATGGACGAGTTAAAGTAGTTACATGTGTTATTCTATTCTACTTCATTAGTCTGTTTCTTTTGTACTTCTATTAGTTTGTTTTTCCATTACTCACGTATACTAAAGTAGTATTGGTCAAATTATACGCTTGTAATTAACCTCTTTGCATTTTTTCTTCATTATTTGGCATGTTATGATTCCTTTTACTGCTACATCTCTATACTATATCTATGCTCATATAAGTACAGACGTACAAACACTCGTGGCCTTCGCGATAACACAAACCACGTCACAAACGCGACCATGCAATTGCAATCATCTACACATACGCCCGCGATTTTGCCAACATTATAACACCCCGGTAGTTGAGTAAAGCACCTATAAACTTACAAACGCGGTCTCAAGTATTAACCCACCATGATAATGAAACGGTCACGTCCAGAAGTCTAACCTCGGTACTAGCCGCCTAAACTCCTTCAGTTGAATCAATCAAAAAAAATGACGTATACAGTGGACATGATTGGGAACGCTAATGATATGGGGGAACTGACTCTCTTCTATCATCTGTACTATACTCTAAAAATTAAGCATCAGATTCACGATCCGCGCGCGTTCATGCAAGAATACAGACCACATGATTATAAAATCGAAAATTTCTATGCGAGGTCACGTACACGTGACAAACACGTTAACATACAAATGCTAAAGCCCTTCGCGACTATCCACAGCACCTACATCCGCAATCTCGCAAACATGAAAACATCCCGGTGATAAGGTGAACGTTTCAGTGCTTATACATTCAAGCGTGAACCTAAAAACTCCCGCGCTCGCATAATCATTAATCGGTCACTTCCGGAATCTTTCCTTGGTATCAGCGGACCAGGTCCATGCCTTCAATTGGACCAATTAATAAAAGAAAGCTCTCACATCCACGGGATAATGCGTTTCATGGCGACGTAACCGGGAACGAACATGTGAATAGCCACACGGTTACAAAATCCACTTATGTACACGCGGAGTCGCATGCACGCGAGCACACGCGACAATCACGTTAACATACGAACGCTTAAGCCATTCGCGATCAACAACGCACGTCTACGGTCGCGATCGCGCAAACTTGATAACATCCCGTTTTATCACTTACGAAGTTTCAAAAGCGGTCTCGAACGCGAACCTACAAACGTCCGTGTTCGCGCGATCATGAATCGGTCACGTCCGGAAATCACCCTCCTTCCTAGCAACTTAGCAACTTAGGACATTCAGTTGGATCAGTCAAAAACTAAAGCTCATATCCACTAGACAACACCTTCCATTGCGACATGATCGGGAACTCTAGTAATATGGAAGATCTCACTTTCTTTTAGCATCTGAGCCGTACACCAAAAAAATTATGTATTAGATTAAAGGTCCGCGCGCGATTATCCAAGAATACATGCGACTATGCGAAGGGCACACGGTTATAAAATAGAATTTATACAGGCGAAGTTACTTGCACGTTAGCACACGATACATACCAACATGCACACGCGATTGAACACGCTAACGCTAACAAATGCTCGAGCCCTTCGCGATGATACACGCGATCGCGAAGTCTCTACTCCCACAGATATCTGAACCGTACAATGAATATCATATTCAGAATCACGGCCCGCTGCAATTGGCCTTAAACTGCTTAGTTTGTTTTAGTGGGCGGCATTGCCTGTCTCGTCTGCAATAGTAGTGTGTGATTCTGACGGAGAGCCCTTCCGAGAACCTAACTTTACAGCTCCTACAGCTTTACTCTAGAAAAAATAGTACAAAATTTACAAAATTAATTTTTTTTCTTCGAAAACATCTAGTGCAAATTTATAAAACATAAATTTATGAATTTTATAATAAATAATATATAATAAAACAAAATTTATGAATTTTAGAACAACTTTTATAAACTTTAGTACAAAGTTTAGAACAAATTTTAAGACTCATTTTATTTGTTCTGTTTGTGTTATCAAAATACTGATTTTAACGAAAATTTGCAAGAATAAATATTAGTACAATTGAGAAATATGTATAATTTTGGTAAAAATGTTTACTAAATTTATTACATTTTCACGCCTAAATTTAAGAAACTACCAATTTTTAGAACAATTATTGGTACCAGTTATATAAACATAAGTACGATATTTATCAATTTTAGTAGAGGAACCCGAAGCTACTCGGATCTTCCTAAGCAAATCGCATTTTAGGTAGATAAATGTAAAAGAATTTATCGGTCAAAGGTCCTAATTGTTAGAGCCATTTAGAGCCACAATGGAAATATGTTAACCTATAAAATCTGGCAAAAAATGAAACACTTTGTATCTGCTTTCTAAAAAACTGAAGAATGAGATTCAACTGTCAAAATTAATGTTTTAGAATAGCGGTTCCACGAGAATGCATGACTGTCAGAAAGTCTTACGATGTTCTGAGAAATCGAGGGGGTCCTAACTACCCCCACGGTCTTAATGGCTCCGGTTTCCCCAAAACAGTAAAAATATTTGCGACTGCAATCTCCACAACATTGATAATATTTTGCCTATCAATACTACTACTTCACACTACTTAAAAACTTAAATCAGACCTTATCGAGCTCTATACAAGATAAAGAAAATGCTGCGCAATTTTTTGTAGACATGTATCAAAGAAATATATTGAAAGAACAGCTCATGTAAAAAAGAAGGAAAATATCCACAGAACAATATTCAACTTAGGACAAAAAATCACAATCGTTACTAATCAGTTCGAATTTATGGATTTCTCTACTATGGTAATTCCGACAAACAGAATAACATTCGTCCGGTTTATCAAAATTCACCCATTCAACCAATCGTTTTCAAACTTTGAGAAGATAAATAAAGCAGATAAAAAACATTTTACACATTGGTTTAATTTAATTTAATAGCCATAGCCAAATGTACGTATCTTCTTCTCAGCACTACTCACAACCATGACGAGTCAATGCACTTGCGTCAACAGATGAGAGTAGAGCTTAAACATACTTTGTATTCCCACTGTGCTCAGCCGATTCAGCGCCTTGTGAACCTTGTACGTGTGTTGTTTAACATGTTGCATAAAAGTTTTGCTTGAATGCAATTTTTTCGACACGTCTCTCCCTGCACTATTGGCATTCCTTTTAAATACGTCGACTACCCGCTTGTCATCTTTCTCACTATACGGAGATCTAGTTTGATCACGTTTTTGCTTACTATCGATAGTGAAACGTCCTTTATACCGTTCCAAAAAAACACGACATACCCCAGGTTGGACGATTCCCAGCTACTAGTGAATAATACACATCGAACTCATTTCACCTAAAATTTAAGTTACAGAAATTTTAAACTTTAATGCAATTTAATTCCGTACACCCTTTAATTGCTCATTCGGCTAAATGTCTTTCGGGCAAATGACCGGACACCCCAGCTGAAGTTAGTTTCTACAATTTTCTGATGACATTCTTCTCAGAATTTTGACGAGTCCAGCTTAGTATTCCTATAAAATCCGTTCCTGGATGCTGTTTTTTTGAATAACATCTTATAGAATCTTTCTCAGAATTTTGATGGAATCTTTTCGGCTTGAAGCTCATTTCTCGATCGTTTGTAAGTAGGACTTTCCCTGCTACTTGGGTTCTTGTTTGCCCAGCGGACCCCTAGTGACAGGGCGGCCCAGATGCTTCTACCTGTATTTACCGATCTCCTCTGTTCTGCACACTTCGATGATGCTGCTGATGGCTGGAATTGCGTTGCGGTTTCCCAACGGCCGCGTTCTGCTTCAACATGACTCTGGCTGCTACAGCAGTGGCCCTTGGCATTTAGCTAGAGAGCTTGGCTCCTTTGTGGGATTCTCCCTAGCGACGAATCGCTTACTCGCCGCAAGCGATCCCGCAAGTCATCGCAGTGCACTTCCCATTGGGGAACCTTTGTCCGCTTTGTTTCGTTCTTCTTGGCAATTAACTGTCAAGGGGGCTCGTTAGACTGATCCTCCACAGTGGGAACGGTCGGTGTTCGGTGGATTGCGTTTTAGTCGGGGACGCAAGAACGCTCCTTTACGGTTAGTTGTCGCACTTCGAAAAACCAACACTACACACAAGAGTATCCGAACCACGGGTCAGCGGTGTTTTCAACGGAGATTTTCAGAGTTGCACATGCAGTGCGCACTGGTTTTCGTTGCGAGAAACTGTCCTAAAAAAACAAAACTAATCAGGACGTCTTTTTGATGCCATGGTCCGCCACTATCTCACACAACTACGGTAGCCAAGAGAGAATTGTGGGCTTATCTAACTCTAGGTTGTTTATTCACAAACATAATACAAATTTATCTTACCTATCTCTAAGAAGAAAAAAAACCGTTTACAAACGCCGCGAAAATAAACAAAAAAAATGTCTACGCTGCCACCTGTCGGAACATCTGCTAGTCAAGCTCTTCAACGAGCGGTTATTTACTGCTGAATATTCCAGTTCGTCTTCGTTGAAGTGTTACCCGAGCCTAACCAGAAATTGCTGGATCCGTGTTAGGCGTAGGTCGATCTCACCGAGTAGGAAGTGATGCGTTCGTACATTAAGAATGCTCCAAATCTCACACTGATTTTGTGTCAAAATTTTTGAAACAATTTATTGGAACGTTATAAGCATTTCTTCTCACAAATGACATTTCTTCTAAGTGATCAACCGAGACCACTATAGCAACAAGAGCTGAGTGAGGGAACGAAGACCACTTACCACGAGCACAACGGGCAACGGACCAAACTAGTTTCTCGGCGTGAGCCGAACTGTTTAACTAAAAAAAAAATACAATTTATTCGACTCGTGACTTTCGAGAGTCTGTTTGGTTTGTGTGAACAATGTCAAACAAGCCTATACCGGGACCACCACAGAAAGTCGCTACTGTTCACAACCCGGGTGAGGCAGCCGATGTAGTTTGACCGACTCCACCCGTTCTAAGCTGGAGCAGTTCGGAACGTCACACACAAGATTGGCACGCGAGGACACCAAGCCGATTACCAGCTCACAGCAGGATTTAGAAGAAACAAATCACTATCCGGAATGTTTACGATCATCATTGACACAGCCGCAGCCTGCTTGACACTTCCACTCACTCTCAAGAATGTTTGACTCGTTCGAGTCCAATCGGAGTTAATTTTCGACACGCCGAAAAGGCGCGCGTGCACTGATTACTCATCGACTGGAACCGCGACCAACCGACCGAGGCAATAAACATTTGTTACATTTTGTCAAATCACTCTGAAACTCAAGTCCTTCCTCACTGCTTACCATCAACTCTTCTCCTTGACGTACCTACCTACCTACCGACTGTCAAGAGCTCTCCACGTTGAACAACGTCAGTCTATAGCAACGCAATCATCATGGCATGCTGCTTGGCTCTTAAGGATAAGTGGTTTGCCGGTTTGTTATTTTTTGACAGACTGACTGACTGACTGACCCAAGCACCGCGAAGAGTTTGCTCAAATCTGTTGGAGTGATTAATTAGTTTTAGCACGGTGACTGCTGATGACCGCCACCACTCTGAATATATAAATTAAATCAGATTATCACCGTTGGATGCGAGCGTCCTTGAGATTGGTAGGATTAAGTAGTCGCAATCAATTGAAATCGTTCGGATTGAGTGAGGTTGCAAATGTCGAACCAAAAGCCAAGCCCAACATTTACAACAACAGCAGCAGCAACAACCAGACCAGACCAGGAGATACAGAACGGATCTTTGGCCTCTCCGACCGAGCCCGCGACCTCTGTGCAGCACATGGGCTGAAGGCGGACGGTATTGTTGGCATTTTCAACCGATCCGAGGGTGTTCGATCGGTACGCTTGGTGACTCAGCCCCTTTCGACGATTGGGGTTCTGAGCTCCAGATAGGTGAATTTATTAGAAAGGACACATGGGGAACGGTGAGTAAATACATAGCCGCCGCCGGTGCCGTGGCGGGTGCCAGCCGCACACAGACGGTGACTAATCGATGCATGATTCGGCGCTAGAAACGAGTGGTTTTTCTCGCAAATTACCGATATTATCGCGGTTCTAGGTAGGAACAATCTCCCGCCCGTGTTAGAACTATCCGGCTCGAGTGGCCTTGAACGGGGCTGAAATGTTGATCCACGGGAATTTTGAAACGATTGATGGGTCGCACTTAACTAATGGACGAAAATTTACATTTGCTGGGTCTTATCATGATCTATTTAAAATGTTTCGGGAGAGAACAACTCAAACACAGGTTACTTACCATTGAAGGTCAGTCGGAAAGCAGAACCTGGATCAATTATGGTAATGAAAACTCATCACATTTGAGTGAGTATATTCAGCATAGAAGCTATCATTAACTAGCAGATATAGCCCTGAAAAATCGTACGGATATCGAGAGGGCATTATTAAAAATCGTGGCAATAAATTGGATTCCAGACGGTTACCTGACTAAAGAATCATCACTGCCCATCGGACTAATTTGGCTCAGCAATTATCGCACTACTTGTCAAACCTTCCTGAACGCTGGCAACTGTTGTGAAACAGCATGGCACCGCTTGCTAAGATTGAAAAATTCGTTTCAGTACAAGGCGTATATTTTTGAGTGACTGAAAGCTCGTGTCACGGTATTGTACGTTTCATTGGAAACGAGCATTCAATCCTTTTGAGGCGACGAATTGAATTGGCGCATTTGCTAATAAATGCTGCAGAACGTCGAAAAATATGTATTACCCAAGTTTAATGTGTGCTATTTGTTTACCTTAACTGAATTTGTTAATAAAACTAACTGAAAACTCTGCTTCCAAAGTTTTAGGTTTTCGCATGTTTTATTCACAGTAAGGTTTTTACACGAAATTGTACCACCTTTTTTTAAAGTGTCATTCATCCCCTAAGAAATACATTGCGATGAATCGTCCACCGAATAACTCTACGAATCTTGCTTGGAAAAGCACGGACAATAATCTTCATTCATCTCAAGAATTAAAATAAATTAGCTCTGCTGGCACAATAGGAACACTTTTCAGCATTTCCAATGCAACAGTCATCCTTTGCGCACTTTCCACACCGCGCTTTATTGCTATATTAAAAATCTTCGCTCACTGGAGCGAAAGGGCCTTGAAACAGCCAGCACAATGCTTCCGCAGATGCACGCATGTATAACTCGAATCGGTAATCACACCGTCAATTTCAACTTTGTGGACAGACGTGTAGACGCGATAGTCCTTCATAAAATATTTGTTGCCAGTGATGTCCTTTGTTAGCTTTAAGCTGGAAATCACAATTCTGAGCTTATCTGGGCTTTCGAGATAGCTGTCACGGCTGAATATTTCTGCCGAAACAAGCTCAGATCAGAAGGTTGGAGTTGACAATGCTGCTTTGCGTTTGGAAAATGCCGCTAACAATTTCACCTCCGCAAGCCGCAAAGGACGCTAGCGTGGAAATGTTGATCATGTTTGTAAACTTAGTAAGAACAAGTCATAGAATTATTAGTCAGCCATTTCGATGCACACCACTAAATTATTGTTCGAAAGTCGAACTAAAATAGCAAGCTAAAGTATGAGAAGGGCGCAAAACTGAAACTCCGCCAAGGGCGTCAGAGGACCACGCTACGGTCCTGCTTATACGTAGGTTTTCTCATTTTAGTGCATGTACTCGAGGATCCTTGCATTGTCATACTTAGCGACCCGTACAGGATACACAATGCCACCGTGCCCTTACTTTTAAACGATATCAGTACCAAATTTCTTATATGATGGAACCAGATAAAAATAATAATACTAAGATCCATTCGCTTTACAAGTTGACCCGACAATAGTTAGAGATGATCGCCTAGATGTGACTCCAAAGTAGAATCTGAATTGATTTTGATTTTGTTACGTACGAATTCCACAGCAAGGATAGGAGCCATGGTTCATTGACTACGTACGTAATATTGCAGTAATCGAAACTAGTAAAACTGTTTACAATTATATCAACGATATCATACTGAGCTACAGCACTGTATTTAGTTATAGGATGCTCACATTCTAGAAAGTTTTTGTCCTCATTGAGTGGTAAAATCCTAGACAAGATGCGTCAACAGAGATCGTTGATGAATACATCAACAATCAGTTGTCCTAAGTGGCTTCCTTGAGCGAAACAAATAGGCATTTCGAATAAGAGTAGGTGCACCAGTCTCCAATAAAGATAGATTGTGACTAATATTATGATTGAACCAATTTATAAAAAAATTAACATCACGATGGCTTTTGCTGACCTTCATTGAATTCCGCAAATATTTTAGAATTTAAAGATTGTAAAGATTACACGTACTGTTCGTTATTTAAGCCATACATTTATGATTTTGCTGGGAATACCGACTCTAGCACCAGGTTTAGTAAACCCCATTTTAAGTACTGATTTTGACCAGGTAAACCAATACTTTTGCGGTCTGAAAACAGTTCTCATTTGTGTACCAGAAATCTCCGAGAATAGCGTGGTTTTTGCGGTTCTTCTGCGTTTAGGGGTACATTAGAATAGAACCTCTACCGGTGCGAGGGTTAAGCGACTAGATTTCAATTATTCCATCTCCACGTGATTTAACCCTCGCGCCGTTATATTTTGTGCAACACCTTTTGAAACTCTAGCGAAATCTTCTTCCAGCAACAGCGGCTGCTCATTCGCGTGAGTGCCGGAGGGTTTATTGAAAAATTTTAAATTTAAAGCTGCTGTTGAAAAAACTTGGCAATACTTCAGTTACAAATTCTGAAGTATAACTTGAAGTTATCCACGTAGGAAAGCTTTAAACACTTCAAGGAGTGGTTAACGTCATCAATGTAGATTAGGAATAAGAGAGGTCCGAGGTGATTTCCTGGGGGTACACCTATATTTTTATCTATATTTCACTGACATTTCGCCAAACTAATAGGTACCAGCTTAACCAACTGAATTTAGTGATGTAGCGTTCAAGACGAGGATGCTTATGCGAGTGGTTGAGATGGCGAACAGTAGTAGCCAATCATGAATGGATGACTTCGACCCGCGTATTATACGTTGCGCAGGTGCGAAGTGGAGTATTCCAAGCAGTTGGATTTATGTGTCGAGAATTTATAATTTAAATGGGTTGCACAGATAGTAGGAGTCAATGGATTAGCCGGCATAAAAATAGGTGTTGCTAGTGCGGAGCTATTGGTACCGCTATTTTAGCTCGAGCCAAATATCGGTGTTGCAATATATGATCGAAAATTGTTAGCGTAGTTAGTAAAAGACAACGAATTAGCTGGTAACATAAAATGTTATTCTTCATTCTAATTTAAATCCGCAAACTATTTTTGCGTCCATTAGAGAGAATTTTGCATTATTTGGATACCATGGTGGTACCAGTTTATATAGAATTTGCTGTGTGACCGCACTGTTCAACCCGTAGCTCCGGAACCGGAACTCCGATCGACAAAAAAAAATCAATATAATAAAATCAAAAAAAAAATCTTTCTATGAGAATTAATATTTACAATAAATTACGTACGGATGCTTCGCAGCCAAGTGGTTTACTGCCCGCGAGTGCTACTTGCGTGCGACAATTCTCTCTAAACTCCGCAAAGCTATGATACTTGATTTTTCAGCTAGCCTGAAACCCGGAATTTTTGGAATCAGAACTTCTGTGATATCGCGATTCATGGATTGTTTGAAACCCCTGGATTCGGGGATGCTGGAATTTGGTTGGAAGAATTTCTGGGACTTTTGGGATCATAGTATTCTTGATTTTCGACTTTTGATTTTGGAATCCTGGAACTCGTGGTGTCTAGATTCCTGATTCAGCAATTCAGACATTTTTTCTTCGAATTTCTTGTATTATTAGATTTCGAGATTCTTTTTCTTTTTTTATTTCGATTATAGAGGTTTTACCCTTAAGGTCATTCGCCTCTTCGGGTTTGAAAAATCCCGGAACTCGAACCCAGATGCGCTGCCTTTCGAGATTCTCAGCTTCAGAAATTTCTCGATTATTGATCCTGGAACTCTTGAATTCTGGAGTTTAGATTAAGGGATTAAGTGGCTCTAAGATTTTAGGATTCTGGAATGGGTTCCAAGTTGTTCCAGGTGATCTGGACTGGATTGTTGATTCTTAATTCATGGATTTACATTTTTTACTTTAGTACAGGTTAGTCTTTTGTCTTCTGTTGGTGAGAGTCGAACTTAGGCAGCATAACTACGAATCACTCAAGTACACCAACATGCCTCCCGGTAAAGACAGACTTGTCCCTCTTTACCGTGAGAACCGATAAATTCCGAGATTTTAGGGTTCAGCGATTCGGTGGTGTTGTTAGTCTTTTAGGTGCAGGGATTCTGTGATTGTAGAATTTTTCTGAGATGGCGGCATTTCAAAATTAAATAATACTTTTTGATCCTAAAACTCTTGGCCGTTCGGTTTTGTATTCAGTGATTCTGAGATTTAGAGATTCTGGAATGTTGGGAATTGTATGCTTTTGCGATATAGGGACTCTCGAACCAAGTGATTTTTCGTTGCGAGATTTTTTTAACTTTTCGGGCTCTCTGATTTAAAACCGTTGCGATTTTGTACATTTGGTGATTGGAAAACAACTGAGCTCCCCTGGGCTCGATTTCCAACTAGCGCTAACGATGAAAAAAAAATTCTAATCCGGAAACAGAAGCGAATGGCACCAAGGTGGAAACTAACAAAACATCAGAAACAAGTAAATCTTCCAATTATTGTTTCAAAATCTCTGAAGAACTCTAAATTACAGAATTGTGTAACGTTAAAAACTCTAAATCCCCCAAAATCTCAAAATAAGGAAAGGCGAATACCCAAATTTCCAAATGAACGTATTTATAAGTCACTGCATTTTCAAATTCGTAAATTTTAAATTCAAGATTCCTTTAAATTTTTTAAAATTCATTGATTTTAAGATTCGAAGATCCCGAGCAGTCGCTATTTTGAGGTTCACGTATCTCAAGTATAAACCTCAGGGATGCTTGGATTTTGATTTCGGAAATCAAAGATTCAAGGAATTTGAGACACTGGGGATTCATGATCCTCCACCTTCTCGACGGAATTCTGACATCCTGGAATTTTTAGTCAGACATTCGAGATGTTCCATAATCTGATTCTATGACTGGACAGTTGGAGGGACTGCTAAATAGTTGCCGATTCAAAAATTAAGACATAGAACAACAGATTTCCCCGAATTCCATAATTCTAAAAAGTCGGAACTAAGTCACTTGAAAAAAGTCTCACAATCACAGGAATCCCAAAAGTCGAATATTCAATTTTCTGACCGATCAAAGTTCTAAACTTTTATAACGGGAATCCCGGATTGTGCAGTGTAAGATCTGTAAAGTTTTGGAAATGTTTTCTTTGATTCTGGGCTTTTGATTTCTGGCAACTTTGGAATTCCGAGAAGGACTTTTGGGGTTATGGTAGCTTTGATACACAATTTTTTATTTTTTAAATTTATGCCACTGGGATTTTGAGATTCAATGGTTTCTGATCAGGGATTCTAAGATTCTACGATTCTTGGAATATCAATCCTGGGACGATAGGGTTTAGGTTTTGTTATTCCTAGTTCTAGAATTTTAGAAGAGAGGTAATTTAAATTGTAACCCGCTAGAATAACAAATTAGTACTGGGTGAAAAAGGCCTATTTTTGATTACTCTTTCCGTAGAGTGTACTTGTTTTTGTAACATTATAATGCATATATGCTCACCGCTGTTCTGTACCATTCACATTTAGTTGTAAATTTTTATTTGTTTTCGCAATATTTCAATTTTAGGTTAGATAAATCTTCATTGATTGGGACAACTCGCCGAATTATCAACCACCTGACATCGACATGCTTAAGACTCGAATTGGTATCAACAGGTCGAAAAATGTAAAAGTAAACTCGTTTCCCATCGTCCAAAATGTTCATTTCCATCTCCTGATTTCGCTCCTGGCAATAAATCAACGCCGACGAAGGTCACGGATTTAAATTAATATTCAACCGTAGCAGGCTACGACGGACGGCTAGTACAACCCGACCCGACCCGACCTTGCGAGGTACAGTGCAGTATCGAAGTAGGCCGCGCCACTACTACCGCGCCGCTGCCCTGCTGACCAGAGTCAGAGTGTGACCCGGTCGCAATTCGTGATAAGTGGTCGAATTTTGCAATTGCCGCCGCCGCAATAATACACTGTGTGTGCGCGGCCGGAGACCCGTTACGCTTTGCATTCATTGTAACGAAACCGACCGATTGCCATCTGGTGGTGGTGGTTCGCCAGCGGCAAAAACTCATTAATCCGGATTCCAAAGCAACCATTCACGGTGGTTGTTAACGCGCGTGAGTCAGTGTCTGCCAGGTGAGTTTCGGATCGGAGCCGGATTGCAATCGAAAAAAGGAGAAAAAATCGGTTCAAAGCCAAACGAGCTTTACATTTTGCCCTTAAGGTGATACCCGGTCGCGGGCGCAACAATAACAATTGAATTAAGTGTGAGAGTGAGTACGAAAAGGAGTGGGAGTTGCTGGCTTGCCGCACAATCCGATCCCCGAGAGGCGGTGGAACACGCATTACAAATAGCCGTCGTCGGAGTTGTACGATAAAAATAATAAAATAATAAAAGAAGTCAATTTGAGCCGCCCAAGGTCGGTCGGGCTGGAAGGCAGCCAGTCGGGCAGTCGAGAAGCTGATCCAATCAGGAGTGCTTTCATTTATGGAAATTGGTGACAGGCCGCATTCGAGTCGAAGATCGATCGCAGTATGCCTAGAGCACCGTTGAATGATGAAATAATCGGACGGTGCTTTCATTTGTTGTGGTTTGCGAAGGATTGACCTAAAAACTAGCCTACTATTGATTGGCTGGAAAGACCTAAAACTGATAGAATCGTTCCAAACGTCAAAGAATAAACGCTCTAGATCGGGTGGTTTTGTTCTTTCCCTGATTCGATAAGCTAACCAGCACCAGCTGGTGCAACAGTTAACCGGACCCGCCCTGTATACAGCATACATAATCGACATACCTCGTACAGTACGGCGTCATTTAATCGACGAAGATTTGTTTGGAAGCTATAGCGAGAGACACAAAACCACACCAACCAAGTCACGGTGTACTAGTCTGGATTGTGTACATGCAAAACAATGCCCCGTTCCAAAATGGACGACAATGCGGTCGGACCAGGCCAGTTCCAGTACGTTAGCGAGTGATTAATTTACCATATTTTATTACCCACCGACGGCTTAAGGTCGCTACGAATTATGGCCCCCCCTCGTTGGCATTCGCTACTATTTTACGGCAGAGAAAAAGGTTCGCTGGGTTGGGGACGTCCGGGTGTTTCACCGTTTTTTGACCGGTAAACATAAACTAAACTAGATCAAAGTTAGTCGCTCGGTTGATCTTTTGTTCCCTTTCAGACATATGTACATGTCACGGGTGGAGGAAGTTTATGGCACTCGCGGATTATCGTGTGATCGTAAATGATCTAAAACGTTTGACAATTTTGGATTGTCATAAAGCTGTCGCGTTGGCAAATGTTAAAAGGTTTTTGCTTCGGCGGAATATGGAGACGGATGTTGTCTTTGAGAGACTAGATCGTGATTGGAGGATTTTATTCTTATGATCAATCATCCATCAGCATCAAATTTGACAAGCGGATGAACGTGAATGGAGGTGATTCCCTAATCTAATGCATCACAAAGATTAGCCGTAAAATTAAAAGATTGATGAAAAGATCAAACTTGTTTGTAGAACTGCGAATTGTGTCTGTCATATTTCCACTTCTCAGCGGTCGAGAAGTCAGTGGGGAAGATGAAAGGGAACAATGACGTAAGCAATGCCGACTTTAACTTGAAACTATGTTTTTACAAATCGCTGGCATTCGGTGGTCTGCGATTGGCGAATCGAATTGTAAAAGAATGTATATTCCAATTTTTTTTTTCTTAAAGGCGAATCCAAATATTCTGGATGCCATCCTGATCACACTGTTCTTTTTATAAGATTCAGGTTTTTCAGCGTTTACGCAGGTCTTCAAACATCCGAATTAAGCATAGTTTTGGTGTTGGAAAACCTGGAGAAGAACTCATTTCAAACAATAAAAAAATTCCGTGGTCTTCTTTCTATAGGCCGTCGACTGTCAATAATGCACGGAACAAAACAAGAAAAAAGAAACAAGAAACCATAAAAACAAAAACAAAAACATAAAAACATAAAACCATAAAAACATAAAAACATTAAAACATGAAAACATGAAAACATTAAAACATAAAAACATTAAAACATAAAAACATAAAAACATAAAAACATAAAAACATTAAAACATTAAAACATAAAAACATTAAAACATTAAAACATTAAAACATTAAAACATTAAAACATTAAAACATTAAAACATTAGAACATTAAAACATAAAAACATTAAAACATTAAAACATTAAAACATTAAAACATTAAAACATTAAAACATTAAAACATTAAAACATTAAAACATTAAAACATTAAAACATTAAAACATTAAAACATTAAAACATTAAATCATTAAAACATTAAAACATTAAAACATTAAAACATTAAAACATTAAAACATTAAATCATTAAAACATTAAAACATTAAAACATTAAAACATTAAAACATTAAAACATTAAAACATTAAAACATTAAAACATTAAAACATTAAAACATTAAAACATTAAAACATTAAAACATTAAAACATTAAAACATTAAAACATTAAAACATTAAAACATTAAAACATTAAAACATTAAAACATTAAAACATTAAAACATTAAAACATTAAAACATTAAAACATTAAAACATTAAAACATTAAAACATTAAAACATTAAAACATTAAAACATTAAAACATTAAAACATTAAAACATTAAAACATTAAAACATTAAAACATTAAAACATTAAAACATTAAAACATTAAAACATTAAAACATTAAAACATTAAAACATTAAAACATTAAAACATTAAAACATTAAAACATTAAAACATTAAAACATTAAAACATTAAAACATTAAAACATTAAAACATTAAAACATTAAAACATTAAAACATTAAAACATTAAAACATTAAAACATTAAAACATTAAAACATTAAAACATTAAAACATTAAAACATTAAAACATTAAAACATTAAAACATTAAAACATTAAAACATTAAAACATTAAAACATTAAAACATTAAAACATTAAAACATTAAAACATTAAAACATTAAAACATTAAAACATTAAAACATTAAAACATTAAAACATTAAAACATTAAAACATTAAAACATTAAAACATTAAAACATTAAAACATTAAAACATTAAAACATTAAAACATTAAAACATTAAAACATAGAAACATTAAAACAAGTTTATTGAATTTAATAATAAAAATTAGAAAATCTCTGGGATTGCAAATATGGTTCGGGTAGAAAATAAAGGAGGGGAGAGTGAGTTCCTACATCTGGTTATCAGAGACAAGGGAAAGAGAGTGGACGATGATAACCGGGGGGGGGGGGGGGGGGTGATATCAACATTCAGTTTCCAGCAACGGAAGATCCACGGCATCGATTACAGACTCGGACGACCTTCTTCAGGAAGCATCAGCAGGGACGCTGATGTTCCTCCAAACGTTTTCGTGATACGGCTCAGATGTGGATCGGCAACACACCGAGTTACGCGTTTGATTTTCGTGCTGTAAGTCCCGTGTTTGTTAACTCATTCCGCGGAGATGTTTCGTGCCGGCTCGAAGTCACATCAAACCATCGATGGTGTACGGTACGAATGGAGGAGAGCACTGCTGAGCATTATAAGAAAAATAAAAGGGCTAATTCAATCTGTACATTGTTGGTTTTTAGGAAGGCGTAAACGAGGGACATATAGAGGAGATCGCGGCTTGCCAGTACATCCCGAACCGGGACATTGGGCGATCTTACTCGGTCCTGAAAGGAATCCAATAGTTGAGATCTGCCCGAAACAATACTCGGCGCATGCCCTGACAATATGATCGATATCGTGATAACCATCACCACAAGCGCAGATACTACTTTTCGCGAGTCCAGTACGTCGGATATGAGCGTCTAGCGTGTAGTGATTGGACATGAGCCGAGACATCAGACGAATGAAATTCTGATCCACAACCATTCCTCTAAACCAAGGCTTCGTGATACCAACTTTCTAGCGTCCTCGGACGAACGATAGTAAAAAAATCATTGAAGTAGATTGGTCTTTCGTAAATGTCACCTTCTAATGCGCCCGCCTGGAAGCTAGAGTCCGCAATCTTGTGCGGTTTCTAGGTTTCACTGAACGGAGAGCCTCTATTGAGCTGAGGCTGCCCGATACGATAAAATAATGATCGGTGGGTAAAGTATCAATAATTCCAAGGCTATACTGAATATCAGCGAGTTCTGTGGAGTGGAGCCTTAACCCGTCGGCTACCTGTTGCCCGTTTATATTGGAGTGAATGGGGCACTTTGAAATATTGGACGACAAACATACAAGATGCGAAAAATTATGAAAGATGAAAAAATTGTTGTTATTAGAGACATAACGCCCCTCAATATTGCTTCTGCGCTATTCTTCCGTGTTCTGTTTAGCAGACAACGCCCATTGACAAAATATTTTGTCAGTGATTACCACCGGCGGGTTACGAGTAGACGAGTAGACGAGCGATGAGCCATTACTCTATGACAATACTATTTGTCGTTATGTTATCATCGTTGGCTTCTTTATTGGTGTTGCTGGTTATTGCTTTGGAGGCACTAGGTGCAATTGTTGTTTCTGCTCAGTTGGTACTGGCAGTGAGTTTAGAGATTCAAAATGCATCAGTTATTGGGTGGTATTTTTATTGTGATTTAGCAGCGTATGTCGAAGGCTGTTTATTGGTGTTGATTTTTCTTGTAAGCTTCGGCGCATGGCTTTCCGTTATGTACCATCTCGCTACAGAACTGGCACGTAGGACTTTGAACAGAGTACAGGCCCAGCGTTATTTGCTTATAGTTATTGCTAATGTTGGCAAAAACAGATAGGAAAAGATAGGTTTAGTTAGTGACATACCAATCAAACATTGTTGTAAACGTCAGTGAAAAATTTTCTCCAAGTATAGCTCGTAACGGATGCCACTTCTCCATATTCCAACATGAATTTTTTATGTGATCTGATTTGGCACGCGATGCTAGCTCGTGTGAACGTACTACGATTTCAATCTTATCAATGTAAACATGGAATCTGGATTCTAACGTTGTCATGTTCGGCACAGTGTTACATGTTGTTCTTTATAATAAAGTTTTCTGTTTGGAGTAAACTTCGCAACGTTACCGGTATACAATTACGGACGTGGTGGAACTGTATGTATGTTTGAGATTAAGCTCCAGTAACTGTTTCATGAAACACCGCGTTTAGCCAATCACACAAGCACACAAGCTGTTCCAAAAATCAGCCCTGCGTTATGCAACGTTTTGTGCAGGTTGATGCAGAAGCAAGTGGTGCCGAATTCACCACGTTCAGTGAAATTCAAAAATTCTTTTTAGATTACAGAATTGATGAAATTGGTTCAATGAGCTATACTTGTCAATCAAATTCGGTTTTAAAAATAGTCCTTCCTTTTAAACCAATATGGGAGGCTTATTACTACCAATTAGCAATTTTAATAGTTGTTGTTTTATGGAATTAAGAGAGTTTTGTACCTTGTAGATTTTCGCTTCTGTGGCAGTGGCAAGCGACGAACCCAACAACAGCAAGCCAATTGCATTCAAAAGTTAAATAAATTATCAACGTCAAAGTAGGCTGTGCTCCAGTAAACAAGTGCCTACTTACCTAATTGTTTAAAGCACACGCATTCCATTTCGTTGTTGTTTAAATCAATTTTGACGTCAAGCAAAAAACTTTGCAAAGAAGCAGGAATCTGCGTGGAACGAATTCCGGACCCCGATGCGGTTTACCCCTCAAAACGCATTCCACTCCACCGTAATTCAATCGATTTTCAGATACTGTCCCCCGGTCGGTCGGTTGGTTGGTCAGTCAGTTAGTTACGGTAGCGCTCCGTGCAATGAATACAAATTCCTCGAGGTGTTTCACACACATACGCAACTGGCTTACGTAACATTTGTTTGGTCAACCGAGTTGTGTGCGAGCTGCAGGCCAAACTCTCCGTTACAGTTTTAACATTGCCTGTAAATGGATAAGCGAAGCGATTGCGACTTACCGTTTACCTAAATCGTACAGGTTTGTTGAACAATGTTTTGAAGCTGTTATGCCCCATCGGCTTTTTAAATCAAAATAAGGACACGAAAACAAATTCGGTGGCTTAGTTAAGTTGTTTTGCTTCTGCTTTTAAATTGTTGCCAAGTCGAAAGCGAAGGCAACCTTCAACAAACAATATTCTGACGTTTGAAATAGGTGGCAGAGCCCTAGCTCCCCCAGAAAACAGCAGTTAATTGGATAACCACCATATGATTAGTAAGTCAGAATGTCCCAATCGAAGTGAGCCATGTCAATAACCGCCGCCGCCGTCGTCGACGCCGACGGCCGGTGGGCGAGAGACCGGTGACGTAACCAGAAAGCCGGCCACCCTCCTTCGATATCAGCAGTAAATCGAGTTTTATCACTCACTTTACGGTTACTTTTTTTGTTTTTGTTTTTAGTTTACACTGTCACCCCATGCAACAACAGCAGAGCCAATAACCATTTCGGGTCCAGTTCGAATAACCGCGCGCAAAAAAAGTGGAGCTCGAGAACCGGTTCAGCAACGGGCTGCAATCAACATCATCAGGGCCGCCATATTTATCCGATACACACTCTCGATGTAGGTTCTCATGCGAACTGGTTTAAAGTGCGATTCGAGTATGCCAAACTCGAGCGGTGATTACGACGCCGACGCCGCCGCCGCGAGTAAACACATATTCCAAGTCGAGAGTCGGTTCGGTTGGCGAAGAAAAGTCTGTGACTACTGTGATGTGATGGTCGGGTACTGACACAGTTTTCTCAAAATCGGCTGTCACCGTTTGGTTCGTTGTCATGGATACGTTATTCTTTCCGAAATATTTTTTTAGTTACCGAAATTTCAAACGGTTAACACGGAGTCGTTTTGCTTCAGTTTTAAGTTGCTCAAGTTATTTTTATGTGTTAGAATTATTGTTTCCACTTCATTTATCACCCATAAATAGTTCACCTGTCGGAAAACTAAACTTATCGCATCGTCGATTACTACCTAACTCGCAACCTTCGCAGCAGTACCCATATGTTCTCCCAATCGAACCGACATTCTTCGCTGTCACATGAAAAAAAACCCATAGAGAGCTTCGGCCGGTCTAAATGTTCATCGGTTGACCGTCGCACCCGGTCGGTGCAAGAAGCGTAAAGTTTAATTAGCCATTACCGATCATATGAAACGGTGCTCCTCTATCTTATGCCCCATGGCAACTGTCTACCTTGAACTTTGCAGAATTGTTGCGAAACTAATAGCACGACGAGGATGTAGGAAGTGATCCGGTTTGTCTGTGCCCTGTGGAATAATTGAACTTCTCGAATGTCACGCTATCTGCTGTGATAGTCAGTTTTTCTGTTTAGCAGTGCTATGCTGTCAGTTGGACACTAGAAAATTTACACTGTAGCAAAACTCTTAATTTCATAACTGTCATTAATTGAAAATAGAACAATGCTACAACTAAGAATCTAGAATCTAGGTTTTGGGCTTGATATCTTGTCCCGATAAATTTAGCCTTACTGGCAGCACCGCTATTCTCGATTTCTTCAGTAGTTCTGGCAACAATAAAACATTTTGTAAATACCTCTGTCCCATCCCGAAGGACCAAAGGAGTGACATTAACCTTCTTAGCAAAGTCACTCCCAACGTTTTATCCTAACCCCCTATAAACTGAAACGGTCGGTACGGTTGTCCTCGTTTCTTCCTCATTCAAGTTTCAAAACGATTCGTTGGTTGAATTGTTCATTAAATGAATAACTCAATTGCCGTATAATATTGAAACATCTTCAAACCCAATTCTGCACAGTAGGCCTGGCCGTTTTAATATTTGCGACATATTGTAATATGCTTCAAATATTAATGTTGACAAGAATATCTGCAGTGTTTTCCAGGATGCTTTTCAATACTGGCTGTGTAAGGGTTAGAATAAAAATAATGAATAAAAAGACCTGTCAATGACCTTCGTTCGAGAAGGATTCGACTTTCTTCGGATAGAGTCCATTTGACAGGTCTCGTGCCCGATTGGAATGACCCTGACAGATGTCAAATTCAAACGAAAATGACGTCACTTTGAAAACAATCAACATGGCAGCTTTCTGTTACCATAAAACAGTAAATACCATCATCAATATGGGTGTCATAGGTGGTAATCAGCAGATGATGGAAATTGATGATTGACGCCATTTAAAAAAACCAAGACAGCGACTTCCGGTTACCACAAAACAATTAAAACTGTCTTCAATTTGGTAGTCATATGATGTCACTGTTGTGCTATCTTATGACATACGCCATTTAGCACATTTGGAGAAAGAAAAAAAACTATTTTTAAAGTTTGAGGTCGACTATCTTGAAACTTATAAATTTTAGAAACGATTCAGAGAAGACAATTTATGCTTCTATGTGTTCTGAATTATTCTCTCAAATATTACGAAGCTCGGTTGACTAAATTGAGAGTGCTAAAAGTTTAAACAAAAGTCGCACTCACACGTGTCATAAGAGTGTACTGAAAATTTGTGTCAAAATTGAGCATGGAAAATTTTCTATACAAATAAAGCATTAATTAATAACTTTTATTAATAGTTTCGACTTAATTTGGTCTAGAAACAATAGATGAGATGCATTTTGAAGAAAGTTGGCCGAGGAATCTAGAAAAATAGTAACTTTTGGTTACAGTGTTGCCAAACATGCAATAATTCTAGTTGATAAATAAAACTACACTTTCTCGTAATTCATGTATTTTTCTTTTAAAAATTATTGTACCATTGTGTTTCTCAGACATTTTTACACAGAAAAAAACATCTAAAACTTCAATACAACTTGAGCCAATCTCTAAAATATAGTTTTTGCTTCAAAAAACCTCACAAATTTTCATCTCGCTAGCTATATCTCATAAGCAGAATTTCAAAATTCTGAAAATGTCACTTTGCAGCGATTTTTCAGGCAAGGAATATGGCATATATAATTCGGTTCACCCCCAAATTTGTCATAAGACAGCACAACAGCGACGATGTAGGACGTAGTCAGTAGGTGATGGAAATTGATGATTGACGCCATTGCGAAAACCAAGGTGGCGGTTTCCAGTTATTACGAAACAATGAAAACTAAACTAATATGGTCATATGAAAGGGGGAATTTGAGTTGACGACGGAAAGTTATGAGTTCGGTCGAAACTAAAGATTTGATAACCACAGAACAATTGACACATTGATCAAGGTTAATTTTTGAAAGGGGGTGATTAACAATGGAAGTCTAAATTGGCGATTTTCGGTTCATACAGATCTTTAGAGCGCTCATTAATATGGATGTAATTTAAAATCGAATGACATCCAGTTAACGAAAATTTGTTCATACTATGTTGCGTTTCGGCTTCGCCTCATCAGAAACCGACACTAACACATTGTCGGAATAGATTAGCGCCGGCTTGACGCAAATCCCTTAAAACTAAAACACACTATGTGTTTCAATCAAACGACTGATCAAACGTGATGTCCCGTTCGAGCAGAAGTTCTGTTTATGCCGATGAGACACAAGTGAAGCCGAAACTTGTCTTGGCTTAGCAGGCCTATGCGAAAGCACTATGCTATATTTCACCCTAAGGAGGAAAATTTGGTAAAACCAAAATTTCTCACTAGGGTTTTGTGCCCTCCTGTACAAAGACTGGTTTTTACCAACAAATTTTCACCCTAGTGAGAAATTTTGGTTTTTACCAAATTTTTCTCCTTAGGGTGAAATATAGCATAGAAAATTTGTTATTTGCAAATCTAACGTAACAGCTTTTGGTTGTTATATTGTACAAAATTATCATTTGAAAGGGATAATTAACATCTTCATATTTTGTAAAATTGCTAGATGAAGCAATGACTAGGGGAAGGCGTCATCTTAACATTCAAAATGACTTTAAACATCGATTTCCGTCATCTGTTTTCTTCCTCCTTTCTAAAGAAAGAACCCCATTGTTCTATACAGTTTTCGAAGGTTATTATCAGCGGAATTCGTCAACTTACATTTCAAAAATGGCTTCCATCATCAATTTCCGTCATCTCCAGATTATTACCTTTCCAATCATACCCCCATTGACGGTGGCTTTCACCGTTTTATGTTAACCATAATCTTAGATTTTAAAATCATAAATTTTCGGCATCTCCTAACCACCTCGTTTCAAATGACACAGATGTTGATGAAGGTTTTCACTTCTTTGTGGTAACAGAAAGCCGCCATCTTGGATTTCGAAACGGCTTCAATCATCAAGTTCAGCTTCCTATCATCTTAGACTTTAGACGAGCTCGTCTGCTTACCCGAATTTCAAATGATTGGACCTATCACTTTTGAGAGTATTAGTTTTATACTTGTTGAATTAAACATGGCGCCCGGGCCCCTAGAAGTAAACATAAACATCCTGATTCTTTGGCGTGCGGTGAAGAGAGATAAAGCCGAGCTTCATCTCGGATCTTTCAAATCGAACACATACCCGCATATTTTTAAGTTATGTTGGCGGCGAAATTTTCACTTCGTCCGCCTACCGCATGTAAAGGGCAGGTCAAGTATATAACGCAGCTCTTTTTTGGGACTTGTATATTGTTCACTGACAATACTTAGGAATTCGTGAAATCCGCGACTTGTGTTTTTTCTTCTTTGTCCTTGTCCTTCGGGAAGGACATCAGTCTTCTGTTAACCATGCGTTCTAAATAGTTTGTTGGTTGTTCGGGAGTAGGCGTGGTCCTATGGTTGGTTGAAGCATTTCAACTACTTTCTCGTGGAGATCCGCGACAGGTGCCACAGAAGCGAACAACCAGTGGCACCTCGTCCAGCAGCTATTCCGTGCGTCAATGTAAGGGAACAATTCAACTCCAAACAGAAATAGTAATCATGTATCATGAGCAACACGAGATCCCATTATGTCGTCATTCACCTCTGATATAGAACTCCTGTTCCTAGCTGGGATACGAGCAACCTTAGCAAAGATGTGCTAACTATTCCCTGTAGAATCTTTGCTTGCATGTTTATATGCATTATATTAGCATTAAATCAGTATGTACGGCTTACATCTCTTATATACTGTTCTATATGCAGATCTAAAGCAGACAAGGCTACGCTATAATGCTTATCGGTTACTTGGATGATGCTTAGACTGTCCTTCACCATTATTTTTCGCCGCTGCTGCTGAATAGTGACATGCTACTCCGAAAGGAACGGCAAGAAGCTGCCCTTCCGCCTGACGATGTCCAAGGACTCGATGCACCGTCCTCCTGGCCCAATGCACGGAAAGATCTCACCAGAATTGACTCGCTTTTATGTGTTCATGTGTGCTCGTGTTCATGTGTTAATGTTATTTGTTCAGGTCGACTGGTTTGATAATAAAATATTTTGGTTTGGTATGCAGTCCTCTGGTGCAAATAAAACAAAAATTTATCTACTCATCCGACGTTTCGGCTCAATGTATTTAGCCTTTTTCTAGGAATCATAAAGTTCTGCTTATTGTTAATATCTGTTGTATTCTAACATTCGTTTGTCTAGTTTTTATCCTAATTATGCAAACTAGACAAACGAATGTTAGAATACAACAGATATTAACAATAAGCAGAACTTTATGATTCCTAGAAAAAGGCTAAATACATTGAGCCGAAACGTCGGATGAGTAGATAAATTTTTGTTTTATTTGCACCAGAGGACTGCATGCCAAACCAAAATATTTCATGTGTTCATGTGCTCACGAGTTCACGAGTTCACGAGTTCACGAGTTCACGAGTTCACGAGTTCACGAGTTCACGAGTTCACGAGCTCACGAGTTCACGAGTTCACGAGTTCACGAGTTCACGAGTTCACGAGTTCACGAGTTCACGAGTTCACGAGTTCACGAGTTCACGAGTTCACGAGTTCACGAGTTCACGAGTTCACGAGTTCACGAGTTCACGAGTTCACGAGTTCACGAGTTCACGAGTTCACGAGTTCACGAGTTGACGAGTTCACGAGTTGACGAGTTCACGAGTTGACGAGTTCACGAGTTGACGAGTTCACGAGTTGACGAGTTCACGAGTTGACGAGTTCACGAGTTGACGAGTTCACGAGTTGACGAGTTCACGAGTTGACGAGTTCACGAGTTGACGAGTTCACGAGTTGACGAGTTCACGAGTTGACGAGTTGACGAGTTGACGAGTTGACGAGTTGACGAGTTGACGAGTTGACGAGTTGACGAGTTGACGAGTTGACGAGTTGACGAGTTGACGAGTTGACGAGTTGACGAGTTGACGAGTTGACGAGTTGACGAGTTGACGAGTTGACGAGTTGACGAGTTGACGAGTTGACGAGTTGACGAGTTGACGAGTTGACGAGTTGACGAGTTGACGAGTTGACGAGTTGACGAGTTGACGAGTTGACGAGTTGACGAGTTGACGAGTTGACGAGTTGACGAGTTGACGAGTTGACGAGTTGACGAGTTGACGAGTTGACGAGTTGACGAGTTGACGAGTTGACGAGTTGACGAGTTGACGAGTTGACGAGTTGACGAGTTGACGAGTTGACGAGTTGACGAGTTGACGAGTTGACGAGTTGACGAGTTGACGAGTTGACGAGTTGACGAGTTGACGAGTTGACGAGTTGACGAGTTGACGAGTTGACGAGTTGACGAGTTGACGAGTTGACGAGTTGACGAGTTGACGAGTTGACGAGTTGACGAGTTGACGAGTTGACGAGTTGACGAGTTGACGAGTTGACGAGTTGACGAGTTGACGAGTTGACGAGTTGACGAGTTGACGAGTTGACGAGTTGACGAGTTGACGAGTTGACGAGTTGACGAGTTGACGAGTTGACGAGTTGACGAGTTGACGAGTTGACGAGTTGACGAGTTGACGAGTTGACGAGTTGACGAGTTGACGAGTTGACGAGTTGACGAGTTGACGAGTTGACGAGTTGACGAGTTGACGAGTTGACGAGTTGACGAGTTGACGAGTTGACGAGTTGACGAGTTGACGAGTTGACGAGTTGACGAGTTGACGAGTTGACGAGTTGACGAGTTGACGAGTTGACGAGTTGACGAGTTGACGAGTTGACGAGTTGACGAGTTGACGAGTTGACGAGTTGACGAGTTGACGAGTTGACGAGTTGACGAGTTGACGAGTTGACGAGTTGACGAGTTGACGAGTTGACGAGTTGACGAGTTGACGAGTTGACGAGTTGACGAGTTGACGAGTTGACGAGTTGACGAGTTGACGAGTTGACGAGTTGACGAGTTGACGAGTTGACGAGTTGACGAGTTGACGAGTTGACGAGTTGACGAGTTGACGAGTTGACGAGTTGACGAGTTGACGAGTTGACGAGTTGACGAGTTGACGAGTTGACGAGTTGACGAGTTGACGAGTTGACGAGTTGACGAGTTGACGAGTTGACGAGTTGACGAGTTGACGAGTTGACGAGTTGACGAGTTGACGAGTTGACGAGTTGACGAGTTGACGAGTTGACGAGTTGACGAGTTGACGAGTTGACGAGTTGACGAGTTGACGAGTTGACGAGTTGACGAGTTGACGAGTTGACGAGTTGACGAGTTGACGAGTTGACGAGTTGACGAGTTGACGAGTTGACGAGTTGACGAGTTGACGAGTTGACGAGTTGACGAGTTGACGAGTTGACGAGTTGACGAGTTGACGAGTTGACGAGTTGACGAGTTGACGAGTTGACGAGTTGACGAGTTGACGAGTTGACGAGTTGACGAGTTGACGAGTTGACGAGTTGACGAGTTGACGAGTTGACGAGTTGACGAGTTGACGAGTTGACGAGTTGACGAGTTGACGAGTTGACGAGTTGACGAGTTGACGAGTTGACGAGTTGACGAGTTGACGAGTTGACGAGTTGACGAGTTGACGAGTTGACGAGTTGACGAGTTGACGAGTTGACGAGTTGACGAGTTGACGAGTTGACGAGTTGACGAGTTGACGAGTTGACGAGTTGACGAGTTGACGAGTTGACGAGTTGACGAGTTGACGAGTTGACGAGTTGACGAGTTGACGAGTTGACGAGTTGACGAGTTGACGAGTTGACGAGTTGACGAGTTGACGAGTTGACGAGTTGACGAGTTGACGAGTTGACGAGTTGACGAGTTGACGAGTTGACGAGTTGACGAGTTGACGAGTTGACGAGTTGACGAGTTGACGAGTTGACGAGTTGACGAGTTGACGAGTTGACGAGTTGACGAGTTGACGAGTTGACGAGTTGACGAGTTGACGAGTTGACGAGTTGACGAGTTGACGAGTTGACGAGTTGACGAGTTGACGAGTTGACGAGTTGACGAGTTGACGAGTTGACGAGTTGACGAGTTGACGAGTTGACGAGTTGACGAGTTGACGAGTTGACGAGTTGACGAGTTGACGAGTTGACGAGTTGACGAGTTGACGAGTTGACGAGTTGACGAGTTGACGAGTTGACGAGTTGACGAGTTGACGAGTTGACGAGTTGACGAGTTGACGAGTTGACGAGTTGACGAGTTGACGAGTTGACGAGTTGACGAGTTGACGAGTTGACGAGTTGACGAGTTGACGAGTTGACGAGTTGACGAGTTGACGAGTTGACGAGTTGACGAGTTGACGAGTTGACGAGTTGACGAGTTGACGAGTTGACGAGTTGACGAGTTGACGAGTTGACGAGTTGACGAGTTGACGAGTTGACGAGTTGACGAGTTGACGAGTTGACGAGTTGACGAGTTGACGAGTTGACGAGTTGACGAGTTGACGAGTTGACGAGTTGACGAGTTGACGAGTTGACGAGTTGACGAGTTGACGAGTTGACGAGTTGACGAGTTGACGAGTTGACGAGTTGACGAGTTGACGAGTTGACGAGTTGACGAGTTGACGAGTTGACGAGTTGACGAGTTGACGAGTTGACGAGTTGACGAGTTGACGAGTTGACGAGTTGACGAGTTGACGAGTTGACGAGTTGACGAGTTGACGAGTTGACGAGTTGACGAGTTGACGAGTTGACGAGTTGACGAGTTGACGAGTTGACGAGTTGACGAGTTGACGAGTTGACGAGTTGACGAGTTGACGAGTTGACGAGTTGACGAGTTGACGAGTTGACGAGTTGACGAGTTGACGAGTTGACGAGTTGACGAGTTGACGAGTTGACGAGTTGACGAGTTGACGAGTTGACGAGTTGACGAGTTGACGAGTTGACGAGTTGACGAGTTGACGAGTTGACGAGTTGACGAGTTGACGAGTTGACGAGTTGACGAGTTGACGAGTTGACGAGTTGACGAGTTGACGAGTTGACGAGTTGACGAGTTGACGAGTTGACGAGTTGACGAGTTGACGAGTTGACGAGTTGACGAGTTGACGAGTTGACGAGTTGACGAGTTGACGAGTTGACGAGTTGACGAGTTGACGAGTTGACGAGTTGACGAGTTGACGAGTTGACGAGTTGACGAGTTGACGAGTTGACGAGTTGACGAGTTGACGAGTTGACGAGTTGACGAGTTGACGAGTTGACGAGTTGACGAGTTGACGAGTTGACGAGTTGACGAGTTGACGAGTTGACGAGTTGACGAGTTGACGAGTTGACGAGTTCACGAGTTGACGAGTTCACGAGTTGACGAGTTCACGAGTTCACGAGTTCACGAGTTCACGAGTTCACGAGTTGACGAGTTGACGAGTTGACGAGTTGACGAGTTGACGAGTTGACGAGTTGACGAGTTCACGAGTTGACGAGTTCACGAGTTGACGAGTTCACGAGTTGACGAGTTCACGAGTTGACGAGTTCACGAGTTGACGAGTTCACGAGTTGACGAGTTCACGAGTTGACGAGTTCACGAGTTGACGAGTTCACGAGTTGACGAGTTCACGAGTTCGCGAGTTCACGAGTTCATGTTTTATGTTTTATGAACGAGAGGCTCTCGTTTGTAGTACCATTTGAATAAGTTTTCTAGATCTCATAATATGATGATGACAGGAAAAGCTATCATTGTAGCATTTTCGTCATCCTTCAAAAACCTACTGAGCTGCAAAATAGCAGAGACTAATTTAGTCTCTGGAAATGATATCCTATTAACGCCGGTACTTTCGGGTAGAAGAATTTTGTTGTATTCATCGCTGGATTTTGATGAATGGAACTTACCGGGGGCGGATTAGCCCGGAGTTTAAAACTAGTCACAATACTGCGAATTTTACGAGGAATGAATCAGTCAAATTGCGATGCTGAGTTGGGCTGATCAGCTCAAATCCAATAACCATTAAAATTTCACCGAACAGAGCCTGTGATTGATGACAAACTCAATCACGTTGGAAGCTTTTTAGATTTGTTTTTTTTTCGAGTCAATGAAAACAATACATTAATGTTAAACGAGGACACTTCCATCGTCGAAATTTGTGTTCAAACTAGGGACCATAACTCCTATCCATTTGATACCACTGAGCGCCAGTCTCAGTCTTACAGATTCAACAGTCTTGTTTCAAAACTAGACAAACAGACAGTTTCATCCATATTTTCTCGGTTTGGTTCGCAAAACAAGCAAGCAGGTAGGCAGGCAATCAATCAATGAGCAAATCACTCCGCTCCGATGCGGGTCTTGAGCGATTTTCAACACTGACTGACATGGATTTATTGATTGAATAACAATTGACTCTGACCGAAAGTGAAACCACACGTGCGTCTGTCAGTGGATATAATTTAGCAGCAGTTTGTCCTGTTCTGGTGACAATTACGATGATGATGATGATGATGATGCCCTGCTGCTACTACTGCTACTACTGCTGCTGCTGCACAAGTGCACACTGCACACCGCTAATTTTGAAACGGTCGGTTGATGAGTGACCCAAATGAACCAAATCACCGACCTTCTGGTTGACAGTTATGGGGAGTGCTCGGTGTGATTATTTTGCTTCCATCGTATTCGTATATGTGGTGTGAAATTTTTGCACGGCCTACTGCTTGAACTAGTCGATTCGAATGAACAATAACAACAGGGTCTGTTCGGGTGAAAACAAAAGCTGCACGTTACGAATCATATCCTAATTAGTAGGCTGCTTTTTACTTCACAATCAATTCGCTGATTGATTAGAAATTGACGTTTTGAAACAAGTTTCGCTGGTTTCCAAATTAGTTTAATTTAAACACACTAATCTGGTTTCGACCGAAAAATCTAAAGAATAAATCACAGCCATGATCTGTAGATTTTGGCAGTTTCGTCATCGTCCCATCAGTAGCTGACAGAGCGACTTGACCGCCAGCTAGACATTAAATCCTGGTATACTACTTGTTTGCATGGTTAAATAACTGACCAAGATTAATGTACAGCAAGGACAATTTATTCAGGTTCTACTGATAAGCCCACAGACCAATGTGACACACCATGCTGTTTCTTCTTAGGTAGCAAATTTCCAATTAGGGAGAACTAGTATTGACGTTAATAACAAAGTATTCGAATGAGATTCCTGTGACATCGTAAGTTTAACGCATTAAACATCGAACTGCCCGTGTCAGACAAAACATAAACTGCACGTAAAATTTTCTTTCTATTACAGATATGTTCACACCTCTCTCTGCCAGCGACAGCAAACGTCAAACAAATAAAACAAAATTGCATTCCTCGAGGACAGTAACATACATTAAACAACCATCCCGTAGTCCCCCCTCCGTGTGCTGAGCTCACGGGGTGAGCCCAAGAGGGAGTTCATTACAGGTTACGGAGCACCGGCGAGCTCCACACAGCCTGCAATTTCGGCGCCAGAAACCAACCATTAAATAATATCGTTAATAGCCTACTATGATCTGCGTTTGCATTTATTCAAAGCCGGGTCCTACTTGCTTGCCAGCCGCCACGAACCGATTCATGCATGCCGCTAGTTAGGCCAAGTGGAGAAAAGTTTTTCTCATAGCCTCCTACCTCCTACGACGAAGAAAAGCTATACGGCAGCAACGCTTTCACGCGACGCGTCCGAATCGAATCGAGAGTGAAAACATGGACTCGCGGGTTAGGATTTCGATCCGCGCGCGTTCGCGCGGTCGTTGCGTCATACAGAGTCATGGTTTTACGCTTACTCGCTTCTTACCAGCGTGTATTATTGTGGGTTAACTGACTGACTGACTTGGCTTAGCACACCGCTCGGTAATGTATCGATTCCAAACAAGTCCCCAATCCAATCCGATCGATGATGTCGGTTACTGGCGCAAGACTGGTTGGTGGATGAGAAATGCCTGATGGGTGGCGCACGGTCCGATCGACCGATCTTTGGCGAAACGTAGCTTGCGAAAATTGGGCAAAATTTGGCAATGATTTGCATTAATTTTCGCGATTTAATCAATCGAATAATTGTGGATCTCGGTGCGGTTGAATTATTCAATTTGCTAAATTGATTCGGTTTGGTGTGGGTTCGCCGGCGATGTGTTTTCAGGTCAGTTTCTAGTTTTTGTTTGGTTTGTTAAAGAAAACACGGCAAACGTGGATACTAAAAAGATTGCCTTGAACTAAAAAGAGTGCGGATCAATATCTGATTCACAACATCCCACCCACGTTCTCGGTTCGTGGCCTCTCCTCTCCAACCCTGTGGGTGCCTTGTACTTCCCAGGACTTACCGCCTGCGCCGAACACCATTTTCGCAGGATTGCTCACGGTTCCTCCTATGGCGCCGGACTCCGTCCTTCGCTAAAAAACTCCGAATGCTCGCAGGTCCGCAGGTCAAGCATTGTCCACGTCTCATTCCCTTGGGGAACGACAGGTCTAATCAGAGTTTTGTGCAGGATTCGTACGCAAGCCAAATCTGTTTCGACTGCAGTTTGCTTGTGGAGCCCGGATCTCACGGCTACCCTCAATTTATCGTCGACTAGCTCGAACTCATCGACGTCGGATTGTTACGACTAGTTGGGCCCTGTCGTGCTCGGTTCCGCCTGCCAGCTTCATTACTCTAGTGTAATGCTCTGGCATCGCCTCGAATATTCTGTCGACAAGCTAGCTTTTTAGTTGAGTGTGTTAACATTTCCGTAACATTGTTTGATTCATATCCATGGCAACCAGTCGACGTATTCAAATATTCTTCGACGCCTACTAGCGAGGGTGTAGCAAAAGCACACTAATTTAAAGCTGAAAAGACTAGCTTAGCTTAGCAATTTTCCGAATTAGCTAGAGACGGACCAAAACGATCAAACGATAAAAATTGTTTTGGAGTACATAAACTGTGGAAAACCTCTCCACAAGCCACGATCGGTGATCGACGTTGTGAGAGCTTGAGCTAAACCCAGTTTTTTGATCGACGCTATGCTTGTAACGTAGATCACGGCGTTTTCGGCGAATGATGGATTTCGACTATAGCTAATACATCGCAGCTTTGTCGGAAAGCTCGGCAGTACTACGATCGAAAAGATGAGGCTGCACAGATCGACTGGAACTAATGGAAAATGAAACTATGGTCAGAAACTTTCAGTTCGAAAAAATAATGGAGTCGGACGGTGTTTTTTGAAATCGTTTGCTTAGTGTATGTTAACCGACGATTGATGGTCTTTTTACGGATGGGAAACTTTTACGAAACTTTCGATTAATTACTAACAGTTTCAAAACATATTATAAAGAGAGTCCTTAATTTTAAAGTTTCAAAAACAATTTGAAAATTATCTGATTTGACCGGCGCTCTGTGAATGTAGACAATGCGCCAAATCCGTCAATTCAAAGTTAATTATTGCGAAACTAGATTGATTGGTGGAAATGAAACCAAAGTTCACTTCCTTCTCGTTCTTCATCTCTTCTTTGGGCTTCCGTAGTTCGCGCTACGTATCATGGCCCAATGGGTTTCGATTGGAGGAAGTTCAGGACCGTTTTGGGGGGTCCATTTCCGGCGATACAAAATCGACCACTCCTGCACGCTTTTGGAGTAGTGGCATGAAGGAAAATCAGACCAAAACAATGGTTTTTAATCGTGCTGTCTTAAAAAATGGTAAAAGCCGTTTTAGCTGTACACAGCTCTGGAAATCTCACCGTTTGTGATGCCTTTGGTCACGAATGGCTCGCTAAGTTTGCCACAACTGCATATTGCCTGCCAAATCAGGTACTTCGAAGCGAATTTCTACAGCCTGTTCCGATTGAAACGGTCATCTACACAAAACTAGTCTTTACTCGTGAAAAATTCCTATCCCGGCAACTTCTTTAAATTTTTGATTGTAACTCCGGGAGATTTTAACATAGACTGGGTAATGGTCACGCCGAAGAGCAATTTGTTTAGCTCTTCGCTATTTTGAATGGCGAACTGCAACTGACGGGGGATAATCTTGTTTTTTTTTGTTTCCTGCCAGCTCCAATATTTCGGCGGCAAGATATTCCCTAACAGCCGCTTGGCGTAGTAGCCCTTTCACAGCAGACGGTGGATTCGGCCGATAGCGAACTGGAGAGAGGCACGAAATGAGCGAGTTTTTGGTCCTGTACCGCATTCAGACATAGCGAGCGAGCGTATGTGTGGTGTAGCCAGCACGAATGTAACACACGAATGATGCGGCAGTCGCATGCGATCCTCGGTTTTGTACCTGGTTCAGTTTACGTTCGAAGCCCAGTGGGCTGGCCATCGGATGAAATCAGTTTACTTCCATCGTCAAAGTGGTGGAGCTTCGAACGAAAACCGTTCAAGATTTGCGCATCGATGAATGTAAAGAGCAGGAAACAATCACGAACTGGCTTCGGTTTCGGTGTTTTAAAATCAGGTTTTTCGTTGTTTATGTTACTTTCTAACCATCAGAAATGAAAATAATTGGATAGCAGGTAATGACACAATCTGATTCATCCACCAGTCCGTGTACTGCTCACAAATATTTCCTTCTCACTATTGTATAACCCTTTGAGGAGATGCTTCGCGTTCGCTCTAAACAGCTCAACACAAAAAAATGAAAAAAATTGTAGCTGACCTATATTTAAAACTGTTCGGCATTAAAGTGTTCGGTTGGCTTTCATTCTGGGTGGGTGAAATTTTACTTGAATAATTTTGGGATGCTTACCACATGTTTATCTTCATAGTTATACATTTTCCAATTGAAGAAATTCGCACCATTCCAGCATGCTTCGAGCGTCGTTGCAGGATGGAACATCAGGCTGAAACTACGGAATGGTAGCGAGTGGTAGGATGTTGACACTCTGTTCTAGGCTATCCGCCGTAACTTTCCGTTTACTGGAAAAATAGTGCGGATTGTGCTATTTTATAATTTCCCTAGTAAACTGTGTATAGATGAAACATACTCCAAAATTGTGTCTTTTATCGGATCCTCTTGAAACTTCCCGAAAGTCAAGAACAACTAACTAATTTTGATTTCAATTTTCTTTTCAATTTCTATTCCTATTACGCATCTTACGCTTTGTTGAAATTTGTGATTTTCCTTTTGGTACAGTAATCATCAAAACTTTCTTCAAAACCAGATCGCTTTCAATGATTTTGACATACTTACAAAGTGCTATCTTCCCAATAGGGTTCATCTTTTCCGGTGCGAAATTCGCGTGCTTGACCTTGTACCATTTCACTGTGCTTCGAGGGTGGTTTCAGGATGCTAGATCAGCCCAAAACTTCGGAATTAACTTTCTCTTGTAAATTTTACAGTTTAATGCTCCAAAAATGATGCAGATAGTACTAGTTTCACCACATCTACAAATCACCTGCAAGATTAAAAATTTTGTTAGCAAATTTTGACATTTCGTTCTTTCGGATATGCTAGAGAAATTCCCAACTCAGATTTGATCGTTGAAATATTCCCGACTTGACATTACAATTTAAGTTTGTCAAACATCTATACTTGGTAAATGAGGAGCGCCCTCGCAGTTTTAAATTCCTGATTTTGGAGTTCTAGATTCGGAAGTGTGCGTTTGAAATTTCGATATTCTAAATTCAGTGTTTGGCTTTCGAAGTTTCTCCGATCTTGGACTTGTGCTAGGTTTCCCATTACTAATGCTTCTCGTCAACGCCGCATTGGCGCGGAGCATCTTCTACTCCCCCATTCACCTTCATGAGCTGAAGGATTTGGCCTCCTACCAAGCAAGCAAAAGTCAGGAAATTTTGCTAGCTCCTTTTCGATCCTAGCCACGAGCTCCCGGCGATCGACGTTCTTCGGCTGCACGGAGTCTGTTTCTATCGATTGTGAAAGACAGTCAGTCAATCTCGTCAGGTCAATGTAATAGGAGTGAATCTTATGAGCCCATCACCATATTTGGTAGATGGTAGAAAGTCAGAGCAGACTTCGAGCATCCATAACCACTTTAAAACGCGTCCCCTCCATGCAGTTTCGAAAATATTTTAGTACCAGTAACACTCCCAAGCACTCCTTTTCGAAGCTAGCATACTTCCGCTGGGTACTACCAAGGTTTTTACTGAAGTGGGCTATGATCTTCTGTTCACCGAGCTGTTGTTGACCAAGATCTGCTCCAACCGCATTGTCAGAAGCGTCAGACTCAATGCAGAATGGAAGCGCAAAGTCGGGGTTTCTTAGCCGACGTCTTTGTTATAATGATAGTGCCATCAAGGTTCAGAACGAATTCAATCACGCGATCCATCCACCTACACATCGCAAACGGCGCGTTCGCAAAACCAAATGGACAGACCTTGAAACGTAATAAACCTTGACGCGTTCTAAACTTGGAAATACGCATCGTTGGCCTCCTCACGAAACACATCCATGTCGATTTTCTGTTGTACACGAACAATCCAATCACCTCAGCTAGTTGCTTACGTTCCTTCCTTGTCACTCTCGTGGTCGGTTTCGAAGCCTCCAAATCATACAACTCCACAGCTGGAATATCCAGAGTTTTGTCCGGTTATCGGTAATATCAATCTCGTGACTTCGTTCGACGGTGGTTCCGCGATGGTAACTTCGTTCGAAAATATTCTCCTCTAAAATCATCACTTGAATGTCAAATCTCTTCCAACAGTCGTACCCAAGGATTATAACCCAGGTCACTCGAAGAACTATCGAACGTTGGAAGAATTTTAGTAACTTCCTAAAACCGAATCTGATTGCATTCCCGAACTAATTTCCCGGCAATCCGCCAGTGTTCGTCTGTCGGAGACGGGAGTGGCTTTCGCACGTTGTTGTTGTCTTACCTGGGGTTCCGCACAAGAAACAGAAGATTCGTTTCTCTGTTTATCTACTACGCTCTCCTGAGTCTGACTGGTTAGTTGCTACACGGCTTGATACCTTTTCAGATCCCTCACGTATTTCTTACCGGACGCGCTAAGTTCTTCTGGCTCAGAGTAAGAAGATTTCAAATCCTCGACCTTTTCTTCAACTTCGATATGATTCGAATTCGTCAGTTGGGTCTGGGTATATTTGCTGCGTGTGGAGATCATTTTTCTAGGCGGTGAAGTATTTGCTGCATTGCTGACTACAATTCAGGAGACTTCTTTTTGGCGTCATCGTGCACATCCATGTTTTCATCGGTACGGCCACCAGGTTTTTTACCAACGTTCTTGTTTGTTTCTCGCTCTAAAAAAATTTGTGTAGGAGTAGCCAGTTACCGAGAGTAACCCCTATGATTTCTAAATAAAGGTAACTCCAAGCAGCCGGTTTCACGGTCTTGAATCGGTCTAATCGATCGGTTCTCCATTTTTTTTTCAAATTGAAGTTGTAAAGAACGGACAGTATTACATTGTGAGTTGACTTCATCTTGCAAGCTGCTCGGGTAACCATTTCATTTACCAGAAGTCTGTTTGCAAATGGACGTTTCTGGTGGGGACGGCTGCAGATGCATGCACTGGTGAACTTGATGTGGAAGAGACTATAGATGGCATTACTCTCGGTAGTCACTACTCCATTCAGAAACATGCTTGATCGAGCTAGCAGTGCTATCGAGAAAATTATCCCGGTAAAACTCAGAAAGAAAATCAACGATGCTTCGGTGGTCTGTATTGCGACAGTCGTAGATAACTGGACCATAATAATCGAAATCGACTAGATGTGAACATCGGTAAACATGCAGTCACGAATACGAAAGGGAGGAAAATAACCTGCGCACAGAAAGAAGGTTCGATCACCAAGCTCAACAGCTACACTGATTTATTCAACGCACTTCCACGCATCGTTCTCGATGACTCTAGCTTTCAGTGTTTTTGTTCACACACCTCCACCATTGAGTTCTAGACTAGACTGTTCCGTCGGTTGCAGCGAAAAACTTCGATATTCCGGCCCAAACCATGTCTCAACCAGCATGGTGATAGCGTAACAGCAATCCGTAACAGCTAACTTGTAGTCGTCCAGCATGGACTTCTGTCCGCCGAGCAGTTTTACTATTGAATCCGTTTGCGAAAATTCCTGCACATGGGTCACCAACCAAGCTATAACGTGTCTACAAAAGAAAGCTTCCATCCTAGATAGGTTAAATTTTATGTCAATAATTTTGTAATGCTTACCAGATGATTATCTTCATAGTTATAAATTTTCCAATTGGATTCACGTTACTCGTCTTGAAACATTCTAGCATGTTTCGAGCGTGAAGAACAACTAATTTTGGTTTCAATTTTCTTTTTTATTTCTATTCCTATTACGCATCATACTCTTCACTCCACTCATTGAAATTTGTGATTTTCCTATTGTTACCAAACTTTCTTCAAAACCAGATCGCTTTCAATAATTTCGGCATACTTACCAAGTGCTATCCTCATTATTGGGTTCATCTTCCGGTTCGAAATTCACGTTCAGGTCGAAACTTTCGAATTAACTCTATCTTGCATGTTTGACAGTTTATTGCTCCAGAAGTGCTGCAGAAAGTACTAGTTTCACCGCATCTACAAATCACCTGCAAGATTAGAATTTTTTTAGTAAATTTCGACATTTTGTTCTTTCGGATATCCTGTGAAATTCCCAACATGAACGTTGGAATATTCCTGTCAAGGGAGTAAACGGAAATCGATTTTGACTTATCCAACACCATGGTGACAAAACTGACGGAATTAAAAAAAAATTAAACCACTAATGTATGCGCAAATACGTTATAGATTATTAGTGTAAATTTGTTGCCCAGCCCGAAGGATAACTCACTTGCACATGAGTGTTCCGGAATCAGAAATCAGTAGCGACTGGCCCAAAATATCGCGTATACATGCACGAGGCATTTTACGAGAATTTGTCATACATTTTTGTTGAAAGTCACGAAGATGGGGTATCTCTCCGAATATCACACAGCCTCTAGGCTGGTTTGGTCCGGAGAAAGAACCTCCTAGTGGACCACAGCCACAGGAGAAATATTCCTGTTTTTGAATAATTAAGGTTGTATTTTGTTGTCTGGCCGTACCAGAGATTGTTCTGAAATTAAAGCATCCAAGTTCGAAATAACTTCTGCTGTTTCGCGAACTATCAAACAATATATATAAAGTGCCAAAAATATGTACCATATACTTTATCCCCAAATAATCGGTACCAAACATATTCTTCGCAAATACAAATCGAAAAATCTATATTCCAACGTAAATCTGTGCTAATGGCAACACTGTTCGCGTCAATGGATCTCGTCCACTGGAATAGAAGAGGGAAAGGGGTGTGTTTGAGCTGCGAACAACAAAAAAGGGACGGCATTTCATTGTAGCCGAGTATAAAAGCATAAGTAGTAAATCAGCAATCCCTCAAGGAGGCAATATGGGAACATTACTGTTCACGCTGTTCTTCCAATATTCGTTGACTGGTGGAGTTGAGAAATGTCAAGTTCTTACTTGTTTTTGCTATGTTACTTCGATATATCGCAACGAGAATTATTTGCGAAATCGACTCCCTGAAGATTGGAGGAGTCTAAACAATAGCTATTTTTGCAAGGACCAATTATTCAGGTAAAGTTATATGTCGAATTGAGTGAATTTAAGACTAAGAGGCGATCAATGTAAAGTGAAACAAAAGAACATCCACCAAGTGTACTGCCCTAACCACGCCTAATCAACCGGTACGAGGAGCGGAGGTAAATCAAAATATTGAAACGCAAATGGTCACCCTTGGCCAAACAATACAAAACGTACCAATTTTCGGACCTCGGAGGCGAGGGTCGTTCCGCAAGATTACTATCAATTCGGTCGTTATTTTTCGCCTCTAAACTACAATACCAACCTACCTACCAACATAGATTCATCATTCAAGATCAGCTCTTGGTGAGTAGCGCCTGCGCTAGCGGCGCGGCGCCTTGTGACGAGCGTGATTAATACAGAGTAAGTGCGGCATGTTGAAAAAAAAAACACAGTAGGCGGGGGAAGCGGCTGACAGACGCCGGAAAGAAACCGATTCAAACGCCGTACTTTTGGCCGGTAGCGCACCGCACAGCAACGTTTGACAAATTGAACACAATGGTTGGGTGTCGCGGTAAAACTGCTCTGCCCTCTCGTGAGTTCCTTGCTGTTTTGTAGTCTTTTTCCTCGGCAAGGTTGGGAACAAAAGTATGCATCTACCATCTATACGCGCGCGGTGGCGGTCTATTCTTTAGCCATTTAATATGCGAAATTTTCCGATCCCGCAGAAAACGACTGTTGTGAAACGGACTAGAACAAAAGCTCGGCCTCGTTCGGTCAGTTTAATGCCCGCGCGTGTAGGGCTGGCCGCGTTTTGTCGTCAAGATGGAAACAAAGCCTACTACTTACCTACAACAACTACAACGTAGCAAACAGAAGGAAACCTAATTTTTCATCAACAATTCATCATTCGGTGCGAAACGGAAAATAACGCAACTTCGTTACATGGAAACCCTTTTTTGCGGGCAAAAGTTTTGACATTTACAATTATAAACAAAATCAAATAGAGCTGGGTAATTCATAAATAACTCTCATTCCAAACGAGTGATGAGAGACTACTAACAGGGTGGTGAGTTCAGTTTATCGCAAAACTATATCAGTGAGTCAAATTAAAACAAACGCCGGCTTCTTTCTAGTGTCAAGTGTTAAATAAAACAATGACCATAAAAACGACAAGGTCGAACATTTAACGTCGAAAAATTCATTAGATCGCAGTAAACTGGTAAACATTAGTTTAGACATTTTGAAACTAAGAAATGAAACATTTTTTTCGATGTTTTCGAATTTTATTCGACAATTTTGTGCTAATTTATAGACAACTTCCAGTGAGTCAACTGTCTATTTTGGAACTTTCGAATAATTTGAAAAAAAATTCAGTGACAATTATGGAACAGTTTTTGGATAATTTTGAAATAATTTTTATGACCAATATTCAATATGTCATCCGGAACAAACGGAACATGCTTCAAGGTCGTATAGATCCGTATAGCAATTATGTGTTGTCCAGTTCCAGTAAGCCACCAACGTACAATCAAACGGACCGCACCGATACCCAGCAAACACGGCATTCCACAGCGCAAAACGATGCGCAATCCTCCGATGACCCTGGTCCAATCTGTTCATCTGAGCATGTACATACGCACGTCCCGCGTTCACTTTCGTTATCGACAGCATCAAATCTCGGAGCCGGTGAAAAATGACCATTTTACAACAGATTATTAGTTATGATGAATTATTTATAATTGCTTTACCCCTCGTGCGCGCAGATTGCAGTAGTAGGCCAATTCGAACGCGTTTGTTTTGTTTTGTTTTGGTTGACTTCTGTGCACTGTAGAGGAGGAGGCCATGCAAGGAATTCTTCGGTCATCCTCGTCGTCATCGCCAGTGCGCCACCACCATATTCACTCAGTAGGTAGGCGGAAACTTTTTGGAGCATGACAACCTATACGAAATGAGCAATATTTTTTAACTGTGTCTTCTTCACCCTCCCCCTCCCGGGTGCTGGTCAGCAGATCAATTAGGAGATTTCGATACAGATTTGTTTCAAACTTTCCGATGATCTCAATCGCACCGGCACCAGTGCAGTGCTGCGAAAGCTTTATTTTACGCCGACTGGGTTCGATTTTGTTGCTGTAGAAAATTTCACACATCCGTTTTCGAAACCGATCGTAACTTGTTGAAAAGCGATGACACCGAAGTTTAATTACTACGAGCGTACACCGTGAAGGACGTAATAATACTTTTGTGAATACTTGATGGAAATTCCATCAATTTATTTGTCAATATATTGAACGTGTAATGACAGTTCACCCGCAAAAACTTGAACTTGAAACCGAATCTCCACGGTTAGCGAAAACAAAGCATGCCAAGATTGGAGTATCATAGCACCATGCTTCAAATGAACCCCTCAACTCACGTTGGCGCTTGGTTGAATCGGTCACGGAATCGCAATAGTTGACCTCAAACTGGTGCATTTCAAATTGGTGTTTATGTTGGTGCAGCTCGCTTTTCGGGGTTGGTCTTAGATGCTGTCCCGGCAATGTTGGTTTCGATTTCGACCTGACTTCCAGCGCCGTAAATGTATTGAGGTAATCATCTGCTGTTTTTTGTTATTATTATTATTAGCGTGGGAGTTTCCGCTGTCACAGAGCAGAAACGTTTCGGGTGGGGTACTGCTCCGGTCATTGGAAATTGGATGATCTTGGAGTTCAAGTCAAGTTTTCGTGGTTTGTTAGGGTAATTGTTCTTGAAAAAGTATACACTTGGACCAGCGGATGTTTCGTGTCAAGATTTTTCAGATGATTCGAAAAGATTAATATTTGACAGGTTTGAGAGAGATACAGTGACGCATGTTTATGTATTGTGCATTGAAAAATTACATAAGTTCGTCTAAAATGTGCTTAATTTTTAAACAGAATTCTCCAAGTAAAAATTATCTTCTGAGAATATTTCATAAGTAGTGAAAATTGTCGGCAAACATCGGCTCCGATTGGTATGCTCGTCGACAAGGTCCACCACCGGAGCTAATAGGTTAACTAAACGGGCATCAATACCGAGAGAAATCCCACTACCGCACAAGGAAACAGATATCGGTATCAGGAGAAATTCCGCCGCCGGTAAACTCTCAGTCTGAGTAAGGTGAGTTCACCTCCGGGGGCTATCCGAGTAGATCGCGACAAAACTGGGATCTAAATGGCTCACGGAAAGCAGAGCTGAACGCATGGATCAATCGCTTTCTGAGTTAATATTGGAAAACTCACGAGCAAAAGAAAGCGGTGATATAAAAGCACAACGAGCTGTAACTACTAACTACTGTAAAAAATATATTTTGACGGTAATTTCCAATTCTATTGAGTACGACAGTCTGTTGACATTGGATATCAGGTCAAGGAAGAGGTATTAGGTTGATTAGAGTTTACAAATTTTCCAAATAGGTTAAACTAAAATTAGATTATTTTTAAAAACGTATTTCGTAGAGCTTCAGACACACTGCATTAAAGTGTGGCGGAAAGTAAACTCGACCTTTCGCTGCACTGGTGGTATAACGAAGATCTTTGTTAGCAGTAGGCGATGGTCTTCTGCGAAGAACTAATTAATTTCATCAGGAATACCACTTCGCCACGAAATTGTTCGAATGGATCCTCCACTTCAGATTTCACTAAAAAGTTTCAATTGGCGGTGGGGTTGGCGGTCTTGGGCACGATTGGGATCATCAAATGCTCCACTGCTTCCGGCGACCGCTTCACGTAATTGTTCTGTCACTAATTCCCATCTCTGTTGATATTTGTTATAATTTTCGGTTATTTTAACTACTAGCAACACCTCATTTATAACGCTATTTGCTACGAAAACGGCATTCCGTTATAATCTTGTCATTTCATTCTGATCGGGTGACTACTGCTTCTGGATCCTAGATGAACACATGGACCTAACCCAACGACTTTACCACCCTTCCGAAAAATAACATTACGTGGGAGGCCTCTCACAAATTGCTGAACTGGCGTTGGTTTCGAACGGAAGCTGTTAGAAATTAATACGAGAAGTGTTTTGATGCATTTCTTGTTCTGTTAATCGTTGTGAGTTATAATGGACATGATTTCTGCTCTGCCTCTTCGTACTCAGTGTACTCAGGTGAATCTTCTATCGGAACAAAAAACAACCGCTAAATATTCCTAATCTCACGAAAAAAAATGACGCAGAAATATTCAGCCATGACAGATATCTCGAAAGTTCACCCTCAGAATCATAATATTCTATCTAAAGCAAGAAGATGATATTATTAGCGACAAGTCCTCTATGGAGAGCTACCATGGGGCTACATACCCGCTCACAAAGTCGAATTCAACGGGGTTGTCACCGATGCAAGTTGGCAGTGCATGGATCTACTGATGCACAGAATTCACAGTTTCAAGGGTCTTGCTTCAGTGAGCGAGTGAGTTGTGGGACAGCTTTGCCTAAGTCCTTTTCGAAAATATTTGACCCATGAAACTTGGTTTGTGAAGGTCTATAAAGAGTTCAATACCTGTACCTAGGTCAATGTACACCCGAGTAAGTTAGACGAGCTTTAGGAAGGTCTTTTGCGATATTTTCACTGAAATCTTCTTCCACGATGACTACAACGCTAAAGGGAACGCTTTGGTCAAAAAGAGCATACGGATTTCAGTGATCGGTACCACGAACAAATCCAACGAGCTGTAGATGCCAAACCTGGTAATTCGTCGATGTATGGTATTGTCTACCGCAGATTAAGCTGCAGATATTCAACGGCCTGCCTGCTGTTCCCAATGAATTATTCAACACTTCCTAAGTAGCTGTCGGCTACAGAAGTTCTGTTTGCTGGTGTTCATCCCTGTTCATTCATGGTTACTACAGCGGTAATAGAGGACAGCATCTTGTGCTTTTGGGTTCGCGATCGGGAAGCAACTCAATACTCCCTAGAGTTGAGCTTCCAAATCCTTCCAAAGGTAACGGTCAATCGTCCAACCAGTTCCTGACGATATTAAGTTGGCTTATCCTGCCTTTTTATAATCTAAGGTAGTGGATTTGGTACTAGGGATCGAAGCGTTTTTCTATTTCTTCGAAACCGAGAATTTAAAGTAAAGAGTAGGTAAAGAGTTCCAGTACCACTATCAAAGTACGGGTGCTCTTCGCAGCTTCCTGCAAGACTTCTTCCGGGCTATCACTAAACGACGTGTTACTGGGGGGCCAGTAATACAGGAGCACCTCCAATCTAATATTCTACGCAGTCAGATTAAACCAATCATGCTCGCGTCTGATGTGGAAAAGAGGTCCCGAAAAATCAACGTTTGCCCAGAAGATCGACTGCTTCAGTGTACTCTCTGGCGCCTACAGATTAGGTATCCACCTACGAGCTCAACACGGTAACATACGAGACCAAACAAGTGCCATTTTCGGCCACCAGAACGCTAAATCAACTAGCGTTGGATGAGAGAGAGCGAAGGATTTCAACTACGGAAGTGGGCGTCGAATGTCCCGACGTACTGAATGATATCGAGGAAGAAATCCAAGTATTCTCCCGTGAAATGTCAAACGAATCCCAGGCTAGAGTTGTGCGAAGCACTTCTGGAAGGTACGACTCTACGTAAAAATGGACCAGTCCATAAAAACCCCGGTAAAATCCTATTTCTGGACGGATTCGACCTGGGTCGATCCATAGCACAATAAATTAAGGTGGAGTCACGTCACTGGAGTCCAGAAACTGGTATATCATATCAAGATTACAGACCTTTCTTGCCAGATAATGTACCGATAGACGAGAGAAATGCGGAGACACGATACACACCGAGTTAGCTGGTACGGATTCAGCTTTCGCTGAGTTCATCCAATTATAGATAGGCCGTACGCCGACCTTATCCGTCGAACTGCCGATTGGCTGCGTCTGATTATACTGCTACGAAGTCCATAGAAGGATAGAAAACCTTCAACATTTCTGTCTTCTGAGGTGTGCAGAGATTCGTTTAGTCTAGCAGGTGGTGTTCATCGATGAATCTAAGGCACTGTCCAAGGGAAATGCGGTTTCTCCAAGAGTTCGTCGATGCGATGGTTCAATCTGTTTGTCTTCCAAGACCAGTGCATCAGACTACCCGACCAATTAAAAAACCCATAATATCCTCATGATCATGGTCCAAATTCACGTCCACCGCATGGTGTTTTGATAGTGTTTGAAATGGGTGGAACCCATAAAAACACCCTCACCATGGTCCCATTCAAAAACCATATTCTGGTGTATTTATGGTTTTTTGAGACCGTATCATGGTGTTTTGATGGTTGTAAAATTGTGCGCGGACCATGCTCATGGTATTTTTATGGGGTTGTATGGTGTTTGAACCCATGAGAATTTGCTAGGGTAGGCGGTCGTTTGAAGCATTGGATGGATTCCGAAGACACCCTGGTACCATAGATACCATCATCTGATGAGTAGCAATTGAATCCGACAAGGAACGAGTGACTGGAGCGAGAGGCTACTGTACACCGCACGAAGGAAGATCACCGTCAGCACCATCTGCATCGCTGCCCGTGCTACAACCCAGATGGAGTGAGAAGGAGCGTGATCGTCGATGCTCAGCACAAGATGAATCGTCGACAGTAGCACGATCCCGATCGTGCTGCACTGCACTGATCATCTCCGATCGGTAGCAATAGTTGGAAAAGAAGCAGGCCACGGTGCGGGTACGGAACTCGCGCTACTTGGCCGCCCTCGTCATGCGTCTGAAATATTTCCCGTTTGATGTTGGTTGGTACTTGAAGTCTTTCTCCCAGGCATCTGCAATTATGTAATATGGTTAGCCTGAACTATTCCTGTCTTTGTGCCACTGGCTCATACCACTCCCTGTGCTCAGACGACGCTACGTACATATGAAAATCAGATTGCCACGTGTTAGTTATTTGAACATACTGCTCTATAAACTAACTAACTAGCCAACGATATTTCCCAGTGCCTCTAAACAACAAGGCCCTTTCCATGGAAAAGTAAACAAGAATCAAGACCTATTCACAATTGGTACCTTCATATCGGGAAAATAAAAACCAAAGGACCCTAAATAGCGTGATTCCGGCAAGAAACCGATAACAAAAATGAAAACAATATTCCTGCAGAATGACGTCACAGAAAGTGTTCCACCGCCAACGACTACGTACTGTGCGCGCAACTCCACTACAATTAGGATTAAGATAAAACTTTTTAAATTGGCACGACAAAGCTCATTAACCTTATGCAAAAAACCTAGGCCTGATGAATTCCTAAAAAAAACAATCATAAAAACACACTCTAATTAAGACAAACACAAATGCAAATCAAACTCCGAGATTGTAGTTCCAGGTTCGACCGATGACAGCGTACTTGTACCCTAAGAAGAGTAGTAGGTGCTGCGTTCGTGGCACAGAAGTAAACAATGATTGGCGCATTTAATTGGTGGGAAATCGTTTCAACAATTGATATGGCAATGCTGATTTTTTTCTTTAAGCTGAAAACCGGTCTCCGGTTGGGGTTTTATCTGCGTTGATCGGAGGATTTCCGGTGTCGTTCGTGGTTGTGATATAAATCGAAAACCAGTGCAGTTCAGTGATGTACATTTCTCAAACAAGGACGCAATGCCATTGAAAATATGAACTTATCTTCGGTCTATGTTTTTGAGTGTTAACTTGAATATCTTGCTCGAATGGGGCTTTTTCCATGCATTCTTCAGATTAGTTATAATGGTATCAATGCTGAAAATAATCGGCGGATTTTTAGTGAAAAAGTTTCCTATCTTTTCAGTTCAAAAGTTAAAATTAGTGTACCCATTATTGTCGAAAGTAGTGTTTCGTTAAATGTTAGACAAAGGTGGTATTTCAATTAGTGAACCACGACTGTACTGCTTGACCGCAGCGAATGATCAACGAAAAGGTTGAAGAATCCAACGTTGTCTAAGTTCAAGGATTAAAACATACATCTCTGATGTTTATTAAATTTATCTTCATTCTCGCATAATTCGAGTTGTGAGTTGTTCTCAGCAGAGTAATGGAAAACCCTTGTACCTGGTTGATTTTAAACATGACAATAACAGCGCAAAATAAATATGGAAACAGGAAAACCCCTAACCCGGAAGTCTAGAGTCACCACTTGAATCATCCCTGCCCGGAATTCATTTAGTTAAAGCCATCAACATCCACATCATAACAATTCGTTAATTCCAAGGTCAACCCCATTTGCTCCACCCGTTTCCCAGAAAATTTGTATAAGGGCATTTACGTTGCAATTTATGACCCCTTAAACTCTATTTTTCTTTTTGTCGCCTTACGAACACCAAAAACACAAATAAACCCCAACGGCTAATGTTCGAAACGAAACAATGCCACCGCAATCACCACCAACCACCCTCTTAACAACGAGGGCGACACCGAATGTATGCAGATTAATTTCTTCATTCTTTATGGGGGTCGGTCGCAAACAGTTCTCGGCGTCCAAAAACGGGCGGCCAACTTCTAGACGCGCACCGCGCAAAAGCAGAACAATAGAATCAGTGCAAAACCAGCCGCGTTCTCACGGTAGTTAAATTTTGTTATTATATTTTTGTTTTTGTTTTTTTCTGAATTTAACATTTTATAGGAGACAAAATGACCCGGCGGCCGCGGGTGGAACAATTGAAGGTGGTCGGTCGGTCGGTTCGTCGGAAGGGAGGAGCAATAACATTCATGCCAAGTGGCAAAGCCATTCTTGGCGTGCCATGCCAAAATGTTGTGCTATTATTCATTCTTAGTGGACACAGTTTTAGATGCCGATAACGAACGCTTTGTTCGGAGGTATTGTGCGGGGAATTTGAGTATAATAAATAAAATGTATGAGCAGCCTACTGCGAGGGTCATGCTTTTAACATGTTCAAAAATATATGTCTTCTATGGCGCTGGGAAATATTCGTACACCAATAAATAAATCCTGCGTGATCGAAGTAGGCGTCGCTTGAATATAGGCGTCAAATTTATGCATGTGTGATTTGTCTGAGAAAAAGAATTTAATTTGTGTTCTACATTCTCATCACCAGCTGTGCTTTTCGCTAACATTCTGATTGTCTGGAAGTTTGGAAGGAACCAGAAACACTTGAAATTCTATTTAACGTTGGAATCATCTCGACATGGGATTGCAACGGAGTTTAAACTTGCTTGTCCATTTCACAATTTAAAAAATTATTAGTTCCTGGTACAATTTCCAACTTCTGATCGCCAACAAACGCACACCGTTATCCATATTTTCGCACGCATTAATTGGAATGAGATGAATAAAACTGCCAGTCCGCCTGAGACACCGCTGCAAAGAAACGCAGTAGTAATTGATAATATTAGCTACAGGTATCGTTCCTCTGTTAGTTAAGTGGAAATATGCATATCACATCACATCGATGAGAGAGAGCAGTGGATACAAGGTTAAGTTCCCCTTAGGAGTGGTACTGAACAGCTTGGGACAGCTATGCGGGGAGTTGAATGTGCGGGAAAAATACGCATTGTTTGGTCTGAGTGGGAAAAACTTTTTCTGGTACTTTCGCCGTATCTACTAATAGACGATTGGCTTCAAACATGGAAGATAAACAGAACAGAAGCATTGAATCGAAATTTAGTTATGATGACGACAGTTCTAACGTTATGTCAGGAGGGGCCTTCTTTGGGTGAAAGTGGACGTTGGTGCAAAGAAAACATTGATAGTGATTGTCTGCGTATTGTAGCTGTTTCGCCTCAGTTATTCCTGATTTCTGCAGGGAAATCGAGGCCTTGGTAGCAGTTGCGATTCAACTTCGCCCGCAGAAAGCGAGGATGAGTATTATGAGTACTGTATAGTTGTGAGGTAGGGTTGGTCTTCTTCTCTCAGGATCCCTTCAAGATGACGTATAAGAATACGAACAGGAATAGGTAAAAGAATAAGAATGGAAATTAAAAAGGCGGTTGATTTTAGAAGTTGCGAGATTTGTTCCTCTGTTTGTGAAATGGAAATATGAACAATGAATATCTTATCACATGGTTGATGAAACAGTGGATATAGCACAAAGTTCTTCTCCCCAGATGGCGCTATAAGTATAAACAACTGAACAGTTAGGAACAACTGTTTGGGGAGTTCAATGTGCAGGAAAAATGCGCATTGATTGGTCTCAGTGAAACACTATTTTTTCACCGTAACTTTTAAAGAATAGTAAGGTTTTCACAGTGAAAAAACCCGCCTTTTAAAACTGACTGACAATGAATTTCCGGAAACACCTCAAAAAACACGTTGTGCATCATAACTCGAAATTTATTAGATTAATCGTTTAAAAATTTTGTAGTTTTTTCGCTTAGTTCCCAAGGTAACTACGACTATTTTTACGAAAATCGGATTTTTGATTTCGAAGTGCTACAAAAATCCGAAAAAGCATCTCCCAATGAGATTCTCCCATCTTTACCTTGGGTATAATGTCGACAAATACTCTGGGAAATTTCAAACCGATTGAATAAAACAAAAATGTTTCTTTTACTGACCTAACCTAAACCACGATTATTTCACGTCAGGCCCAGTAGAAAAAAAGAAGACCAGAAACAAACGAATGCGCATTTTTAGTTGTGATGATAAAAATGCAAAAACGATAAGAAAAATAAAAATAAAAAAACGAGCAAAATCGAGATCAATAACATGAACAAAAGCAAAAGCAAAAAAATCAATGGAAAAAAGGAAAACAATAGAAAGACCGGAAAAAACAAAAAAAAAATGAAAAAAATAAAAAAGAAAATAAAGGAAATATAAAAAAAGTGAAAAGGGAAACACAGAGTAAAGATAAACAGGAAAAAGGAAAACCGAAAAAAGAGAGGAAAATGGAAAAAGGAAAGAATAAGGAAAAAAGGGGAGTAAAGGAAAAAAAGTAAAAGAAAGAAAAGAAAAATTAAACAAACGAAAAATAGAAACAATAAAAAATAAAGAACGAAGAGAAAAAAAGAAAGAAAAAAAACCAAAAAGGTAAAAAAGAAGAGGCAATAAAGAAAGAAAATACTAAGGGAAAAAACAAAACGGAAAGTAAGATAGAAATTGAACAGAAGAAAGGGAAAAATGGAATAATGAACAAAGGGAAAAAGACACGAGAAGTCAAAAGGGAAAAAATTAGAAAAGAGGTGATAATCAATAAAAAGAAGGAAGTAAATGAGGGAAAAAGGAAAAGAAGACAAAAAGAAAAAAGAAGGGAAGGGAACTAAGTGAAAAGAAGAAGAGGACAAAAAAAATGCAGGAAAAAAGAAAAAAACTGCAAAAAGAAATTTACGATAGAAGAGGAAAAAGGAAAAAAATCGGACACAGGAAAAAGGAATGAACGAAGTAAAGGAAAAAGGTAAAACGTAAAGAATGGAAAAAGGGGAAAACCATAAAATAAACAAGAAAAAAAGGAAGAAAAAACTAGAAAAATAAAAAATATAGAAAAGAAAAAGGAAAAAAGAAAGCAACTGAAAATAAAAAAAAAAGAAAACAGGAAAAATTTCAAAAAAGGAAAAATAAAACGAAAAAGAAAACAAAGAAGAGAAACAGAAATATGAGGTAATAGAAAACGAGAAAACGAAAGAAAAAAGGAAAAGAGAGGAAGAGGATTAAAAGAAAAACGGAGACAAGGAAAAAGGTAAAACTGAAAAAAGAAATATAGAAAAAATAAATAACAAATAAAAAAACAGAAGAAAGAAAAAAACGAAAGAGATTACCAAACAGAAGTATAAAGGAAGAAAGGAAAAATGAAAACGGCATCCAAAATTCAAAGATAAAAAGAGAAAGGAAAAAGATGAAAAGAAGGGCAAAAAAATGAGAGTAAATTGAAAAAAAATAAAGGGAAAAAAGGAAGCGAAAAAAGGGAAAAGGATTAGGGGAAACAAAAGAAAAAATAGAAAGAGGGGGTAGAGATAGCGTAGTTGGTAAATCGATTCCCGAACCCGCACATAGGGTTAGAAATTTTTCATAAAAGATTTTTCTAACCCGAAGAGGCGAATGACCTTAAGGTTAAAACCTATATAATCGAAATAAAAAAAGGAGAAAACCACTAAAAAGAAAAAAATAAAGAAAAAAGGAAAAAGAAAAGCGGAAAAAAGAAACATACAAAAATAAATAAGATGGAATCCAAAACAGAAGAAAATAGGAGAAATAAGCAAAAAAAGAAAACCAAAGAACAACATTCAAAAAGGAAAGAAGGAAAAGGGTAATGAAGAAAAAAAGAAAAAGAAAACAGTAAAAAACGAGACAAAGAAAAAAGGAAATAAAAGGAAAAAGAAGAAGAGATAGAAAGCGAAAGGGCAAAAAATGAAAACGAAGGCCAGCACCGAAAAAGAAAAAAAATGGGTAAAGAGGAAAAGAGTAATAAATATAAACAGAAAGAGGGGAAAAATAAAAAATGGTAGCACAAAAGGGGAAATCGAAAAAAGAAGGGAGGAAAAAGGGAAACAAAGAAAAGAAGAACAAAGTAAAAATAAAAAAAGGATAAAGGAGAAGACTATGAAGAAGAAAGAGAAAAAAAAGCAAGGAAGCAAATAGGCGAATCACATCTAAGGTTAAAGCCTTAATAAACAACAACAATAAAGGAAGGAAAAGAGGAAAAATGGAAGCGGGTAAAAAAGAATAAATCGAATAAAGGAAAAAGGTTAAAAAACGAAAATAATGAAAAAAATGAAAAAAACCAAATAGGAAAAAAAGAAAGCGAAAAAAAAGGAAAAATGGAAGAAAATAGGAACAAAAAAGCATAAAAGAAAAACGGAAACAACAGAAAAGAATATCAAAAGCAGGAAACAAGAAAAAAATAAACTAAAGAGAAAATGAAAAAGGAACAAACGAAAAGCAGATGAAAAGCAAAAATCGAAATAAAGGAAAACGAAAATACCAGAAGAAAAAATGAGAGGAAAAAAAGAAACCGAAATAAAAAACAACGAAAAAAGGAAAAAATTAAAAAGCACAAAAAGGAAAAAAGAAAAAAAAGGTAAAGACAAAAAAGGGAAAAACGAAAAAAAAGGAAAGAGAATAAAAAGAAGAAAGAAAGAAAACAATGAAGAATGAAAGGAACAAGGAAAAAAGGAACAAAAGATAGGTGGGAAAAGAAAAAAAAACAAAGAAAGAAAAAGAAAATGTGAAACTGCAAAAAAGATAAAAGAAAAAATGGAAAAAAGGAAAGAGATTTGGAAAAAAGAAAAAAAAGGAAGAATGGAGAGAAGGAATAAGGAAAAAGAAGAAAAATGAAAGAAACGTTAAAATTAAAATGAAAAACAGCAAAACATATAAAAAATTAAAAAGGAAAAAGAGAATCGGAAATAAAGTAAAAAGGAAAGAAGCAAAAAAGTGAGAAAATCGAAAAGAAAAACGGGAAAAAGAAAAAAGACAAAAAAAATAAAAATAAAAAAAGGATGTAATAAACTGATGAAAACAGGAATAAAGGAAAATTGGACGAAAGATAAAATGGAAAAAAGGATAAAAGGAAAAAAAATATAGAAACTGGACATAGAACTAAACCGCTATAACCCTGGCTCATTAGCCAGGGCAGGGCTAAATACTTCTGTCCTATCCCAGGAACCTAGCACCAAAGGAGTGACATTAACCCTCTTAGCAAAGTCACTCCCAACGATTTATCAAACCCCCATCAAATTGAAACGGTTGTGTACGGTTATCCACGTTTCTTCCCTATTCAAGGTTCAAAATAATCCATTGATTAAATTATTCATTGAATGAATAATTTGATTGCCGTATAATTTTGAGTCATCTCTATTTTGTATTATGCTTGTGTCATATTCAATATGTGCCACAAACATTAATAATGACAAGAAAAATTGTGGACGAACGTCTGCAATTTTCCAGGATCCCCACATGTATTGGCTGTGTATGTGTAGACTAGACTAGACTAGAAACTGGACATAGAACTAAACCAATAACAACAATGCTGAAACTGTTTTGATTGTTGTGTAATTTGAAGTGGAGATGTGCTGGCTGTTGGTTTAGAGAGACTGGGAACTATCGGTGCTGGTTGAACGGTCTTTGTTGCTTTCTGAATTGTTTGTAGTTTGCATGGAAAGTGGGGTTCCAATGCAATTCTAGAACATCAGTAAAAACAGACAGTGAAATTATCGCGCTATCTTTTGATATTTCAAAACCGAATTCGTATTTTTGATAACAAATGTTTAAGAAATACATGAAATATTAAGATCTTAATATTTAACTAATGTTTTTTTTAAATTTGCCTGTCGAACATTATTTTCCACCGTCCGTTCCACTGAATCGTACCGTCGTACCTCAAAACCAACCACAAGATGATTAGTCCGTAAGATACATTCCCGTCATTTATCGAGGATTCGTCGCAGATCGTCCTTCTCAAAACTCGCTTTGGTATTCGTTAGCAAAGGATTCAACCAAAGGGCGCAGTCTGCTAAACAGAACACGGAAGAGTACCTGATAGGTGATATCATGGATCGTTATGCTTTGATAGTTATTACACCTGAGTCTATAAGCCTTCTTGTAGATCTTGGCATATGAGGCCTATCAATCAGTTAGAAGGTATAATATTTCAAACAGTTGACGTTGAATGACGTTTGGATCGAAATTTATGAATTTAGATTCAAAAATTCCGTTCCAAACGTAAATCAACATCACCTGATTGGAACATAAGACCTTCGGACTACTCGGTGATATGTACGGTTTCCTAATATTTGTAGTTGTTCATCTAAAAATGTCCTCCTTTTAAACATGATCTGTTCTTTCTGTTCCTTGAATATATGTCTAAAAGGAAATTGTACAATATTTTTCTTATCTAACGTAGAGTTCGATAAGGGCTGAATCTGAAGTAACTAAATGATTTTTATCGTTAACAAGAAGATGGCTTTCATTTCAAATTACCTTTATAAGCTTGGAAATAATTTTTGAATGGGCTACAAATAGATTGATTTCAGATCGCCGGCAAGTAAAATGAACCAACAACAGTGACAACAAATTACAACGAATAGGTATAAACCCAACAGAAAAGTGCTTTGAATTCGCACAACTCACAGCACCTGTCATTTTCCCCCCGCTTGCATGGCCCACGGATCCAAGCTCGAGTAGCAACCACCAACCACCAGCAGACATATTTTCGACCGAAGAAAAACTCTGTCATATCTAAGTAGATCCAACTAAAACAAAAAAAAACACAATCTAACCCCTAGTATGTATCTTAAAGAAAACCACCCGCAAGCAATTCAATCTCCGTTTGCTGGATGCGTCATCGTCGTCGTCTTTGTGGGGGTGGTGGTAGCTAGCACCCCTAAATGCTATATAGCGACCTACCGCCCACGCCAGCAGACTCATTTTATCTTAAGACCCCGCGGCTGAAGTAGGCGTTTTGGCAACTACGACGACGAGAGAATTTTTTTTTTGTTCTGCACTAGTGCACCGGCTCCGAATCTCGTTCAGTGTACGCGTACGCGTGCGTGTTTTTCTTGCGTGTGTGCTAGCTTGGACGCGCGCGCGCTCGCGTTACTTTTCACGCATTAGTGAGTGATAAACGATTTACGACGAATTCCAGCATCAGAAAAAGAAGACGGCACGATGGGATCTGTATCTCATCAGAAGGTGAGACCCTAATTGGGTTGTAATGAATTGGATGTGGTTAGAGAGAGTCGAATAAAAAATTAAAGACAGTGTCCTATCAAAGTGAGCTTTGAACTAATTTGTGGAAGGTTGAGTCAAATTGGTTGAAAAAAAATTGAACAGCCTGCTGCGTTTCCTAATTTAGGGCTATATAAACAGACAGAGTGGAATTGCCGAACCTCATCGACGTGGCTCGTGTCAAATTAATGTTGTTTGGACTTTGTTTCAACGAGAGATGCTTAACCAGAAACAACAGAATTAGACCGACTTAGCAGCAACAACGGATAAGAATGTGATTAGTGAAGAAACACAATTGCAGAAGATAGAAAACAACAAACCTTTGCGCTTCTGACGGAGATGCCCCCGGTTATTGCTAAATTGGTGGTTGGTGGTTAACTTATCACAGAGCCGGCGGAGGTTCATGTGAACTGAACTACATTCGAGAAGCGGCGGCGGCGGCGGCAGCACACAGTGATTTTATTTTTCATGTTGTTTAGCCATGCTTCTAATCTAAATGCTTTTTATTATGATATGGTGGATGGAGTGGAGCTTTTTAGTCGGATGAAGTATGGAGGCCTTCTGCGGAAGGTCTTTGGGCGGACGGGCGTCTGTGTGTAAGCGTGGAGAAAAACGTTTACGACATATTTGTTTTGGAAATATGCGCTTTTGTTCGGCTGGCTGGCTGCTAACTAGTGCTGATTGTGGAGGAAAAACTGTTTTGGACGGTGGCTGGACGAGGTGAAGGGTGCTTTGGTCGCGTGAAAAGACTCATCTTTTATGGGCTAATTGGTGCTGATAGTGAAGCGATAGATGGTGCTGGTGGGCTGTGCGAGTGATGAGCAGAGCGATGTGGAAGCGAACACTTTCGGTGGTTGGATTGCTTTTTATGACTTTTAATTTTGAAGGGTGTGTTGAAATGGACTGTCGAAATTGAACTGTTGCTGGCTATGTGGAGCAGAAAAGTGATGTGTTATTTTAGGGATGTTGAAATTGAGAGTACTGTGGAAAAAGTGTTCAAATTCTATTCTGTTTCTATTCTCAAACTGTTTAACGAAACATAATGATTGAGAAAAGCAGTTGATTTGTTAAGTTTATACAGTAATTTAATATATTTTCATTTTTTTACGAAATTGCGTTGTTGAATAAAATTAAAACAATATTATCAAAAATAATGGAAAAAAGACAAATATCGTTGTCGTTTCGCTTATTTAGCTTATTTGAATACAAAATAAGTAAAATGACATTTTTTCGCCTAACTATATTTGTTTAATTAAAAAAAACAACTTTAAAAGAAATGATAAGCTATTGAATTAAGACCGTATAATGAACTAAAAAACAATTCAAATCAATCAACTATCACTTTGAACACATATCACAATTTGAGGTCAAATTTAAAATAACTAAGTTATATTTACCTTGAGCTACATATTGTCCTTGCGATCCATAAGTTTTGCTACGTCTATGATTTCTTTTTAACTATACTTGATGTTACACATTGATCCATGCCTCGTCGAGTCTGGTCTTTCTACTAAAAACTTAATCCTTTCTCGAGTCATGCTGAGTCAGTAAATACTCGGTGTGATTTTATCACTATTCTCTTTTTAGGTTCTATTTCTATTATTTTTGAAAACTCTCTACACGAGTTTGCCACGAATTTACACTTTTGTACATTGAAAACAATGAGATTACTGATTTCTTCAAAACTGGGTCGCTTTAGAATATTTTTCCACGAAATTGACCAATAAACCACCTAAATTACGGATATGTTTTAGAAATTCATTTTTATAACACGATGAATACGTAAACAGAGGACCTTATAGCCTTTCCTGTAGTGGAGCGCTGAAAAAATAGAGATAAAGAAGATTAGTAAAAGTCAAATGATTGGAAATATGAAATCAAAATCAGAATGTTGTGAGCCTTTTTTGCATCTGGTCTAAATTCTAGCCTGAATTTTTTTACTGAGCGTTACATTGATAAAGTTGGCAATAATTAGACGATAAATTCAAATTGTTGCTTAATTTGAGAACGCCTAATTCATTAGCAATTGGCAGGTCCCGAGCGATGTCTTGGGAAGTAATCACCGAAGCTCTACATCGCAGCAATGCCTCTTTTCAGAAAATCGTGTTTTAACTTTTGAGAGTGATCCTACTGGAGGAGCTGTAGAACTGGGTTCTCGGAAGGGATCCCCATCAGAATCATTCACTACGATTGCAGACAAGAAGGGAAATGTTACCCGATAAAATACTGCTTAAGGACAATTGCAGCGGATCTTGATTCTGATTGTGATATTGAGCGTACGGTTCAGATGTGCGGGTGTAGGGACTTTACGACTGCGTGGGAAAAGGCATTGATTTGTGGGCTCTTGAGACAGCGTTAATCAGATTGTAAGTGTTACAGCGTTCACTAAATGTTCATCTTTGTGTATCACCGCGAAGGGCATGGGCGTCTGTAAGTCAACGTGTTCGATTGCTTGGGCGTTTGTATGTCCCGTGTGCTAGCGTCTATGTAACTTCTTCCATTTTTACAATTTCTTAGTTCTCTCGTTTTTCCTTAGTCTCCTCGGTTCCTTCACTATTTTATCTTTGTTTCCTTATTTTTTCTTAGAAACTAGTTTACACTACAGAGGGCGCCAACAGTATAATCAAGTATTTTGGATTTTTGAGGTATACTTTAAATTAGGTAAAATTAACTTAAATTAAAGTTTTTTAGCACAAGAAGTAATCGTGTAGGTCCCTGCGAGACGTGAAATACCAACGACTGAGAAGGCTCTACTCTTCGAAAAGGATAATCAGCCACCTGTTATCCTTTCCATAATCCTCCCGGTGCATGACAGGAGATTCATAGGTCGGAACTGATTAGCAGTTCTAGCTCCGTTGCATCTAACAGGAATCGATATCATGAGGGCAGTGCACAAGATATCTGGGGAGAACTCGCTGTCCTGTTAAAACGCTCAACGCAGAACTCTCTTGCTCTCCACTGAAGACGCCGTTCTCATTGGTAACCTATTTTCTTCGCTTAGAACTTAGTGCTGCTGAAAATTCTAAGCCGGAGAAGAGCTTGTAATAGCACTGAATTGAGTCCCGCAGGAAAGTTTTCAGTGAAGTTTAAAGAACCCCTTTTGTGATTTGAGAGCACATGGCGGAAGGGATGCGTTTTTTCGACGACAAAGCTTCGACGATCGTGGCACTGGTAACTGAGAAGGCGAACCAAATCGGCCGTTTCTTGCCGTCCAACGAATTGACTCCTTCTTCAAAGTTCCAATGTTGAAGAGCCTGGACTGATTCCGTCTAGTAGTTTGGCTCAGTTTATTATCTTGCTTCCTCAATTGTCCTCCTCATCTGGCACTATGTACAGAAGCTCCTTAAAGGAAATATGTGGATTTGTCAGATGCACCACAATGCTCAAGTTACAATAGCAAAATCAGCAAAAAATTATTATCCTCATATTCAGAGATAAATGCTAATCAAACAAGGTCATAGCCGAAGAAAAAAAAAGATGTGTGAAGTGATTTCGTAACCTAATTCGGTTGGAGCATAACGTTTGATTTTGAGCACCAGTCAGCAATAAACACGCGCACTGTTTTCGCATACTCAAATTGTGGTCTAATGTGTGGATAGAATGCTTGCTATTTCATGGAATTCATATTTTCGATCACTGGTTGGGAGCAATTCGATTTTAGCAATATTGCTCGATGCTTGTGGTAGTACAACCAAATTCGAATTTTTACTTATTACATGTCATCTTAGCTATAGCACTGTCGCTCCTAGCACTTACGAATTATTGCTATGTATTTGTTTTATTAGTCGTACGCATTTAAGCTGGTGAAGTGCTGGCTGTTGGTTTGGAAGTTCTAGGCGTAGTTCTCGCTAAATGTGCACTTGTTAGGCAGCTGACAAAAAAATCAGTCACTTCAAAGCCCGTTCAATACAGTGAACCAAATAATGTGATTATTATTGAAAAAAAAGTGTCAGAAACCAAAGGCGCTGGATTGAGTTTTTGTAGCATAGATGTTGGGATATTACTCTTCTTAGCCCATTTTTGTACAGAATCCCTTTTCTATATTTTTCAATTATTCGGCATTGAGTAAAGTTACGACTACTTTGTTTGGCTCGTATTTTTTGGACCATGTCTCCCGCGCAAAGGCAAACGGAAATCGGTTATTTTGAAGCTCAACTTCTGGATACAGGACAGCAACCGACCGATGCGAATTGTGGTCGGAGGTTTCTTTTCCTAGTTTTTGGATGGCAATGGCACTCACCTATCTGCAATTATGAGACAATGTAACTATCAAGAAGCTTGTTAAAAGAATTCAATAAGCGCAGAGACTTCTTCAACACGATGAATTTGATTCGGTCTGAGCCCGGATCGTTTTGTTACATTATAAGAGAACGAGTGAGAACTCCATCATCAAATGCAGCGATTCGTTCGTTGTATCTGTTTCGGTTCGACATACCTCCATCGATGTTTCCCTCCTTACCCCTTCAACGAACAAGCTCCAGTAACCTTGTTTCTTGACTCTCCAGTATCGTTTGACTTCGCATACTGTCGCTAACGCTAGCTGGTAGCCCGTCACCACGCAAGGTCCTACATGCGGTGGCCTTCTCCGCGTACACGTCTCAGCGCTGTTTGGATGTTCTCATCCTGCACCCGTTTCGTCTGAGCTTGAATCGGTATTGGTATCAGCGGTATCGAGAATTAAGTCGGACAAAAACTTGTACTCTTTCTGCGGAGGAAGTACATGTCTGTGTCGAGCACAGTCGATGGTCTTGAACAGTGAGAAATTGCTCCCCCCCCCCCCATTGTAAGGTGGTCGCTACGGTGGAGTTCAGAGATTACCTTCCACTTGGAATCTAGCGGTAGCGAAGTCGTAGCAAAGAGATAAATCTAAAGCGTTAGGAAGTGCTGGTGAGAAAGGCTCCGTGCCTATTCACCCGTGATCAAAATTGTTAGATGAAATTATGGCAAAAGTCACAGATTGTAGTAGATAGGTTATTATCAAAAAGGTAACCCCATACCGCACCAAGGGGAGTACAAGGGGATGTAGCTCGGTAGAGTGGAACCAAAAGGCCATAATTCAGAGTGCCTGAATTCCAAACCGAAATATGACGTAGGTGATGCATTTAAACAATGTGACAAAATACGCGCATCTGTTGTAGATGTGATAGTGATATTGAAGAGTATCGCAAAAAGACCTTTCTGAAATTAAAACAACCCCGTACTCCAGGAGATCCTCTTACGTCAAACTATCATCAGAGACAACGCTATTGATCTCGATTTCCCGAGCGGGGACATAGACACGATGGTTCTTTGCGAAGAGCACACAGAAAGCGATATCGTTTGCTTGCCTAGAACTTGCCAACACGATCCTCAGCTTGTCCAAGCAAAACTGTGATATTTCGGTCGTTCTTTCAGGTCTCAGTGGTGCGAAATCTCATAATTAAAATGTCTATTTTCGTGTGAATTTACCACCAGCTACATACAATTTCAAAACCTCTCTCATTCATTAATTTCCAAGCTGACAGACGTTTCACGTCAAATCAAATGCTTTCAGTTAATTGGGGATGTGATCCCATTCTTCAGTTAAAGCGACGAGTCAAATGCAGAAGCTGACATAGTTTTCTGGTCGGTCAAGACGATCATGAAACGCCTTTTGGTCACTCAAAAGTTAAAAAAAGACGAACACTGTAACAACAGAAAGTGAAAGCAGTTTCGGAATCTGACAGTGGAGAAAGTTCTGAAGAAGAATCGTCGCTAGTGGAGAACGAAAGATCGAAAAGACCGAGCAGGATGAAGTTCTGGAGAATAAGAAAACATCGATGAGGAGGAAGAAAACAGCTCTGAAGCGGAAGGAAGTGACGAATCTGAGAAATATAGTTCCTTTGACGAGTCTGAGGAATATAGTTTCCTATAGTTTGAACCGAAGATATTCTCGACGTATTAGCGGGGAGATGCAGAGACGTCACCAACAGAAATTCACGAAGATATCCAACTTGTCCAAGAAGTTGCCGACTTTTTTTGGAAAGTTTGAGGATTTTTCCATGTCCATAGGTAGTTATGGGATCTGAACGAAAGCGTTGTCTATAAGGAGAGGCATTCAAAACGGTTTGTTACTTAAGGCGGGTCCGAAGATCATCGCGACTCTACGGATGCTCTTTGGACGTCTTTTGAGCCGACAATGTAGATGTCTGTGTGTTTTGCGTACTTTCCACCAACCACTTAATAGTCAATAGTAGTCTGTTCATGCAGTTAGAACGGCTAGTGTCCTGCTAGCGTGGCCTGGACTGTCCCAGCAAAACATATACGGCTCCACCTAACCTGACCGACCTAGCCCTGACACCTAAGATACGAATGGCAGCAATGGGTTATGGTACACTTTTGGGTGGATACAGGATAGAAACAGTGGAACAATTGGAGTTTCTGCCCACGAGACATAGGGTTACCAATAGAACCGAGACCTGGTGAACTCCATCGACCTTCTAAAATGAGTTCGATTAGCTTCCTCCCAGGCTAACTTGAAATCTCCGGTCTCTCAGGTATGACTTAAGGAAATGGTGGAATGCCGGAGAGTACTGTAAGCTTTGGCTAAATTGGGTAATTTCTTGGGTAACTACTACTCCGTAGCATCCCGGAGGGATACCTATGCCTAGACTTCTTGGGAATGCGAACTGGCGAGGGTCGCGAAGGTTTTATTTTTTGAGAAGAGGTCAATAACAGACTTCCAGTAGGACGGACGCGTGTAAGTGTTAAAGTCCCCGTAACCAAGAATCGCGTCTCAAGCCGACTGATAAGCTCTCTTAACTTGTTTTGAACATCGTTTAAAACTCTGGGGAATACATACCGAATGTCACTAAGTATGGTTGAGTACGTGATCTTCCCCGAGCAATGGCGAGTCCAACGGTCCCTGTCGTATAAAATGGCGCAGTTCCTTGGAGATCAAAGTATTTGGATCTATGCTAGCGATCATCGTCACGCTGTACTTCGGAAATCACACAGTAAACACGATCGCGCTCTCGAGTCGTTGAAGACACTTATGGATAATACGTTGATGAGTATTCCGGAAGCTCGACCACTTCATGTGATATGGATAGCCGGAGTTTCGCGAATCGAGAAGGCATTTCGACAAAAGCGATTTTTCGTTGAGAGGTTAAAAATTTGAAGCTTCCATGGAGTACGCTAAATGCATTTGGAGCTGATAAAGGAGTAAACTCATCTCCGTGATCTGTCAGTTGCTGAATTCCAGTAAGTAGTTGCCCGGATTCTGATTAGGCTATAAAATACACACTTGTATTTGACGATCGAATCACGAATAGGTCAGCGAGAGGAACCGATAGCGGATATGTCGAAGCTAGGATGGATCTTCTAGGGATCGACACCATGAATGAGGTACCTTGTCGAATCAAGAGCTTCATGACCTCCTAATTAGCTAGTATACGTTGGAGAGGTTAGATATATCCGTAGCCTTTCCTCCTGAATCAGAAGAAAGCACAAGAGTGAACGGGATATTGAAGAGTACAACTGTGAGAATAGACGATCGTTCCGAAATGATGATCACCGAGTATCTAGTGAAGGGATACACTCATAAAGCTACGTTGGTGGAATTGAATGCGTTTGACAGTAGTAAGGTCTTGTATATACCGTTGAATGTCGGATGCAGTCCGAAGAAGCAAAAGTATCGTCTGGTGTGGGACGCCTTAAAAGAAGTCGTTGATTTCGAAGCTTCTGAACGGTCTGTAGATCTGTAGATTCTGTGAGCGAGTCATCGGATTCGGTGTCGGTATAACAGAAATGTACCATCAAAGTAGGAGACTCAAGGTGGACAGACGCAGACTGAGATTCCTGTTGCCGAGTACTTCCGAGGGGTACAACTGATCTATATGATGGAGGTAGGAACCTTCGACACCACCAGCACGGCATGCTCCGCACAGTACTTGAAAAACCCTGAACGCGAAGAAATTTGCGAGGCAGGTTATGGAGATGACAGGAAAATCGTGAAAAATCACAACGTCGACGACTACTTCTTCAATGGCCGGTAGGACGAACGAAGGAAGGTCGCTACATTCTTTTCAAAGGCGAACTCGAACTGCGAAACTGAGAAGTTCCGAATCTTGAGCGTGTACTAGGTATCTTTGGGGGCCTGCCAACGACAAGTTGTCAAGCAAGTGCTGTTATCTATTTCCGCTTTCTACTGGAAATTGAGGAGCTGACTTAGACCAGCATATCTCTGGAAAAGTGCAGAGAAGTGGAACCAGGGGACTACAAGGCTCCCAGAGGTTCATTCGCATTCTTGGACTTCCGTAGCGTTCAACATCACATCTTCGTCGATGTTAGCAAGGAGGCACATACGGGGCTACTTCATATTCCTCGTCGGGAATTGGTAGGAGCTGTGTCCAAAGCCAGACTTGTAATTTCCGGCGTCGAAATGCTGTCAATTGAAGTGAGGCAGCAGTACTTTGGGGGCGATTCAAAGACAGTGCTGTCGTTGAAGACGACTAACAAGCTGGCATGGAAGCTAAGCTAGAGGCCCACCGAGGTGATCGGAAAGTTATCTGCTCGGTCAAGATTAACATGAAACGGATTTTGTTAACCCAGAAGTTTCTAGAAAAAAGAACTAACATTGTAACAACAGAAAGCGTAAGAAGCTTTGAAATCTGACAGTGAAGAAAGTTCTAACGAAGAATCGGAGAACGAGAGCTCGAAGAGAGAGAGAGAGAGCAGAAGGAAGTTCCGGAGAAAAGTAAAATAGCACCGAGGAGGAGGAGGAAGATAGCTCTAAAGCGGAAAGAAAAGGAAAACCGAAGATGTTCTTGACGTATAAGCCGGGAGATGCAGAGTTCACGAAGTCGTCATCACCAGCAACTTACGAAGATATTAAACTTTCCCAAGAGCTGCCTACTTTTTCGGGAAAGTTTGAGGATTCGTCCATATCCATAAGTAGTTATGAGAGGTCAACGAAAGCGTGCGGGTTTTCTAACCTCTTAGCGCATCTGTAAAAAACGTCCATAAGGAGAAACATTAAAAACGGTTAGAAACCGACTTTTGTTTCCTAAAGCAGGTCCAAAGATCATCATAACTCTACGGATGCTCTTGCGATGCCCAGAAGAACGTCTCAATTCGAAAAAGGTTCGAAATGTAACGCTACCCAAAAGCAGCGTCGTCTTCCGAGTTTTGGAACCGTCGATCGATCATCTCTCAAACTCAATACTGATACAAGAGTTGACTGAGAAAAAGCTGTCAGTACGACGTTGCGAAGTCTATACAACTTCCGGTCGAATATCTTGGATGACGCAAGCGAGATGGCTTCGTAGGACTGCTACACAATGGAGCTAGTGGACGTTCGTCCAGGAACCTAATCAATTCCCGTTCGGTAGTGAGATTGGTGAGGAGGTCGCTATTGTAGAAGATCATAGAAGTGATTGACTCACCACGCCAGCAGATGCCGGAGACTCGTAGATGTAGACTGGAAGCTCCGGTAAATCGTTCTACGTGAAGCTTCTTGATAGGTAGGGTTTGAGGAATCCTCCAGCTTCTACTGTCTTGGATGGGTAGCCTGCTTCTCCGGAGAGATCGCTGCATGGTGAAAGGAACTTTTCAGCAAAGCCGACGAAGGCTCAGCGTAGGGCTGCCAAGTCGCGTAGAACCTTCTTGTCGATAGAATTTGGATACAGCCCGTTGAACCTCGAGAAGACGATCTGCTGTGTCCTTGGCACTGACCGCTCAACGTTTAAATATAGCTAACTAAACGCCTAGAAGTTTAACAGTGTGGTTCTTCTAATCGGAGCTCGTGTCCTTTGAGTCCTTGCAGCGATTCGGTCTTGCTCTGGCGATTATTAGACGATGGGTCTGATAACGCTGTTGATGCATTCTTCCATTTGAATTACCTGTCATTTTTTACTTTGTGCTCGAATTTTTCACAATTGAAAACAAAGCTTCAGAATACAAAAATATTGCGTTGGTTCATAGTAAGACTACAAACACGAGTGAAGGTTCGGGCATGCTAGTGATACTTCTAACGGCTCCCATCTTAAGACTGCTGAGTTCTTGCAATAGCTCTTCGGAGCTCAAGCCCAACTTCGATACGATGAAGTTGGTATGGTAAAACATAAAATTATTCAACGATTTCCAAATAGTTTTTGACATTTAATACAAATACTTTCTGAAGTTCTCCTGGAAGAACACACCACTCTCACCATTTTTCTCTCTTCCAGATATCAACCCGGTTGATCATCTTCCTGATGCTGGCAGCATGCACCGACCTTACACGAAAACCGACCTCGGTCCAAGCAATAGCAGTTACAACAACGGAACAACAAGAATCTACCCAGACAACGATGACAGCCGCCGACTTGGTCGCCGAAACCGGAGAAGAACCGGCGTCGGAGATGGTTAGCGAAAAATCCGACCTAAACGAAGCGGAAACCAAAGACCCAAAAAAGTTGGAAATCATCAAACAAATTAGAAGGTACAACAACGACGGCTCGTACACGGTAGGGTACGAAGCCGAAGATGGAACGTTCAAAATCGAAAGTCGAGACGTGCTGGGTAACATCAAGGGTACCTACGGGTATATCGACGAAAACGGGGACATTCAGCGGGTTTCCTACAATGCTCATAACAGTACAGGGCTCAAGACTACGATGCCGGCTCCGGTTACGGAAGAGATCGTTCACATTCCTCCGAAGTTCAACCGGAGTCATATCGGAGCACCGACCACTCGCCGGCCAGCTTCGTATCATTCGAGCACTTCTGCTCCGCAGAAGACCAGCGTTATTCAGACCATTCCGCGGAAACGACCACACGTGACTTCTACAACGGAGCGATCGATGTCGCGAGTCACGGAAACGAGTGGCTCTTTCTCGGAACCAACGACCGCTTCCAGTCACAGTTCGACATCGATTCAATCATCGAAACCGCTGTTGATAATTCGACCCACTCCACTGCCGCTGATGGCGAAGACAATCGAACAGTTGGCGCGACCGGAGAAGCTAGAAAGTGAACACATTACGAAGATTTACTCAAAATCTTCCTCACTTCGACAGCGAGAACCCGAACGGAAACCTCTACGTGGAAACTTTCTCCGTCGGCAACTTCCGCAAGATTCGGAAGAACAGTACGAAGCTCAACAGCAGGTTGTTTACGGACAATCCGCCGGTGAAGAGATAGCCAACTTGTTCGCAGGGACTCCACCCGGACTGAGACCGATTTACACAACCACTCCAGCACCGCGTATCCCAGCCGCCGTCCTGGCAGCTCGTCAACGAGCGGCTCAAATCCAACAACTGCTAACCAGTGAACGTCCGGAAACGACTACTGAACGAGTGTACGTCAAACCGCAGAGAAAACAAGAACCGGCTCCCGTGATGTACGAACCGGCTACGGAACCATCGTCGGAGAATAGCTACGTAACGGACATGCCCAATTCGGTTGTCCAGATTCCGGCCAATTCTAATCGAGAAGTTACCGAAGCGGCTGAAGATGAACGTAGGGTTTATCGGCAAAGGCCGATTGAATTTAGACCTCGGGAAGGTTACCGATTTGCTCAGGATCGACCGGAAAGGTACCGAGTACCGTTGGGAATAGCTCCGCAGGGTCGAGCTTTTCCCGGATCTGAACAGCAGTTCTACCGGGACCCTGCGGGTCGGGGACCTCAACCGATACAGCCGGAGAACTACCCGGTCGATGAAGAGGATAATAATGTGGCGTACCGCCAACAGAGAAGACCTCAAGGTCCTCCACCCTATACGCAGACTCAGCAAGAACCACCAACTGCCAACAATATCCCCAATGCGCATAGTTATCCACAGCAATCGTACCCCGTTCCATATCCTTACAACCCTTACAGAAACCCTTACCAGTCTCCAGTAAGTCCGTACTATGACTTCCCAGAACGTCCACTGACAACCAGAGATTTCGAACGAATTCTGCAACTCTTAATATTCCGCCATCAGCAGATCCAACAGCAGCAAGCCTACCGTTTCGGAGGCTACACCAACCCTTACTACGGAGGACCTTCCCTTGCACCACCGTTCGTCCCCGGTGGATTCGGAGCAGCTGGCGGTTACCCTGCGCAAATCCCTCGACCTCCATTCTACAACGCACCACCCACGGGAGCCGGTTACTTCGACCCTCGCTATCAAAACCCCCTGTACAGTCCATCCACCGGTAGTCGTCAATATCCGGGGGTTACCCCGGGTACGGGTGGAATTCAACAACCATCAACCGACTATTCGGACAATCAAGGTTACACACCGCGACGGCGACCACAGTACTCGCCACGAATCGACCATGAATATCAGGGTTCGGGTGCCGGTAGTGCACAGCAGCAACAGCTCGCCCAACCGGAACTAATTCCGGCGGAGGTTCGGGAAGATCTACTCTACCGGATGCTACTACTAGCGATTCAGCCCGATCCGGCGTTTGGTGGTGGAGGTGGTGGAGTAGGAGGTGGACCTGGCGGTTTCGGCATCGGTGGTGGTGGTTTGATTCCGGCCGGATCGGTGCCGAGATCACAGACGACACCCGCCGTTCCCGGGTACAGCAAGAAACCGGTGCGGAGTGTGCAGATTCTGGGCGAGGAGTGACCGGGCGCGGTAAGACTGTAGAGTGGCTAGTACAGGCTAGTTTCGGTTTGTTTTCAAACGAACGTTGACATTGATAGTAGCTGTAGATAGTTGTGACCTGTTTTTGTTTTGAAGTTTTTTTTTGTTTTTGTTTAGAGTAGCTCGCTACTTTTAGATTTTAGGGCAGAATTTTGATTCCAAAGATTTTTAAGATGTGCATTTTTTGACGTTTCAACGCCATTGGATAATTGGTTTTTGAGCAGTGTTTTGTGAATATTGCGGTGGAAAATTGTTGGAGGAGGAACTGGGAAGGCATTGTGTACTTTCTAGGATGGTATGGTATGTAAGAAACAAGGAAGGAAGGCTGCTTCTAGTTTTCAAAATATTGAGTAAAATATTTGTAAATAGATTGTTTTGATTAAAACATGCCAATATATTGAAAAGGAAGGCTCTTTTGTGTTTTTGCGCCTAAAAATTTTCTCTTCGGTGCAAAACTAGCACGTTGAAATCTGATTTTCATACGAACACAGCGTTGTCTGAGCGAGGAGTATGTACTCTAAAAACCGCGCGATAATATGGCTTAAGTAATAACTATAGATCTGTTTGATCTCCTGTAATTTCTGTCACATCCTTCGTATTCGTTAAGTTTTCACTTTGCGCCAAAATCTAGGCCCATGCATAAATAAACTGTTCTTAAAAAAAACCCAGGTGATAGTAAAATGAATATCGACATAAAAAACTACGTCTGCTCATTTTATAATCATACATATTGAACTCGGTCGAACGATATCTGATCTTCTTTCGGATCAAAGATAATTTCCTACGTATTCTAAAGAATTCGGAAACACTGACGCAGTGATGTTCAGCCGCTGCAGATATTTCGAAAGTTGGCCCTGATGAGCTCAGAATGGTAATAGCTCGCCCAAAGCAATCAATACATTACTGGCGACAGGTGTTTCACGAAGGAGTACCACGTCTATATGCCCACTCACAATGTTGAGATTGACGGTGTTATCATCGAATCGAGTTTACCTTGCGGGGATCTACTGAAGTACGGGGTTAGCTGAATTGTACTTTGTGTTATTGCGGAAGTCATTCCGACTTTGAGGAGACTTTAATCCTCAAACTAGGGTAATAATCACGATTTTGCTACAGCTTTAAACAGATGATCTACCCTACTGTCCGTGAACGTTTTCTGTCCCATTTGGTAAGTGGAAAACAAAATTTATTTTCCATAGTAATTGGGATAGAGACTTTATGTCTTCAGTAAAGTTGTAGCTTGTTAGGGTCTTTTATAGATAGATGCCATCACAGTGACACGAAATAGAACATACCAAACGTAGTATCTGATAACAACTCGTTCGGCTCAACCCCATTGCAGAGACGTCGTAGGACAATTTTCTCCAATAAGTTCATTTGAAGAGCATTTCATTCGGACGATACGAGTTATGATCGGAGGCTGTTTTTCCGGTCTTGGAATGACGATAACTTGTACCTGTCTTCAGCCACGCGCTGGCTCGAAAAATCTGTTGAATAAAATTAGCAAGCCAGTCTGAACCCATAGCATAAGAGGAGTGCAATTAAAAATTCCATCATTGTCAAGGGTGAATCGCTAGATTCGTTACTTGTAGGAGCAGCACGAAAGATTTCTTGGCAAAATTAAATATCCAAATATTTGAAAATTATAAATTTTCATCAGTCATGTTTCAATTGCGCATTCTCCAAAGAATGCTCGTTGATGTTTCACTAGATAAGTTATCAACGAAACATCTCCAATAGCTATGATTTTTTTTCGAACGACATAATGTCAAATTTGATTTGTGAAATCAAAACTTTTACGCGTGGAGTGCACGTTTCAGAAATTCTTTAAAAGCGGTTTGCATTACTTCAAAGACAACCGAATTCCACCACCATTATCCAACTTGAAAGCATCTGAATCGCCATTGAACCGATTCAAGGGTCGCTCCAACGTACCACCAAACAGAACATGGTGAACATTAAATCTGCGTCTGGCAAGCGCTCTGCGGACGTGCCAAAACGATTCAGCTCTAGATCACGCTTAAGACTGTCAACGGGCCTATCTACAAAAACAAACGCAAAGATCCAACATTTATACGGTCGAATTTAGCAAACTAAAATGTGAACCACTTCTCTTAGGAATGTAGAACCCTGAATTTTTCATCTTAGAAAATACCGAATGAACTCGACTGCGATTAAACTATATCTACTCGAGCTTGTCATAATAAACAAGTGTACAAAAGAAGCTCTCAACGAAAATTTGTCTAAAAAGGGAAAATATCGTAGAGTCGTTAAATATAAATGAATCTCAAGACAATACGCGCGTATAGAATCAATCTTATATCAAATTATTTCGAGGGAGGCACGATTCGATAAATGCAATGCTCATAAGAAGAGAATCAGTGATTTTTCTGAAGTTGGAAGTCAACTCTGTTTAGTTTCATCACATCAGGAATGTTGTACTGCTCACAACAAAGAAGTTATACATTATTCTGAAAGGTACAATGTAACTGATACATGTGACAATTGTAACTCCCGTATTCCCGTAGATTTTCTAGTTTAATTTTTTTGAGTGGTTTGATAACGCTGATAAGAGCAAATTTTTTGCCAAAGAAAAAATTATCCGGGTAGGAGAGTTTTGTTCCAATTGGTCCTGGTTAATAGCACGAAGCTGCACAAATTAAACCACGGAGATGAATCCTGATAAGCACTTTCTCTCCCGTTGTTGACATACAGTCTCTGGACAACTGACAAGGTTGGTGGACTTGCTGAAATCGACTGAAATCGCAATGCTTTCTGTTCAAGATTTGCGGCTCGGTGCATGAAATTGGCAGGAACCAATCACAAACGAGCTTCTGTCAGATGATTTAAAATCGGTTTGAAAATGCAAGTGATGGCCTCTGCTTGCAGCACCTAACGACACAAACTGATTCATCTGAGATTCCTTATTTCAGTAGTGTACCCCAAGTGGTCTCAAGAAGACTCTGTTCACAGCCACAACGCGTTCTTCTATCTTGCAACTAACATCGTTATCACATGTCACTAGTTTTCCAAGATAAATGAATTCGTCGACACCCATTCGAACTGACTCGCTCTCTACCAGCAACCATGTACTTTGCCTTCTCAGGGTTTATAGTTAGTCTGACGCTCGCAATCTTCCTTTTAAAAAGCACAAATGCCTCTTCCACTACTCGGCAATTAACGCCAATAATGTCGATGTCACCCGCGAAACAAAGAAACCTCATAATGATAGGTCTGAGTAGCAAGTTAATAGGTAAATCGCCCTATTTTGATTCTGATCAATCCATCGAAAACAGATTTGTCGCTATTTTCAAACCCTGTCCGACAAAGTTCATTTCGTTTCATTGAACCATACACGACCTTAAAATTCTATGAACCTATTAATGAGTCCGTCAGGAATTTATTAATGGAACAAACCGGTTGCTTTGCGACATAGGAAATGCACCCACTACACTCGAACTTCCACCTTGATCTGAACAAACATGCTTGGTTCAAATCGTGCTAGTAGAATCGTCATTTTCGCCCGATTTCGTTAAATGAAAATTAAACTTTTCGACTCTGTTTAACTGAGTAGCAGTTTACTAACTCTATATGGTCTGGAACTTAGGTTCGCCATTTTGGATTCCAAAATGGCCGTAAACCTAAATGTTTGAAACAAGAACATGGTCCTCACTCCAAAAACTATCATTTTTAGAGGGTTTCAGATGATAGCTGGTCCAGAAAAAGTATGCGTTCATAAGGTATGGTTGCCATTTTGGATTTTTTAACCATAGTGAATATAAATTTTCAGCTTGTAGGCATTTTGCCGTTATTAAAAATACCCACTTTGCGTGGTTTTATATGATTATTCGTTATACAATACCTCATCTGAAGCTCAGAGTCGCCATTTTGAATTGCAAGGTAATAAAAAATTAGTCTCAAACATCTAGAAAACTTCTCTTTGCAAAAAGTACATTGGATTTAGAATGGGTGAATTGATATGGAAAGGCACTTTTATAAAAATTCGGCTGTCGCAAATTTCACTCAAAAATGCTCATTTTCCGTTAAATTAATCGTCATAAACAGTTCGCCATCTTAAATTTAAAAATAGTAGTAAGACTCAATTGTTGAGTTCTGAACATCTTCGCCGTACCAAAAATACCCATATTGCATGATAAAGTTGGATTTCTGTATCCCAAATTCATCTCATCAGTAACTAGCAATTGGTGCCGCAGTTAGCCACTAAATCCAAACAGTCACCCAACTTGTATGAACGTCTGAAGTAACCGGCTACTTCAAAGTGATGTCTCGGAGTGTACGCACAGAAGCTCTGGTTTGATCATGAGAGAGCGAAAACGAACTCTTTTTTTTCGAGAGTTGTCCTACGGGAGCTGTAGAGCTAGGCTCTCGGAAGGGCTCCGCGTCAGAATCACTCATGGCAATTGCAGACGAGACGGGAAATGTCACCCACTAAAACATTGCTGAAGGCCAATTGCTGCGGGCCTTGATGCTGAATGTGATATTCACTTAACGGTGCAGATATGTGCGGGCTTAGGGACTTCACGGTCGCGTGTATCATCGCGAAGGGTTTAAGTGTTTGTATGATAACGTGTTCAGTCGCGTGGGCGTTTGTATGTTGCGTGTGCGAGCGGATAAGTAACTTCGCGTGTATAATTTCGATTTGTTCATTTATCCATCCACATATTCGCGTGTTTTCTTGGATGATCACGTGCGGACCGTCAATCTATTGCTATATATTCGGTGTATGGGTCAGGTGTTAGAAGAAAATGAGTTCCTTCATATCACCAGAGTTCCCGGTAATGTCACTATGCGACCCAAGTGTTGTCTAGTGGATATGAGCTTTATTTTGTCATTGGTCCAACTGAAAGCATTGACCTAGGCTGCTACGGCCGAGAGTAGGGACTGCCGGACGTAACCGATTCATGATCGTGCAAAGAACACGGGCGTTTGTAGGTTTGGATCTGATATAGAACAGAATTTGTAACAAAAGCTATAATTTCGTAGTTTAACTTCTTGTCGCATACGTTCATGTCGTGATCGGTAAAGCTGACAGGGTGCTCCTCGATGAACCCGTCGTTTTTCGCATCTACTTCCTCGCAAAAGGCGCTGGCTGTTGATTTGCAGATACTGGATGCAGCTTTTGTCTATGTCATTGTTGTCTGTTACGGTAACCACCAATTTGACAACCGTTGGTGGACGGTGTTGGATTTTAATTCCGTAGTTGACAGATTCCTTATAGGTTTCTGTGGTTATCCGATCCCAGAACTGAGACAGAGGTATTTGTTTTTGATCTGTGCAAAGCGTTGATGGTACTTCGTATGTTAGACTGCAGGGCTAGGAAAGAAGGAAAAGGTTAGTTCAACCGAATTCTTATCACAAAAATACCATTGGGAAAACTTGGAAACTAGTTTCTTATCCTCGGCAACGGATTCCACTGATTAGTATTACATTTGACTGGATGATATTTTGGTGAATTTTTTTTGTAAAGATCCCCTTCAAAAATGATGCGAATTTTTCAAACTCGCTATTTTTGTCTTGAAAAATCAATTGTTTTCGTCCGACCTTTAGAGTTATATGTCTGACAATAACGATTTTGTTTATTTAAAAAATCATTAAAAAATCGATTTACCCCTTTTTTCAAAATTCCCATCAAAAATTGTGCCGTGAACCGGTCAAAGTTCATATCAAATGAACTGATGTCAGATCATGTAGTCGTACTTCGATTACTTATCACCCATCTTGGATCTAACGCTGGCCACGTCTTTAATGCTGTTATGCTAAATAATCTTTTGATATGGGATATGGTTTTAGTGTTGTGTGGCTTATATGATGGAACTGAATAAAGGCAACTTCTGCTTTACTTTCAGTGAATGTTCCACCTCTCGGGTACTCGGTCCAACATGGAAAGACCTAGAGTCAAAGAGTACCGTTTTTAGCCGGAGCTCTACCTCTTGCTTGTAGAGTTAACTCCTCTCGACAGATTTCCACGGTATGAACGAAAGTAACGGTTTCCGGTTTGTTCTTCATACAATACAAACCATACATTAAAGTAACTGTCCTCTGGACGTTCGCTTCGAGCGCTAGCTCTGCCAAAAATAGGAAAGATCTCTTAGGTAACTTAATAAAATAAGAAAGCGGTTTCCGTGAGGCCAGCTTAGTGCAATTGGTAAGTCGATTGCCTTGTACGCAGCGTACATGGGTTCGATTCCCATCTCCGGCACATACGTTTAGTAATTTTTCTAAAGTGATTTTTCTAAGTCGAAAAAGAGGCAAGCGACCCAAGGGTAATAAAAAAAAAGAATTTATTTTTAGGCACTTTTCCATGTACACAGTCTTATTTGTGACACACAGGTGGATTTTATCCGCAGCTGCAAATTTCTTGTCCAATCAACAGTTTTCTGCTAAATTCGTCAGTGAAAACGAGCTTGAAATTACTTACTCTTCTCGAATATTTCGCCCTGGAAATAGCCAAATATCCATGTTCACGTATGTTTCTTCCTCTGAAAGCAAACCAGTCTCGGAGTTTCGTTTATATCTCGCAATATAGAGTTTGCGGTAGCGTCCAATTCAGTCACTTGCCGGTAAAAAATATAACGATAATCTTCTGGCAGATGTTTTAAGGCGCCATCACGATCCGACAGTTGAACTGGTTGATAGCAGTATCCTCCAAAGTGTCCTTTTAACAACAAAGTCATTGCTTAAAAAAAAATAAATGATGCGTGAGCTGTTTGTCTGATACAAAGAGAAAGAATTATTTTACGCTAGAGAATGAGAGTTACAATATGTAAACGAAAATTATGACGTGTGCGTTGGGTTCAGTGCACGCAGTTTTACACTGTACGTGTCAGTAATACTTTAAATCGTTCACTTCTTTGTTGGGATTATTCAAAATATTATTTTCATCGCATACGCCTCCTCACCCGTCACTGATGCGAACAAAGCGCATTACTAGTTTGCTAGTTTTTGGATTGACACGTGGTGATTCGAACTTCATACGTACACTTCGTGGTCTGAGCTTATAGAACGAGTTCGTGCAGTTAGTATTCTCACAAAACAAACACTTTTCTCTCAGTTCGTCTGACGAGAGAGGAAGACCTGTTCCCATTCTCCGAAAGCTGAGAAGGTAACGATTAAAAGCGACACCTCACTGGGCCCTTGGGCCAAATTGGAACTTTCGCGATTGAAAACGTTTTACTGCCTAGGTCCCTATCTCGGCTAAGTGACTCAAACTGACATCCTGATTCGAATCTTTGACTCAACGATAGTCTGCTGAGAACACCTGAGACGAAGATGCTCCGCTGTTTCAAGCGAAATCGATGCCATCTTTCTTTAATGCGACATTTTGATCATTTTTGTCATAATTCTTCGCGTATTAGGGGATCAGGTTTGCCATCTCATTGCCTCATTGCCAAATTGTTAAATGATATCAGCGCTGCATTCCGAATATGATGGAATTGAATAAACTTTACTTCATTAACAAAGTCTAGTAGCTGTGATTGAATTTCGCTTTCTGCATCTCCCAGAATTCGCGTCAAGCGAAATAGATCTCAACTTTGTCAAAAAATTTGCCCGAGAATAGAAAATAAAACGACTGATTTATACGACGCTATCTGAACTCCCTAATTTGATAACAGAAATTCCATTCTGATTGCAATACGAAATCTATAGAACAAAATACCTGAAATCTAGGTAAAAGTAAGTGACCATGTGCAACGAATTCATATTGGCGCAAATCTGAAAACACACATATCACCTTATATCTTTTGAAATTACTCTGTTTAACATTAAAAGCAATTCAAAGATTAAATTTGCTGATAGCAAGTCATCACTGCGAAGCTTTTTTCGAGACAAAATGCATTAATAATTATCATTGACGAATAAACTAAAGATGAGTTGACCTAAGTGGCTTCCTTGAGTAGAACCTACCTGAGTTTCGTAAAATTACGCAAAAGTATACTTTAAGTGACCCTACACAACGTCCTCAACACAGTAATATAACTATGTAGGAACATATTGGTTTAAATTGATGTTACTGAAGTCTTCCTAGATTTGTATTACCGCCAACTGTCAGTTTCATGCTCCACATTTCCACCGCAGCAGCCCTCGACTTTCGTCACCCATATCTAGTAGCAAACAAACAACAAATGAAAGTGAACAGATACAAGAAACAAAATAATCGAGCCCAACGAACATAAATAAGCAGAACCCATCTGTAAGCGAAGCTAATCTTCGATTTAGGTATAGCAATAGGGGAGTGTGTTGTAAAAAAAATTTCCGCCTAAATTGTAAACACAAATGCGAAACGAATGCTAGAGATATCGAATAAATTTCCGACCCCGGCAACATCACTGCGAGCTGTCAGCTCGCAGTTGCAACCTGTGCTGTGGGAAACCCTTAATTAGCATCTGTTCGTGTTCTGCTATTCCGTCCGTAATTCACACACACCCACCCTTGCGACGTTGTCGATTATTTGCATAAACTACCCCTTTCGTTGGACCGAGGACCATCATCGGTTCGAGAATTGTCGTACACCGGCGCGACCAATGGTCTTGATGACAGCCCTTGTTGCGTTGATGACATCGAAATTGCACAACCCGTTCTCACTCAAGCCGTAAATTGATTGGGAAAGTCATCCTTTGGCGTGAAATCGGAGTAGGCTGTATTTTTTACGTTCTCCCCGTTAAACGTCAATCGGAGAAGGTAGTAACATAAAGATTGACAGAGCCTACTGTGTCGTTTTTCACGAGAAAAGAACTTCACTGCTATTGTGATGCTTTCCGAAACTTCTTTCTTCCATAAATCGACTATTTACATGCGTCTCAAACGTCGCCACCACCACCAAACAGAAACCTACCCTGATTATGATTGTTGTTGTTGCTGGTTGCTGCTGCTGCTGCACCTTTGCATTTCTCGTCCGTTCCGAAGGCGCCCTCGAAGGCTGTGGGAGATTTTCCCATCCACCCACCGCGGAGCGAGTGCACGTTGCGTTTTTTTTTGTTTGTGTTGTGGGGAAACCAATTTCATAATTTTTGACGACGACGACGACGCCGGAGGCCGCTCCGTCGGATTGAACATTGTTCTGCCAAACGGGGGTGGGTGCACATTTTCCGCATATGTTGGAATCAAAAAGACACAACAGCAACAACAATCTGTCGTTTTGGTTTTGTTGTTTTTCCACCACGCCACCATCAGCATCTCATCGTTGTCGTTGCCGGTGGATTTATCTGTACAGAAAAGTGATTTTCCTTCACTCGATGTATTTAATGCAGTTTAAACCAGTCAGCCAACGGCTTGCACAATGTCTACCGAAATGGATGGGGACAGGCTCCGGCGGTGGCGTCAGTTGACGCACGGTTTCACATGATTTAAATTTTCCTTGCCCAATCCTAGGCCGGCGGCCGGTAAAACAGCATTAATTCTGTCGCGCGTGGGACAACAATTTTGACGCGGAAATACTACGCGCGGAGGAGCTGTCATGTTTGATGTATGTAGCACTCGAATTTGATGGGTGGTTTGTGGTTGGGCTGGACGTGTGAATCGAAATTTATTGTGACGGAAGAGTAGGCTGTTTTGTTGCTAGTTGAAAGGGAGTTGCTGCGCAACGGAATGAAAATAAACGATTATCAATGAATGCTAAAAGGTTTTTAGATTATTGGAAAATCCGAAATTTCTTATCCTTTTCATATACTAATTTGAAACAGATTGATACTTACACTTTTATCAATTGTACATGTATACTTACAATGCTAATTCCATAAAAAATATCAAATCAATGAACAGAAAAATTCAATCTACAATATCAGGATTTCAACGTACAAGTAGCAAACGGAAACAACGTTCCTACAAGATAGTACATATAGAAAGTAGTATCGTTCAGTTTAGCTCTTGCTAAAATACTTAACAAAATTTTAATGAATTTCAGATAAAAAATTAAAACTCGCTCTCGATAATTATTTTAAAAACAAGTTTTTTATGGTAAAACAGACTCACCAAAATCCTAGCAGCACATCGCTAGCTGAAACGCTGACTGCATACAATTACTTCCATCACCTTTCACCTCTTCAAAACTAAATATATTTTGCATAAAAAACTTTAAAATATTTGATTAGAACAAACTTGTTTCTTTCCGTGCACTAGTACCGCATATCGGTACTCAAACCACAAACACCAGCCCATTTGAAACACATTTTCAACACTGTGAACTCAAAGCACCACGAAATGGCCGCCAGCCTGCGAAATTGCTTCTTTCGAAACACAATCGTGCTCTTGTATTGGTTTCAAAACCAATATTGAGCACGAACGCGCAATCATCACCACCGGCCTCTCATTCGCCGGTAACTCACGCTCGCCGCAAAAGCACCTTTTTTCTAACGAAGCACACAACTACTGAGCCGCGCAGCAATAGGCGACCAAAGCTTTTTCTTCACTATACGCAGCTACATACTGGATAGTGACGCCAAATGGGCGCCATCTTAGATTTTTTCAAGCACTGCACCTTTTCTCTAATATAGGCTATTTACGTATAAAATTTTCTTCTTCTGAGCCTTTCAAACACTTAATTATACTTTTTCTCGAACTTTTTCGTGTGGTGAGAACACTTTTTTCTTGCCACAATCGATGAGTTCGCGTAAAAAGCGGGACGGAACGGAGTTGCGAATAATGACGAAACTTTTCTCGCGAGTACGAGGATCTTTTATTTCCAAAGGACCGGCCTACGAACGATTGGAAAATACACAGTAAATCAATTTATCCATGGAAACGCGGTTTTTTTCAGAACAAAGTGATATCGCGACACGAACGCGATGAACGAAGAAGCTTCCATCAGCAAGCGATGCGCGCGTGATCGATCTCTACTGCACACTAGGTTACCTATAAGTAGAGTCTGGACAAAATATTTTTTTGTTATTTTCGACAATCGACGTAAAGTAAAATTGTTGGAAATTTGGTTAGCTTTTTTTTTCTTAATATCTAGATGTTTAAGTAAAAGTATTATAAATTGGCTCATTTCGGGACTCGATCGTAGTAGCCCTACGGTTTGGAGGCGATTTTTTTTTCGCTCCAGTCAATTTTCTTCGAACTTTTCAGTACAAGAAAGTATCGGGCAGTAGTTTGAGACAATTACTGGGGTGTTGCTGATAATTTAATGGATGGAGTATTCCCCGGTGAGATTTTTTCATTTTTCATGTCCCAATTTGTCATTCGATGTCCTCGGTAATCGGGCTAATAGTTCGAATAATATGTTTGCTATTTTGCATCAAATATTCGCTTTCTGTTGACAATCGGTAATCGTAATCTATTTTTTATTATTGTCTCGCGTTGTCATATTGTATTTCTTCGCTGAAAAGTTTTCGTACGATAGCGTCTCATTTTTTTTAAAGCCGCATTTTTTTCTGATACATGAATTACCGATTTTTAGTCATTGAATTTTTGTTTTTATGGAAGCGTTTTCGTGGGATTTTTATTTTTTTCTATTCTCGGAGCTGTTTGAGGTTTTTTTTTTCGTTTTTATAGTACTAATAAACCGATGCACAGTGGTCAAAATGAGCAAATTCATGACTTTAATTATTTTGTGGCTAAACTATAGGGTTTTGAGTTTTAATGATTTCCGACAAGTTTTTGGAGTTATTAAGATGAATTTTTTGAAGCAGACGGTCATGTTCCAAAATGAAGTGTAAAAGCATTTCTGAAATATAACATTTTACTGAAAGGAGATAGGCGGTTTGAGTCTTCAGCAAAGTTGTAGAAAATGTTATTTTAAGTAATTTACCTGAAGATACTAACTTTCTATCTACTGCGGATTCGTTGTTATGAAAAGTTTTCGTTATTTCCCTTTAAAAATCTGTTTTTTGGAAATAACTTTTGTCATATTCATTTCTCCACAACAGTGTTCTCTGCAATGTTTTAGATACTATAAAACGCCACAACTTTGTTGAATATTTTAAGACGGTCCGATGCTTATATAAAGAGTTAGTGATGTTTCTTTGATTAAAAATGTCATATTTCTTAGCCAGTTTTCTAAAAAAGTTGCAAAAATATGCAATTAAATAATGTTACGTTGAAAGTACTATCAATCTACTGCAAAGTCATGAAGGAATGGTAAGTATCCGTTTGTATCCAAGAATGTTGCGCACAAATAAAATGGCGAGTATTTGAGTTCTAACAGCGTTTATATTCTATTCAATCTTAAATAATGGAAAAGTAGCAAAGGTCTACAATAGAATGATGATGATCTAGATATTTTATCTTCTTTCGATGAACTGTTGTCTGCGTTGTTATGCAAATTTTTATTTGGATCGTCCTCGGTTTTACTCGAAAACTGCAACAACTTACGTTTACCAATTTCGACGACAAACAAAATCGCTAACTAATAAACGGCTACATGAAAATGCTTGAAAAAATGAAAGCATACTGGAATGCGTAACATAAAATTTATAGTCAGTAATATATAGATCAAATAGAACAGAAGCATCCGATGAACAATGAATATCGAAGTTGCTTTATTTCAATTTTGCACTTATATACGGTTTACTATATACCAAGCAAATATTCCTGTAAATATCGACGAGGGGGTAAGAGATTAGGTTCATTCGGTGAAAATTGCTTTAAATAGATTTTGATGATACACAAAGCGTTAGTCAATTTCAATATAATAATGCAACACTTGAGCTTAATTTCTCTAATTTTCGCGGAAAAATATTGAAAATAATTGAGAGTTGATCTGTGGAGGAGACTTTAAGAAAATAGGTGTGCATCAGAACTCAGAATCTACTGGACCAATCATGTCAAAATTTTGTACAGTAATTCTTCACACAATTTCCAATGGAACTACCTGCACTTTTTGTTAAATTATGGTATTACTTTTACAATAACTCATTAATTGATTATAGGAACTAAAATAATTTTGAATACCGTACATATAAAATGGTTGAATATAATGAAGCCAGCTAGCGCTGCGGAAAAAACTCAAATGCTCGCCGTTTCATTCTTTTATAACATTCTTGGATACTAACAGATACTAACCACTCCTTTAGGATTTTGTAGTAGATTGTTAGTACTTTCAAGATAACATTATTTCATTTGCATATTTTTGCAACTTTTTTAGAAAACTTGTTAAGAAATTTGGTCGGTGTTATGTCAGACCGGACTAAGTCGCAAAAGATCAAAAAATGAGATAATGATAAGAATAGATAAAGAAATTCATCAGCGACATTCGACTTTTGCCAGATTTGAAATATATAACAATAAACAAGAATTATGGCAAAAATTCATTTCCATTTATAATGTAAAGGATGTTGCGATCCAAACTTTAAACTCGATTTTCTCGAAATCAATATTTTGTCACTTAGTCCGGTCTGACTTAACACCGACCATTTTTAATCAAAGAAACAGCTCTAACTCTTTATAAACACCGGATCGTCTTAAAATATTCAACAAAGTTGTGGGTTTTTACAATATCTAAAACATTGTGAAGAACATTGTTGTAGAGAAATGAATACGACAAAAGTTATTTTAAATAAACTGATTTTTATGGGGTTCATTGGAAAACTTCTCATAACAACGAATCCGCTGTAGACAGAGAGTTAGTATCTTCAGGTAAATTACTTAAAAAAACATTCTCCACAACTTTGCTGAAGGTTCAAACCGCTTATCTTCTTTCAGTAAAAAGTTATATTTCAGAAATGCCTTTACACTTCATTTTGGAACATGACCGTCTACTTCAAAAAATCCGCCCTAATAACTCCAAAAACTTGTCTGAAATCACCAAAACTCAAAACCTTATAGTTTAGCCACAAAATAATTAAAGGCATGAATTTGCTCATTTTGACCACTGTGCGATGTCGACAATTTTCTTTATCATTATTCCAGAGAGCGAGTAAAGGCGCTATATAACCATGGCTCTACAGGCAGGGCAGGTCTAATAACCTCTGCCCCATCCCAGGACCTTAGGACCAAAGGAGTGACATTAACCCTCTTAGCCAAGTCACTTCCAACGATTTATCAAACCCCTATCAAATTGAAACGGTTGTGTACGGTTGTCCACGTTTCTTCCTTTTTCGAGGTTCAAAATGATTCGTTGATCAAATTCTTCATAAAATTAATAATTTGATTGCCGTATTATTTTGAATCATCTTCATTTTGTACGCTGCACAGTTGGCCTGGCCGATTTAATGTTTGTGTCACATAGTATATGAACCACAAACATTAATATTGACAAGAAAAAGTGTTGTCGAATGTCTGCAATTTTCCAGGATCCCTACATGTATTGACTGTGTGTTTGTAGACTAGACTAGACTAGAAGTATTATAAATTGGCTCATTTCAAAATCATCCTCCGAAGTTCAGGTTTTTTTTTCATTGTTAAAATTGGTTAATGTCTGTGTAGGACAGGATATCGTTCTGTTCGGACCGCCGACGAATTGTGACCCCCACCCAGGTTAAGGTTCAAGTTACCTGTTTTGTGCATCTGTTAGATTTAAACGCTGGGTAGTATGAGTAGGAAAAATTGTGTTCAGCTTTGCCACCGGATTATCCATCTAAACCTTTCCAAAACTCTAAAAGAAGAATATCAGTCGATTTATTAGATCATCACGATTCAATTCATGGAAAATACCTGCTGGAAAAACTATCGGCTTAGATGAATGGTGCTTTTGAAAAAGTGGCTGTGATTTTTTGTCACACTACCACACCGTATGGGGGTACGCAACACAACTGCGCAATGAAAAAACCACAGCCACTTTTTCAAAAGCACCATTCATCTAAGCCGATAGTTTTTCCAGCAGGTATTTTGCATGAATTGAATCGTGATGATCTAATAAATCGACTGATATTCTTCTTTTAGAGTTTTGGAAAGGTTTAAATGAATAATCTGGTGGCAAGGCTGAACACAATTTTTCTTACACACACTACCAAGCCTTAAGGTAACTTGAGCCTTAACTCAACTTGTTCGGAATTCTGAGTGGCGTCAGTATGAATTCCAGTTCAAATGCAACAACCGATTCGGATTCAATCGGGTTCTGAATTCATACTGACTCAGTTCAGGATTCCGAATCAAATTCCGAATGGATTGACCGGGCAACTGTTTCTTATGCCGTTATTGTTTGAAGCGAAACTGAGTCAGGCTCTAATCGCAACTGATGTCAAAATATATTAACTGACAGTGGTTAGGGTTTTAACCAGTCTCAGTTACGGGACAAGCAAAAATGGCATTAGCCATGGTAATACAACGAAAGCACACATGTAATTTGTCCTTATTCTGTAATTTTGGCAACTGAAACTAGTTGGGACGAAACGGTTAGAAGCGAAGATGCTTTCGGGTGCAATGACAATGCATTTAGGGATGACCGCGATTATCGAGTATCTGGGAAGAAGTCAGGAGGTGGCGTGTTGATTGCTGTTTCGCCAAAAAATAAATGCACAAATTATCACAACTATAAAATCAAAAGTTTTGTTGTTTGATTCAATCAGTTATAGTTTATTGCTTCAAACAACTAAATTACTGGTCTGAAAATATATTTTCGTTAAGACAATATACATTAAAATTCAACGAAAGCATTTTTAATTCAAGCAATTTTGCTTTGATTTCAATAAAATAATTTTTAAAAAAGGAACGATAATATTCTTAATAATAAATAAATTGAATTAAACAAATTTGTATTTGGTATAAGTGTACGACGATTTACACGAAATAATTTTGACCACACTTTTCGTAGAAAGACACCAGTGTGCAATAGCGATCGATCGCTCATCGCTTGCTGATGGAACAGTTTATTCTTTCGTCGCATTCGCGTTCGGTTAGGCGTAGCGGTGGTAAGATTGATTCTTCAAAATCGAAGAAGCGTTTGTTTGCCAATTTTTAAGATTCAGGCGACATGTGGTGAAAGTTCTTTGTACACCTGAGTGGCCCCTTATAAAATTCGCGGCGTTCCGCGGTTCTATAGTTCTACTTCGACCGGTCCAGTTTTTAAGTGATATCCGTCGACTGTGGCGGGAAAAAATGCCTCCCTTAATATAGGGAAAGTCAAAAAAGTGTATCTGGCTGCGATGAGTTTAGTGGGTTATCAAGAAGAAAATTTGCAGTGCAAATAGCCAGTTTTCTAGAAAAGAGTGAATTTATTGAAAAAATATAAAATGGCGACCATTTGGCGTCATATAGTCGCTTCGCGGCGATGAAAGCTCATTCGCCTACTGCGCTGCTCATATGTGTGCGTGTATTATTAGAGGCGAGAGCTTTTACAAGAGAGGCGCGTTGATTGCCGAATGATATGTGGTGGTGGAGCAAGATGATGAGAAAGGCTTGGTGGTGAAGAGTTCGAGCTCATTATTGGTTCTTAAGCGGCCCTTACACGTTCAATATTTTTGTCAATACCAGTATTGACGATATTGTTACAATATTTCAGTCCCGTTTGAAATCCACATCGTCAATATTTTTTTTTCCATTACACGTACAATACTTTTGTCAATGCTCTCTAGTATTGACAAAAATATTGAACGTGTAAGGGCCGCTTTACACCAAAGCAAAAGTATGGTCGTATTCGGAAAGCAATTTCGCAGGTCGGCCATCTCGTGATGCTTTGAGTGTAGTTTTAGAAATTAATTGTTTCAAATAGGTTGGGTGGTGACCGGTGCTGGGAGTTTGAGTACCAAAAGAGTGGTAGTGCATGAAAAGAAAATGTTCTTTTTGAATCTATTTAAGTTGCTCGTTTAAAAAAATAGCTAAAATAGAAAAAAGTGAATTAATTGAAAAAATATAAAATGGCGACCATTTAGCGTCATGCAGTCGCTTCGCGCGATGAAAGCTCATTCGCCTACTGCGCTGCTCATTTGTGTGTGTGTATCATTGGAGGCGAGAGCATTTACGAGAGAGGCGCGATTTGCGATGATTGCGCGAAGCATGATGATGAGAAAACGCTTGGCGGCGAATATTGCGAGCTCATTTGGTTTTAACACCAATACAAGCGTATATGTTCGTATTCGGAAGGTAGTTTCGCTGGTCGGCCATCTCATGTTGCTTTGAGTGTAGTTTTGGAAATTTGTTTCAAATGGGTTGGGTGGGTGACCGGTATTTCGTGTGTGAGTACCAAACGAGTGCTAATGCACGGAAAGAAGGAAAATGTTTTTTTTTGAATATATTTGTTTCTCGTTAAAAGAAATTAATTTTGTTTTATGGTCATGCGAGCAGAGTTTCAACTAGCGATGGATTATTGGGACACTGGTAAGTATGTAATACTGTTCACGATATATATTTAGAACAGATCGAAAAATTAACATTTGGAAATAGAATGAAAACCCGTGAAGATATTTTCCACCATAATGGATAGCTGGTTTTTATACACTATTTCTTCCTATTCATTTTTTCGATTTGTTCTCCCTGTACCGATACCTTAGTAAAAACAGAAACGAATTTGATAGAGCCTGCAGCGAGAAGAATTTCGGGAACCTTCACCCCAATGTACTGAATCTAGTACATTGCCTTCACCCTTTCGTGGTTTCGTCGGTTCAACCTATACCATATGAACGCAAATGAGATCAGCAAGTTGCACTCTCACCGCGAACCGCAGCGTGAGTGTCATGGGTGACGACTGTGCTGTTCTCTTTCGCACCGGCTCAGTCCAAACATTGAATGAAACGTGCACTGTTGCCATTTCCATATTCAGTGTGTGCAAAATTAGAGCGCTGCACAATTTTCGAACAAGTTTCACTGAATTACCAGTGCATACATATTGAACTTGTCTACCCGGATTGAAATTTACAATAGCATTTACCCTACAAACATAAAACAATAGATATTATGGGTATCACTGTTTCAACATTGTTCGACGCAGAGTTCTTGCAGTAGATTTACAATAAAATTTCAGGTAACAATACATTTTACTATCCAATGGAGAAATGGTACGATATGCTCACGTTAAATTTTACTGTTCCTGAGAAAAAAAATTAAAGGGTTGTGTACAAGACACGACCCCGACGACATTTAAAAATACGACCATTTTTGTGAGCCAGCCATACATCCTGTAATGCCTTCGACTTATTTAGGACTACACACAAAAGGTAACCAATCGTATCCTCTACTGAATCTACTACATAAATGTTTTGATTATTTCCCAACAAATCGCGCAAAAATCTGTTTGTTCTGTACAGCACCGCGCAAATAATTGACGTTGGAAAACAATTCGGCAACTTCAGCTGCCAAACACTTAGAAACGTTCGAAGCATTTTTCCGTCAATGTCACTTTTCTGATTCATATTTTTGTAGGTATTTTCTTGCTCCCGTCCAATTGGTCAGTTTATTTGTTTTATCGCACACTTTTCGGATATTACTATAGAAAATAACTAACCCGATAAGAGGGAAGTTATTTTCCAAAGCACGAAATGGAAATTTCATTTGTAATTCTTCTGAGAACGATTTTGTGGTCCTAATAAGGACCGTTTGTTGTGATTATATCGCCGATTCCTTGCAAAAAAATGTGACTTCTGTACACGTCTAGTGATGGAGGCAATTTTGAGAGCGCCTTTGTTTGCTACTGCTAACGGGGAGTATTCCTTCCAGAAACTAACGAAGCGGGTCGCCGACGACAAACGAGCTGATTTCAACGATGATCAAATGCAAACTGAAAACATTTTCCTATAGACAATTCGTTTTACCTATCTCAGATGTGGTTCATCGTCAAAAAGGCGGCGCTAACAAGTAAACCACCAATCAAAGTACGGCTAATTAATGCTTTTACAAAATCATTTCTATCAAAATTTACGGTAATCGTATCCTCTACGGAATCTGCTACACAATTGTTATGAAACCAAACCAAGAATCTGTTTGTTCCGCATAGTACAGCGGCAATTATTGGCCGTTTGTTTATAAGAGTCGTCTACCATCAAGTATCGAATGATAAGGCAAAAAGGAAATTCAGCTCATATATTTATAACTTTTCCTTGTTTGATTGACCTCTTAAATGCTCTGTATTGACAGCTCTGCTCGGAATAGCCGCCTCGTGTATGCACATTTCCCCCTTTTTCGTGAAAGTTTTCAATTTCAATTCAACCTATTTTCAATAGAATACTTATATAGTAGATCAAACTTATCAGCAACTAAAGTCAGATGTTTCTGAATCGATTGGTGTATAAATTAATGAAATCCATCAACTAATTGCGAAGTTATAACCGTACAAACCTTACATAGTTTCGTTACATAGGAGATTTTCAAAATTTAGAATGACACCCAGCCCCAGATAGTGGAGTAAGACATTGTCAAAAAAGTATAGAAAAAAAGATATTTTAAATGATAAGATACATAACCACCCTCCAATTTTCACTGTAAACGTCGATTTCTCATTGAAATTTACTGTAGAAACGTAAAAGTTTATTGTTTATGTATTGTAGCATAATACTGGACTTCACCGTAATAAGCCGTGTGGTGTCCGGCGGGCTGAAATCTTTTTGCACTATTTCAACCAAGAATAGAACCTCTGGGAACTGCTCCCATGTCGTAAGAGGCGACTAACAACATGCTAGGAGTTCCTAGGCCGAGGTTTTGTTCCGTACCGAAGACTTAATCTGGGCGGACCTTAAGGTTTTCCATATTACCCTCTTTCCAGTCTGTATTTAGTGAATCACTGACATATACCTTTTCTGATTCGCCTTTCTTGATTGTGTACCAACGTTTTAAGTTTCTTCTGGCGGTTGTATATTAGCCGTAAATGACGAAATCTAATTCTACACTAAGTAACAGAATATATTAATATACCGGCACTTCCACGCCAAGGTTTAACTTCCAAAGCTTTGGCTTAAAAACCGTTTTTAAAAAATGGAAACTTTCATGCAGGAAATTTATTGAATTGGCCTAAGATGGAGCTGTCGAATTTCACAAAAAGCTTTTTATGTTGCAAGTGATCTGTAGTTGTGTTAAATTAGGTATTTTTCTATTATATTTGGAACCGTCTACCGACAAATCTACATTTACGAATACCTCCAAAAGTGACTTCTTGAGGTCTCATGAAGGCCTGACACTAGCTTTATGATACTTTTGCTTTTCTAAACAGTAATAAAAATCTCAACATTCAAGAACTTCACTTTGTCAGAAAATGTAGGGCCATCGGAAGCTAAAACTTCGTAAAATCGCACTTCTGGTCCTTTTTTCAGTGCAGTACTCTACGTCACTCGTTCAAATTTGCACCGCTCTTATGGTAGTCGGTATTTGCTAGTATTACTGTTCTCCCATCCATTCTGGTAGTCAAACGGTGGGATAGCAAAATTCTTACAAGTTTCCTATCTCATGCCTCCACGCGATTCTAAGTCTATTGATGACATTTGGTCCTTAGACCGCAGAATGAGAGGGTGCGAACAGAATGAGAGGGTGCGAACAGATCTAGTCGAGAAAACATTGCCGTAAAAATGAATAGTTGATCGGAAATTAGCCCCAATACGACTAATCTGACTAGTATCTATGAACACGGCTCAATACGTATGGGGCCGTACACAAATGACGTAGCTTTTTTTCGGCGATTTTTGACACCTCCCTCCCCCTTCGTAGCATTTGGTCACAAAATTCTAACCACCCCCTCGTAAATAACGTAGCATTTACCTACCCCCTCCCCCTCGTCTCATGCAAAGCGCCCAGGTGATGAAAAAAATTGGATATGTTTTTCATGACCTTTCAAAATGTTTGACGACTTTTATCAACATTTTCATTATAACAGCAAATCGCGTGCAAAATAAGCACATTTCATGACAAATATAGCGTTGATAGTTTTGCTTTGAATTTCATATGTCAAGGGGAGCATGAAGATAAGTTCTCTCAGTTTACAATCGTGCAGCTGCCAATGATTCCAAGAACCATACGTTCGTCTAAATTACTAAATTTTGTTTGGTTGAATCCGAAGTGAAAATTTAATTCATCTTCCAAACTAAGTCTACTAGTTAGCAACATTAGCTAACTAATGTAGCAAGTTAAATCCGCATACAAAATCTTTTCCTCTTTTCGCGGACTTGTAGTTCCGCAAATCGTAAAATTTACCTAATGAAAAACCGCATCAAAAGTAACTTGTTTGAATTTAAATTCATTTTTCTTGGGAATGGTAGATCATTAATTTTTTTTTTTAACAAAGGGTTTTAAACTTAATGCTACGTCGCACAACTTCTGACCCTACCCTCCCCCTCGTCACACTTCGTCACAAATTTGGTATTCCCTCCCTACCCCCCAAAATGCTACGTCATTTATGCATGGCCCCTATTGAAAATTCGCCGCGTCTGTTTTTATGAACCTAATTTAAAGCTCCGTTATTGCTAACAAGCCCGTGCATCAGATTAACAATCCTTTATATTTCCCTTCAGTGTTCGGTATTATCGCTCGTATACTTGTATTCCACAAACAATCCGATATGGAAAATAAGAAATACTTTCCTTGATTTATAACATCTCGCGCTATTTTTGCCAGTATAATATGCTGTCACTTGGTAGTTTTCAAGCCAATAAATATATCGTAGAGAAGAAGTAGCGAGTTCTGTCCAAATACTGTTGCAATAAATAGTGATCCGGCCCATTACGCAGATAAGATTAGCTTTTCCAGGCAATACTCCCACGATCGGCTGTGTGGAGTTCAAATTGTTTTTGTTTAGGGAACATAGTATACTCTCGGTAGCCGGCTGCCCAGAGTTTAAAAATAACCAAAAACTAAACAAGATCATCTCTTTTTCGAGTGATCGTGCACTCGAAGACTAACTAAACAACTACCTAATAAAATATGCTTTACAGGTCGCATCGTTTGCTTGGAGCGAATCCTAGACCTGATACCCTTCCAAACCACCAACTCCGCGACACCTATGGAAGAGTCTGATGAATCGTCGTCCTTCCGTTAAGTAGGTGGAGCATCAACACTTCCTGTCTACCTTATCCTTTATCCTTCCCCGTAAACGATGGAGATGGGGGCGGCCGGCAATGATGGCTATCATGCTGTTGAGGTTTTAATATGGGTCGGATTGGTATGAATTCCTACTTACCACTTCCTAAGCAACTCTTATTAGATAATCAGCAGTCAAACATGATGAAGTCAGTGTGCAATCCGCCAAAATCATCGTCACAACGCAACGCAACGCAACGCAATGTAGCATAATACTGGACTTCACCGTAAATTATTGAGAAAATTAAATTTTGACAGAGACTCTGTTTAAAAATGGCTAGATAAATTCCATGATCGCGGAAAGACAGGATGAGCCTAGACATAACACGAATCTAGTCCCCTCCTCCATCCAAACCTAAGAAACGATACCCTAGTTGATACTTTAGGGATATCGCCTAGATCTCAATTGTCCCAAAATTTACACAATTTACCCGCAGTGTAGTGAACGGCGGCACGATAAGATGGTAAGGTTTTGCCAGCAGTTTTGTTTCAATGCGAGCTGCGGAGACAACATATTTTTTGCCGTTTGTTCGAGGTAATAAATTCTCGCAAAAATCCAAACGGAAATATATTACCGAAAATCGTTAGTACAGTTCTGCATAAACACAAACGTTTCGCGAGACCTAATTCCGAGATAAAGTCACGTTTTCAACGGAGTAGCGAAAAGCACGACTGGTTGACAGCACAAGCTTCAAGTTACTCAGATAGTCCCGTATCTTTCGCAAAAAATTACGAGCGTGATTATCAACAGTCATTAAGCGTAGAGCTTCTATTGTGCTGATCTGAAACAATCCGTGAAGATGAAATAATGACTCGGGGTTACTGTAGCTACCAGCAATGTAAATGTGTATATAATCTTTCTAATGTTCAGGATCTAGTCCAGTACAGAAAATTTGTGATTGAAACTGAGTTAGGTTAATATATATTACAGATTAGAACATCGCCCGTTTTTTTGGTCAAGCAAAGCATTCACAGCTCCTCTTGACTATTAAATTCATATATTTCTCTACGTAACCAAAATTCAAACTATGAAATATCTGGCCAAATATTGCTACTGTCTCATTGCCGATGGATCGAACGGAAAGTTCACAGGAGCAACTTAACCAAAATCGTCTAGGGGTAGGCGTTAAAGCCTGCATCGTGTGCCGTACTGGAAACAATCTAACAACCCAGGTGACAGATCATGTAAGAAAGAACGTGAAATAAACGATTTTCTTCCCATTTTCGCTTTTTTTTTAGTTGACTCCCCATAGGTGCTGTGGAAAAATAGGAGAAGGCATTATATCAGCTGAATATTTCTCCAAAAATACAGTCGAACAGCTATTCGAATTACTTTGAACGGCAATGTATCCAGCTAGTATCATAGCTTAACACAGATTGCATACTTTCGGATTACTTCCTTGAGAAAAATTTTATTCCCCGAAGCTAGGCAATATAGCAACCCTCTCTAGATAAACCACTACTCTCAAGCCATATCTAGATCAGCTTGCAAAAACCGAAGCCGAGCATGTGTGGAATCAGCGCTGCCAACCAACATACGAAACGGCACAAAGAGTAGTGCAACAGTAAACAAAAAACCAGTTTCTTTTCGAACTGCATGTTTTGCGTCTTACGGTTTGCTCTTCTCTTGTTCTTTTTTATGGTCGATGGTTTCGCTCTTCACACCACTCACTCTCGCTCTCTCGGTCTTTCTCAAGACTTGATCAAGTGTTAAGTGTGGTGGTTTATGTATTGCATTAGTGTGACTCTGAGATGGATGGAAGTGTAAAAGTTCCATATGGATTTTTATTAAAAATGAGTTATCTGTTGGATTGTTTTCTGAATCACTTTTGATTCATAATGCTAAAGAAAGACTATCAAGTTTGTTTATACAATATCAAAAAAAATATTAAAATATGATTGTCCCGTCCATAAAGCTCACAGAAAAGGTCAAATTGGAACAATAACGTATTTCTCGGCTTACTGTTTTTCATAATGGGACTCTTAGGGGGATGCCAGAGTGAACGCGATTTGCGACGCGACGCGATGCGAAGCGATTTTTGACACATCGCGCGACGACGCGCGAACGAGCTCCGTTCATTTGATTCCTGCAAAATAATACAGTATATGCCAGAGTGGAGGCAACGCGATGCGATGCGCCAAGCGATTTTTTGCGCGACGCGCGACCAACCAGTACGTGCACAGGTTTTTCGCGCGAAATGAGGCGATCAATTTCAAAATTTGATTTCACTATGACGGATGAGGATGTTTTTGTCGATGTCGAGCACTCATTGTACCTGTCTTCCAAAGGTGTGCGCTGTGGGACCAACAATCCCGCCATTACTGGAACCTCGTGAACCAATGTTGGAAAGATGTTTCGGATGAATTGGGAATACTTGGTAAGTAAAATTCATGAACAATTTTTAAATTGCTTTTAATGGGTACTGTGAGTGACCAAGTTTATTTTTCTCAAATGTTATACTGGTTCTAAAGCCTATATTTTCTTTAAATTTCAGGCGATGTTGCAAAAAAAAGTTGTACAAACTTGTGTGACACTTTTGGTCACGAAATGCGTAAGCTGTCGGTGTTGAGATCCGTGGATGCGGCCACTAAATCGTTTCCTCTAGCTGACCGCATTTCAAAAGTCTACCGTTTGCGTCAACAAATGAAGCCCCGGAAAACAAGTGGCAATCTCAAGCCTCAAAACATAGTGTTTGAGGACGTCGAGGTATTGGAAATCCCACCTAGGCGTGCTCCTGTCTCTGTCATCAAGTGCTCCTGTCCCGCTTCCCACCAAACGATATAAAAAGAACAACGAAAAGAACGCTCAAGCAGAACATCTTTTAGAGCTTGAGCAGAGGAAGCTAGAACTGCTCGAAGAAAGCTTCATCTCGCGACAGGGATGAAGATGAAGCATTCTTTGATAGCCTGCTACCCCATGTAAAGAAATTAGATACGCCAGAGAACTTTTTGTAGTTGTGGAACATTGTCCGAGAGTGTGGTGGACATTGCACTCGACTATGCTTGCCACAACAATAAGGGAAGTTCCACAAAATCCAGAAATCTTGCGCTCTTTGGTTAAATAAATGTTGGGTTGGCTATGACATATGAATTGGCTAAAGCTTTATCCATAATGCAAGACATGTCTCCTTAACGATTACAGCGGCCGTAGATCTTCCACTGCGAAACGTGTAGGATAGTGCGTTGAACGAGAAACGTAGAAATATTACACTGTATTGATATTTAAATAAAAATATTTAATAATTCAATCCAAAAACAGTTTATGACATTTTGCTAATATGTTGCCACGATAGACCGTAGGGATTGTAGAATTAATTTGTGGTATTCTACAAATTCAACATCATTTTTGAGGGCAGATTGTTCCGAAATTCGTGAAGATATACTACGACGGGGAAGGTAGGGGTATAGCATTACCTTAGCGTGATTATAGGCTTATCTTGTGGTTCTTTTGGAGTTGTAATAACGTTGGTCCACTCTTTAGTAAGAACAACTTCAATATGGTTTAAATTGTGACGGCGACTGTGGTTGAGTGGTAAGCGTGACCGCAACTCATTCCAGTTGGCGTGGGTTCAATTCCAGCCGAGGTCATTTAGATTTTTCTGAGGTGAAAAAATCTGTGGTCACGTCTTCCTTCGGAAGGGAAGTAAAGTCGTTGGTCCCCGGTCTATGAGTTTGGTGGATCGATATCTAATCCAGATAGTCAAGCCACCTCTCTGGGGTCGGTAAAGAAGAAGTGATCCAACTTCTATACTCTTACTAACAAAAATATCCCCCTCCTGTGATACTTGTGGAGTGCGCAGTAGTATATACGGCCTCTAGCAAAAGCAAGTATCGGACTAACCATTCCTTCCCTTTCCTAACGCGATCTACGTTCGGGCTTGGTCGGCGCCGGTATTGATCATAAACACTTTAGGATTACCAGAAGTTGCACATTTAAAGATGTTTCGCTACTCCCAAGCATAATCATCTACTTATTCTCTGTGCAACTTCAGCTAGTCCAGATCAATAACGGAGTAGCAGCCAGGGGTGGTCGCACAAGTTCAAGCTCAAGCTTCAATATGGTTTAAATTGTAATCGATCGTTTCGATGCTCATACGGGTATAGTTGCGACATTTGTTTGGATCATTTAGCACATATTGGTACAGGGTGATACTCCCCGTATCCTCTTTTCCTATTAATCGGATGAATTTAAAAATCTTTATGGTTTCTGAAAAAGAAATCGCGTACGCCTTCGGACATGAAATATTTTTCGTCTGAGCCTATTTTCACAGAAACTTTTCAACTCGCAATCCATTCGACACGTCAAAACCACTTTTGTTTACGTATAACGCATATGGTTGTCGCTTCTAGTCGCGTTCACTCTGGCTATCATTTCGCGGTGGAAATCGCGCGCAGTTCGCATCGCATCGCGTCGCGTTACGCATCGCGCCCACTCTGGCTTCACAGTTGGGGTCTGTATCTGATGATTTATAAACAGTGATGAGAATTTTCATTTTCAAATGCCAACGGTTAGTTAAATCCACCCCAACTAAGTTTTAAATACTCAGCCTCCCACAATCATTCACTTTCAATTTGGCGGGATTTCCAAAACAAAACCAAACGCCTTCATTTTAAATTGATGCCTTTTTCACAATATATACGCGAACGGAGGTCTTAGTGGAATGTACGTAATGTTTCAAAGATTTTCTTCCATTTAATTCCACTATGTTTATTTAGTTAGATGCACTTGCACTTCACTATTTAACAGATACCGGTATTTCGATTACTACTTGTAATATTCTTCAGTGTTTGTATCAGTCTATAATCTACTTTACAATCCCGTAATTTCCTATAGACTGATACAAACACTGAAGAAGATTACAAGTAGTAATCGAAATACCGGTATCTGTTAAATAGTGAAGTGCAAGTGCATTTAACTAAATAAACATAGTGGAATTAAATGGAAGAAAATCTTTGAAACATTGCCTTTTTCATGTACCAATCAAAACCATCTTCTGCTCTGTAGTGAGCAGTTTAGGTTAAATGTTGACGTGTTTGATATTTCCAATCATATTTAGGATTGCTACGGAAAACGACAAAATAAAAACGCTCCAAATCCGCGCGAAATTTTGCATGGATCTCAAACCAAATGAAGATTGTCTACACATCTTCAACCATTGGCAGTAATTTTTATTTGAAGATTCTAGGAAAGCTCTCATGTATTATCAACCTGATTCTTTCATTGATAGGCTAAACAAATCGAGTTAAGGTAGTAGAAAATATTCCGAGCTTTGAAAGTTATTTTGAAATATTACAATCCAATTATTTATTATTGTTGTTATTAAGAATGGAAATCGCATTCGTTCTAAAACGATCCGTCACAATGCAGAATCAGGCTAATTAACAAAACAAGTATGCGCAACAATATGTGGGCTACGCAAAATATGATTACCGTCTTCCTATCGCTTAGGTCTTTTAAATGCCTCATATTGATGGCTCTTCCTGAAATAGACTATCAAATTTCGAGTGATCCGTGTCACTTTCGAAAGCTTTTGCGTTATTTATAGAAGTTATGCATACTTTGAAATTTAATACATATTTTCAACTGATTACTAAAAATCTAAAGTAATTCTAAGCAGTACAATGAATGTTACTAACGTTCCAAAACTTTTCCTCCTGTTTCTTTGAATATTATGAAAAAGAGCATCTATATTGAAAGGTATGTCGTAGGTGTGGGACAAGAATTTGAAGAACTTGGATCGGATTCCCCATCGTTTAATTCTTTTTCATAAATATATGGTTCTTGTCAACTCAGGTGACTACATGCGTCTAGAACACACATTTAACTTTAACCAACTCCCGTCTATGAGTGGTTTAGAGGTTGTGGATAGCTGAAACGTTTGTTGTGCTCCGATTCTGATGAATTTTGTATTTTTTTTTAAGTATGTACGTAGCAAAGTACAACCCACGCAAAGCCTTAGACAACAAACAGTTGGCCAAATTCCAGGTTCGTAAGCTGTTCGATCAGGTGCTGACGAAACGAGTCATACGAGTTCCGTGGCTCAATTTTTTATGCGGATTTCTCGAAAAAATTATGATTTGGCCAGAGATCCGTTCCTGTGGCAAGAAAACCAGCGTTTTCGTGATAGATAACAGATAGGACAATGATACGACAATGGAGTCCAGTTTTTTTAAAAAAGAACAGAATCCACCAAAGCCCCCAGTCCAATAGCAAAGTATTTGGCGATATTGAAGCGGAAACTGGTGCGTGGACTTCTTCTAAAAAACGTTAAAATATTGTAGTTATTTCTGTTTCTACATGGATTGGCACCCGGTTTTCACATAGAGCTTCATGTAAGGGAACGGACATAGCGTAGATGGTAAATCGATTGCCCTGTACAGCCATCACCTGCGCTTGATGCTAGAGCTTTTATTTCCGGACAGTTTTTTGCCTCCCGGGAATCGGGAAATAAATTAGCAATTTGCCGGGGATACGAAAAAAAAAAGAAAAAAATATCTGTTTTCCCAAAAACAATGATTTATTAGAAATGTTGAAATGAAATGATTGCAAGTATATCTGCTAAAAGAGATATTGATTTGATGGACTACAAATTGTTTTACTCATGACAAGCTTCATCACTGAGTTTATACTAATTGTTTTAATTAATTTTTCTTGGAAATATCCTAAATTGTGGAAACACGATTACGACCGAAACGATATAAAAAACGCAGGAGATTTCGTTCCTGTCCAGTATTGGTATTCGTGGAATTTGGATGGTATTTGGCCAGTCTATAGTCGTTGTATGGCGACCACAAATTACGTGATATCTTGTAATGAGCCGTTGAACGTACGGTAGAGCTATCACCTTCCATCTACAGAGCTAAAAATATGTTCTTCTGTGGATGTAATAAATATGTGCATAAATAAAGGCAGTGTCGGTCAGCGGAAGATGACTTGTATACATACATAAACATAGACTAGTAAAGATATTGGCACCAAGTTTTTGTCACAAAAGCTTACATTAAATAAGTAGTATAAATGATTTTTATTCAGTTGAATCGCATTCACGTTCTTATTCTTGACGCATTGTTTCTCCTGCAATTGCGCTTTGTTATCAAGACAAATACAAATATTTGAGGGTTAGCAAGATTCAGTGATATTTGTGATTTTTTTTAAAGTTTATCAATGAAGTCTCACAAATCAAATTACCAGTATCTAATTGGATATATTTAGTGTTTATGAAACAAAATTGTCTGAAAGTATTTAAAATCGACCGGGCTTCTGGTGTTGAATCGAAGCTGTCCTTTTTTTTTGATAGCGTTTGCATTGAGCACGAGCAATTCACTGATTGATCTGTTTTTTTTTCTGGATTTTATTTAAATAAAAGTTTATGCTCACAATTTTTGAAGCAAAAATTTGAAGTAATAAACGCCTTTTCTGTCACCACTTTCTATTTGCAAGTCCCACGCTGACGGTCTAGCTATTAAAAGAATTATTGTGCTCACCGCAAAGGCTATAATAAGGAAATGTTTCGGGGCAACGGTCGGCATATACATTTCAAAATGAAAATAACCAAATACCAAAACAAATCTACATTTTTTAGAATTGAACCCGTTGAACTTTGAACCAGTTGAAAAAGTATTATTAGCATTACTACCCTCTCCAAAATATTGCCGATCCAAATATTAGCTACTCAATTTCTTTCCAAGAAGTCTTTCGAAAAAAATTGTAAAATCTTTTTCTCGAAATTCCCGCATCCCGGGAATGAGGTAATCCCGGAAAATTGAAAAATCCCGGGCTTCCCGGAAAATAAACTCAACACATAGTTAGATTTTTTTTCAGACAGCAAAAGATCATTTTCAAAGGTCCGTCTTTTTTAAAGAAAGAGAAATGATTATCGGGTTGAAACCCTTTACTATAAAAAAATCTTATAAATTCGGTGGTTGGACACTTTGAACTGTTTTTGTTGGACCATTGCACACAGTGGTCCAGAATACGAATTTAGCAGGAATTTTAACTTTTTGCTAAAATTAAATAACTTAGCTTTACAACATGTTTGACAAAATTGTTGTACTTTGCAAGGCCTTTCTTTTTGTTCAAACCGATGCTAGGGTGGTTCTAAATTTAGCAATATTTAAAATAAAACTTTCGACGGTTTCAGATAGAGCTTTACTGTCTTCGATGAAGTTGTAGAGCAACACATTTTAGACAAATTTGCTGAAGACATGCAAGCTCTAGCTTTTATATTTTCCTTTTTACGAGAAATTCAAATGAATGCTTTAGGGTGTTCCTTACAAAAAACGGTTTTATTTCTATAACTTTTGAAGTTTTTATTTTACGCTAAAGTACCCTTTGGACAACTTGAAAATTATTTTAGGGCGCACAATTTGCTTTAAAACACCAACTACTTAACTTTTTTCGTTTTAAAATTATAAGAACTTTTATATAAAAAATGTAACTTTTTCAAATAGAATTATCTTCGATTCGGGCACTTAACATTAAATACTGTTGCTTTCATATGAAATAGCATGCTTTGTAGTATAGATCACCAAAAAATGGCAAATACGATATTTTGTTATATCTTGCAATATTTACTCAAAAATAGTTTATTTTTAGTAAAAAGTATATATAACTTTCTAACGAGCGAAGCTAGAGGTTCAATATATTAAGACAAATTGTTCTCCTTCAAAATATCTGAAAGTATTTCTAAAGTAATCTAAATGAAAAATCAAAACTGCAAAATTTATACAAAGAAAACCATTTTTTAAGAAACACACTAAATTTTTTCGGTAAATTTCTTGTAAAATGAAAAGTACACGACATAGAGTTTCAGTGTCTTCGACAAAGTTCTTTAAAATTTCATTTTCTTCAATTTTTTGGAAGACCGCGAAAATCTAGGAACCATTAAAAAGATAATTTTCTGACTTTAAAAAATTTAGAACCACCCTACCCACTATTTAAAATAATAGAAAAGTATTGTAAAGTGCAATATTTTATCATGAAAACGAAACTACATTTTTTATATTGTTCATCGTGAAAGTAATTTAAACATATTACAATGAGTCAATTCATGAAAAACCAAATTTTTAATATAACTTTTTCAGTTTTAATTTTTTTCCAACCTATCCTTCGGATGTTTTTCAGAGTTTTTGAAGACGAACATTTTCTTCTAATACATCAAAACTCTAGCTTGTATTGTTCAGAACATATAAGCACTTAATGTTTCAAAAATAGATTTTTTTTAAATCAATTTTATGAAATTTTAAAAAATATCGTATTCGCTATTTTTTGCTCAATTTATGCTTATTTATAGTTCAAAAAGAATTATCTTTGCCCCAAATGACTGATATTGTTATTCCAAACAATCCCATTTTTAGCGAAAAAGTGCTCATAACAATCTTAAAGTTGTCTGAAGACTGCTTCAGTTTTAAATGAATACAGCAAAAGTTATTGGAATAAAACTGTATTTCGAAGAAACACCCTAAGCTCCGACTTTAAATTTGTTGTAAAATAAAAAGTATGACAGATAGAGCTTACATGTCTTCAGCAAACTTTTCCAAAATTTGTCGTTCTACGACATCGCTGAAGGTCATTTGTCTCTAGCTAGAATGATTAAAAAGTTAATTTTTTGATCTTGGAAAAATTAGAACCACCCTAGCTGTTGTTTTAACAAAAAGAGGGGGCTCATAAACTACGAAAACTACCTACCAAAGACTTAATACGGCTAAGTTGTTTAGTTTTACTAAAATCTCAAAATTCCTGCTAAATTTGCATTCTGGACCACTGTGCATTGTTCAACTACACAGTAAATGAATGTCAAATTGGCAGCAATTGGATAACGAATAAATTGCAACTACTAACATTTCCTTTTACCAGATTTGGACATCTGCCAGCAGTTCCAATTAGCGGATCAAATTCGTTAGCTGGGCAGAGGCTGCGTGGCTCAACCAGCAAATCATGAATGTATTACATTATTTATAACAAAACAGTGGCGTAGCCAGAAATTTGGTTTGGAGGGGGTTTTGATGAAAATCGCAATTTTTTTGAAAAAATGCTAAAATTTAATATGAGTTTGATAAATTATTGAAAACTCAAAAACATAAGTAGTCTAACAGATGTCATTCCAGTCTACAAACAAGAAGGATCAACATGGAACAGTTTTCAAACCTCTATAGATTATTTTCTTGTATAATATGTCAATGAAGTCAAAAATTGCGATCTTTTAAAGTGGGATAAATGATCTAAAAAATTTTCAACGTTCAAGATCACCTAATATAATAATCCTTGACTTTGAAGGTTTGACAACTTCGGGAAGTTATCAACATAAAACAGCGCCTGCTTTGATAAAGAAATTTTAGTGATTAACTCTCATAGAGGTAATTATGGTGAATTAATTTTTCAAAAATATTAAGACATGGTGCCTTCAGCAAAGTTTTTGATAATGTCATTTCAAACAATTTTGTTGAAAATATGAAGGCTACATGAATTCAACATATAGGGACTTAAATGGACTGGGCCTGCTATATTTCTTCTTAGTGAATAAAAATTTAGGTGAAAACTATATTTTTCTGCGCTACGGATAAAATTGTTTGAAACAATCATTGCGAGTTGAGAACACAAAACCTATAACTAAATTATGGATGGATGGAACTGAAACTTGCGTTTCGACTTCATCTCATCAGAATCCGACACTAACTTGGTGGGCGGACTAAGCTTGCGCCGAATTGATGCTAGCTCCTGAAAATGGAATCACTCTTTGTGTTTTTGAGTCCTTTTAATATCTGGGAATTATTTGTTTTATATCCAATTCCCTTATTTTTTTGTAAGCTTCAAAGGCACCTTGAACGCAATGTGAATTTATTATTTAATTACCGCAGAAGAGATTTATCAAATACAGTAATTTCAGAATAGCTTGTTGTAAAGGTTTTCTACTACTATATTTCGATACTCTGAATATGTGGGATATTTATGTCTTTGACAAAGTTGTTTGAAATAGCACTTTCGAAAACTTTGCTGGAGACATTAAGTCTCGACCCAAACTTGGTTGAAGAGTAATTCTTGTCTATAATTACTTCTAGGAGGATTAACCGTCAAAATTTTTCTATCAGCAGATGAACAGTTTTACGTTTTGAAATTCTTCAATGTTACTTAACATCGAAATTTGGCAGTTTCGAATTAATGTGATCGTGACCGTTAAAAATTTATCGAGCATTAATTTTACTTTTCTTTATTAGTCACCCTCACAACTTGCAGTACTAGAACGTAGTACACAAAATTTTAGTACGCCATTCATTGCATCCTACTAAGAGGCTATTCATATAGTTGATAATAAATCCAATGCTCATAAAACCGATCCTGACCTGCTAGAGACAAAATTACATCAGCTTTCAACTAGTTTCTGAAATGTTATTCTTGTTGTAACCCATATTGAATTCTTGTCCAAACTCTACACAATCTAAAAAAATACATTTTCAGCAAATGTTGAAATGTATGTAATTTTTCGGTAAACAAGCTTATGTTTTATATGCAATCAACCTATTCAAATTTAGATTCCCATTCGAAAAATTATCTCTAATCCATATTTTGAAGCATCTTTCCAAAAATGAGCTCATAATAATTCAGACAGTTATTTTATTTTACATTGAAGAAATTTGACAACTATGGGATTTTGGCTAAGAGATAAGTTACAAGATCCCCTTCCCATAATTTTCCAAAAGTTCTCATGACGCTCTAAACACAGTTATCAATGTAGTGATCAGAGAATATTTTTCCAAAAATATTTTGTGGAATATTAAATTAAAGTCGTCAGCATCAATTTTTTTTCAATCCAATTAATTTTGGTTTGGGGGGGGGGGGGGGTTTGAGCCCCAACCCCCCCCCCCCCCCCCCCCCTGGCTACGCCACTGTAACAAAAGAATGACACGATCGATTAACACTAAATGTTACTTGTCTAAGAATAATTTCATTTGCATGAAAAAATCATGTATTTTTACATTAAACTTAAGTACTGCAAATAATAAAATTTGAGCACTATTACAGTGAAAAATATTTTTAATAACAATTTGTTCGTTTAGCAAATCCATCAACAATTGAGCCACCCTAAGCGCAATTCCACCCAACAAACTGGTGAGTGTCGTTAGACAAGACAAAGCTCTGTATCGAACGTCTCAGACACTCTTCTCTTCGCACCATATCGAACGATCGAGCTGCGCCGCCGCCGCCGCCACTCAGTGCTGTGCTGTGCTGCGTGATCAGTTCGGTACCCCACCCATACAGACGCGCAAGCGACGAGCAGTGGAGATGGAGACGCGAGAGAGTTAAGTCTGCGCTTTTTTTTTTTTCGAAAACGTCTTCTGCTCACTACTGCTGCAGGCACGGTTCACAAATTCAAACGGTCGGTCGGCTTCGAACGGGTCGCAAGTCGGTTAGGTTTTCGCTCGCGAGGTTCGGAGTTTTTATTGACGAACGGACGTTATTTAGTTTTGATTGAAACTTTGCCGATAGTGCTGCAGTTTTGTGCGAATTAATTTTTTTCTATTCCGGTTTCGGGTTCGTGTTCTGACAGGTCATTCAAAATACCGTCGTTGGCCTCCGAAGTGACCAGTAACTAATGGCGTTTTCGTTTTTTCTTGGTGCTACACCGGTGTAGTGCAAAGAAAGAGATAGACTGATTACACCCAAGTTTGAATGAGTGTAGCACCGACTACACCGGTGTAGTGCACTGTCAAAAACGAAATTGCCATAAGTGAAAGGAGGTTTTTTTTGTTGTCTGACTGAGAAGTTTTTCAAACTACAACTGTACCGTGTCGCACTCACTGCTGGTTGTGTTAGTTATCGCAGCAAGCTTGGATTACCGCCGTTGTTTTTGTGTTCGTCGATGAAGTGGAGAAATTTGGAATAATTAGGTGATGAAAGTAATTAAAGTTAAAGTGCTTTTCCGTAAAGTTCTTTCGTGAGTATGTGAGCATTAAAAGAGTGCTAGGCTGTTACAAGTGTGAGAGGGAGAGATAAGCTGAAGTTACAAAAAAAAGTAATGCGCTCGGCTTAGCGCCTCCGTCGGAGTGAAGAAAAAGGGGTAGAAAGAAGAGTTCGAGTTGTGTCAAAGCGTGCGAAAAAAGAAAAACAACAACAAAGTAGGTAAAGAGCTGTTAGTAGTGAAGAGTGGTGTGAATTTTTGTTTGAATAAAACGTCTGAAGAATATAATTGATCGGTTGCACGTGGTGTGTGCGCCGGAGAAGGAGCTCCCCCCTCACCACTAAGTTAATTGGATTAAAACAGCTTCATTCGTGCGGTTGGAGCAGCAGCTCTTGACTCTACTTGAGTGTGAAGTAGAAAGGCTGCACGGCAACGTTAAAGGTCAGTCAGTTTCTAATGTTTTTTTATGGTTGCTGGGTTCGTGTCGGGAAGGGTAAACGATGGAAAGGGGACGGAAAACTTGTATGGGAAAGGCAGAAAATGGGATTGGTTGAGTGCAGTTTGACGGTTGAATGGGTGAGTGAGTGCCCTTTTTGTTTCGAACGTTAAGAATCGATTCGGCGGGTGGGAGCTGATCAATCTGGGCCCGCATTCAGAAGGAAATTTATGTTTCTTTTTCGGTTGGTCTGCCGGATGAGGGTGGTGAAGTGGTTGGGAGAATGGCTAGCGAAAATTAAGTTGAATTGTCGATGCGGGATATGGATTGAACGTGCTTAGGGGGTCACTGTAATGTGCGAGGGTCAATAAATCAGCGCTTGCATCTTTCCTGGTACAGTTTTTGAATAGTTGTCTTTTTCTATTGTGTTCCATCGATTTTCTTATCAAAACCCTTTAGGTTTGGGAGGTGCTGAATGAAGTGAAACATTTTTAGAATAAAGGATAAATAAGAATAATAGTATTAAAATTATAGAATTAGTATAATAATTATAGAATTATTCAATTTAATTGTTGGTCTACTATCAACCTAGTGCAAAGCTGAACTGCTGACGAGTACAGTATGACGTTCTGTAAGATTAAATAAATAATATGAACACTTCTTGAGGGAGCAAAATTGTAAAAAGAGTTCAAAATAGTCACATAAATGGAAATCGGATTAACTTCAATTAGAAAAGTACCAAAGTAGAGGCTATCTAAAGAGGCCTTTCCTTTTTATTGCAGACTGAGAAAAAAACGAACGGTCGACCAATGGAATTGATAGTCACCAATATTCCGAGTGTGTGTCTTTCGTAACAAAAATTTGGAAAAACAAAAATTACGCCAGTATCATTGTTTTTCGAGCAGGCTCACTCATAAATAACGTACAGCGTATCTGCGCTGCGCAATATTTACACTGGATGTTTTCGGAAACATTCCCAATTTCGCACGATGCAAACCAACTACAGTGTAGACCTGATTTTGTCAGCGAACTGGGCGCCATAATTTTTTTCTCTATTTTTCATGACAAAATTTGACAACCTACCATGAATGGCATGTTATTTCTTAAAAATAAAATAAATACGTTCTTTAGATTTCCTAGTTACACGATCACGGATCGCCAAAGAGTTACCATTCCGGCGTCGGTAATAGGCACTCGGGGCGGAAAATCATTATGAATAAAAAACAGCCAACGATTGCGGGTTCTGCCCTTGAATCGACGCGATCTATTCCAGGTTCTCAGTTGAGCATAATTTCAGCTGGAGTTTCTCGCGGTATTCGAGTCACATGCTCAGCCCACAGTAGTTTGCCATACATAAACTAGGACTATTTTAAAAGAAAGGATTTGAGGATTTTTGTCAAGGTATGTATGTATTTTTGAGACACTTAAGTTTTTATAACTAATATGACTTTCTCTTTTTTAGTTTGTGAGGCATTTATTTATCTACAGCTCGTCCGAACGGATCATTTTTATCAGACTAACGGTTTGCGAAATAAATGTGTCAAGAAGCAGACACATTGGAATAGATCGACGAGTACCGATTGGCGTGCCTCCGGAAAAAATTGTTCTAACAGTTCGTTTCAGTGAATATCCTGAAAATATTTGATGTCCAGTTGCCGCGCACAATACACAATGGAGACCCGTTTTCATCGGCCCCTTGGTTTATTTAAACAAAATGGAGACATTGAAATAATTAAGACATATTCTTCTTTCGTTTTAATAAACCGAAGCTGATCAAATTTTCTTCAGTCGATCGACATAGTCTCATAACCATTTATGATTATTTAGTATTAATTCTCTTAAGGGAGTCTACCAAGGCAAAATTTAACGAAAATATTTTAATTTGGATGTTTTTCTTTGGGGTAACATGCTTAAGAATGAATTTACTCTAATTCGACTTGGTTTGTCTGCTAGAGTCCATCAAACATTTTCATGTGCGGCTGACAAAATTGGAGGATGATAAAATCGGATTTTTGCAGTACAGAAGAGACCCGATTCTATTTGCCCCGATTTAGTCAGCTTTATATGAAATATATTTGATGAGCTTTAGCAAAAAAAAACCAAGTCAAATCTGAGTAAATCCTTTCTTGTGCATATTTTTCTAGCCTTAGAGATGCATAATATACAAAAATTAAGACGATTTTTTTAAATTTTGCCCTGTAAGACCCCCTTAAGGAAAATTTATGCCAATTAATCTGAAATGGTTATAAGTCTATGTCTAGGACTATAGAAGAATCCTTTAACAGCTTCGATTTATTAAAAAGAATATGTCCCGATTTTATATAAAATCCTCATTTTGTCAGCCTAAAATGATCCAAAAGGCTAATAAAAACGGGTCTTCGCAGCATTACCTACATGCAAGTTTGTGAAATACAACTTAAAAAGAAAAATCATTCAAAGATGAATTATCGCAGTCTCACGTCAAACTAGGACTCGGTTTCGAAGTGATGACAAATACCCAGTCAAGCATGGAGCGTGTGGAGTACCTCGTAGTATTTTAGCATTTGTTTTACCAGGCAGGAGTCTGGCATGGTTTCACTTTCTTCCCTCGGATACATAGGTTTACAGGCGGTTGCGATGGTGAAGGTAGACCAGAAGGAAGAAATTCAATTGTGAGTTGCAATTCTATCTTCAACTCTATGGTCAAGAAGAACAGTCCAGCCTGGGCAGCAGCCACTGAGCTAGACAGTTACGAGAAACACATGAAATTCATCAACGAAGCTGAGAAGAATTGTAATTGGCGCTTGTTGGCAAATGGCTACGAACCCACCGACGCACTAGAGTTGGTCAAGCGACTGCGTTCGACAGATACTGAATCGCTGGCCAAACGTGGTTAAAGAAAGGTGCCTTCAGAGATAAAAAATTCGAATAACCCCCAACCTACAACTAAATAGTCTAGCTTTGCTCGATAGCCATTATAACCTGCGAATACTATAATCTTAGAACTGCTTACATCAAGATCCAAGTCCATTTCAAAACAAGGGTGTCAAGATCATTTGGCAAGCAAGAACAAGCTAAGTGGTTACAGGATATCGCAGTCACGTTTCAGCCCTGGGTTGGCGCTATGTTAGAGGCTATTGAAGCGGCTCAGATTCTAAAACAGACGGAATTATATTGGGTATTCTACCGATAGGTCCGATGGAAACATTCGCTTGAATGACAATTTCTGCATAGAAAGTCAGAGGGACAGCAGTTCACAAAACGCTAGAGCTCATGTTGGCAGTAGACAAGGTTTCAATAGATTGGCACCTTTCAGCCTGACAAAATTCCCGTAAGTTACCGAGTGAGGGGCACTTCTCAACGGCCTTCTGATCACAGCAGCGGTGAAAACCAAACCAAGTACAATACCGAACAAGACTACCAGAACACCAAGCTGCACACTGGTCGGGACCAGCCGTCAGCACATAAAAGAATTGTCCCAAAAAATTGACGACAAATGGAGCTGTATCCATGTCGAATTTCATTGCATAGAAGATGCCGTAAGTGCCATTGCCTAAAGGTAAACGAAAAAGCACACAAATTTCTATACTGAAGAAGCCGTGGATAAATAAAAATCTTTGGCTTAAACACCTCAACTGAAAAGTATATTCCAAAGACTAGCCAACTCCAAGGATTGAAGTTTTGGTACATGTAGCAGTGAAGTTCTCTCCAACTACAACATTCGATCGGCGATTCATAATCCGTCTGTCCATCAGCATGTTGAAAACATGCAGGAATAATACGGATCTTCCCTTGGTACGCAGAGCTTCCAAACAATTGATAAAGATTGGAGTGCCTCTTCTAAATGTGTGTGTGCGTAATACGAAGCCAAGTCCCACGTCGTGTGGGATATCAAATAGTACGTGGATAACCCTCGGAAGTCGTTCCTTCAACCGTCCAGGAGCTCCTGGCAGGTCGATTCAGCCGCTCAACAGTTGGGTATACCCAAGGATCGAAAGTCGACCACGCAATAGGCACGAGAATGTTGAGAGAACATCTCCAACAATCGATTGGTGTCCCATCACAAACCAGCGTTCTTTCTACTGAAAACTTTTGAGATAAAAACTCAGCACTAAACACATACTGCACGTACAAAGACCTACTGATCATGACCGACTCGGAAATGGTAGCTAACATCCGCGGATCCAGGAGATTGAAACCATTATCCGACGACGTTCAATTAATCCCGCGGGTACGAAAAGGCGAACAGCCTCGCAGGAGAAGTCAGAGGCAATACTGCTTTGCAAATATTCGTTCAGGAAGCACACGGTGATGATCAAATGAAACCGGCTATCCGAAATCGATGGAACCAGCGTGTGACTGCTGTGAAATCATTGTAGATGTACGTCAGTTTGGAAAATACCTGATTTGATTTAAAGACGCTGTGAGACTAGGAATAGACCTAGGGGAGGGCCGATTTAGTTTTCCTAAATTCGTTTTATTTCTGCACAGTAATCTCCACTTTATCAGCTTTCCTATACGCGAAGATCTTGATTCAAGCGCTGTCATACTCAAGCACGTGTTTTAGGTCGCACTGCGTTACAACATTTTTATCTAGGTCTAAGATATGAAACGATATCGGTACAGAATGTCTTAAGTGATGGAACTGAATAGACTTTCGTAGTAGCGTAAAACAGTATAACGCCCACAAATGGCGTCTTGGTTCGCAGCCTTTTTATTTAAGCTAAAACGAAACAAAATTTATAATAAACAACATTTCCAAAAGTAATAATTTTAAACATGTTTAGAAACTCAATTTAAATTTGGCAAATTTGAAAAAGCTTGAAAACTTTTTTGTTTAATCTTAAACGAAACTTTGGGCACATAAGCAGTCTCGAATTATATAGTGAAAGGTTATTTCAAATCCTAAACAATTCCATCAGATCAGGGTAGATAGCCCAATTTAAGTGTATTTGATAATTGTTGACGAATCATGGATGTATCCACCTCCCGTTTTTGAAAGTATGATTTTTGTTATCGTGGAATGCGCGTAAAAGCCACTGTTTTGGGATCCGCCCAACCCTGTTCTATCCCTTCTATGATAACAATAATGTGTATGTTACCTGATAAACAAATTCAGTGTACTGTTAGTCTATCAGCGTCCACTAATGATTCAACTCACAGTAGCTTCTTGCTACGAATGTGTTTTCAGACCAAATTTGAGATGGAATATTTCTTTTCGATAAAATAATTTTAGAAGGATTTATGACAGGACGGAAGGGACAGGTTCACTTCCCCTGACGGGAATTTCAACATCGTCTGCAAATCCAATCACTACGTATCCCATTTCAGTTAACGGGGCGCGACTATTGACCACAGTAAAGGTGACAGAGCTCCGTCTTGAGGGCACCCCTTGTATGTTTTCATAGTCACTGTAGTGTTTCCAAGCGTGACAATCGTGCTTACTTATAGATTTCCGCATTGGACTATGAGATTCGGTGTCGAAGGCTTTTTTTACGACGGAAAAGGCTGCAAGTGAGATTTATTTTTTAATCGAATTTTCCTGATTTGTTCCCTTGATATGCAAATAGAAATTTACTCTACCGATAGTATTTCAAGCACTCCGATTTAATATGCATGTCAATCATTCTCTCCATTATTTTCAGAAATTCAGAAGTTTAGATTAGCTGATTTCCCCGAACGATTTTGGGAGTGATAAGACATAATATAATACACTAATACACTTGTTTTTCACCAGCTTCCGTTAGATTTGTGGTATTAGACTTGTCCTAAAGATTCTCGTTGAGTATGGAATATGCCGTGCTGATGGCTTATTTGTAGAATTGTGGGCAATTTTAATTAGTCCAAAGGAATCGATCCCTCGTGTCACAAGGCTAAATTTGAGTCGGAATAAAAAGACTAAAGCTGAAGCGAACTTTGAGACAAAATTTAGTATTAAATTAGCGCTTAATTTAGTCCTATACTTGTTACCGAATCCACTATCTGGGCACTGTTTCAACTATCCTCAATTTACCCTAATATGGATGTAACTTGACTCGAAGCAACGTCAGCTGTCGAAATGTGCATGGAAGCAAGTGTCACTTCAGAGCATTTTATTCGCATTGCATGATATCCCTAAACAAAAAAACGAAACACCAATCAATTCTTTGCGCATCTATTAGTTGCAATGATTCAAAAGCTCGATTATAATATTGGTATAAGTTTGATTGTACTCGTTTTATAATCCAGTTGACAATGCCGATGGGAAAATGGCATAGAAATGCGCCTGCTAGATCTCTGTCATAACATAAAATGGGTAATTGGAAAATCGATAAAGCTAACACCTACCACGTCTCGAAACAAATGTTAGCATTTTATCACCGGGCAGTCAGATTTAAAGCACTTCTAGGTTCAAATTTGATTTCAATTTTTTTCTCTCAAATTTAATCGAATGTGTCGCCTCTAATCAGTTAAAAATTTTGTCGCAAAATCAGATTAAAAAATAGCCATCATAAACTCAATTCGTTTGCAAATTCATTATCAAATTAGACATAATTCAGGCCCAAGTATAGTCTGGAATTAAGGCTCGAATTTAGACACAAATTTAAACTCCAATTTGGATGTCTCCAAAATTCCAAGTCTCAAATATAGTAAAAATTGGCCAAAATGTTATAAGCTCAGTCGTGAATGGAGTTGCACACAAATCAGTACTCAAATTAAGACAAAATATGGTGAAAATTTAGTCTGAAGCTCAGTCTTAAACTTATTAAATCCAGTAGCTTTGCTTAGCCCGAAATATTATCTCAACCTTGGGCTCAAAGTTTCTCCAACATTTAGTCTCAAATTTATTATAAAACCATGACTTAAACTAGACCTCAGAATTAGTTCCAAACTTGGGTTCAAATTTGGTCATCAAGCCATTTAGAATTTCGACTCAAAACTATTTATAATTTAGGCACAAAACTATTCTCAAATCAATGTGGCAAATTTAATTACGTCCAAAAATAGAGCTCAATTTTGTATCCAATTTAGACTCACATATGACAAAAAATGTAGTATCAAATTTGATCCCAAATTTGATAATTAGATGTGGCCTGCATTTTTGTTCCCAATTAAGTTTAAATATTGCCCTAAATTTAATAAAAGTTAAGCCTGAAATAAGAATTAAAATCGAATCTCAATCCCATTAATTTTGAGATACACTTATTCTGAAAAGTAGTCTCAAATTATGACTAAAATTGAGTCTCAAGATTTGACAATCACTAAAATTTAGTCTCAAATTGGATCCAACTCTTTGAACACGGCACATCTACAAATCGCTTGCGCGATAAGATTTTTTTTAAATATTTTTAAAAGTCATGTTTCAATCGAAATTCCTGAATGGGGCTTAAACCATTTTGTTTTTCGAAGCGCAAATACTGCTATACAGTTGGGTCTTCAAATGAACCATTATGAGCCGTCTATTGGAATAAGTGCAAATCGCTGGCTACTATCAAAACAATATACTGGGCACCGACGTAATCGTTTTATTCTGTTTAAATAAATTGACACAGAAATTTGACCTTTTTAATAGCTTTAGATAGTAATCAAATGGCCTAAGCATTTGTTGTTTCCCAAAACAACGTTTTCCAAACAGCTCGCTCAACAAACAACAAACATCGTAGTTGCGCAACGCCATAGTTACCGTACTTGCTTTTCGGAAACATCTCGGCTGGTGACCTGCTCCGATGCAAACCAGTTACAACGACAATCCGCTCTCCAAGCCGCCGCCGCACCGGATTCGCACAGATGACAACTTCCGCGAAAACACACTATGTGCACCTCTACCTGTGTCTCGTCGGTCGGTCTACCTGCTGTAGTAGCAATTGATGGCCATACAACTTAAAAAGAAAACAAACCCCCGCCGAAGAAGATCGCGCACTCACGTGCGATCCGGGCTTCGGCTTTCCAAATGTTCGCCGACAATCGAATGGACGAACGTATGTATCCAAAGCTTGTATGTGTCCGATTCGATGATGGTGGAGAGAAAACCAGTTTCAGATGGTACTGCGTTTTCTGTTCCGCATTTTCTCTCCATCGTCAACGGATCCTCCTGGTCCGATTGATTACGTTTGTTTTTCTTTTTCTTCCTATCCAGCTACGTCTAGTGGGGTGATTTGCCCAGGCCAAACATTGGATAATCGAGGATTGATTACAGAACCGATCGATGTTTATTCATCCTTTGGATTCGAGAACTGACGTAAAGATCGAACTAGAAGGAAAACGGGTATTATGCTGCTCGAGAGTGAACCTTCTATTATGGACGCCTAAGTTTGGATTTAAAAAAGCAAAGAGGTCAAACAGATACACGCACACAGGATGCAGGAAAATTGCTTGAACCAAAAAAAAAACGACCAGCAATTTGAAATCATAAGCAGCATAAGAACCTTTTATTCATTTCGAGTGGACCATGGAAGGAGATTGAAGAGTGCTCGGTGAGGTGAACCATCACGATCATTACCATTTTTTCGAGGTGGAGGAGGAGGAGTAAGACTACGAAGAAACCGACAGCAAACAAAAGCACACATTCGCTCAAGAGTGGGAAAGGGTTCTGAACTTTTAAGTGACTTTAGTGTAATTTTAAATTACCCCCGAAGGCCAAAGTTTTTTCGGTGGTCGAACTAATGTTTTCCTAAATTTTCGCAAATCGAACTCGGTGTGACCTCACATGTGCTCGTTGCTTTACAATCGCTAAGCCGTAGAAGGTAGAGAAAACAAACCGAGAATTGGTACAGTAAAAGACACCCGCAAAGAGAAAAAGAAGCTGGAAACGTGAAAACAAATGTGGAGGAGGAGACGGCAACGCCAGCGCCGAATGCGAAGCCAAAACAGAGTTACTGCCTGTGTACCTTAAACTGACTGAAAGAGTGGAGATAGAGGCTGCTTACAAACAGAAGAAAAAGTGTATTTGTAAACATAAACATTGCCTCGAAACTGTAGCCTACCTGCGGAACCAATACACTGCCATGGTCGATCGAGCGAAACGTCACAGAACAACCGGACGTTCACCGTCGATTGTAGAAAGAAGTTTAGTTTCATTTATTCAAGAGAGACTGTCAGCGCACTGGTGCGCACCTTCTGACACTGGAATGACTACTGCGATGAAATTGAAGAATCCTTGTACTGCGTTGGCGGTGGGTAACGTAGAGTAACGAAAGCGTGACCGGCAGAGTGAAACCCTAATCGAAGTGAGCCGCCGCATGTTTGTTGAAAGCCGCTTCTCCGTCCGTTACCACCAGGAAGCACTTGTTTGCCTGCCAGCCTGACCAAATGCAAGGAAATCAATTCGATATTCATGCGAGCATATATATGAAGACCGTGCGAATTGCTGTGTTCGATATGTGGAACGCATTTTCCTTGTAACTTATGGGAAAACAACATGCACGAAACCAGGCGGCCGTCCTCGCTGCCGAAGACGGCTCTCCTCGGTACTCCAGTTCCTGGTGTGCTGCTCGCGGTTGGTCGTTCGGTGATTGTTCGAACGTAACCCCACCGTACATAACTAAATTACTGTGTGTGTGCGAACTGTTGGCAAGTAATTAATACCTACTTGTGAGAAGTACACTCATAAACATAAACCACAGACGAAATAGTACCGAAGCGAGAAATTATTGGGCGGCTGTTGGTTTTTGATGAAATGAAAGAAAAAAAATCAATACAGGTGAGAGCAACAACCGTTTGAAATGGAGGAGCCGTCCAAGTGGAATTGAATAAAAAAATGTAACTAGCGAAAATGGAGAACCGTAACGAACAGCGGTGCCTTTCTAATGTCGGTAATTGACGAAGGCCACGCGAACTCCAACAAAGGCTGACCTTTTTGACGGCGATGGCCTTCTTAGCTGGGAAAGTATCGGAAGATGAGGTTGCTGAAATTTGCTCAGTGTCAAGGCCTTCTATTTGTTTGCAATTATGACATCAGTGCTGCCAAACTATGAACCTCTTAAGATTCCATCGAAGCAGCTTTCAGTAAACTCCAATCGGCGCTTTCTCGCATCCGGAACCGAAAATACTCAGCAAAAAAATTTCTACAAATATCTACCGTAAAAAGCGCATGCTTATTTTTATTTCGACTAAGCATTACTACAATCAACCTGTTTAAACAAACGAGCCTTTCGAGAGCTTCCGAGATGCCTGGATACTTGAGAAACCGCGCATACTGAATCGTACTTGACCACCACCGTACAGTCGTAGAGCGTAGATTCCGCATTCCGAGAACCACCCAACGAATGGGCAACGAAAAAAAAGCGAACGTTTGACAGTTAAGTGGATACCTATCTTTATCGGTTTTATTTTCTTTATTTCCCTTCCCGTTTTGGCGCCTACCAAACAACAGTTTCCGTCCATGTACTCAGGAAAGGCGTTAGTTTTGAATTTCACCAACGATTGGAAGTATTTTTGCATGATGCTCATCGAACTGGAGTGGAGACAACGGTTTTGTTTGGACGATGCGTTTTTTTAACTGTTTAATAGTTTTCTATGGACTCTTTCAAATTGAACTTTTCCTATCCGTTTAATAGCCAGTTTCGTTCGAATAAGTAATGTTCGTTGAAAATTAACTTCCTAAAATATTGAAAAAAACTGATTGCGCAAGCAATTTGTAGATGTGGCATTCCATTAATATAACGTTATTAAGAGTAAAGTTTATTTAAGGTTTTTCAGGTAACTATTCGAGGTCGAAATGTTGGGGAAATTTTTGATTCTGTCACTCCGGAAGGTATTAAAATTTTATAAAAAAAATCAGGTTCGATTTAAGGCTACATTTGAGGCTAATTTTGAGATTAAATTTGAGACAATGCATGGAACTAACTTTGAAACTACATTTGAGACTAAATTTAGGCTTATTTTGGTATGTGTTCCAACACAATAGGCTTAATTTTATTCCTAAATTTGAGACTTTTTTGGCTAAATTTGAGCTTAATTTGGTCCAAAACTTGGAATCATATTTAGTTCTAAATTTGAGGTATAATTTAATACTAAACTTGAAACTAATTTTGACTAATCCTGGGCTTCCTTTTTGGTCCTTTATTTGGGATTAAATTTAAGACAAATATTGAGACTAAATTTGAGACCAAAATTGAGACTAAATTACGGGATTAATTTGGTCCTAAATATGAGGCTAAATTTGAACTTGTTTGGTCCTAAATTTAAGACTAGATTTAGACCTATTTTGGTCTTAAATTTGAGACCTAATTAGAGACTAAATTTAGGCCAAATTGACGACCGAAATTTCAGACTAAATTTACACTTATTTTGGCTCTTAATTTGGGACTAAATATGAGACTAAATCTAGGCTCAATTTGATCCCTACTTTGAGATTTGAATAGAGTCTACCTTTAGGCGTTATTTTGTTCCAATTTTGATCCGAAATTCAAAATTTCGGATCATTATTGTCTTTAAGTTGGGACTAAAACTAGGCTCGATTCGATCGTAATTTAGAAACTAAATTTGAGACTGAATTTTAACTCTATTTGGTCTCAAATTTGTGATCAAATCTAGGCTGAATTTGGTCATGAATTCGAGATTTAGTTGAAGTCTAATTTAGCACGAAAATTGAAACTAAATTTTTATCCAGTTTTGTCCTTAAGCGGCGGCTAAATTAAAGCCTAAATTTAGGATCTATTTAATCGTAACTTCGAAACTCAATTTGAGACTCAATTTGGTCTTAAATTTGAGATCGAATTTGAGCTTATTGTGGTCGCTAAAATTAAGGACAAATTTGGGCTTATTTTGGTCCTAAATTTTAGCCTTTGAGACAAAATTTGGGACAATTTTTGAGACTAAATTTAGGCTTATTTTGGTCCTTAATTTGAGAAAAAAATTGATACATTAGGCTCAATTTGTTTCTAAACTGAAGACTTAATCAGAGGCCACATTTGAGCTTAATTTGGTCCCAAATTTGGAAATAAATTTGAGACCAAATTTAGGTTTAATTTGGTCCTAAAATTGAGACTTCATTTGAGCCTAAATTTGGGCTGAATGTGGTCATGAATTCGAGACGTAATTGAAGTATACATTTATGCCTTTGTTGGCACGAATTTTGAGACCACATTTGGTCGGTGTTAAGTCAGACCGGACTAAGTCGCAAAACATCAAAAAATGAGATAATGATGTCACTGGATAAGAAATTTCGTCAGCTACATTCGACTTCTGCCAGATTTGGAATATGTAAAAATAATCAAGAATTATGACAAAACATAATTTTCAATTATAATGTAAAGGATGCTACGATTCAAACTTTAAACTCGTTTTTCTCGAAACCAATATTTTGTCACTTAGTCCGGTCTGACTTAACACCGACCATTTATGCTGATCAGTTTTGTTCTTAAGTTGAGACTAAATTAGAGGGATTTAGGAATTTAGGATCAATTTGGTCGTATCTTTGGAACTAAATTTCAGATCGAATTTGAGCTTCATTTTGTCTTTAATTTAATCCCAGATTTAGTCCTAAATTTGAGACACAGAGACAAAACTTGGGCAACTTTTGAGACTAAATTTAGGCTTATTGTGGTCCCTTATTTGGGACTAAATTTAAGCTTTTTTGGGGCTTTATTTGATACTAAATTGGAGATGCCATTTTAGTCTAAATTTGAGCTTAATTTGGCCCGAAATTCTGCACGAAGTTTGAGACCAAATTTAGGTTCAATTTTGTCCTAACTTTGTGGCTAAATTTAGGTTTCATTCCGTTCTGAATTTGAGACTTAATTAGATAATAAATTCGGAGGCTTAACTTGGGACGAAATTTGGGACTGCATTAGGTTTAAGTTGATTCCAAATTTGGAATTAATTTGAGAATTGATCAGAGGCTATATTTGAGCTTAATTTGGTCCGAAAATTTGGGACTAAAATTGGGACCTAATTTGAGTCTAAATTTAGGCCTAATTTGGTTCTAAATTGGGCACGATATTCAAAACTAAATTTAGACTTATTTTGATCCTTAATGTAAGACTGAATTTGGGCTTAATTTGAGAGGAAATTTAAGACTAAATTTATGATTATTTTGCTCGTTAATTTGGTACTAAATTTGAGACCAAATGTGAGACTAAATTTAGTGTTAAATTTGAGACCAAATGTCAGACAAAATCATCCCAAAATTGGCACGACATTTGAGGAAAAATTCAGGCTCATTTAGGTCTTTAATCTGAGACTAAATTTAGGCTTCACTTGGGACCAATTTCTGTGTCGGGACGGAAGGCGTACAAACCCTTTTGGGTGAAATCGAATATCCAATGGTTTAAGTAGTCCACACTTTCGTTGGTACTGTTTCGGTTACGCATACTTTGAGTTATGTCCCAAAGAGAGCTCATCGATGTTTCTCTCGTTAAACCGTCAACGATCCGGCGCCAGTATGCGCGTTTCCTGGTTTTCATCAAATTCTTAATTCGCGTTTCTAACGGATCGCGTGCTGTCGATAGCTAGTGGCTATCTCGTCGTCGAACACATTTTAATTCTGCTACTTGTATATCCCATATTAGTGTAATTTTATATTGATGAACATTGTAGAAAATCTCTCCCTCGCATCAGACATTTTGCCTAGTTTTGTCTTTGATGGCAACAAGCATATAATCATTGAACTGATTAATAATAAAATTATCATTCCTTATCTCATGAGCTGTTCGGGGCTTATATTTTCTCTTAAACGATTGCAACGTGGAAGTAATCAAAGCAAATTTGTGTCATCCATGCAACAAAATTAATTTTAAACAAGAGTGTTGAGCCTATTTTAGTCATGCTTTTTTGTCAAATAGGTATGAGTCTGTTGATTTGGTTTAAATGATAGAACCAACTTCTCAGTGGTTTTCCTGCAAGCATTGTCCGCGTGACTTTCCTCTTATTTATCCCGTCGCAGTTTATTGCTACAGTAGGTGACCGTATGACCTAGCTACATGCTGTTGGAACAAATCATGACCCGTGGTACAAAGAGGCATATTGCCAGACGAGCCCCTCTCGCTTCAACATAGCTCGGTAAAGCAGATCCGGTGAAGGTTACGCGAAACGAGCCTGATGGGAGATATTTTCTGTCTTCATTTGACATTGAGCATAATTGCTTGGAGTGCAATGTATCTTTTGAACTGTTTAAGGAAAGGGTGCTTGAAACGGCTAATCACACCGTCGATTTCCACCTTGCGCGAAGGGATGTAGACGCGTTACTCAATCGTAAGGAGTTTACTGTTAGCAATATCGTCGGCTTGTTTAAAGTTAGTCACGACTATGCGTATCTGACAGGACATTTTTAATCTGAGTCACCGCCGAGTACCGTTTTGTTAGTTTCCGCGCAATAGAAAATATTCGAGAAATGATGTATGGATAATGTTGGTGACAAAACCGTAGTGCCGTGGCTATTCTTCGGTCTGTTAATTCAAATCTAATAATAATCTTTTTCTGTACCGTCGACATGTTTCAATCTATATGTTGCTTGTTCAATACCAAAGCAAATGGTAGAAAAGGAACCCACGGACCTACATATTTTGCCTCGTTTTACCACCCATTATTTCAGTTTTTTGCAGCTTCTCGACAAAAAGACTTTTGCCTTATAGAAGTTGTAACACACAAATGAACAGTAATTTAAAAACTCAATTCTAAACTAAATCTAGGACCAAATTTAACACAAATTCATACTAATATTGGAACTAAACTTTGAGAATTATTTTGAGACTTAATTTAGGATTCAATTTGATATAATATTTAAGACTAAAGTTGATAAAAAAAATCAAGACTGAAAATACTCTTAAGATGCAAAGGAAACACTTTTTCTACCAAATTTGATCTCAAATTAAGTCCTAATTTGGTGTGTGTGTCAAGCCAAATAGGACCAAGTGCCATTTTTTACCTTTTCAGGCAGAGCATGGCCAAGAATAAAAAAAATGCGCGAACTTTTCTGATCTAGCAGGCGATTTGTGGCTGTAGCGAAATTAACACTTCCTACATAATTGCTGAAACAATTTTCAGAAGAAACTTGCTATAAGAAACCTGACCTAATTTTTTTTTATTCATTTCGTTTATTTGATAGGCACAAATGCGTTAGCTTGGCGGTGCCAAATGCTTTTGTTTTTACATTTTGGATATCTTAAAACAAGGAGGTTACAATGTTGAAATATTTTTTTACAAAGGAAAAGAAAGTTTACAGCTATCTTAAGACTAGAAATAAGATTCAATATACAAAAGAGGGCCAAAAGATTTTTTTATGAAAAAAATTTAAAACAAGGGATTCACTTTGATATACAAGAGGGGTAACCTGACCTAATTGTGCGAACGATTTCGGAACGTAAAATTCCCTTTATTGTGGTCATTTGACGAGAATGTTTTCTAATCAGTATACCGTATTTTGGATAACCAATATTGCTTTAATCCGAGCTGTAATAAGGTGAACTATCTAGCTAAGATTAGTGCATTATATGGTGATATTAACGTAACATCAATTTGCCCGAATGAGTTTTTTTAATTGTTACGCTTCAGCGAGCACCGGTAAGCCTCGAGGAATTTGAACGATATCTTAATCCTATTGTTATGAAGGTTTCAACGATCAGATGCAGGTATCGAGGGCACTGTACTTGTTGATTTCGTCACCACGACAAATAGCCTGTTGTCTGGTCGTGTGACAAAACAGGTCACCGCCAAAGAATTTTTTGATCTCGACTGTTCCGGTTCATGTAAATCTAGCATACGGTGATTTTCTCATTTCCCTATATTCCACTGGAGTGATTTTTTTAAAGTTCTGGAAAAATATTATTGATTATATGTATTGATAAGTATAGGGTATATTGTTGTAAGTCCACACCTACACGCAATTCATTACAATTTTGCGCCGCACCAGAATCTTCTCAACTAAAATGTACACCTCACTATTAAAAACATCCAAATTGAGACACGAAAAGCAAATAAAAGGTGAAATGGCTTCTGGGCAGTGTCAATCGAGCAAAAATGACAACTCAAAATCAAAACAGTTCTTATCGTAGGAAGAAAGGTTATCAAAAGACTCATAGGGATCAGAAATGTTGAAAGTTGTAAATATCATGTCCACGATGGCAGAAACTTTCATCAGTCTAGCTCTAGGTTGAATCATTTGCTTAATTGTTGAGACTCTTGGCTTTTTTAATGTCCCTGAACACGCTAATTTCAAGTGTATGATTTTATATGGTCAAGAGCAGGAGCTGTTTGCATCGATTTTGTGTCACGCTTCTTCGATATATTATATGTGGAGACCCCTTAGAGGAAAAGCTTTTGCTCTTCATGGAGAATCTGAAGTAAGGAAATATATTTCTTTATATAGCTGCTAGGTTAGGTAGAAGATGGCCGCTTTTGGGGACTCTAAAAACAAACTTTTCCTGAACCAATCGATATAGCATTTCGTCCCGTCTTTTGAGACCGATTTTGAATGCGTTTTTGCCATCATAAATCTATACTTTGAGATCTTTGAAACAGTGAACCCTCTTGTAAAAACTCGAATCGGTGAATACGCCCTGTATCTCTACTATGCGAGCGGGTATGTAGACACGGGTACTCTTTCGTAAAGATCTTATCTCCAGCAATGTCATTTGCATGCTTTAGATTAGAATGGACTTTCTAAACTATCGTTACCAGTGGTCTTTCGAAATCTTTAATCGGTTTATCTCTAAGCCGAAAAACCATCATAATCGGTCCAACGTAGTCCAATAAGAGGGCCTTCATGTGGATTATTGGATGACCAATCTTGTCTGACAACCATTTCGCCATCCAGTGGGTCTTATTAAAAGAGGCAATTTATGCAACGAGTCTAGAGCTTGGCACGAAACGGTAACGTAAAGAATGTGAATTTCGGGACACAGTACAGCAGTAGGGCGTACGGCTCCAAAGTGAGCGCCACAACTCGATGGAATTTTATAATTTTATTTATTTTTAAATTATTAATGTGTGATAATCATATATGTCGTCACATTGCTAATCCATTGTTTCGAAATGCTCGTTGAAGTGCGGCACTAAAAATAAAGGATTGATGTGAGAAAGCAGTTGAATGTTTATAACTAAATATGAAGATCTAATCGGAAAACTAAAAATAACCATTTAATATTTGATTTGATTTAAAAAAGATACTCCCGTCAGGCATGTCACGTGACGCCTCTATCGTCGTTATATTGGCTTTGAAGTTTTTGAAATTAAGATGCGATAACTTAAAAACTACCCGTTGTGTATATTGCAGTTCCACAAGGAAGCCACCTGGGACTCTATTTTTTCAGATTTACACGAAAGACGTTTATTTTACCAAAACTATGTGTATTCTCAATCGAGGAGAGCTTCCTGAGGGCTGTATGTAGCTAAAAGTAATCTGTAGAGTTTTGCGTCTCTGAAAAAAGTTGCTTGGGATATTATTTATTCCTATATATGCGGACTAAAGCGCATTAACCTAAGCTAGCGACAAATTCCCACTTGAGGTCACATTCACTGGAGACGAAAAACTAGACTCATTTATCCAATTTTCAAACTCATTCAGCTGTCGTCACCCAGTCCGGAAACGATCAATTTAACAAATTTTGCAAACAACTGCGCATCGTCTTCTTCCCGGTCAAGGTGAGCCCAAAACCGAACTCCTTTTGTGTCAAAACCGTAAAAAGCCGCCCCCGAATAAAAATCCGTTCCAACGGTTGACCCCGGTCAGCGTTTGTAACGTCGGACGAGCGGTACCATTTTAGCAATTTAAAATCAACTCCGCAATTTACGGTACAGCACCGCCGGGTTAAGCTGCTTAGTATCTTCTGCAGAAGTAGAAAAAATAATAAAAGAAACAATCAACCATCAGTGCGGGGGAGGGAGGGTGTTGGAATTAAACAATTCCGCCGCTAGTTTGTGCGCGAAGGGGGTGAGAAATCACACGGCGCCTCCCGGGGGTGGGTAGATCAAGGCTAAACACAGCACAGCAACGCTTCGATGAGTTTCTACCACCGTTCGGTGCTCGGTCAAACAGGTGAGCCTCTACGTGTCATGCGCATTGAACTTGCCAATCCAATTATCATCCACTCCAGCGTTTGAAGGGTAAGCCGGAAAATTGGTGAATTGTTTGAAAAGTTGAGGTTCATATAATTTGGCTCGTTGGAAGTCAGGTCTGAGTTCAATGGTAGCTGATTGGACCGTTTTCTTGAAACGTTAACGACCAAAAGTGACTCCCACGGGAAATGCTTCGTGCGTGCACGAATTTTTATCTAAGTTATGACAAAGATCTGATATCTGCGGGGCTATCAATAACAATTCCTAACCAACAACCGACTGCCAACCGATCCGATGGAAAACAATGAATAACTGTCGGTTTGAGAAATATGTAAATATGTTCATATCAGTGAGAAAAAAATGCGAACATAATAAGAACGAAGCCGGGTGGAGGAGAAACTGTTGTTTTTTAATCGTGGGTTGAATGTGGGTCAATCTCAGCCGAAGAACGGTGCCGGTGCCAATTGCTGGTTGAGGTTGGGGTCTGCTATAGCAATTAATTGATTTACACTCGGTCGGTTGCGGGTCAGCCGTTATCGTTGTTCCGGTTGGGGAGAGGAATCTGGATTAGATCGGGTCGTTTTGTGGATATTGAGTTGAATGCACTTTTAACGAACCTGAAAGAGGACTAAGTGAACTCACAATAATACTAAAAACATTAGCTGTGGAATGGACTTCGTCTCATCAGTATCCGACACTACCTTAGTGACAGGACTAATTTTGTCTCCGTTTTTTGGACTTAGCTAGTGGAACGCAACTGCTTAATTACCTGAAGTGGAAATTTTAAAATTCGTCCCAAGCCAAAAAAAAACATCAAACAGCACGCAAATCGCTCATAATCGGCCGCCAACTCGCTCCACGATGATGCGCAAATTCACGCAACCCAAAGTCAACACGTTGTTGTTTATTTTGGTTAATTCACACCCAACGCGAGGATTGCATCGATTGCTATGATGAAAGTTCCGTTTTCTTTACGTATTCAAGAAGGCCGCCATTCACCACGGGCATGCATGGCGCAAAGACGTGTTACCTTGACAAACATACCTCCCCCCTTCTCTTCTCTTCATGCTCTTCGATTTTCCTTTTCCTTCTCCGGTGGGTAGGTAGGTGGAGTATTGTTTTCTCGAATCGATTTCACTATCACTTTTCGGCTACGGCGGATCACTGACATCTTCGGTACAGACGGGGAACCGTAGAGGTGGTTGCCAATGGCAATTTGTCAAGTGAAGATGCCACCGTACGCATTACTGTGAGAGTGAGGAAGAGAGTGCAAAACGTTTGAACGGGTTTGTTGCTCTGGCGTCTGTCTCCTCTACACGCACGTGTAGTCGTTCATCATTGACGGTGTTGTGATTGCGTTATGGTCGAAGAAATCGACAAATTGGCCATAATCATCGACCCTGCCTGGCTGAATGGCTGCGACGTCGCCGCCACCCCTATGTGAATCGATTGTGAAAGTTGAACTTGATTCTTGAAGGAAAATTAGTTGAGTGCGCAATTTTTCTATCCAAGTGTTCGCTTTTTAGGGTCGGGTACGCCTTGAAGCGGGCAAGTGTTTCTTTTTAAGAAGATGGCTACCGATGGGCGTTATTGGTTTTCAATTTGTGGCAGATGAAGCGTTCTTTTCAAAGGCCTTGGGGCTAGGTAAATTATTTCGGGGAATATGTAAATGGAAATTTGTTCAAGGTAGAACGGTGGCAGTGCAATTAACAATTAACCGAATCACGCGACATACAAACGCACACGCGTTAGAACACGCTAACGTACAAACGCTCGAGACCTTCGCGATGATAAGCACGATCATGAAGTCCCGCACATATCCGAACCGTACAATGAATATCACATTAAGAATCACGGCCCGCTGCCATTAGCTTTAAGCAGGGTTTTAGTGGGTGACATTTCCCGTCTCGTCTGCCATTGTAGTGAGTGATTATGACGGGGAACTCTTCCGACAATCTAGGTCTACAGCTCCAGTAGAACAACCTTCCAAAAGAATAATTCTGCCGGTGTCAGAGCTACACTAGAGATTATATTATCTAGCTCATTTCAGATCTAACAATCACACTTAATTTTAAAATGAAATTCCTCAATTCGCAAACTCAAACTCATTCTACCTTGTCGAATCTGCCCTGGAAAGAACTTATCCAAGTTTAGCTATTTGTGGAATCTATTTTTGGATATGTTTCCAGACGCTTCCGTACTTGCGTACTAATTAAATTCCTAAACCTTTTAACGGCGAAAACCGGTCGAATTTCCCCCAGCTAGCTGCATACGTTGATACAAATTTTATGTTGTTACCCTTCCCAGGCATCGTTTCCGGTGGTGACTATTCAATGATGATGACGATGTTCGGTATAAAGAGAACAATTAGTATAATACAAGATGCGAGGCAACATAAAACTTTGGAATCTTCTTTTCAACAGAAAGACCTACTCTGAGACGAAAGGCGTTCACAGTGTGGATCCTGAAAAAAGGGTTAAACTTCCGGTTGGGAGTGTCATCGTTGAAATAACGATTCACACGTATGAACCCTTGTCGATAGACGGATACTGTATGCAATAGAGCTGATTCACACGACTTGAAAAATATGAGTAAATATATTTACAGTACTCATCTCATCAGTAACAAGCACCAACTTGGTGCCAAGTTAGACGAACTAGTCCCAAATTGGCACTAATTAGATACTATATCCAGTCACATCACACCTAAAGCAAGTCCCGAGTGATGTCCCAGGAAGCGAAGACAGAAGCTCCGGTCTGCTGACGAGAAAACGAAAACGAACTCTTGTGTTTTGGCTTGGAAACCTAGCGCCTGGCACTAAGTCATCTTTATTCCCAAAAAGGAAAATTTGAAGCGGTGTTGTTATTGTGCCTTTTATGCACAACTTGGTTTAATACAATTTGTTTTGTGTATTTTCAATTATAAATTTGTACTTATTCAGTTTCAACATGTGTGGAATGTGGTCTGATACAATTTCGAAATTGATTCTTGACATTATCAACAAAAACAATATAATGTTGACCCCAAAACTAAGCTAACAATGGACTATGGGTTTTTGAAACCGTCTCGTTTTTACGTTACAAAAGCAGGAACGGGAGCAAAATCACGTATTTCGTCGACAGAAGAAATTCTGTAAAGTCTCTATGACGATAATTTTACAGCCTGATCTGAGGCATGATTCATTGCCCCTTGTTTCATGTTCTGGAGTTCGTGGCCGAGAATTAGTTCAGAACATCGAAATAATCTTGGTTTTTCCATTTATTTTATAACACCCCCCCCCCCCCCCCCAATTTAGTAGGCACACTCATAACCACCTTAAATAATACAGACAACAAGCAGGAAGGCTTCATCACTATAGTCCATAAATCGAAGAAGCATATCAAAACAATCCTCCGTGATTTTCAAGTGAACTGTAGCAAAAGGAATTTGGAGACACCAAAAATGCTCGAATGTAGTTCCGCTGAGGAACAGACTCTTTTCACGCAATGGTAAATTGCGTGCATAGGATTCCATGCTAACAAAATAAATGTCTTCTTTATTATTAAGAGCACGCGCGAATATGCGAATGGACGCACGGTTATAAAATTATAAGAACACGTTAATGTACTTAACGTACAAACGCTCGAGTCCTTCGCGATGATACACGCGATCGCGAAGTTTCTACACCCGCACATATCTGAATCGTACAATGAATATCACATTCAGAATCACGGCCCACTGCAATTGACCTTAAGCGGTGTTTCAGTGAGCGACGTTTTCCGTCTCGTCTCCAATTGTAGTGAGTGATTCCGATTAGGGGACTCTCTCGAGACCCCAGCTCTACAGCTCCAGCAAAAAAACTCAAAAAAAAGAATTACTATTTGATTAACAATTGAAACAGTGAGAAACATTATTAAACTTGTAGCTTTTTTGCCAAACGGAAGATCACTGTCACAACGTCATGAACCGGAACATCGAGTGGCTTCTTTGGATCCGATAGGCACTCTTTTGATACCGGATTTCTAGGTTGCTATATCAACCAACAGATAAGCGATAACTAAATTTTGATATTTATCGTGTTTAAAAATATATGTATGAGAGACATATAGGGGCAGATCGAGGATAGTCAGCATATCTTGGATTGGAATGAAGTCGAAGAGATTCTTTTGATGGAGATCGGGTGCTGGAACACTAGGTGCACGACCAGACAACATGTTTAATGTCGCGGTAACCATCACCATAAGCACAGGGACCGCTCTCCAAGACCCCACGATGTGCATTCAATGTATACTGACTGAACATGATCCGATTTATCACCCGAATGACATCCACGCCTTTGAACCAAGGTTTGCTGGTACCTTTGGGATTCCTCAACTTGAATTCCACTCCTGAAAAAATACTGAAAAACTCGTCGAAGCTACGCGATCTTTCACCTTCTAATGCCTAAGTATCCGCCTTCTCATCACCCGAAATGGAGTAAACCGAAAGAACTCAGACTAAGATAATATGATATGATTTTTCAGATAAGTGTACTCAAGTACTCCCATGTGTTTCCCAGGAAATACGAGGAGTTCTTTCCATGCTCCATCGAACGGATCGAACATCCTTGGATAACGATGTGGTCATGGTCGTTGATAGGTAAACAGAAAACCATCTGTTTTGTGGGGAGATTGTTTGCAGCACAGCCCCTTTTATAATCGGACGCTTGGTTTCGTGTATTCCGATCAAAGGTTAAATCAAATACACAAAAGAATACAAGACGAAACATTGTTTCTTTCGTGAATCCGTCGACGATCCGGTGCCAATAACCGTGTTTTTCAGCTTTCATCGAGTTTTTCCTTTGCATTTATAACGTCGTATGTATTCGGAAAAAATAGGCGAACCGACGTTCAAAATGCCCTTATAGAACCTATTCGAGTGCAATTCTGAGTACTCTGTCCATCAAGGAGTGGCAGACTGGCGCCGGGTACTCATTCCGTCCGGCCTTTCACCGCACTGTCGAGAATCAAACCAGCTGAAACCTTGTATGCTTCCTCCGAGGGCATTTCTTGTTTTGATTCGATTGTTTCGGATATAGTGGACGGGTAGCACTTTCACTAATTGCAGTAAGATAGATCGGTTATCATCGTGAAAACAATTCTATGGTATACCGTGGGAATTGAGATCATCTAGAAACAGCTGAGGTGCGATGTATATGGAAACATTGTCAATAGGCCTCTGCCTTTACATCGAACTTGACAAGCGACAATTTCAATTCCTGGTACCGAGCAGCAATTGAAAGAATAGCACAGTTTGATCCCCAAAAACGCTCCCCAATAGTGTTTTTCTCGGCCCTGGCGAATAAGGTTCAAATTGTGAAAGATCTACGTCGAAAGTTAACCAAGTTTTACACAATGCATTGTGTAAAACCTAGGAAAAATTATAGGGACGCATAGGATTTCTGATGTCCCTTCTGGACATTCCTGATAGTTTTTAAATTTTTCTGGAAACACTTGGATTTTGTAAAAGCACCCATCAAGAGACATTCTCAGAAAGGCTTAGGAGAGGAAATGATTTTCCTTTTTCAAAAATTCAAAATCATTAGGAACATTAGAAGATCGGATTGTCAGATTCTCGCTCTCTAGTGAACAGGTAGACGGGCCCTTTTCAAAAGAACAAGGTTTGGAAGAGTAGATCCTGCAAACAGCTCCAAACGAGCCCGGTTGATAATAAGTTATTTTCTTATACTCGTCGATTTTGCTGTTCGTAATTTCTTGCATACCAGTTTTTTCACTGACTAAAGCAAAGGGTTATTGAAGGAGCCAACCCCATACTTCACAATAGAGGCCCCTGTCGGAGACTACACCATCAATCTTTACTTCCCATGCGGGTACGTAGACACCATACTTCTTACGCTGCCGAGTGTTGTTTAGTTAGATCAAGAGAGATATATCCATGATGCTGAATCGAATCGCGGCTCTTTCGAAGCTCTATTTTTAAACTCTTCAGCTCTCAGCGAATACTCAGAGATTTTGAGATTGTGGAATTCAAAAAGGACCGGATTCTGGGATTTTGGCAAGTGTTTCTGGGATTAATGTATTGTATTAAGGTATTGAGGTTCAGGAATTAAGATTTTGATTCAGGAACTTAGAAATAAAAAATGGAGGTATCCGGGATTCTGGGGTTTGATTATTGTTGCTGGGAATATGAGAATTCCGTGGTGTTGTCGAATTGATGGAATTCCGTATTGTCAACTATTGATTCTGCGACTCTGAAGCTGGGAATCTGGGAATTTGAATCAGTGACTCTCGAGTCCAATATTCCGAGATTTTGGAATTCTATCATTCTGAGATTGTTTTTACACGTTTTTTATAAATTGGGATCTAAAAACTGATTCAAGTAATCAGATACAAATGTTCCAAATATCTCGAATACCCAGAACTTTTTATTTTTTTAAAATCACCTAAATCTAGAATACTGAAAATCCGAAAGTTTACGCGCATGATGTTCTTAGTTTTAATTTCTGGGTTCGCGAGTGATCATTTTTTTAGAGATGCGGAACTCGCTCAATTCTGAAATCTGTAGCACTAGAAGGGACGGATTTTGGGATTTTTATCGAAGTGTTTCTAGGATTAAGACCCTTTGCGATTCCCGATCTGGTATTCAGAGGCTTTCGATCATGGCTGAAGGAATTTCTGTTTCTTTTGGTGGAGTTTCTGGGACACGGATTCGGAAACTAGCATTATCAGATTCTGGCTTTGTGAAACTCTGAGATGCTGGAATTCAGGACTTCTTGATATTAGGACTTCTGGAAGTATTCTTGATGCTAGGGTTCTGAATTACTGAAATTCTGGGACCCTAGGTTATTGAGGACTGTTTGGCATATGGGACGTTTGATTTCTGGGGACAAAGGCTACTTTTTATTCCGAATTCGCGATTCAGAAATAGAGATGAGTACATTAGTACAAAGTTACGTGTGTGATGCAGTTGTATATATGACACTTCCGTAGGTCCAAACTCCGCGCACTGTGGGTAAAGTCGATCGTATTCTCTTGTAATGGTTTTTATTTCAATCATTTCACGCATGCCTATCTAAATAGTAGAGCTTTTTTTGAGTTGACTAGATTTAATCAGAGATTTTCTCTGGTGTTCAGTTACTTATTTTTTATTTTTACCGCAACCTTCACAAAAATCCTCAATAATCCACCTTGTTTTCAATTTGACGTATTTTGTGGATGAACCACATAAAACCACAAACAACTCTTCAAATTCAAGTAATAGCCATAATCGCAACAATTACTACAAATCGAGACCTTTTCACAGACCATTAACATCAAATTTGGTTGAATTCATTAGCCTGAAGAAATCGGATCTATCGCACTAATAGCAACTAAGTTTACGAAATTAATAGTGTAATTAGATATTGTTTAATAATTCGTTGTTTTTTCCGATTATAGAGGTTTTAAGCTTAAGGTCGTTCGCCTCTTCGGGTTAGAAAAATCTCTTATGAAAAATTTCTAACCCTATGTGCGGGGTCGAGACTCGAACCCAGGTGCGCTGCGTACAAGGCAATCGATTTACTAACTACACTACGCCCACCCCTGTAATAATTCGTTTATTTGAGAAAGTTTAATCCGTTAGTTCCTTGTATTGTAGGGTCGGGTCTGGTTTTCTGCCCATGCCATGTTCTAACTACCGCTTGAAAATTGTTTCAAATAGCTGTCTGTCGGTAGAATTTTGTTAATTGATTGTGTTGAGTCAATTTCTATTGAATTAAAATTTGGTAACCGTTTTCTTTTAGTGAGAATTAAAATATTAAAAATTGGGTAAGTGATAGTGAATATTTAGAAGATAACACGGCAAACTACGCCATATATTTTCACATCATAGATTGGGACATAGATATCGTAGAGCGTTCGTTTGCTGAATGTGCTAACGATGAAACAATCCGTTTGCTAACAAAGACACTGTGCCCTTCTACGTTCGGGGGCCGCGATCACTAGCTTAGTCTTGGCACCAAGTTAGTATCAGATTTTTAATTTTATTTGATGCATTTTGAACTCGATATAATTTTCAAATTTAGATAGTTCGCCAATTCCCAAGGTTGAGGGGTTTGCAAACATCATCAGGCATATTGCGTGCATCAGCGCTAAAGAACAACTGCTTTAAGACGGTTATTGTATTACGCCTCGATAGTGGTGTACCGAGGAAACCGAGAAGGCTTAAGCGCCTTTTTTATGTTCTATGTTTCTTCATGCTCTGCACGTGCGCATACAAACGCTCAACCACTGGTCTGTGCGCGGTGATGTGGCCGACTGTCGGGTCGACGTGCATTGACTTTTGCTGTGTGCCGTGTTTGCAAATATTGTTCCACAATTTGATGGCGGTATTCGTGGACGGAGCTCACAGTGGGAGTCATTGTGTGTCCATTTATCGGTCGTCGTCATCGTGCATATGCTAATTAAATTAATTTAATAAATACATAGGTAGAAACCTACTAGTTGTCGCTTTGTAATAATCGTAGTTTTTCGTACTAGTGTACAATTGTTATGTGCTAGTCGTATGTTTATCTATGTTTGTGTTTGAGTAGTAGCGTGAACCTAAACACTCCCGCGGTCGCACGATCATGAATCGGTCAATTCCGGATGTTTCTATCCTTGATATCAGCAGACTATTGGATCAATTAAAAAAAGAAAGCTCTCATATCCACTGGACACCACTTTAACTGGCGACATGACCGAGAAGTGATATGGGGTAACTTACTCCCTGTCAGAATGTGAATTGTTCACCGAAAACTAACTATCAGAATGAGGGTCCGCGTGACCATCCAAGAACGCACGCGTATATAGGAATGGCCACATGGTTACAGAATCCAGTTTTGTACACGCGAAGTCACATGAACGCGAGCATACGTGCCAAACACGTTAACATACGAACGCTTAAGCCCTTCGCGATTAACAACGCACACCTACGTTCGCGATCGCGCAAACTCAATAACACCCCGGTAATAAGGAGAACGTTTTAGCACTTACGAAGTTTCAAACGCGAACCTACAAACGTCCGTCGCGATCACGTGCGGAAACCATTACTCTCTGTCCTAATAACTTAGGTCCATACATTCAGTAGGACCAGTCAAAAAATAATCATATCTCACTAGACAACACGTTCCATGGCGACATCACCGGGAACTCTAGTGATATGGAAGATCTCATTTTCTTTTAGCATCTGAGCCGTACACCAAAAATAAAGTATTAGAGTTACGATCCGCGCGCGAACATCCAAGAACACACGCGAATATGTGAAAGGTACACGGTTATAAAGTAGGATTTATACACGCGAAGTTACATACACGTTAGCACACGCGACATTCAAACGCACACGGGATCGAACACGTTAACGTACAAATGCTCGAGCCCTTCTCGATGATACACGCGATCGCGAGTTCCTACGCCCGCGCATACCTGAACCGTACAATGCATATCACATTCAGAATCACGGCCCACTACAATTGGCTTAGAGCAGTGTTTTAGTGGGCGACATTGCTTGTCTCGTCTACAAATTGTAGTATGTGATTCTGACGGGGAGCCCTTCCGAGAACCTAGCTCTACAGCTCCAGTAGGACAACTCTCGAAAAAAAAAATTAACATATGAATATTCTTTCACTTTCTGTATCGCCAAAACAATATTTTAATAAAATGTTTCTTTTCACCTCTGCCCCTGTTTCACATTAACGTAGTCCTTTTTGCCGTCATTTATCATGACTGAAATCAATTAATTTCCTTTAGAGAAGTTTTGCTATCTGTAGCAAATGATTTTTGAATCTGCCGATCTCGTCCCTTAGCAGACAGTTAAGACCGGTCTCGGAAAACTACGCCATCTATTTCGACGTCATGGGCTGGGATATAGACACGGAACTTTGTAGTAAAGCGACTGGAGCAAGCAATCACCTTCGCTTGCATCAGGCAAGCAAACATAACACACAATTAGCTAGGCCGATCAATGGCCCAGTTGAGTTGTTCGAATAAACTTTGGGTCGAGGAGGGCCAGAGTTCTCGAAAAGTTATGCTACTCCCGTCATTCAAGATCCATCATCTTGAGGATTATCATTGTGAGCCCTGTCTTGGGGTATTTTGGGTTCGCGGAAATGAAACGATTTGAAAAACGTAGTACGAAAAGTTTAAAAAAAATCAAACTGAAATTATAGACAATATGAGTACTTATCTGTGCGGTGTTTTTGTTGTGAAAATGCAGTTGAAACGACCTATTTTTACCTATCAGACACAAAGCAATAGACAGTCTACTACTTCCACTAATGTGATCAGACGGCACATTATGCAAAACCATACTCAGAAAGAGCTATCAAAGTTGTTTCTGTTGTTTTGGGAAATATAACTCCTAAAGCTACGTACAGTATCTCAAAATAAACAGCCAGCACCATCAGTGAGGAAACGAGAAAAAAAATAGTGAATTAGGTCGTTGTTGGCGAAGGAAAAAAATGTTACATTCCTACACGCACAATGGCAAGCCGATTTTTCAATTTTATTTTGTTTCATGTTAAGTTCAAAATTATTTTAAAATTATTTTTAAATAATTTGTGAATCGTTTCTAAAACATTTTCAGATATTAGAAAAAGGCCATAATTTGGGAATAAAAAATGATTTGACAGGAAATTTGTACTTGCTGCTTAAATCGCAAAATGTTTACGACAATTGGAGCCATGAAGCAGAAAATTGACTGAGAATTGATCAAGTTTGAAGCAATTTTCACATTTTTGTTCCAATAACTTAAAAAATGTTTGATCGACGAGTTTTGAAAATTGTATATAGAATCTCTTTTTACTGAGTAAATATAGCGTAAACAAAATATATTTATGAATGTTAATATTGTTGAATTGATAAATGTGGTCAAAGGTTTATTGTATTGCCACGCGAAATTTAGGAAAACGAAAATCCAAATATGCTGCCCGCACCGGGGCCTTTTTGTCGGTCACAAGGGAGACCCGTCTCGGCAAACTACGCCATCTATTTCCACGTCATGGGCTGGGACGTAGACACGATTTTTTTTCCGTATAGCGATTAACGCAAGCAATCACGTTCGCTTGCTTCAGGTAAGCTAGGCTGGACCTTACCGATTTTGGGTCCTGTATTCCATCAGGACCCTGGAAATGATTAAAATGTTCATTGTTCTTTTCCGGTTGCTAACAAACGGGGGCCGCAATCACTAGCTTAGTCCTGGCACTAAGTTAGTGTCAGATTCTGATGAGACGAACTCGAAACGTACAATCCCTAACAATTGAGTTTGATATTATTTTCAAAATTCGATAGTTCGCCAATCTTTTCTCTCGCCTAACGCAGCAGTGGCTAGTGTCTTAAGGTGGTTGTCAAGCTATTATGTAACGTAGAAAGAAAGTGCTTAACGTCATTTGTCGGCGGCAAGTTTCCTCACGGCAGAGTTTCAAATTTCCAAAAGGCAAACTTACGACGGGGTAATAAAGTCGTTGCTTTCGCATGTTGAACGCAACGCATAATTCATGAACAACTCCCCACCTTTTATCAGTGATTATCTTTTTTTTTTTCTCCACGCCGCTCGGCGGCAACTAATTAATTGGGGCAAGTTTTCACTTTCAAAAATATGCGCTGAGAGATCCGCACGCTCTTTTCGCTTCCCCCCCCCCCCCCCCCAGCAAAAAAGGTTCGACGACATCGAAGATGGCGACGCACGGCGGCGTTAGCGTCTAATTTATTTCCATTCCTATGCTGTGTGGCAACACGTTATTGTTTTGATTAGGTTTTTCACATAACATCCATCCAATGGTTGCTGCGATGCCTGCGATTTTCTCCACTTTGGCTCGGTGCGTTGCTTTTTTATGTTTTTTAACCTTTCTTGTGTCTCATGGTGAGGTGAATGAAACTGAAACTGAGTCAGACACATCGTCATCAAGTGCCGGTGTGAAGGGGTATGGGCTAAAATCAAATATTGATTAAAAGGAAAATATGACATCTTATAAATTTTAAACATTTTTTTAAAATAAATTTTATTTCTTAAATTATGTTTTGAATTGTTGAGAAAATTTGGAATAGATTCAGAAAGAAAAAAAAATTCCTGTGGTCATGATTATTATACTTAATTCGTTACTAAGTCGGAACTTTCAAACTAGAAACATTTCACATTTATTCAAAGTTTCTAGAACCTAACCTAACTAAATTAATTGAACGTGGCAGCCATCCTCCACCCAATTAGTCACTGAATAATGTCATCATAACAAATATCGAGCTAGTAAAACTTGTCCATCCCATAACCCATCACTCAGCCGGATAGTTTAACCTTTGAAGCACTTTCACCGCAGCTAAACAACGATTAACTTCATTCAGGCCATTTTCAATTAAGCACTGTTTATAACTTTATCGCACACTTTGCAGCAGCGCACCCCTCGCTAACGAGGGGTGGAGGGTCCATTCAACTACGACCGTTCACAACCGGCATCCATTGACGGACTGACTTCACAATGGCCACTATCGACATCACCACCGGCACTCATCCCCCGTTTCCTCTTCCAATAGTTAATCCATTCGTCCTTGGCTTCACCATCACCAACATCGTCGCCAGAGGGCGACGAGGAAGTTTGTAAAATCTCATTATCACCCTCGTCCCCGTCGTTGGTCACTGTTTCATCGATTTTTACACCACGCTTAGCCTTCGACTCATCGGTTGACCTAGTGCCGGCCGGATGGGTTCCTGCGAACGAAAGGAACTAAATTTTCAACGCGCAATAATTTGAAACTTGTTTCAACAAACCTCGACTCGACGACCCCAACGGTCCGATCCGTGAGGTAAACATTCGCCCAAAGCTGACTATCAGTTCGTCCAGCAGTCGGTTGCTGGTCACCACCGAACCGGGCGATTGTTTGACCTCCGACATCACAGTTCGGTCGTTGGCTTCCGCCCCTTCTTTAACCTTAACCGCCGGATCCACCAGCAAATATTGATTCTTTTTCACCTCCTCCGCGAGAAAGGTTTTAAACTCATTTCGAAAATAGTCATCGATAAGCCGCCAGATCCCGGCACTGTACCCCAGGATGACAATCACCAGGAAAAAGCTCCTCAACGCAATCAGTATCATTTTGAACTGTCCCCTTTATCTCATTTTCACACACTTTTAAACTCTACAACTCATCCTCATCGTCTCCCTCGCCGAAAATCAACGATTTTATCACCTCAAAGGACTGCTGCATCTGGGGCCAGGCGACGGTAAAAAACACCATCAAGGTGTTGGCGATTACAAACAGTTTCATCATGTCCACAGCTGTGTCAACCAGAGAACGAGAAAAAAACCGGGATTAAAACATGCTCTAACCCGTTCGAACGCGCCTACGCCTACCTTGCGGCGATCGTAAATATTGACCGAAGCCGGAGTTGTATTCCTCGTCTACATCAGCGGCGGCGTTGGTCGGATCGACCACCGGCTGCTGACGGCGATTGCTGCCATCGAAGTTGGCTCTGGTTGAGGGGTTTCTGTTGGATGCGGATGAACTGTTGTTGTTGTTGTTGTTGTTGTTGTTGTTATGTTTGGCTTTTGATCCTTTGCCTCCGCTTGCTCCTCCTGACGATCCGGAACCTTTGTGGGGTGGCTTTTTATTGCCACCGGAAGGCATAGTCGAGCATTCGATGTGTCGGGATGATAAGCTTCGTGTGTTTGTGTGTTTGCTTGTGTAGTGTTGTAATCCTATTCCGGTCTGGTGGGTGTAGGGCACTGTGAAAATAAAAAAAAATACTTCTGGAAATGTTCATAATATTCAAGGGTTTTATATAGTTCTACGATTGACAAAGTTGTTAAATTCAACAGAAATAATTTGAATGGGCCCTTATATTAAAATCTTGAATTGGAGAACTCGAAATAATTGTTCAGTAATTTTTAACAGAATTTTTAGATTATTAGGGCTTAAAATAAATTAAAAATAAGTTATATTTAAAAAGAAAGTTAAAAATCAATCAGTTAAAAATATGAAAAAAAAACAAAAATTAGAAAATTGAATTTCAGATTTTTTTTAAAACTGCATTTCAAGATGACTTATTTGTCAATAATACAGAAATTTTCAAAAACATTCTAAAATTCTCAGCAGAGGTCTCATTTTCCGTCATCCTTCGGAAGGAAAGTAATGCTGTTTTCTGTTTGTTGATGGTTCGATATCCAAGATGCAGATAGTGAAGTCATCTCTTTGGCGTCGGAAACAGGCACTCAGTAAAAAGTAAAATTATTTTCTAATTTGTCAGAACTTTCAAAATAGATTTTGCTGAGTAGCTCAAATTCAAGAATTTTAGCACATCTTTTGGCTTGAAAATTTTAGCTCTACATTTCACTGCGTAGATGGGGCCACCACTAAATTTTCAACGGGGAGAGATGCTCGAAAAAGTATCAATTGTTTGCTACTTCAAATCTGCGAAGACTGTTAAACGAAATCCGTGCATGGACGCTCGAATCTATAAATAGTGATGACTACATTCATATCAGTCTCAGTGCTGGCAAAAAACTGGGAATATGTTTTCAGTATACCGATGATGTCTTAACAAGAAATGATCGCATTTCTCAAAAGCGTTCAATAGAGGAGAGTTGAACCGAAATTTGGATAACCTTAACGAAGACATGGTGTCTTCAACAAAGTTGTTGCGAACAAAGCGTTTCAGTTACGAACTACTTTGTTGAAGACAGAAATGCTCAATGGAGTAAGGGTCATTCAACAAAGTAAAGCTCTATCTTTCTTTTATTAGAAGAGTAAAAAATATGAAAATAGCAGAAATAAAAAAGAAAACAAGAAATTAATTATTGTGAAGGTGAATTTGTGAGTTTTTAGCTTTGAATTCAATAACTTACGTTCAAGGTTGTCAAGATTTTCGGGATCCAATAGATTTTTAATACGGGTTGAACTCGACTTTTTGCCTTTCTCAATAGAAAGGTATTGCAATTGCTCTGAAAACCGACTTTTTAACGGAGGCCCGGAGGGCCGAGTGACATATACCATTCGATTCAGTTCGTCGAGTTCGGCAAATGTCTGTGTGTGTATGTATGTGTGTGTGTATGTATGTGTGTGTGTATGTGCGTCTGTGTGTGTGTACGCGAACATAATCTCACTCACTTTTCTCAGAGATGGATGAACCGATTTTTACAAACTTAGTCCCAAATGAAAGGTGCAACGTTCCCATAGGCTGCTATTGAATTTCTAATGGATCCGACTTCCGGTTCCGGAATTACAGGGTGATGAGTACGATCACGCAGAAAATGTCGATTTTAAGAAATTCTGCAATGAATGTATAATGGTGAAAATTTTTCCAAAATGTGACCACAACTGCTTCGATTTGTAGTACTAGGTCATTAACAGCCATTCAAAGTCTCTTTGGTCACATTGGCCACCATCATCGGTTCCGGAAGCCCCGGCGGAAATATCCAAATTCAGACTAACAGTCACATCGGTTTCTCGGAGGTGGCTAGACCGAATCAACCAAACTTAGTCTCAAATGAAAGATGTTGCGTCCCCGTAAATGGCTATTAAATTTTATCCCCAACCGACTTCCGGTTCCGGAGTTACGGGTTGTGGCGTGCGATCACAGCAAATTGTGATTCAAACCGATACCCCGATGGAAGCAAAAAAGGTAAAAAATTCGCTACAATGTCTCTCAAATAACTTAACTTTGCAGTTCTAGGTCACCGACGGCCAAACAAACTTTCGTTGACTACATTGACCACCATAGACGGTTCCGGAAGTGCCCGGGAAAAGCGGCCATCTTTCATAACTAGCAAACTCATATCAGTTTCTCGGAAATGGTTGGGCCGATTTTCACAAACTTAGTCCCAAATGATAGCTATATTATATCCACAGATGTCTGTAAAATTTCGCACGGATCGCTTGTATGGTTCCGGAAATATAGACTGAACGGTCCGATCACACATGAAATTCCCATATAAGCCGGAACTCAATTTTTTTTTCAAAGGGGGGAAAATGAAATTTCAGAAATCGAATTCGTATTTTTGATGCCAAACATCTTTAAAATGCATGAAACGTCGAGATTTAATGTTATCTCGAAAAATTTTTTTTTATAAAAATCGACTTTTTGGGACTTTGCCGATTTCGCACCTTTTTTCAGTTCAATATTACCGTGGCTGTTTTTTCTTTTTCAAAATTTTAGAACTCGAATAATGATTTATTTTCCTGTATATAGTTGTCATGTGATGTATGATAATAAAATGTAATATATGCATTTAAAAGTTTTTAATGAGTATAAACAACACACACATTCTCGTGATTCATGATTGAGAAAGGCACAATTGCACCGCTAGGTGGATTAAAATAGGTTTTTTCAAAATGAAGAAGCGGGGGTGAAATGTTACCCAGTTTCGTCATTTAGCTTCGATGAAACTGAGAATTTTTTTTTGGTTGAGGGGGATCGTTTTAAAGGTTTTCGGAAACTAGATCGAAATACAAATTGTTTTGATGAAATTAACAATTGCACCAAGTGTCATAACTTATCACAAAATGCAGCATTTCTTTCTCAAAGGCTAAGTTCTTACTAGCAATTCAAAGATGCAACTAGTCGCAACATTTTAGTCACTCTCCATGATTATCTTTTGATGTCTCTTTACAGTTTCGTCACATTGTATACTAGGGTATAGCAAAAAAAATTTTTTTTTGAATTCTCAAAGGCCCCCTCTCATATTGTGACAAATGTCAAAGTAAGCTCAGATGCCAAATTTCACATCATTTGGACAATTTTAGACCCCCGCCCACTTCGCTTGAAATTTTTTGAAATTGGTACTATGGGAAAATATGGAGGAAAAATACATTAAATGCAATAACTTTTGAAGTAGCAATCAGAAAATTAAAATTTATACCTTTTTTGGAAGGAAATAATCTGAGTATTTGAATGGAGATATATTTGTTTCTAGAAAAATACGGGAAAGTGGGGTACTGTGTCATTTTGGCCCCAAAATTCCCTATTTTTAATGATTTTTCTGTTCCGTGATGCAAATCATACATATTTTGTAGTTTTTCTAATGTGAAAAAATCTCAGAAATCGAACGGAATCCTTTTGACCTTAGTCCGAATACGAGAAGTTGGGGTTATAGGGCTTTTTGTCAGTCATGTTAAATTTTATCATTTTCTCATGCATATATCTCTATTATTCTTCAATCAATTTTCATAAAATGTATCTTATTGAACGTGTAAAATTCTGAGGAATAAAACAAAAATAAAAACGTTAAAGGTAAAATTCAGAAACATCAAACTTTTTGATATTTACTCTACAAATCTCATTTTTTTCATCATTTGTCCTAATACCTCAACTTTCCCTATTTTTCCAGGAGTGAAACTTTTCTCGTGTGATCCCTAAGCATATTTTACACTAAAAGTAGTAAATTAAATAAGAATTTTGTTGTTAAATGGAGTTAATATGTGCGATTTTATGATAAAAATGTGAAATCGACACTATATGTCAGATAATTTGATGTTCCTGAATTTTACCGGTAATGAATCTATTTTTGTTATAATCCTAAGGATTTTCCACGTTCAACAAGGTATAGTTTATGAAAATTGATTGAAGAATAATAGAGATATATTCACGAGAAAATGATGAAGTTTAATATGAATGACAAAAGGCCATTTAACCCCAACTTCTCGTATTCGGACTAAGGTCAAAAGGGTTCCGTTCGATTTCTGAGATTTTTTCACATTAAAAAAACTACAAAATATGTATGACATGCATCACGGAGCAGAAAAATCATTAAAAATAGGGGATTTTGGGGCCAAAATGAACCAGTACCCCACTTTCCCGTATTTTTCTAGAAACAAATATATCTCCATTCAAATACTAAGATTATTTCCTTTCAAAAGAGGTATGAATTTCAATTTTCTGAATGCTACTTCAAAAGTTATTGCATTTAATGTATTTTTCCTCCATATTTTCCCATAGGACCAATTTCAAAAAATTTCAAGCGAGGTGGGCGGGGGTCTAAAATTGTCCAAATGATGTGAAATTTGGCATCTGAGCTTACTTTGACATTTGTCACAATATGAGAGGGGGGGCCTTCGAGAATTCAAAAAAAAATTTTTTTGGCAATGCCCTATTGTATACGGCTACATCAGGGTGCCAATAAACATTGTCATCTAAAACGTTCAAAAAGGGGAGCGTGTAAAAGTTTTAGCATCTTACAAGAAGTCCGCGTGAAAAATTTGAGTCTAATCGGACATGATTAAGAGATGCCACAAAATTATCAAGATTCGAAACTGTTCACTAGTAAAAAAAACACTGAAACCTTTTAAATTTGCAAAATCTAATTATTTATGTTGACAACAAATGTCAAAATCTGGTGACGTTCAGCAAAAAAAAAATATTTTTGTGAACTGCAGTCCTGATATTTTTTTTTTAATTTTACAATGTCAAGTCTTTGAAATACATGAAAATACTACATACTTTTTCGAAAAGTTTTTGTATTTTTCAAAGTTTCAAAAATTGCATTCCCAAATTGAAATTTCATATCAACTCAAAAACTCCACGAGCAATGACGCTAGATGATTTTTTTGTGATGGCACCAGATCTCATGCACCTACCAAAACATTCAACATCAAAAATACGAAGAGATTTCGGAAATTTATAATTTTTTACTGAAGAAATTTTTTGAACTGTTACAATTTTTCGGCACCCATTAAGAGGGGATTCGGGATTTCTGCACTGTTCCCGTTTGGGGGCGAGTATAGCGTAGTTAGCAGCATAGCTGTGTTCGTGTCGTCACCCCGCACATAAAATTATTTTTTCTCTAAAAATATTTTTCCAATTCGAATAAAAAGGCGAATGACCTCAAGGTTAAAACCTCTACAACCGAAACAAAAATAGATACCCGTTTGTAACATAAAAAGGGCACTTATATTCAATAAACGCCATCGGTACCCTAACTTACATTACCCTACACATCACTACGCAATCACCGAGAGCGACTAAAATGGTGCGCCTGGTTGCCACTTGAACTTCCTCTAAACAGCACAGTCTGTGAGTCAAAATTTCACATCAACTGCGAGTGGTCGTCGGAAAGTGTGAGCTTAAATTTGGTACCCCAGCTGCATCATTGAGAAATAATATGAAAAACACTTACCCTTGATTGCTACTGTGCGGGACACCTGATCTACTTTCGCCCAAAGTATCAATCTATGGTAAGATTGAAGCGCATTCACAATGTTGGTTTATTCGACGTCCTTAATTTGGAAAGCTTGTGTGCGTAGCATAAATCTGTAATTCTTCCGATGAAAAGATGTGCTTTTAAATCTATCTATATGACTTCACGTCCTTCCTTAGAATTTACACAAATTGACATGAATTCAAGTAGGTTCGAGTTTCGCAAACTCGCCCCAGAAGTATCGCAAATTGCTTGAGAAATAGTGAAGTCTTTGGATGCTGCCTACCAAGCGAACTGTGGAAGTTGGCGGTTTTCAACTTGAACCTGGACAACAAATTGTACATTTTGTGACTTAGAATTGGTTATAGGTAACTATCCAAAGCTTCCCTATTGGGCAAGAATGGAAACGCCATATGTTCTTTGGAGCGTATGTCAGTTGAATCTCCGTTGAAAGCAGCGCAAAACAATCTTTCGTACCTTTACGAAAGGCAAATTGAGATTCTGATCACCAGTCGTTATAACACTGCAATCGGCCGATACGAATTGTGGTCGAAAGTTGATTGTCCCGGTTTATGAACAACAATCGCTGTTTCTTGTTGGGTATGGACACGCGGAACAATGTTAAGCTGCAGAAACCTGTTGAATCAATTTAATTATCGACACTATACTGGGTCAGGCAGATCATTCACATATTGAGTATGATTCTGCCTGGCTCAAGAGCCATGACACTAGTGCACCTGGGAGAGTTCATTGATATATGGTCTGTGTTAAGTCAGACCGGACCAAGTCGCAAAACATCAAAAAAATAGTTAATGATAGCACTGGATAAAGAATTTCTTCATCTACATTCCACTTTTACCGGATTTGAAATATGAAACAATAAACAAGAATTATGGTAAAAATTATTTTCCAATTATAATGTAAAGGATGCTGCGATTCAAATTTTAAACGCGTTTTTCTCGAAATCAATGCACTGTCGCTTAGTCCGGTCTGACCTAACACCGACCATATGAGAGTCAATTGTGTAATTTTCCGTCGATACATCTCGTGCAATTTTCCGCATAGGAACGGATTACGATCGTTCTATTATTGCAACGTATAAAGTTCATTGCGTCAAATATTTCTCGTCTTCGTTCGTTGTACTTCGATTTCGCATAATCAAAATAGTTGGACCGCAATATATTTCAGGAAATCTTTAGTTCGAAAAAATTCAATTATCGTTTCATTTTTGTTAAAAATTTTGAACGGATATAATTTTTACACGGCCTATTTCTCGTGTGAAGAATCCATCCTCATTCAGGATCTGCGCTGAACATAATTTTAGCCGTTCTCTCTCTCTTGTGGCATTCCAGCTATATGTCCGGCCAATTGTAGTCTGCCGTGATTAGTAAACCTTGTGGTGTCACTAGTGGCTCTTGACAGCGCCTCATGTCCGTGCAGAGCAACAGGGAGTATCAGCGTTGTTTATCGAGAACGATGTGTGCAAATCCCGTAGACTACGGGATTTCAACTGAATACGCAAAGCGTAGAAAATCCTATTTGCAGCCAAAAATTGCTTTTTAACTCATAACTATCTTCGTTTACACATGACACTAGTGTTTCAAGCTGAACAACCTCATAACGCATCCATTTCTAGCTTGGACGTAACACCAGCTACCATTTGCTTTATTTTGTCTGGTGGTTTGGTGACTGTATCCGGAAGCTAAGAATCATGTGAGCTCTCGTGATGATAGTGCCGTTGCTTTGCACACAGGTTTTTGGTATCTACTTCTGATAAAGCTGTGCGCCGACGTATTCTCGAAAACCCTACCAATTTGTGTATTTCTGGAACGAGCTTGACGAGTAGATGATGAAAACCGGTGTTTGACGCCATTCGAAAATCCGAAATATCAATTTACGAATGAGTAACATTTTCGATAACTTGAAGGCTGACATCTGAATCGATTTGGATTTTTAAAGGGCTAAAGACATCAACTTCCATCATCTACTCGTCAACCCGTCACTCCAAAAATACTTACCGGTTAGAAAGAATTTAGTTGAACCGAACGTCGCCATTTTGGTTTTATTCGGTCAAATTCGATTTCCGCCGACCGACGAACATCGGGAATAGACAAAAAGCCGTCCTCTCTATAACCTACGCCGGGGGTTGGGAATGATGGCGTGATACAATAAATTAAGCCAAAAGTTAAAAAAGAGTGGCCTGAAAAGTAACAACTGTCTGAAAGGGTTCTAGTTCCAAATCAATGTCGAACACATCGTACCTAATGGATGATGGTCTTAATGTAGTAGACGAGTTAGTCAGACCGTCAAGAAGAGTATCTAAACAAAAGATACTGAAAGAAAGCGTCGAAATAATCCAATGCTTTGAATTCTCGGAATTGTGGTGTCCGTCACATTCTGGTACTGGGCGAAAGAGCAGTAATTACGACTCTTTTATAATGTCCTATACTATCAAAATACAACATCAACAGAGATATAGGAAAGACACTACCAACTGCAAGCCATGCTTCATTTTAAATTGCAGCCTTATTTAGTGCAAAAAGACTATTTCGATAAATTGTATGCATGCGTTGAAAAATAACGTAAAACGATCTCACCAACGTCCGGCTCTTATTCAATTTAATGATGACATGAACTTTTCCTCTATTATCGATCAACCAAGGCGATGAAAGCGGAAAGAACGGGTGTACTATTTTCTAGCTCGAATCACGTTGCAAGACAATCTCTACGCAGAATAGCACTTGTCGCCCGACAATTTCACAAACCAACACGCAATTCAACGGAATAAGTCCCGGTGAAGGGTTTCTGTTTTAGATTAACTACAATCTCTGTCACTGAAAAATCTGAAAAAGTAGTGTATGAAGTATGAACGAGCACACTTCATTTGAGAACAATTGGCTGGAGGTTGCTTCAAATTAAAATATAAACGCTCGCGTCCACGCGATCATACAATTTACACGTTCCAAAATCTGAACCGTGCACTCAATATCACAATCATATTCACGGGCCGCTGCAATTTGCCTCTAGCAGTGCTTTAGTGGGTAACATTTCTCAGCTCGTCTGCACTCGTGGTGAGTGATTTTCGTTACGAACCATTCCGGAAATCCAGCTCCAGTTTAATTATAAATAAAAACAAACATCATTAGCAAAGGAAACTTTCTTCTCTTTAGCTTTAAATTTTAAGTTTCTGTATTCTTTTCAATCGTTTTTTTAGATTTTTAAAATAGCAAATGGATGGGGTTTAAACAAAAACCGAGAAGCACAGGCCTTTGCAGTCGTTCTGTTGTTGCGCCAAATCGAGCAAATCACTCCTCAAAGCAGCATCAATGGTCCTCATTTTATAGTCATCTATCAACAACGATTTTCCTCCTTCGGAAATCGAAAGAATATTGGTGTTTCTAGACGCTTCTCGAGTCCAACAATTTTAAGAAAAAGCGGTTTTGGAATCTTACATATGCTAGAAAAAGCATGACAGGGCCAAGTTAGGTTACATACATCTTGAAACATTAATTCGAGTGTTAAACCCGATTTGGTTCCCTAGAGAGAATCAGTTTATACAAACCTGCCGGCATCGAAAGGCAGAAACTACAGTGGGCTGCATATATAGTACGATTGCCGACAGGAAGCCTAGTTCAGTTAAGGTCAGCAAAGAATTTGGAAGATGTCGTTGATTTCTGGGTAGCAATGGCATTTGTTACGTTAGAGGTGACACCGTTTTTATGGTTATATATCTAGTAACAATGTTTGGTTCGCTTTGACACAGCACAGACCAACTATAGGAACTTTGTCTTGTCAATTGTTAAAGTTTCCAGAATTTTGGCCACGCGTGACTTTCTGAAGGCACTGGAGAGAAAAAATCCTTACTCAAGGTAGCATCCGCGGTCCTTATTTGTTCTATATTCTTCAATGACAATTTTCACAATCATTTCCTCTTCAGTCCTTCTAATCGGGCGAAAGTCGAATGTCAACTGTGTCCAGTTCCATCATATCAGAAACATTGCATTGTTCGAATGGAAGAAGCTATGAGAAACACTTAACTTTATTTGCCGTACCACTGTAAACCACGTGAGGAGCTGACGCCCGCTAGGAGGTTGATATCGCTGTTATCTTGCTCTGAACGAACGCAGTCAGAAGGCCGCGCGCCATCCGGCGGCAGAAGCCAAGAACTGATTCATTGGGTTCCTTCTTCTATGGCGCAAGAAGCGATAAAACAGGGCTCTCTTAGACTTTGTAATTTCTTTTTCTTCTCTTCCTAGTAACTAGAATACAGTGAAGACACATTTTATGTGCCTCTTGCTATATTTTAGATGGACAAAATCGGGACATGTTTCTTTTAAATAAACCGTCTATAGTCTCTAGAAATGGTCTAATAATCCTTTTTGATTATTTAGTTTACATTTTAAAAAAGGTTTAAATTACTATTTTTGCATAATTTGCATCTTTAATCTTTTTATTCGAATTTGACTTAGTTCGTCTGCGAGAAACCATCAAATGGATGGGAATTTTTCAGCGTACTTGAACCGACTACATAAGTCATTAACAAAGAAGATCAACATAAGTGGACCCAGGGGACTACCTTGTGGGACGCCGACGGATATATAGAAGCTACTAATGAGTGGATGTTCTTCATCCTGACAAACGTAGATCTGACCTCCTCAAAATTGCTGAAGTCAAATTCAATCGATTGAAATAAGTCTTCTCCAGCATTGGCAATGCATATCAATTATCAAACCGTAGCATCAGGATTTGCTGTGAGATTGAGCATTCTTCCATTCGTACTCGTGAGTGAACTCATAAAAACCAGCTGCAACCATAGTTTCCTACAGGGTTAGGGAATCCTATTTACTGATTTAATGCTGATATAATGCCAGCACATACGAAATATTGCGCTAATACAGAATGCAGAAATTGACAGCCTGTTATCGGCATGATAAAAATGAGGAATGTAAAAATACTGTTTAGAACTGTATATGACTTCTCTCTAATGATATGTAATCAATTTTTCAGCCCGAACGGAATTTGGATGACGGGGTGTCGCAGCATTTTGTCATCTGTTCTGATCGCCACTCACCATAGGACTAGTTCCCGTCTATCGATGGCAGATATTTGATTTTCTATTACAACCAGTTTCCCTCGGTGTTTGAGATAGCAGCAATCCAGTCCTCGCATCATAGCAATCCATGCTTTTTTCTCGTTTCGTTCCCGCAAACAGATTCCTCTGTTCCACAGGTTGCTTCGACGGGAAGCTGGAAGTGGTGGGTGGATATTTTTCTCCACCGAAACCAAACTAATTTTGAGGCATCTGATTGCTTTGTTTTTGTGTCAGACGAGTGTACCAATCAAAATAGAGGGTCGTGATACGGCTCCGTGTAGAGTCACTAGGCGTAAGTAAAGTAAACAAAACAATTCTATTTCCTTTCAGTTAATATTGTGGGAGACGTGCTCGTCCTAGAAGTTTTCTTTTCGTGGACTTTTACTGGTCAGAAGTACGTTATACATTTCTCTGTGTTGGGATGTTTATTTCAAAAGAACTTTCCATCGAAAGCTAAATTGTGGAATTGAAAATTTCACTGATTTCTACAGATTTGTGTAAATATTCCGATACGTCATCAGCTTTTGTGATTTTTTTTTATATTTTAGGCATCACAAGTGGCAACATAATTTTTTAGACTTGAACTCGGATTTTAATATAGCATCACTAACCCCCACAGGGAAGTCCTCTTGATGCGCTGATATTCGTTCTATTTCTTAATGACCTCCGGTGGACTCTTAGATAAGTTTTTTAAGAAGCTTATCAACATTGAATTTTTCTGTTAACTCACATGTGGTCTTTCGATTGTGATAGATAAGACTAGCACCTATTTATAGTAGCGAATGCCTGAATGAATAAAATTCGCCAACCGAATCAAAGTTTCTGAACCGCATCCGAGACCGTTGGCCGTCCTATTTGCCCAATCAGTACGGTAGCAGGTTCAAACACTTCGAAGTAAGGACGGCATTCAAGCGCGAAAGTACCTACCGCATCTGCTGTAGTTGGAAAAATCGATCGAAAACTCAAAAACGAAACGTCTCTAATTGATAGCTTCTCCATTTTTCACCGCCTACTTCGAACTTGAAAGGTTTCCCACCAAAGACGGACAATCGGATCCGCGGCAAGGTGTCAAAGTAAGAAATGGTCTTTTAATTAAATTTAGCTTCAATTACCGAGTGAATTTTGTTTCCTTTAATTTCTTTCCGCGAACAGTCCTAGAAAATTGTAACTTAATTCTACTTTATTTTCGTCTTTGGGATTATCGAAAGAATCTGATCCGGGGAAAAACGGAAACGCAACAACCCGTCATGGTCCAATTTTCCACCGCATTGGTTCGTCCGCGGTACGTACGTCCGTAAACAACAAGCCAAGCCGAAAGTTGATCCATAATAACGCAATTATGGCGGTAATTATTATCTGCGCGTTTCCGACGATGCTTCTTTTGATTGTTCGGGTTTTTTGGTTAAGGAGGCGGGGATCGGCACGGAAAACCTCTCCGTCCGCTGATAAGTCAAAAATCGTGGGTGGATTTTATTTTCAATTGCAAAAAAAGTTATTCTTTCAAGTAATCGATTTTTGAGGTTAGTGATTTTTTCTTCGATTATGAATTTAAAGCTTAACCGGGTCTTAAGAGGTTTCCAGCCGTGCCGGAGGCGCGGGAGCTAAGCCAGCTTTTATCGAGGTTTTGAAACACTTCTCAAGTGTTTTTAAAGCGGCTTTGGTTCCTTCATTAGCAACTCACAACGTTTCGTCTAGCTCTGCTGCCGTCCGTAACTTTTAATTAACAGCTTCCTCCCAACCCCCGCTGGTTGTTTGCCGTGCAGCACTGCGCTGCGAGCGTGTGTAATTGTGCTTTTGTGTGAGTTCGATGTTTTCTGCTTTTCCGCACTTTTTGGAAGATAATGAGTTGAAACCATTTAAAATGTATTAGCTATTTTTTGCTTCTCTGGCTCTGCCAAAAATGGGTTAAAAGTTTGGAACCGTTCATTTGTTTGCGGTTGAAATGAAACAGAAAAACACAGTTGGCGTGGCCGAATGAGGTTAGGTTGTTTTCTATCTTGACAAAATTTGCTGCAGTTTGAATTTTTTCAACAACCCACGAATTAATCCTGTTCCATCTAGTAAGCCATGAATAGCCAACCTTAAATTCAAATTCGAAAATGCCTGAATGCACACTTCCCGGCTCACTCCGACTGTGTAATGTGCAATCATACTTATCCAAAAAAATAAAACGAACCCGCACACTATTCTCATTCGCAACTCGTTGTTATGTCCCTACGGCGTACTCGTGCCTATTTAGTCCCTTTTGCACAGCCTGCTAATCGAAAATGTTTCTATACATGTATCTAGTAGACTCGTTCGTCGTCGTGAGTGAGTGAGCGATGAGAGGCGGGGTAGGCTGTCTGATGCGGGAAAACTCCACCGAGGTTTACAAAAAGCTTTCATTCACACACAAACACAAGGCTTCGTTACAAGTCCGTAGCCTACTACGATCTTGGCTTGGTGTGTTCTAGTGAGGATGGATGCCGAAATGGATGATGGGGGAAAAGGGAAACAATTTGCATTTCCATTCCCTTTAGTCTACTAGTACTACCCAGCTGCTCTTTCCGATGCCAATTCTGGACTGACAAAAAGCCCCCTCCAATGCCATTAGAAGACTCAGCCTTCGGGGAGCCCCCACTCTCGGAAAACTCCAACAACGATGACGACGACGACGACGACGGCTGTGTTGAGTGGTTTGCAAAACTCCACAGCTTATTAAAAACTTTTGTTTCCCATATATTCACTATCAACATCGTGTTCAGGTCCGACCAGGCCTCACTCGCTCGGAGTGGGTGGTTGGTAGGTTGGTTGGTTGGTTAGTGGTCCCGTTATCATCTGCTTGTCATATTTTCGCACCGATTTGCACTGCACTTTGCTGGATGGTTCCGACCGCCCTCAGAAAGAAGATGGAACCACTATCTCTGCTGGACGGTACCAGCAGCTGCAGCAACTCACCGAACCGCAGTAATTGTCTAGTTTCGGGATTGCTTCCGAGAGGAAAATGCACACAGACGATGGTAAAAAAACACACAGTTCCGGTTGTTGAATTGACCCAGTTTTAAAGTTTTGAATCACTTTAAAAATATGTCTCGGCAGCTGGCTTACCTCAATTCTACTAAAAAATGGCCTACTATTTAGATCACTATTCACAACGTCCGTCCAATGAGCGTTCGAAAAATGTACTGACAAGGTGTCATATCAAACCGAGCTGTAATTGTCGGTTGTGCAATGTAATTTTCTTTGTAGCTACTAGAAGAAGCCATTCAACCTTCCGATCGGGTGACAAGTGACCAGTAGAGAGTAGCAGCAACAAGTCACGGGAATGTTTGACCCACCTTCTTCTATCTATTTCCAGCACTTTACGCTTTCCACGTATGTATGTGATAGTCTAATCCTCTTACGTAATGCGATTACATACATTAGTTAGGTTATGTTGGTGGTATCCTGTTCCGTTCAGTTACGGTTCTATTATGGTCGGTCGTCCACTTGCCGTTTTCCGGTGTTTGGATTTTTATTTCCATCGCTGATAGCGGGCATACGATAAAGGGATTGGGTTTGTTTGGATGTTTGCTTGCATCCGGTAGATGTCGCCCCAGTAGGGGATAACGAATGACAGCACTGCTGACGACGCTGCTCCTGAAAGGTTCGGGATTAGGGAAATGGAAGGTATTGACCGACTATTGAATGGTGTATTAGTTATTTTGTTGGAATCCAGGTAATTGGAGTAGAAATGAGGATGTTTTTTTCTCCACACGAAATCGTTTACGGAATGATGATTAAACTGGTTATTTTCGGATTTGGAAATTGCATAAAAAGAAATTTCTTTACTTTGATCGTTGAATAGTTCAGCGAAACCTAATTAAAATATTACGTTGAAAATCTCTTTCGATTTTTCAGGTTCTCGCATGTAATAGATATAGTATACTTTTTTTTCTAAATGGTTGGATGAAAATAGAAACACGTCTCAACTAATTTGACACTCTATATTAAGTGTACTTCTCAATTGATCCGAATGATCCTAAAATGGATGTCGGAACAAGATTCGTCACCAAAGATCCGAGCTTCCATTTAAAATCAAACATATTGAACCGGGTTCGACCGTATCCGGACTTCTTTCGGATCAAAGATAGTCCGTGAAGTATTCTAATATTCCGCAAGACGCAAACATATTCAGCTGTGCCAGATATATCGAAAGTTCGCCTAGATAAGCTCAGGGTTGTGATATTTTGTCTAAAGCAAACAAATGAAATTACTCGGCGGCAAGACTTTTATAGAAAACTAACGCGTTTGCATGCCCGCTCACAAAGTTGAGATCGATGGTGTAGTTATCGATTCGAACGTGGCTTGCGTGGCTCTACTGAAGGACTGCTTAGTGTCTTCTTCGTTTACATCATCGGTTGTTTGTTGGTCCCGCGGGTCATGCATGCAGTTTTGACTAATTAAAAGCAAATGAGTCTTCGTAACACTATTTTTTCTCTTTTGGCACGCCGCTTAATATATCAGTAAGAAAAAGCTCTGCGCCACAAATCTGAAGCAAACAGCGCCTGGTCACTTCAAACGAAACAAAAAGTTTCCAACGCTTCCGGGAACCCTAAACACCATGCGACATTTCAAACAGAGATTCAGAGCAGAATTGATTAGACCTAGGTTGGGAACCTCGGCAACTTTGTGATATTACGAAACTCCTCCCGACATCGAGGGGACTTTAATTTTCATGGTGCGGCAGGGGGTTATCTTCTAGATGATACGTGATCAAGCTTTACTGGCCATGACTAGAACTCCGTTTCCCTTGTTCCTATGAAACTGAAAAAACGAACGGAAAAAGTTTTCAATTTTTTTCGCGATTTTTGTTAAAATTTGAAGTCTTCTGACGCCATTAGTAGAGTTTCAGTTATGCGCCTTTTGGCTATCTGCTTTGGCTTTCTTTTCAGTTCAAACAATAATTTTGTGTGTATCTGGGAATGACACTCCTATCCTGACAAATTTCATGACTCACAACTTCACTTATTTTTAAAAGCAAATCAATATTTTACGGCGCCCCCGTAAAGTTAGCGCCCTTGGCGGGGGCCAACCTGGCCAATCGCACGCTACCGTTCTGTCCATATAAATTTTATTTGAAAATTACTGGAATCACGTTTATTTTAGTCCGATTTTACATTTAGAGCCACTGGCAGCTCATGAAATAAAGAATGGAATACTGTGCCTTTTTTATTCAACGATTTCTTTCTATATTTTTCGTTATCGATACGGAACCGAACAGGTATTAAGGTATTATTGAAATGACCAGCTTAACTTGGCGTATCTTCTCAGAATAAGGTAGTCGATACGCCATGCTCACGTCTCCACTTGTAGGTTGATACATTATCACTTGGAAGTATCATTGAGAGCATTAGTGAAGCGCCATCTGCTGAACGAAGCGTCCGAAGTGTTTGATCCTTGATCTTGTATACTAGATAGTCGATCTTACATCCGAGATCCTTCATTCTGGTTCCAAGATCAAGGGTCCACGATCTCGGATTCAAGATTATAGATACTGAATCCAAGATCCAAAATCAAGTAGGTTAAAGGAATGAAGAACGAGGATCCAGAATCCAAAATCAAAGATACATGATCTAAGCTGAATGATCCAGGATCAAAAATCAACGATCTTGAATCTAAGTGTAACGACCAAGGATTCAAGATCAAGAATCCAGAGTACAATATCAAGAATTCTGGATCCAAGATCAGGGATTCAAGATCAAGAATCCAAGATCAAGGATCAAGAATATCAAAAATACATGATCCAGGTTCCAGGATCAACGATCGTGGATCTATACTCTAAGATCAACGATTCAAGGATAAGGATCCAATATCAAAGATTAATAATCCATGCTCAATGTTCGATGATCAGAAATCAACGATCCCGGATCTAAGGATCTAAGATCAGAAACCAAGGATCCAAGATCAAGTATTTAAGAACCCAAAATCGAGCCTCCAGTGGCTAAAAATCAGGGCTCCAGAATCCTAGATTCTGGATCCAAGATTCAAGATCAAGCATCCAGGGTTCAATATCAAGTATCCAAGATCCAAAATCAACGATCCTGGTTCCAGACTATGAAAAATGATACAAGGTTGATCTAATAGCAACGATCCTAGATCCAGGATCTAAGACCAATGATCCAAGATCAGAGATTAAGAGTCCAGATCATCCAATTCTGGATCCAAAATCAAGGATGCGAGATCCAAAATCAAGGATCCAAGATCCAGTATTCTGGATCCAAGGCATCTAAGATGAAGGATTCAAGATCAAGGATCAAAAACCCAAGATTGAGATCAAGGACCCAAGATCAAAAATCAACGATCCTGTTTCCTGGATCTACCACTAAGGATCTAAGGTTACCGATCCCTGATCCAAGATCGAGGATCCCAGATTAAGAATTCAAGATCAATGAACGTAAATCAAAAATCAACGATCCCTGATCTAAGATCGAGGATCACAGATAAGAAATTGTGGATCCAAGCAGGATCCAGGATCAAGGATCCAAGACCAAGGATCCAGAATCCCATATCGTATACAGAATCCAAGATCAAGAATCCTGAATACAAGATCAAGTATTTAGTATTCAAGATCAGGGATTCAAGTTAAAAAAGTCAACGAACTTGGTTCCAGGATCTATGATCAAGGATCCAGGATCAATCCAAGATCTAAGTTCAACGATCTAAGATCATAAATTAAGAATCCAAGAAAAATGACCCAGCGATCCAAAATCAAGGATCCAAGACTAAGGATGAAGCATCCAAGATCAATGACCTAGCATTAAAAATCAACGATGTGAGGATATACGATCAAGAACCAAGGATTCAAGATCAAGGTTCAAGAATCCAAAATCTAGGATTTTGAATCCAAGATCAAGCATACTGGATCTAAGGAATCTAAAGCGAAGGATTCAAGATCAAGGATTAAAAATCCAGTATCGAGATCAAGGAACCAAGATCAAAAATTAACGGTCCTGTTTTCTGGGTCTACCGCAAAGGATCCAAGGTTAAAGATCCGCGATCTAAGATTAAGAATTAAGAATCAATCATCGTAGATCAACGATATAAAATCGAGGATCACAGATCAAAAATTGTGGATCCAAGATCAGGATCAAGAATCCAAGACCGAGGATCCAGAATCCCGTATCAAGTATACAGAATCCAAGATCAAGGATCCTGGATACAAGATCAAGTATCTAGTATTCGAGATCAGGGATCCAAGATAATAAAATCAACGCGCTTGGTTCCAGGATCTATGATCAAGGTTCCAAGATCAACAATCCAGGATCTAAGATCAACGATCTAAGATCATGAATCAAGAATCCAAGATCAATGATCCAGGGATCCAAAGTCAAGGATCCAAGAACAAAGATTAAGCATCCAAGATCAATGATCCAGGATAAAAAAATCAACGATCTAATGATATACGATCAAGAACCAAGAATTCAAGATCAAGGTTCAAGAATCCAAAATCAAGGTTTCTGGACCCAGATTAAGATCAAGGACCTAAGATTAAAAATGAACGATCCTGTTTTCAGCATCTACGATCAAGGAACCAATATTTACGGTCCACGATCAAGAATTAAGCATCCAAGATCAATGATCGAGGATCAAAAATCAACGATCCTTGATATAAAATCATATATCAAGGATCCTAAATCAAGAATAAGATTCATGATCCTGGATCCAGGATCACGAATCAAAAATCCAAGATTAAGAATCCTGAATCCACGATAAAGGATCCTTGAAGATCAAGAATCTAGATTCCAAGAATTAGGGTCCCAGAACAAAAATCAACGATCCTGGTTTCAGGATTTATGATCAAGGACCCTGAATCTAAGATCAACGATCCAAGATCAAGGATTATCCAGAATCAAAACTCAATGATCCCGGATCTAAGATCATGATCAAGGATTCAAGATCAAGAATTCTAGATCCAAGATCAAGGATCAAGAACATTGATTCGTTATCGAGCACTCAGTCGAGATAGAAGTCTTTTGTCATCGGTCCGTACACTCTATAGCGACAAATAGTGTTAATCCGCGTTCAAGGTTATTTACACACTCTGCGCCTAGTTGAGGTTTCAGTATTTTTTCCCTTCTTTTGTGTTTCTGTTTCTGAGTACCGTTAGCCGGTCAGTGAAGTGAAACAGTGTTCTTCTAGTAAGCCGTCTGGATACCGTTACATACACAAGCTAAGTATTAGTTTTCGTTTCCCCTTCTTGGTTGTCTTAATAACGTGCACTGGGCAATAGGCCCGTGCAAAAATGACTTCCCCTGACGGCGGTTCATCTCAAGGTGAGATGGACGTCGAAATAAAATCGGCTCCCCGGCTCAAGGTATATCCGAGCTCGGCCACCGGGCCATTTGTGATCTTCTTTCGGACCAAAGAAAAAAAGTGTTTGAATCTGTTGCAGATTTCTCGAGTTCTGACGGATCGGTATTCGGCCGTGACAGAAATATCGAAAATTCGGCCTGATAAGCTTCGGGTGGTGGTTAACAGTTCAACTCAGGCAAACGATATTGCTGGCTATGAGCCCTTTACGAGGGAGTACAGGGTGTATATTCCAGCTAGCAGGGTTGAAGTCAGTGGGGTCGTTTCCGATTCGAGTCTGAATTGCGAGGACCTGCTAAAATATGGGACTGGCTGTTTCAAAGACCCCATGCTTAAGCCAGTGAAGATACTGGAATGCAAACGTTTGCATTCAGCATCAGTCGCAGCTGACGGGAAGAAAACATACGTCAACTCAGACTCTTATCGGGTGACCTTCGCCGGCTCTGCCCTGCCTAATTACCTCCTTTTTGACAAGGTTCGTCTACCTGTTCGCCTCTTTGTGCCGCGGGTCATGAACTGTACTAATTGCAAACAATTGGGACACACAGCCTCCCATTGTAGCAATAAAGCCCGCTCTGGGAAATGCGGTGGGAATCATGCGGATGATTCCTGTGGTAGAGATGTCGAAAAGTGCCTCTACTGTGGGGGAAACCCACATGATCTCCCTTCATGTCCCGCGTACAAACAGCGCGAGGAAAATCTTAAGCGTTCCCTTCAGGGACGCTCTAAGCGATCTTTTGCAGAAATGCTTAAGATAGCTACGCCACCTGTCTCTACGAACATCTTTACCAGCTTGTCTACTGACGAAGGCGATTGTGATGAACCCCAGGAGGGAACATCTTCTGCTGTGCCTAGAAGTAGTAGAAAAAGGAAGAACATTTCCTCTTCCAAGCTTCGTCGTAAAGGCCAGAAGGTGTCTCTTCATGGTCCCCCTAAAATAACTACTCAAGGAAGTACTGGTGCAAAACCGAAGCAAGTCGCTCCCGGTCTCAGTAACCTGAGCTCAGAAAAGGAGTTCCCAGCACTTCCAGGAACATCAAAAACCCCAAGTGTTCCCATATCTCAGCCAGAGAAAGAAAACAGTGCTGGCTTAATAAATTTCTCTGACATTGTGGACCGTATTCTTACAGCGTTAAACATTTCTGACCCCCTTAAAAGTATCTTGATAAGCTTTCTCCCCGCAGTAAAAACATTCTTGATGCAGTTCACTGCGAAATGGCCCCTCCTTTCAGCGATTGTATCCTTCGATGGCTAATTCATCGAACGAGGTCAAGGATTTAATCACTGTTCTACAGTGGAATTGCAGAAGCATTATCCCGAAAATCGATTCGTTTAAAATCTTACTAAATAATTTGAAATGCGATGCATTTGCCCTATGCGAGACATGGCTCACTTCAGAAATAACCCTACACTTCCACGATTTTAATATTATTCGCTTGGATCGAGAAGACTCTTACGGAGGAGTACTTTTGGGGATCAAAAAGTGCTATTCTTTCAATCGGATCGACCTCCCCTCGACACCAGGCATTGAAGTTGTCGCTTGCCAAACCAGAATTAAAGGCAAAGAACTTTGCATTGCTTCCACCTACATCCCCCCTAGAGCCTCAGTTAGCCACCGACGGCTTTGCGATATTGCGGAACTCCTCCCCGCACCGAGGCTAGTTTTAGGTGACTTTAACTCCCACGGCACGGCATGGGGTTGCCTTCATGACGATAATCGATCTACCCTACTCCATGAGCTTTGCGACAACTTCAATATGACTATTTTGAATACGGGTGAAGTGACACGGATTCCTGTCCCTCCAGCGCGACCGAGCGCCTTAGATCTGTCCCTCTGCTCGACATCGCTGCGGTTAGATTGCATGTGGAAGGTAGTCTCTGATCCCCACGGCAGCGACCATCTGCCAATCGTAATTAATATTGCTAACGGTTCAGGGCCACCGAATACAATCAATGTTTTGTATGACCTCACACGAAATATTGATTGGAAGAGCTACGCGTCCGCGATATCCGAAAAAGTAGAATCGACACAAGAGCTTCCTCCGGAGGAAGAGTACGGGTTCCTGGCTGGCTTGATTCTCGATACCGCGATTCAAGCTCAGACTAAACGCGTACCAGACGCGAATTCACGCGGGCGTCCTCCCAATCCATGGTGGGACAAAGAGTGCTCAGACGTGTACGCGGAGAAGGCCGCTGCGTATAAGACCTTCCGGGACGACGGGCTGCCAGCTAGCTACCGACAGTACGCGATGGCGGAAACGCGCATGAAGAGTTTGATAAAAGCCAAAAAACGTAGCTACTGGCGCCGGTTCGTCGACGGACTAACGAGAGAAACATCGATGAGCACTCTTTGGAGTACGGCCCGGCGCTTACGAAACCGAAACAGTACCAATGAGAGCGTGGAATATTCAAACCGTTGGATATTCGATTTTGCCAAGAAGGTTTGTCCGGATTCCGCCCCGGCACAGAAGATCTACCGCGCCGCGTCCCCTCACAATAACGCGAACGAAACACCGTTTTCGATGGTGGAGTTCTCACTTGCTCTCTTATCATGTAACAATAAAGCCCCAGGGCCAGACAGAATCAAATTTAACTTGTTAAAGAATCTGCCAGACTCTGCCAAGAGACGCTTGTTGAATTTATTTAATAAGTTTCTTGAGGGTAATATTGTCCCTCATGACTGGAGGCAAGTGAAGGTCATTGCCATTCAAAAACCAGGAAAACCAGCCTCCGACCACAACTCGTATCGACCGATTGCGATGCTGTCCTGTATCCGAAAGTTGTTCGAGAAAATGATCTTGTTTCGCCTCGATAATTGGGTTGAAGCAAATGGCTTACTGTCAGATACACAATTTGTTTTCCGCAAAGGCAAAGGGACGAACGATTGTCTTGCGTTGCTCTCAACAGAAATTCAAATGGCTTATGCTAGCAAAGAGCAGATGGCATCAGTTTTCCTAGATATAAAGGGGGCTTTTGACTCAGTTTCTATCAAAATTCTTTCTGAGAAGCTGCACCAGCATGGTCTTTTACCGACTCTAAACAACTTTTTGCTAAACTTGCTGTCTGAAAAACATATGCATTTTTCGCATGGTGATTTATCGACATCACGAATTAGCTACATGGGTCTTCCCCAGGGCTCATGTCTAAGCCCCCTTCTCTATAACTTTTACGTGAATGACATTGACGAATGTCTTGTCAATTCCTGCACGCTAAGGCAGCTTGCAGATGACGGTGTGGTCTCTATTACAGGTCCCAAAGCCGTCGATCTGCAAGGACCATTGCAAGATACCTTGGACAATTTGTCTGCTTGGGCCCTCCAGCTAGGTATCGAGTTCTCCACGGAGAAAACTGAGCTAGTCGTATTTTCAAGGAAGCGTGAACCAGCGCAACTACAGCTTCAATTAATGGGTCAAACTATTGCTCAGGTTTCAACTTTCAAATATCTCGGGGTCTGGTTTGACTCTAAAGGAACCTGGGGATGTCACATTAGGTATCTGAAACAGAAGTGCCAGCAAAGGATCAACTTTCTCCGTACAATAACCGGAACATGGTGGGGTGCCCACCCAGGAGACCTGATCAGGCTGTACCAAACAACAATATTGTCGGTGATGGAGTACGGGAGTTTCTGTTTCCGCTCCGCTGCGAACATACATTTCATCAGACTAGAGCGAATCCAATATTGTTGTTTGCGTATTGCTTTGGGTTGTATGCACTCGACACATACGATGAGTTTAGAAGTGCTGGCGGGCGTCCTTCCGCTGAAAAATCGATTTTTGGAACTCTCCTATCGATTGCTCATCCGATGCGGTATCTTGAACCCGTTAGTAATTGCAAATTTCGAAAGGCTTATCGAGCTCAATTCTCAAACCCGATTTATGTCCTTGTACTTCGATTACATGGCACAAAATATCAATCCTTCTTCATACTATCCCAACCGTGTCAATCTCTTTCGTGCTTCTGATTCAACTGTTTTCTTTGACACATCCATGAAAGACGAGATTCGTGGAATCCCGGATCACATACGCCCGCAAGTGATCCCAAGCATCTTTCATAGTAAATTTCGAGAAGTCGACTGCAACAAGATGTTTTACACCGACGGGTCAAGCCTCGACGGCTCCACTGGCTTCGGTATATTCAATCAAAACCTCACCGCCTCATTTAAACTCAATGATCCTGCTTCAGTTTACGTCGCAGAACTTGCTGCTATTCAGTATACCCTTGGGATCATTGATACTTTGCCCACCGATCATTACTTTATTGTCTCGGATAGCCTCAGCTCAATCGAGGCTCTCCGTTCAATGAAACCTAGAAAGCACATTCCATATTTTCTGGGGAAAATCTGGGAGCGCCTGCGTGCTTTGTCTGCAAGATCGTACAAGATTACCTTAGTTTGGGTTCTCTCGCATTGCTCCATTCCAGGTAATGAAGAAGCGGACTCTTTAGCTAAGGCGGGCGCTTTGCAAGGTGACATATATGAAAGACCAATTAGCTTCAGCGAATTTTTCAGTATTACTCATCAGAGAACCCTCGAAAGTTGGCAAACATCATGGAGCAATGGTGAACTGGGAAGGTGGCTACATTCGATAATCCCGAAGGTATCGACGAAACCTTGGTTCAGAGGGATGGATGTGGGTCGGGATTTCATTCGCGTGATGTCTCGTCTCATGTCCAATCACTACACGCTGGACGCACATCTCCGGCGTATTGGGCTCGTGGATAGCGGTATCTGCGCTTGTGGCAACGGTTATCACGAAATCGAACATGTTGTCTGGGCATGCGCCGAGTACTGTTCTGCCAGATCTCAACTATTCGATTCCCTTCGGGCCCGAGGAAGATCACCCAATGTCCCGGTTCGAGATGTACTAGCAAGCCGCGATATTCTCTACATGTCCCTTATATACACGTTCCTCAAAACCATCAATATCCAAATTTAAATGCCCCTATCTTTTCTCTTATCATTCCCAGAAGTGCCCTCTTCCGACTACCGTACCCCAACGATGGTTTGATACGACTCCAAGACGAGACAAAACATCTGTCGAATGAACCAACAACACGAGATCTACAGTACAACATCACACGCGCAGCGCGGTGTGTTCCCGATCCGTATCTGAGCCGTACTACGAAATCGTCTGGAGGAACCCCTGCCGGCTCGAGGAAAACCGCCCGGCGTCCCAATACTTGATACATCCGTTCGAATCTGTAATCCTGGCCGTTGATTCCTGATGCCGGAAACTGAAGTTTATATCCCCCCCCGTTCAGTCTTGTCCACCCTCTCTCCCATGTCTCTGATACACAGATATATGTCTTCACCCCCTTCTCCCCTTAAATATCTTCCCAAAACTTATGTGCCCCCCTATCTTCTAGTGTTAGTTGATCAATCCATTCGAATCTGTAATCCTGGCCGTTAATTCCTGATGCCGGAAACTGAAAGTTTATATCTCACCCCCCCCCCCTTCAGCCTTGTCCACCCACCCTCCCATGTCTCTGATACACAGATGTATGACTTCACCCCCTTCTCCCCTTGAATATCTTCCCAAAATTTATGTGCCCCCCTATCTTCTAGTTTTAGTTGAACAATATTTAATCTCGTTAAGAAATGCGCAACAGTACCACTACTTTAAAATAGTCCTAATTAATTCCCCTTAATCTTGAACCACTCTTTCTAGTTATCTCTAGTTAATAAGCTTGTAAAATGTTCCGCTTAGTTAATAATTATTTTTTCTACAATCTCCCTTCTAAAAATCATAAAGTGAATTACTGTACAGAGAACACACAAATGACCCGTCCCCCAAATCTTACGAATATTATATTATACCCTCTTTTATATGTATAAGTTAGCTGTAGTTTTTTTTTAGTTTTATTATATAAAACAAAATAATATTGAAATGTGTATCCCCCTAGTTTTAAGAAATTCAAAATGTAAAACAATGAAAAAATGGCACCTTTAAGCTAACGCATACGTGCCTTATCAAATAAACGAATTGAAAAAAAAAAAAAAAAGGATCAAGAACTCAAGATCGATGACCCAGAGATCCAGTATCCAATATTAAGGATTCTGGATTCAAGATCAAGGATTCTTTGCGTAAGAGCAAGGATTAAGAATCCAGGATCAATGATCCTGGATAAAAAATCAACGATTCCGCATCTAACGATTTAAAATCATGGACCAAGGATTCAATATCAAGGTTCCAGTATTCAAAATCGAAAATTCTGGATCCAAGATAGAGTTCTCAAGCCAAGTGAAAGGATTTAGAATCTAATTCTGGATCCAAGGTCACGGATCCAAGATCAAGAATCAAGGATCCGAGATTAAAAATCCTATCCAATCCAAGGTTAAGATTCAAAAATCGACGATCCTGATTCCTGGATCTAGGCTCAAGGATCCAAAGTCAATGATCCTAGATCCAAAATCAAGAATTAAGAATCCAAGATCGATGATCGAGTATATAAAACGAAGTATCCTGAATTTTAGATCCAAGCTAAGAGATCCTAGCTCCAGGGTTCGAGATCATGATTCCAAGATCAAAAATCAACAATTCCATAGATCCTGGTTCCAGGATCTATGATCCACCAGACAAGATCAACGATCCAGGATCTAAGATCAACGATTCAAAATCAAGGATTAAGACTGCAAAATTAATGATGCAGGATAAAACTCAACGATCCCGCATCTAAGGAATTACGATCGTGGTCTTAGCATTCAAAATCATGGTTTCAGAATTCAAAATCAAGAATTCTGGATCCAAGATCAAGAATTCTGAAGCCACGGATCACGGATTCAAAATCAAGGATCCAAGATGATGGGGCCCGAAATCAAGAATCCAAGATTGATGATCTAAGATCAACAATCGAAAATCAAGGATCCCGGATCCAAGATCAAGAATTATGAAACCGAGATCATTGATCCGAGATCAAAAATCAAATCCTAGTTCCAGAATCTATGATCAAGGGTCCAAGTTCAGCGATCCAGGATCTAAGATCAACGATCCAGGATCTAAAATCAACGGTCCAGGATCTAAAATCAACGATCGAAGATCAAGGATTTACGAATCCAAAATGAATGTTCCAAGATCAAAAATGGATGATCCCGGATATAGGGATCCAAGATCAAAGACCAAGGATCCAAATTCAAAAATTCTGTATTCAAAATCAAGGATCAAATCAAGGATCCAGAATACAAGAGCAACATGTCTGAATCCTTGATTAAGGATTCTGAATCAAAGATGAAGAATACACAATCCTGGATTTAAGATCAAGGATCCAAGATCAACGATCCTGGTTCTAGGATCTACCATAAAAGATCCAAGGTCAAGGGTCCAAGATAAAGGATTCAGAATCCACAATTAAGAATTCAGGTTCCAAGATTATGGATCTTGGAATATTTGGTTGAATTGCCGCGTGACATTTTTAGTCTTCATTGAAGAGCTGAAAACTCCATGTTTGATGTCAAATTTCTAAGACCAGGAGCAGTTGGTTTCAGCTTAGTGGCATATTTGGTCGCCATTCAGGAGAAAAAAATTAAGCATTTACAAGGAGTCTTATCTGCTTATAGTTTTTAGGAGAAAAAAAAATGATGTCCCCACTTGATGATCATCAGAATCACACTCTTTCTGAGCCAAGAAAGCACAATGATTTGTCGTCGTGATTGACCAAGTTCTTTTCGGTATTACTACAACAGAGTGCCTAATGCGTCTTTTAAAAGGACGCTTCCCATTCCTCTGACGACGCTGTTTGTATGCGGGCAATGACAATATATCAAGTGGACTCTCCCCACAATACGCATACTTTTCAGCATTCCCATTGCAAGTGTCATCCTCATGATTGTCCCATGCTACAATGGCCCATTTACTTGTTCAAGTCCAATGCTGCAATGCACGCAACAGCCGGGAAGGCAGACGATCCTTGTCGAAGAAGATGTAATCAAACAAAAAGCAGTTCCGTCACCCGAGGAGATACATAATTTAATCCCGTCCAGTGCGGTTGCCATTCAAATTCTTCGCTCGCTGGGGGGTAGGGGGCCCTTGAAACAGCGAAACTCGTTTCTAAGTAGATGTACGCAAGAAAAACTCGAATAGATGGCCACACCGTTGATTTCAACTTTGTGAGCGGGCACGTAGACACCGTAGTCGTTCATAGAAGACGACGTCATTTGCTTGCTTTAAACAGAATATTACAACACATTCGCAGCTGTTGATGTGAAAACGATTACTCTGATGACCGTCATCGTCATCTAGTCGACAAGTAGTTGGTATGCTACATTAGCCGCGTCGAACAGAACGATCAGCAAACAGTAATGATACCGATGTTGTTCCGAATTGTCGCGTCACTCCTCTTGCTGGAAATTGACTTCATTTTTGGCGCAAAAGAGCATTTTGAAAGTTCATCAGAGGGGGGAATACGTTGAAGAACAGGTCGTTCAGTGGCACTCCGGAAGTAAAAATGGTGCAACATCGTAGCGATCACAAATCTTCTATCTACCGTCGCGGCACGTGGTTTTAGGCTAACTCAGATTTGAGAAGCTACGAAGCGAGTTGTCTGCCCTAAACCTTGAATATTTCGTAGAAGATGTGAAAAGACGAAAGGATGTGGAATATCGTTCGAAGACTAGGAAGGGGACAGAGACCTAAAACTATAACTGGAAGCTAGAATAAGTGTACTCTACCAGTGGCCCCATGGATTAGGGTAGATTCTCTGTCGAGGACTAGATCGAGTAGTTCACGTTGATGCACTGGTTGCGCTATTCTATCGGATGCCATGTTCCCTCTCGATTCGCCGGACCTATCTCGGCACAATAGCGGGTAACCGAGAGTTGAGTTGAGATCGACTACATGGGACCAGATCGAATAGCGAAGGCTTCGGAGCGCCAGTGGTGGGTTGGGACACCAGTAACCCAGTAACGTGAATCTAGTTCCAGTCTACCCGAAAATTTTATTGTTAAATTAATATTTGACTATTCAACGGAAGACAAATATAAGATGTTTGAGAAGCTTCCACATGGAAGCAATTTGAGACACTCATTCTTCTCACTGTTTGTCATGGATATTCATGAGAATAATTTCTCTTAAAATCACATTTTAATGGCTTCTTAATCGTGTTTATTTTCCATTTTGTATATGTAGATTCTCCATATTCAAAAAAATACGCTAAAATCTGTCAACAGCTCTTCTTAAACCAAATTTTCCTTCTCGTAGAAGCATCCTGTTTTGGTCCCCCTTGTATGACGGCTCGTCATTAAAAAAAATCTAGATAATTATAACAAAATCCATAATGACAAAATCCTGGACTGGGCCCGCCATATGGTTTCGCGGTGGCGTATCTCATCAACAGATGATTGCGAGAACGAAAAAAAAAAATCACGCTAAAAACACCACGTCATCGTTTCGGTTTGGAGCACCGAGAATGTCATTATCTTTTCAGACGTCAGAACCCCCCTGTCTGCTACCGGAATGAAATGAAATGAGTAGGACGTACTTGAGACGCGGAATGTGTGCTGCTCTTATCAGCGGGAAAGATGTCTTTAACGGAGGGTCATGCTTCCTCGACCTAGTAATGAAATTCTCGACACAGATTTTTGATTGGTTTGTCAATATTAATTTTGATATATTTAAATCTGGGATTGCAAGTTATTGAAATCTCACTCAAAAGTTTCAAAACGGTGGTAGCACTCTAAATCCGTTTTGTCCCGAGACACATTTCCTCAAACATCGACGAGATGTGTTCCCCATGGATCCCCCCAGCTTGATATCTATCTGTGTATATATTTTCAAATGCAAAAATCTCGCCTTGCGGCGGCAAACCAGGAACTAAACTTTCCATCTGTGACGGCGGCGAGGGACAATAAGCTTCGAGGAAATGTTCTGTCGGAGTACAGTCGTTCCACGATTTTTGCGTGTAATTTCAGTGGAGAAAATTTCTGTCGACGTTTCGGTTCACTCGAAACATAGAGTAAATAGATTTTCTAAGTTGATGTAAACAGTACTAGTTGTCAAAACAAAGGTTTATTGTGTCGGTAAAGAAGAACTCTATCGAAAATCTATTGAAGCTTACCGAATTTTTAGCGCCTTTAACGAAGAAAACTTGACGAAATTTAACAGTTTACTACGACCTCATCGATTCGGATTAGTATAGCTTCGTAAGAAGCTGTCAAACGCACCAGTGTTGCCAACTTTTTTAAAAATTGTTTTGTTAATTTAAAACAAAAATTCATGAAGAAATTTTCAACTGTCATCAGCCTTTCAATATTCACAGTCCGGAACAAAATTGCCAGCTCACTGTTTCGGATATGTGCGCAATATGCAACTAGCGACACAGTCAACAGCGAAACACTAGCAGCAGCAGATGCACTGCGAGGAACTTTCTTACCGACCAGCCCAGTCCAACCCACTTCGATGCATGTAAGGAAACAGCTGTGTCTTCTCTCAGCACGGAAAAGCGGCGGAATAAAGTTTGTTCAAACATTCCGTAGTCGCTTGTTAACTCTGGGGGGGGGGGGGGGGGGGTGAATGCGTTACCGGAGGAAGTGTTGCCAAAGTTTCCCGTTTCGTACCGGGTCCCGAGTGGTAGTTGGAAACTAGTACAGAAACTACCGTTTGTTCGACGTATCTGTATCTCGTATGATTATGCAAGGATGTAGGTATCAGTGTTGCCAATGTTCCATATAAAATTTGATTCTTTGGATGGACATCCGGTAACTTTGGGCTTACGGATGTGCTATCTAGCTCCATCCAATTGTAAACAGGGGGATCAAATTGTTTCGATTCTAACCCCAGAGATGGAATGAATCAAAACCGGGTGAAGCAAATGGTACAACAACAACAACAACAACAATCATCATTGAGGAAGGATAAACTGGATCGGAATGGTTGGTTGGGAAATGTTTGAAAAGGGATTTTAAACAATCCCGGCAGGTGGAGGTAGGATCCGGGTAACAGAACCGAGGAGACGTTGTCTGACCGCAATTGAAGCGCTTCAGTTGAGGGGAAAACAGGATCCTTTATTCGTTAGTTTTTGTTAGAAAAACCTTTTGTATCGTTTCTTGTAATTTCCATTTCCGGCAGTAACGAATCATGTTTCCAGTTTACACTTAATGCTAATCGAGTTTTTTTCTTTTTTCTTTCTTTCAGGTAAGCAAAAAAATCTACCTACGAACAAACCGAGTAACAGGTATGAATTTTTCACAACGAAAGGAATCCACCAACAACAAGTGAAGGCTGAAAGTTGGCGCCACCATCCGTACCGCGTGACTTGAAGCGCTTGTTGGGTTTCCCTTGTTCCTCTTGTTGTTGTTGGTGTAACGCGGTGAGGTGAGTTGGAAAGATTGTTGCTCGGTACTGATGAGAAGCACACGAAACGAAAAATTAAACTGTATATGCACAATTTGGTTTAAATCAATGTGAGAGTAAATTTTGCATAATTTCAGGCGTTTGATTTTCAAGCCAAAAAAAAGTTTTGTCGGAATTTATTTATCAAACTCAGGTACAAAACTTGATCTGACCACGTTAAATTCAAACCATTGAATTTAATATGGTTATTGTTTGGTTCAAGAGAAGAAGCTCTCGGCTTATGTGGAAGCACAATTTTAACCGCTGTAGTGGACATTTTCACTTTTTTTTCAGTTGTTAATTGAAAATATTTAAGCTTCGAGTTGCAATCAACTGCAGACAATTGTAAGTCTTCTACCTGTTGCAGGGACGCTAGTACCATCACAGAAAAGTGACTGTTTTACCGCCTGCGGGTAGATTTGGAAGATCAGATATTAGATTAAATAGGATTGGAGCGACGCTTGACCCTTGAGGGACAGCTTGCTTTAACGGGTATTTTATTAGATTTACAATTTTTATAAAATATTTAGATAAGCTTGCATCCAGCCGAGATGACGAAGCAAAAACATCGTCGGTGAACATGATAAACATCAAGGGTCCAAGATTGCTTCCTTGAGGCACTCCCGATGCGTTCATAAGACCCAAGATTTCCCATTTTCACTAATAATAAATGGTTTTTGAGGAACGAATCTAGCTATTCGGTGAAGTTCGTTTTTCGGGTGATGCCATTTTCATCTTTCGAATGAAATCTGCAGTGTTATAATTGTAATATGGAGATACAGATCGTAAAATTAGGAGCGTTATTTGTTTGGATCATTTTGTTTTTTGATGACCAGATGTGTTCAGTTCCTCTGTTTTTTAAAGCTGATCTGAAATAGTTCCACTAGTCTTAATTTTACGACCCGAGGAACACTCATGTGGTCAGATTTTTAAACACATATCTGAGTTAATAGTTCCCGCTGTTGTGAAATCCCAAAAAAGTAAACACTTATTTCAATTTTTTCTCAAGAAGTTTGATAGGCCATGATAAAGCGTTCGTAAGATTCTTCCGTAATTGACACGCCCTTCTTTGAGAAAAATTCACCAAAAAGTCAGTACACTATTTCAAGTACCTCAAGGAAGCCACTGAGGACCACTGATATTTTTTTCATTTATCAACTGTATTGGTTTAATAACTGCTACAGAAAAAACTTTCAAAGATGGCGACTTCCGGTCCCATGAGATGTGGATTCGGAATGGTCTCAACGAGTAGGCGCCAAAAATTTATGTTTGATGCCATATTGAAATCTAAGATGGCTACTTCCGGTTTACTGAAATTCGCTATAACCCAATCAATATGGGTATTTTCGGAATGGTCTTGACAAGTAGGTGCCAGAAATAAATAAATAAATCTGCACCTTCCCCGCAAAGTTTTCCACGTAAAATTGATTTTTGACGCCAATTTGAAATCCAAGATGGCGACTTCCGGTTTAGCGAGATTCTCTACAACTCCATCAATATGAGTACTTTCGGAATGGTTTTGACGAGTAGCAGACAAACGTCGATATATGGTGTCATTTTGAAATTCTAGATGGCGACTTCCGGTTCACCATCTTGGAAATGGCGTCAAAAATCAATGTCTGGCACCTACTCGTCAAGTCCATTCCGAAAATACCCATATTATTGAGGTGCGGGCCATAACGAGTCTTCCAGATCCGTCTCCTCCATCTTTCCGAAAATCTGTCTTTTGCATTCAAAAGGACCTGCCGAATACTATTTTGATAAAACCGTGTTAATTGCGATATACGCGCAAAAAAAACTGCCAAAATTCTTCTTCTTTGCATTTAAAAAGACTTAGAATTTTTTTTTCAGAAAAAGTAAGTCTTTTGTATTCAAAAGGACTGCGTAAAAAAAGCCGCGTTAATTGGGGAATCCGCCTAAAACAACCGCGTTAATTGAAAAATCCGCGCAAAAAAACCTCTTAAAAAACCGCCAAAAAACACGTAAAAAACCTGAGTGTATATCCCCTCAAGAGACGTTGAGATCGATGGTGTTCTCACCTAATAGAGTTTGACTGTCATTGACTATTTAGTTTGTAGTTGCTCGTTTAAAAGATACCATGTGAAGATACTTGATTGCAAGCAATTGCATTCAATATCACTCGAAGGTGGTAGAAAAGTTTAACACCCGTCAGATTCGTTTCGAGTGATTTGCTGAGGCTGAGATGCCCAACTGCGCCACCCCAAAGAATTTATTCTTAATTTTATTCTCCGAAGACTCTGGACAAACCCTGTGATGATATTTTATTACGCCGGGGGTCTAGAAAAAGAAGAGAAAACTTCCCAGTAAGGAACGAGTTCTGACCCTCGCTTAACTTTCAAAACAGTTAAATCTAGTTTAAAATTTAAGGGTGGGTGAACAACTTGGCCCCGAAGGTCCTAAAATTTTACATTCTAGAGAAATTGAGCGTTTCGAGTTACAAAAAACATGTGCAAAACCTAAACCAACGCTTCCCGCTTTTGGGAATTAAAAATTAGAACAAGACTTTGGTTGTTTGCTCTTTAAGCTAGCAAATGTCGTCTTCTTTTAAAATCAATAGGAACTCCTAAACTCCCGAAAACTTTCGAATTCTGGGTTTTCAAAATATTCAATTTTTCTAGAGTGACTGCACATGATGACTTTGATTCTTATCATCTTCCAGTAACTTTTTCACATTCTCAAGAAGTTAGATTAGATTAGAATTTGATTCGCTTGTAATCCAGTACGTTCCCCGGCTGAAGTAAAAACCTCCTAAAAGATCAACCCCATATTCTTGCATCGTTGACCACGCATATACATGTTCATCATTGACCACGCCGTCTATTTCCACTTTGTGAGCAGGTGCATAGACACAATGATCCTTCACAGAAATTGCTAAAACATTGATGAACTGCATTCCGGGCCATGATCGAAATTTCAATGGTCCGTTCAGACAAGGTGCTAAGTTCGCAGCAAGCAATATCTAAACATTGGTTCAGTATCTCCAAACCAACAAGTAGCACAATAAATGCCTCTTGCTGCAATTGTATCTTTCGATGGATAACTCATCATCCTTAAAATTAAATTCTTGAAAAATGCTGCGTAATTTGAAATGCGGTGCGTTTGATTTATGAGAATGGCTTTGGCATTGATCTCAACATGAATTTCAACATCATACGACATATTCCATATGGAGGACAGCTTTTAAGAATTAAAAAGCGTCTATCCTTCCTCTAGAATTAACCTTCTCATGCTGGAATTGAGATTGCTGTTTGTCATGCCAAAATTAATAGAACTTCTTCCAACCATGTGTGGGATAGAGTGTTCGGGTTGCGTATGAAAATGATAGAATTTTCAACTGCATTCCTCTCGTGCAACAATAATGCTCCGGGTTCCTTACAGAACTAAATTCAACTTGATGCCGAAATCACCTGAGCTTGCTAAAATTTATTTAGCAGATTTGTCGATCAGAATCTTGTTCTGCGTGACTGGAAACAAGTGGAAGTTAGCGCCATTCAAAAAACTGGACAAACCTCCGATCATAACTCATATCGTCCGATTGTAATGCTATTTTGAATCAGGAAACTGTTCGGAGAAAGTTATCCTACAACGACTCTCGATAGTTTGTGTTGAGGCGAATAGCTTGTTATCAGATCTGCAGTTTGGTTTTCGGCATTGCTTTGCGCACCTTTAATCAAAAATCCGCAACTAGCTTACGCAAAACAGACATACAAGGGGCATTCGATTCAGTTTCCATAGCTGAAGCTTCATTAATGTGGGCTTTTACCAGTATTGAATAATTATTTACACTAGCAGTTTTCAACCTCTATTTCGTATCACGGACCCCTTTAAAATCACGTTGAGTTGTTGCGGACCCCCATGGCTTAATATGAATTTTGATATTTATTTTTGTTACTAACTGTAAACTGACCCGTGAACCTTTCATGTTTTTACATTATGTAAAAATAAAAGAAAAAAAACCAAATTACTGCGTACAGCGGGGTGTTATGATTCCAGCTTAACTGCCGCGTGTTGAGAACCTTTTTCTTGGCGGTGGTGCATTAGCTGTGGTGTCCACCACAGCTTAGGAGTCAGCCTATTAGCCTTCTCTTGCGTTATCGTTCACGTCCATGTCTTGATCGGTACAGCTTTCATGATGTTCAGAGTTGGAAGTTCTTAGTTGATTTCTGATCTTAGAGGTCGCTGTAAAAAATCCACCTTTATCGGCATTTATTGTGCTGGTTGTTGATTTGGAGATACTAGACCAATCGTTGTTGTTTCGTTGTTGATACAGGAAGTTAGTTTCGATATACAAAGTGACTTCGGAGTATTGTTTTCCATAGCGTACCGTCTGACTGCAAAACTGGCACGTAGGAATCTGGTCAGTGTAGATGTACAGCGTTATTTGCTAATCATTTTTCCTCAAGTCTCTTTTGTAACGGATTCCACTTCTCCGTACTTTGACGTAAATCTTTTAAAGTGTTCTGATCTAATACGTGGCGCTAGGTCATGTGGGCGCACTACAATTTTATCGTTATCCATATATATTTTTTTTATTTCGATTATAGAGTTTTAACCTTAAGGTCATTAACCTCTTCGAGTTAGAAAAATCTCTTATGAAGATGATACGCACTGCGTACCAAGGCAATCGATTTATCAACTACACTATGCCCGCCCCACATTTATGGTTGTGAATTGTAGTATGGCTAAAAATTGGAAAAATTGATTGAGTATAAACTTAGGATAGTCCAAACGTATCGCTCAAACGTGCCTAGTGCAACTCTTCCTTGGGGTATGCCAGGCAGAGTTTTGCTAGAATATATTTCGTCATAATTCGATCAGCGTGCACTTCTTTGGAACACACTCAGTTCTTGCAACACAACACAAATCAGCAATCCTCAATTGATTGGATAAAAAAAATTTCTAAATCATCTTCGAAGAAGCGACGAGAAGCACTAAATGTACGCCATTGAAGTAAAGTAGAAACATCAACGGTTCCAAGTAGCTTCCCTGGGCTATTCCTAATGTTAACGTAAATGGAAATCTTCAATGACAACCTTTTATCTCTCGATCTGTGAGCTGGAATCGAAACTACTGCAATAACTACAGCGTAATTTGCAAAGTTTTGACCAACTCCCGAAAGTTTGACGGATATCTGCCAGAGATATCCGAGGTTACAGTTGGATGATTCGTGTAGTATAGGTTTTGTTTCTCGTACTCTGCACGGGAGTTAATTTACCCCGGAGGTTTCGTTTCACCGTAACTGTGAGTTGGACAAGAGTGAATAAAGCAAAGACTGGCTGAAAAGAAAAATATTTAGGGCATACTTAGCTTAGTTGACCGGCCGTGATTGATCATGATCAATAATGTAGATGGATACGACCATGCAGATCAATTTTGGGATAGGAAGGAATGTTAGTTCAACTGGATACTGGTTTTAACGTCATATAACGTCACCGTGTAGCATGTTCTTCGCAATTAGGTTTTTTGTTTGGACTAAACTTTTAAACGTTAGCTATACACAGTTTCGCACGTGGTGTAACTGTATATATGTCACTTCTCCGAGATTAAGATTCGTTCTCAATTTCAACAGAAGTTCAACGCCATGTACTCTAGATCAAAGAGGATTTTGTTTAAAGTCAATCGAAATTATATTTTCCCGGTTTACATGCACTTTTATTTTCTGTGGCTGGTTCATTTCACTGCACAGCCGAAGGTAACAATATAATATTGTTTAAAGAGATTTTTATTTGTTTGCTATCAATATAATATTTTCGGTTTGTTGTCGAAAATCATCAAATTTCTATGAAAGTATAGAAAAGAAATTCATCTTTTCCATACTTTCATGGAAATTTGAAGCTAGACCCCCTTACTGATTTATTCAATTTCTTGCACACATGTGCATTTCGTGTAACGTGTCAAATAAACTTTTTGGATACAAACACCAATAATCAAGAATCAATTGTTTAGAATCGAGAACCGAGTATCAAGAATCAAGCATCAACTTTAACAATTCAACATTCAAGAAAGCAAACCAAATACCAGCTTTATCTCAAGCCTGTTACCGATTACCGAAATCCTGCTGCTAAGCTATCTCTCTATTTGGAATACAAATCACCGGCAGCTGATCTCCCACGCATCCAAAGGAATATATGCCCATACGTATCCGCCAGTCAGCTCCCACTGCCACCTACGCGAAGACAAAAAAAAACCATCAGCTTCCCGGTGAAATGCGAAAAGTGCTCATATCAATATGAAAATCACAAACCGATAAGGGGTCACACACACCCACGCCAACGCAGAAATCGTGCCGCTGGATAAAAGAAACCCCAGCTACCACCAACGTGAGCTGAAAAGATAAACACTTTCACTTGTTTTTTTCCTAGTTCTCGGGTAAAGTCAACCAACCATTTCAAGAGTAGTAAAGGTGGAATTTCTCGCCAGCCCGAAATTTGTTTATGCCAAACGGTTCAATTGTTGTCACGGGGAAGAAGTCTCGTTTCGGGTTTTAAGGCGATTAAGAACAAGTACGAAAATCCAGGTTGCGCTTGGATTCGTTTTGACGGCATTCGCCAAAAAGGGAAATTTGAACGCGATGCCATATTTTTGTCTAACGAAAAAATTGGGTTAAATCCATTTTTGTGAGTGAGAAAAATGGATTTTGCCATTTCACTTTAGTTATTGAATAATTGTATATTTCAATTTCGTCTGATCAGTATCTGACACAAACTTAGTGCTAGATAGACGTTAGATCCAAAACGAAAACGTTACTTGTGTTCAAAAGTGAACAAATATTTTTTTCCGGCGCTAAGTTAGTACTAGATACTGACGACACGAAGTCAGAACGCAGATTCCCGAACTTATTGAACAAATTTAAAGCAAATTTTCGGCAGCTGGCTGCCGTGAGATGTGTTTTGCATGGTAATCAACTTCCGATCGGTCTCTTATCAAATCAATAAGCTTGATAAAAACGATCTAAATCGAATGATTTAACCATTCAATCGTTTTGAATCATATCAAATTGCCAACCGGAACCAGAAACGAAACAAAACTCAACCCAGTTTCTGCGTATCACTAATCGACGACGAGGGAATCAATAACAATACAAATTGAATAAAACACGGACAACGATGGCCAGCGCGAAACAGCTGTTTCGGGAACCGGTGAAAAATTTTCAAATTCAACTATCAATTCTACAAGCAAATCAATTTGTGATCATAAACGTTCAGCGCCAATCACGCCAAGTTCAGTTACTGAACAAACGTAAACCGCACATCATTACACACACACACACATACACATTAACGTATCGAAATGATGGACCATTCCCCGACTGATGCATCGAAGCAGGCTGATGAAAATGGGCATAATTTCACGAGCCAATTGTGTGTGCTCGCGCGGACGTTTGAAATGTGGTGATAAATGGTTTCCAGAGTGCGTGTTTTTGGCGGAGCTGAACATAAAATAAAAAAAAGAACATTACAACAGTTAATAGCGGGTACTTCGAATCGGTTTATGTTTTTCGACGCGGAAGGGCGGAAGGGGTTGAATTTTCAGCACGGCTTGCAACATGAATGTTTATGTGGATACTTAGCGAAATCAATAGCTGCTGTTTATTGATTTTTATGTTTTGCTTTGAAATGATTCTCGGAATCTGTTTTTGACGTACAAACATTGAATTTAAAGCTTATTTAATTTATTCATCTTTGAAGACATGAAAAAATTGATTTAATTTAAAAATGATTTTAGCTGGTGGTACGCTAAACCAGCTAGAACAAAATTTGTTATAGAATTGGAGTTTCGACTTCGTCTCATCAGAATCCGACACTAACTTAGTGACAGTACTACGCTAGTGCCGTATTGACGCTTGATCGGAAAAATGAAGACACCATTTTTTGGAGTTAGCGTCAATCCAGCGCTAGCTTAGTCCTGCCACTAAGTTAGTGACGGATTCTGATGAGACGAAGTCGGAACGCGAATTTCGTAGGCAATTTAGTTAAAGGTTTTGTGCGAAAAAATAGTTTTTACCTAAATTGTTCTCCACTAAGGGAAAATATAGTACAGAGCTCGAACAACTCACAAATCAAGCCAATGCAAAAACAACACAGGCTTCATTAAGCTTATTGAAGTAGACAAAAGCTCATGCAACAATCAAAAATTATTCGCCCAAAACCGATACCTTTCAAGCACTATTCATTTTTTTTTTGTTGCTTCTTGCCTAATTATTACGAAACCGCGTGTGGGAATTTTATGAGCCTTTTCGATTCATTTCGGTTGCACCGCGGTGCTATACAAAAACCAAATATTACATCGACTGGGCCCATCGATGCCAGTGCCGCCGCCTCTCCTACTACCCAGTCAGGCAGCGCAAAGTCGTTGGAAAAGTCATCGCCCATCATCGTGCATCACCATTCAAGCTTTTCACGCGAGCTTCGCGGTTTCGTTTCACCCAGCTTGCTACGTTTTTGATATAGACATACCGATCCATTCAATAGAAACAAATAATATGGATCGAGCAAAAAAAAACATGAACGCACCGCCGATTACGTGATGCTCGCGGTTACTGGGTGCAATCTAGAAGGCGGTGAAAATAGCTTCCGACACGAAGAGACGCTAAAATCGTTTTAACTGTTTGAAGGGTTTTTTTTATGGAAAAACGACATGTGGGCAGAAGTCCAAATCTGATCCACTGTCGTAGGTACCAGGTTTTTGGGTACAGCACAAAAAGCGTCTTTTCGATTTCTAATATATGATCTGTGGCCGATGATTCGCACACGAAGGACGCTTGTCCGGTGAAAGAGACCACAGAAAGTTTCAAATCACAACGCATCCTTTGCTCCAACCGATCTAGGTAGCATAACGAAAGAAAAATGTTTTTTTTTGCAGCAATCAATGTTTCAATTGATGACTACTATGCTAAATTTTACTTCTATGTTTGAAACTTTACATAAACTAGGTGCTAATAAAATTGTAATTAATTTAAAGTTTAATAATGATTTAAAAATGATTAAATTTATTTAATTTAGAATGCTCGTTCGCTAAAAGCGTGCAAAGACGAATTATTCAACTTCTTCAGGGTACATAATATGAACGTAGCCATTGTGACCGAAACTTTCTCTTAAACCAAATACTAAATTGAAGAGTAACTCTAATTTTGTTGTTCATCGATTTTATTCGAACTGTTGCATGTCGGCGAAGGAATCGCATTAGCGGTTAATCGCAGAGTCAAACATCGCGTCTTGTTTGTCTTTTTTTATTACTGCAGCGTATTTGCCTTTTGCAATACACTGGCCAGCAGTAAGCTAATTTCTTGAAAGGAGACTTACAAAAACTAACAAGGAATCGGTCCTGCTTCCAATTGCTGAAGGAAACTCAGTCTTTTTTGCCTTCTCCCGAGATAGTACCACAAAGAATAGTACCATTTTCCCAATTTTGCATTTTCTGAACAGCAAACAAAACTGTTACTTTCGTTCTTGCCGATGATGATCATTTCATCGTACTAGACCGAGTATTGGCTATGTGAAACACTTGCTGAAGCGGGATAATGGAGCATCGGCATAGGGATGTGACCTTTATCCAGTTCCATCATATGGGGCACGCAGTAATGGTAAAGTCCAGCAGATTGGTCTATACAAAAAAAATGTAATTACCTACAACACGTCTTGGAGTCGCGAGAACCGAGTTGCATACAACTTGGGAAACAGGAAATGGTTTGAACCGTCGTTCGATCTGGTCACAATTTTTTATTGCTCCTGGTATACCTAGAGATTGTCAATAGCAATAGTCTTTCTCAAGACTACCTATATTTTTTCGACTCTCAAGACAACTTACTTTGAATCAGATTTTTTCGAAGACGAAAACGTTTTTCAAGAATCATTCAGTCGAATGAAATATTAAATCCTTCCAATATGCCTGGACTTGTTTAGATGCGTTAACACAAGACTTACATAGTTTTTTGGAATTAGGTTGCCACCAGGATGGTGCCAGATACTGATGAGATTAGATCGAAAGGAATCGGTGTCGGTAGAAATTGTTCTAAAGTTTGAAAAATTTGTGTTGACATTTGTACTAAAAGTTTTACCTTTACCATTTTCCTTTATCGTTATTTTTGGGTTATCCTCTTTTGCTTTTCCCTCTTTCCTATTTATTGTATTTACAAAAGGGATTTTTATTGGGAGCAAATGGGGAGGGGTTGCACCGAGGTTAGGTTTTTTGTTCATAATTTTTTTCGATCATTTGTGTGCTATTTTTATCAATTTACATTTTGTCGTCTTGTAAAATTTATTTTTCTGGGCCTTTTTTGTATTCATTCAATTTATATGTATTTTTAGGGTATTTTATGCTCTAAAGATTAAACGAAAATTTCAAAAAAGTCCTGCGTCACTAATTTAATGCCGGATTCTGATGAGACGAAGTCGTCACCATACCAAGTGTCTTCCCCGCCACGCCAGGCGTTACCAGTTTTATTTTCATTGTCATCAGTAAACTCTCATACAACGCGGGAGTAACAACAGTAGTTTCATATTTTGATAGTTTTCAGTTTGTCATTGTCTCTCTCTCTGCTGTCCACTCTTCCATTTTGTTGACACTGAAATTTGTGTACGGGTTATTTGATAAGATTTGTACTACTTTTTTTATTTTTTTGTATGTACTAATGTTTGTAAAATGAGTGCCAAAATGTGCCAGTTGTGTACTAATTTTCTACAATTTTTTTTTTATAAAAATCAGTAAATATTGTAACCTATATTTGTACTAAAATTGGTGAAATATTTTGACATTGGTATTAAACTTTGTATTTGTACTAAATCTAGCTCACGTTTGAACCAATATTCGACTTTATTTTGAACTGTGCGCGTAGAAATGTGCTAAATTAAGATTAGCCTTGCTTGTAAATTTTGTACTAAAGTTTGTAAAAATTTAGTACAACATTTACAAGAATTACAATTCTCAACATAGTTGGTATGAATTGCTAAATATGGTAATAATTCAAAATTGTTTTAACATTTGCGAAATATTTTAATATTTGTACTAAAATTTGTATTATTAACAAATTTAGTAAAAAATTGTATTAAACAAAATACTGTACTAAAATTCGATGATTTTTCTAAAGTTGATACGTAAAAATGTACTAGATTTACAAATCCGCAAAAAATGTTCTGAAGTTTATCAAATTGTCACCAGAATTTGTACCAAAAACTTGTAAATTGCACATATTTGGTTTAATTCACCCTATCCCTTCGTGGGGGATCTTTGCACGCTGTCAGGCGTTTGTCTCCCTAGATATCACTCGGGATCAGCTTGCCGTTCAGGTGTTCTCACAAGACGTTCTACTTTTTTAAATTCAGTATCTAATTGCATGATGCATTTAATTCGAAATTATTAGGTATAGGTAAAAATTGCATCTTTACATCCTTAAGTATGCTATCTTTTAAACGACCAACCTCAAATTTAGGAGAGAAACTATTCGGTGAGATCGATAGATAAGGGATAAACTATTCGATGAGAACACCGTCGATCTCAACGTCACCTTTAGGGGATATATACGCGATATTCACGTGTAAAAAGTTTGCTGTGAGAAACGGTTGAGTAAGACATAATTTGGTGCCCGTCCCATGATGCGATTGGTTAATGAATTAACCATTTAATGCTCAAAGTACGACCGCAAAATTCCGTTTCAGTGCTTAGAGTTTTCGTACGACAATACGAAATAAATTTATTTGATTATTTGTTGCTTAGCGCAGCGAAGCTCGTTCGTGCTTGACCATCGCTCACTTCAGCCACACACCTTGAACTGAGTATTTGTGAGATCAGTTTAAACTCGGTGTTTAAAAGTGAGGGACGGACTATTTTTCTTTCGGGGACTGTACGTACAAATAGGTTTGCTGAGCCGAAGATTTGGCAGAAAACTTGTTCTTTTTCTAACCATATTTTTTATCATAAATGCAATTCGAAGAATGCAGAGGATACGGGGGCAGGTTGAAATACGAGTCAGGTTAACACAGTCAAAATATTTTTAACTCAAAACCTTGTGGGGAGATGCACACCTATCACATCATGATGCTAACAGTTGTTCAGATGTCCCCCGAAATGCGTGTCATTTTATTCGCTCGTTTCATTTTCGCAAGCAGTAAATCGATCGACAAAGAGCATCACCATTTTGCATTTTCTGAACAGCAAACGAAACTGTTACTTTTGTTCCTGCCACGATTATCATTTGTGTCTCATCATCCCAGACCGGGTTTTCGCTATGTGAAACACTTACTGAAGGGGAAAAATGAAGCTTCAGCATAGGACTGTTACCTTAATCCAGTTCCATCATATGAGGCACTCAGTAATGATAGCGTCTAACAGATTGGCCCAGGTGAACAAATGCATGCTTTGTTACTCCCAAGCTTAATCATTTTTGAACCCCTTTTCAATGCCGGCTAGTTCACTTCGGTAACGGAGTAGTAATCAGCGGTGGTCCCACAGGCTTGAGCTTGATTGTTGATTTTTAATTCATAATTCTCGATTTAACTAATAATTTTTTTTTTGGTTTTTTGACGTAAGTGCCAATAGCTTATTAAAGAATTCTTTGGTGGTATCAACCAGGGTAAACTAATCGAAATGGTGAGTGAAGCGACAGCAATGCTGTGAAAAAAATTTCATCAGAGGTGAGATTTGAACCCGCAACCTTCGAGACTCCGGCCCAATACACTAATCCTGACGTCCCAAAAAATCTGAAATAAGGCGTCCTCCCCTTAGTAACAATTGTGGATTTAAGGCAGTTTTATAACCACTCATGAAACATATATTGCACTTGTAGCGTGCTATAAAACTTGAAATGTTATTTGGGCCGTGATGTGTGATGGGACTACCGTCCATTCAGAGACGGACACTATTTCGAGGCGCTCCTAACATGGAAAATAGATACTCTTCGGTTTATCCCTTCCCTGCTGTCAGCATAAGACCAAAAATCACACCGTGGTTGATTTCCAGATCTTTACCAAGGTTTCTCGTGGGGCCCGGCACCATGTGGAGGTGAGGATAGGAGTTCTATAATCTGGAAACCTAAATGATTCTGAGTACCCGGATTCTTCGGCCCTTGAAGATGATGATGGTGATATTAACGATGTTCACTGAGTTTAGACGAAGACAGTCTTAAATGTGCACCTAAGCCGGTTTGCGGTTTTTGAATATTCTGGGTCCAAACATGAACAATTTAGTTCAATTCGAAATAACGCCATTAATTTCTACTCATCGACAGGGGATATACACGTGATGTTGTTCCGGAGGAAAAAGTTGGTTGCGAAGTATGTCGTTGGCACTATTAACAGCGTTCGCAATCGCCCTAAATTTTCCGGCTTCGATCTTTTTGTTACCGAGCTTTGATGTGTATTTACGTACCAGATTTTTATCGATAGCAGGAAGATGGCCGTTTTTATAAGAGTCGAAAAAAGATCCCGAACGGATCGGAGGCATCACGTGTTTCGGAATTCATTTCGATATCAGTGATTCCTGTAATCGATGTAGTTCTCCTTTCTCGATTCTTGAACCTTGGTTTTCGATTCATGATTCTTGATTCTCAATTTTGGACCTTTGGATCTTGTTTCTCTATTCTGGATTCATGGTTCTTGATTAGGGTCACTCTTCTCTAGATTCTTGATTCTTTAGACTCAATCACGAATAAAAGAAAGAATCAACTGTTTAAACGAGTTTTTCAAAAAAATCACTTTTTCTAAAAGTTTTAATTATATTACACCAACAAGCTACAAACTACTGAAGTGAGCTTGTTGGGCAGCTCACTTTGGTCTTCAAGCACACAAAAATTAATTAGTGCAATTAACATATGAGAACCTATTTGTATTCATGGAGCCAGAATTCCTCTCGACTAGAAACACACATTTCTTTCTCTTCACCTAAATTTCTAAACAAAATCGCAAAAAAGTATTTTTTTTCAGGCTGAATCCTTAACAAAGCTGCCCAAAATTGTGCGGAAATTGTTTTAAATTCATAAAGCGTCCCAAAAGTATTGTCAACTGTCAAATTCATAAATCTTCACATTACTTATGTCAAGATAGCAAAATTTCTCTGAAGTTTTGCGATCTCCTCTAATGATTGCACAGCTTCCCTGAATTTTGCGGACCTTTTCGTACGGTTCACGGATCTTCCCTAAAGTTCGAAAAAGGGTTCCCAAAGTTCCCAGATTTCATATTCTGCCCGCAAGTCTTGTTGTCCCAATGAACGTGGAACATTCCCGAAATTTTATGTATCACTCAGATTTTCAGAGTAGATAATTGCCGATAGTTAAGCTATGTATTTTTCAACTTGAAACGCTTGGGAAGTTTTTAGATAGGGATTTATTTCCTTTTTTACATAGCTGAGTCATTGACTCGGTAACAACACCATCGATCTAAACCTCCCGTGTGGGGATATACACATGGTGTTCGCGCGTAATAAACCCGCAGGAAGGAATCTACCAAGGCTGCTAACGACAATGCGAATATTAACAGTAGCATTCGCGATCTCTCTTACATCTGAGAATGGCGAAGTTAAATTTTCAGATATTTGAATACTATTTAGTGCCTTCAATTTACGCATAATAACCAAAACCCACGGTCCATTTGAAGAATCGGGGTAAATTTTCGCTCTAACATGGTTCAAATCTACAGTAGAAGGCTGAGACGGTCAGTTAACTGCCCCTCCTTCCCGTTATCCACCTTTTCTAACTAGTAAAAACTGTTTCAGTATAATGCATGTAAGAGCTATATGCTGTCTCAGTTTTTCTGTCGTGATAAACACCACACCCTCCAGAATTATTTCCTAGCCACTAGTGTGTACCTGTTGTAAAGTTGTCATCGGTTATCAAACGATGTGACGATCTTTGATGCCACTTGCTGTTCTTCTTCGTCGTTTTCTGAGACGGGGACTCCCAGATAGTGTCTTGCTTTTGTATCGTTTATCTTTCGTCTCACACAGCCTCTCATTCTAGCTGCATTTGACATTAAGTTTAGGTCGTATTGCTTCTTTATTGTTGTCTGTCGGCGTAAAAACTACAAAGTTGATCACCCTTGTGCACAATGTCTCCGCTGTAGACAAATGCCGTGTACCCGAGGCTTACTGTCGAAACACCATTTTCAAATTAAGCCAGTTTGTCAAGCTACACCAAACTAATCGGCATCTCTGTCCTGCCTTTTTGAAGAGTTTAGCGTCTTCTTGAGGCTCACCACTCCGGCCAAGCCAGCCGTTGCGAACAAAGCTTCTCAATTAGAGGCACATTCGTCTGGTAGCTGGTAGCCTAGAACGATTGAATCTTGGTTCGTGATAATAAAGAATCATCGGCGTGTAACTGAATCAGAGATAGAGCGTGGACAGCATCGTTGGGTCGTAAAACCATAACCATGAAAATCATTAGAGGATGCCCTCAAGAAGGAGTGCTGTCACCCCTTCTGTGGTCCCTGACAAAAGCACCTAACGAAACAACTATTGAGTTGGCTTCATTCTTGAATCTCGTCATTAAACACGTTGGATTCTTGGCACTTAATTTTCGACTTTGGAATCTATAATGTCTATTCTTGTTCTTAGTTTACCTTTGAAACGACTCCATGACAAATAGAGAACCACCCCAGCATCCCGCTTTCATCGACTTTTTCTCCCGCTCAAATATTTTTCCCCCAAAAGACCGCTGATGGAAAATCTGCTCTCTCAATAAATGATCCTCTCTCCAAACACACACACATACACTGAAAACATTCAACAGTCTCCACGAGAAGGACCAGAGAAGGAATGAAACAATTCAGTGCTCAGGTTGTGTCTCGTCGCAAGCTCCTACCGACGACCGGCACACGGATGGTTTCGGCATTCAAACCGGGGCCAATGAACGCGCACCACCAACAAATCAGCAGCATCCTACCGACGACTAGTCAGTCAGTCAGTTGGGTTCCTAATAGTAGCAGCATCAGTTTCGCGGCAGCTACCCAACTAAAAGGCTGCGCTAAAAGCCGTCGTTTTCATCATTTTCCGGGTTACGAATTGATACGGAAGCGGAATTTGAATTGAATTTCTCGGGAATACGTGTTCCGGTCGTCCGCCCTGATTTGTTGATTGTCGAGGAGTTTCGGAGTTGAGTGCAGAGTCAGTTGGGGAATATAGTTGAAAAGTTCGAGTTTTGTTAGGAAAATCAAAGGATCCGAAGTGAATAGTGTTTCAAGCTATGTTGTCGAATCAAAATCAGGATCATACAAGTGGAGTATTTAGCTGTAAATTAAAGCAGGGAAACACTAGTCGGTGGATTTGTGGATTCCAATCATTCATTTAGTTTGAACTCATTTGAGCACCATCAAGTGCCGAGGATCCAAGTAGGCCTCCAACACAGGAATGGGTTGTTACCGTAGCAACTGGTTGTTGCGTAAGCGTCGTAAATATTTCCACGAATGAATTGTATTCAGTCATTGACACAAGTGAATAATTCGAAATTATTCTGCGTATAGGAACGTTCGAGTTCCAGTCCAGTGGCTGTTTGTCTTCTGCAGGAACTGATATCGGAATAAAAAATTTCGAACGTTGCTGAAGCTAAACTCTAGTCAGGTATACTCTAGAGAGATTCCCTGAACATGCTGAATAGTTTCAATTTTTTTCAAAAAATTCGACGTTTCGACGGTCCGTCTAGGTCGGTCTTCCTCAGGGTATATCTATATGCAATAAACTGATTTTAACGTCGCAAACAATTGCTTTTTATTAAATGTAAATCTACAGCGATGTACCCCTGAAGCCAACAAGTCCTAGTTACGACGAGATTAGGTACCGAGATTTTTCAAAGACAACATAAAACTAAATTTGGAATTTCAGATGTTATTAAAAAGTGTGAAAATTGCTATTTTGTGGTGGTGCTGTTACTATTTTTGATTGCTGTACTCCTGTTAACTAGGCTAGGTGCTTTTGCTATTTACATTTTTAATCTGGCTCTATTCTATTTCTACACGTCTATTGACAAAATTTCTGAATGTGACATTTATTTTCTGTGTCTTATTTGAAATACTCTGATTATAGCAGTAACATTATATGATGAACAATTTACAGCTCCAAAATTGTTTTGAAAGATTACACTGTCTTTTAAAATCATTGCAATTTATCCAAGTGCGATACTGTCTCGCTGTTTTCGATATCGGCGCAGGTCGGGTTGATTTTTTCGTATTCCTGAATCTGGCAATTGTTTGAAATCTTTCCAAAACTCTCCCCAAACCATTAACTCACGGCACCACATTCACCAGAAACATCACGCTCTGATAGATCAGGTTCAAAAAATCAGCGAAAGCCTCGGTCGACATGTCGAACAACCCACCGCAGCTAATACCCAAATTGGTCCGGGAGTTGATCATCACGATCAGCATCGTGTCACGGATCTCTCGGTATTCTCGCTGACAGTGCACCCGGTAGCGCAACCGCTGGGGCCAGTCCAGCTCGTACAGGGTGTCACCGATGGTTTCGTTCTGTTAGAATGCAAGAAAAAAAGATCTAGCCTAATGATTCTTCGAATTTTAAGTTCAGACCATGGTGTTAGGATCGGCTCAAAACAGCGTCTCACCCGGAGCCGGTGATTTCGCCTAAAAACACATACTCACCGCATCGTTCAAATTATCCACCAGCCGGCAGAACCAGTAGCACTCGAAGAAAACACAGCAAAAGTAGCTGATCAGAATCGCCGTGTTGATAACCATCCCTTGCATTTTGATGTAGAATATCCCACCAGCGGCCGTCAACAGCTGGCCATAGAACAAACAAAGGAAGAACCATTTGAAGAACGGTTTCAAGCGATCCAACTGATTCAGCAAGTCACCGTGTCTTCCAACGATCACACCCAATTCTCGCTTCAAAATGACCAGAAACTGCAGCTCTCGGAACGATTCCAATTTGTTCGCGGCTTCCTCTGGCCATTGGCGGACCGTATCCTCAATCTCTCGATCAACTCGATCGAAAATACCGGCCAATTCGGCTCCAACATGTTTCAACTCGGTCCAAAACGCCATCATGTAGCTATTGACGAGCGTAATGAACGATATGAACAGTACCGCTACGAACACGTTGTTGCTAGCGTTCAGATAGTAAAGCAAGAAATCAACCAACCGACCCATTTGTCTCAAGTTCTTCGGAATCGCATACATCGGTTGTTTGTAAACGTCCGTCAGAAATATTACGATTTGATCAACGACAAATATCGGCTGCATAACGATGACGATACGACGAATCAGACCATACGTACGGTTACGTTCCTCGCTTCGCCCATCACTGTCCAGTCGGTGCTGCAGGAAGTTCCGTACCCGGTCCAACTCTTCCCTAAAGAACAGAACCAGTCTCGCCTGACAGTTCAGCGTCGTCATTTCGCATACCAATGCGAACGTTGCGATGCAATCGGCCGAGATGCCACGATCGGTCAGATGGATACAGAAACGGTCCAGGGAGAGACAATACTGGGCCAAATACAGCAGCTGGTAGATGCGGAACAGGATCCGAAGTAGCGGATTTTCGGTTCGAGTTTGAACTCCTGCAGTGACGATAATGTTGCTTTGAGAGCGAGAGAGAGAATAAAATAAGAACTTAAAAAAAATTCGCTTACCGGCTGCCACCAGGCAGCAGTCCATCGGAAGGAAATAGTTCCGCTCGTCGTCGAGTGATCGGACGGCCCGGATGATCCGTCTTCTACCCGAACGAATCAGGTTGTAAATATCCCGTAGTTTTGGCATTAAGAGATATGCAACGCGGTTGGATTTAGCGGTTAGAATGACTTTCTTCAAACAAGCGATGGCAGGATTATGCGTGACTCCGTTCCTTCGAAAATCGATCTAATTACGGTATATGGGAATAGTTTGAAATTTGTTTCGCGACACCTGCTCGAACCAAGCCGAATTCCCGCTAGCTATCTCACTATCAGGGCGCGATGGCGAAAACATTGATTTTGTAGAGCAAAAACACAATTTCCGGCATTAGAGTACAGCTTAAATAATGGCAAATTAAAAAGAATTGATTTGGCAAGAGATTTGCACCTGTAGTCTCTAGAAAAGTAACCCTTGATTCTGAACTCTGAAGTCTGGACTGCAGTCGTTGGTTTCTGGGCGTTGGAAACTCTGGACTATGGATTCTGAACCCTTAATTCTGTACTTTGGAATCTGGGTTCCAGACTTCAGATTCTAGGTGTTGAACTCTGCGTTTAGGGACTTTAAAGGGTGCAGTCTAACCTCTAGGCTTTGAGCCCTGGATGTTGTATTGTGGTTACTGAACTTTAAGTAATGTACCTTCGATAATGAACGCTGGGTTTTCAACGCTGGGTTCTGGAATTGAAGTTTAAGCTTCCGACGGTGACCAGAACCCTTTGAACAGTTTTGCAGTTGCTGACTGCAATCTGCACACCACCTCCGGTTTTTTGGTGGGCTAGCTGTAACTTGACTCGATCCAAGTGTTTTCCTTTTGCTTTTCTTCGAACATGAACTCTTCGGCGTCGCTTGTGCTTCCTTCGCCGTCGTCGATTCGCTAATCAATTTTTCGGCGTTCGCAGCTCGCGTCCTCGGCGTGGTCTGCTCTCGTTCGACGGCATTCCCAACGGAATTGATACCCGTCTCTAGACCAGTTATTCTAGTGTGGACCTAGTTTTTATCCGTTATGAACTCTTGCTTCTTTTTCTGCCATTTCCTAGGTTACTCTTGGGTTTCAACGATGCACTACTGAACATTCTTAGGTTTTCTGGGTATGCTGCGTCTCTCCTGGCGTATCCCTTGCTCTTTTCATGGAACGAATATTTTGGTCACCGTTCGACGGCTTACGGGCTTCTGCTTCCCTTGGCCTCTGAGCTGTGAAATCTGACTCTGTTCTTTGGTCTTGAGCTTATAGACTCTGAATCTTGAAACTCTGGACTGTGGATACTGGGCTGTAGACTCTGTATTCGGAACGCTATAGTCTGAAACCTGGGCTCTGGACTCTGTTTTCTGAATCAAGTACTTTGATTTCTTGACCTTTGGGCTCTCTGGAATCTGGGATCTTTGGACTCTTTATTCTGGAACCTGAGATCTGTACTCTGAACTCTGGATTTTGAACTTGACTATGGACTCTGGCCACTGTAGGCTTAGCTGCGAGCTCTGGACACTACACTCTGTGCAATAGACCCTGCGCTTTGCAGCCAGAACTCTGGGCACTGTATATTCTGGAAAGTTGGAATGCACACTGGACCTTGATTCTTCGCCTTCGACTACCGCCTCGCATGTTTCTACCGATTATATCTATGTCAGTCCAACGCCTTGTCTTAGTTCCCTTTATGACTCGAATGGGTCCGAGAAATTGCCCGAAAGCTTGACGCATAAAAAATTGAAAAATGAAAAATAAATAATGAGAAGTGAAGAAATGAACAACCGAGTAAATGAGCAACAAAGCAAATGAGTAAATACACAAATGAGCAAATAAGCAAAAGAACAGAGCGAAATGAGTAAATGAACGAATGAGCAAATTATCAGAGCAAATGAGAAAATTACCAAAGAGCAAAACAGCGGGAACAAATGAGCAAGTGAGTAGATGTGCAGAAAAGCAAATGAGTAAATAAGCAAATGAGAGGATAAGCAGAGCAAATGAGCGGAAATGAGCAAATCAGCAAAGCGAATGCGCAAATGAGCAATTGTGCGAATGAGAAAATGAGCAATTGAGCGAATGAGTAAATAGGCAAATGAGAATGAGCGGAGCAAATGAGCACATAAACGAATGAGCAAATTAGCAAAAGAGCAAAACAGCGGGGATAAATGAGCAAATGCGCAAAGGAGAAAATGAGTAATTGAGCACAAAAACAAATGAGCAAACAAACAAATAAAAAAAGAGTAAATAGGCAAATGAGATGATGAACAGATCAAATGACGGGAAACGTACAAGTGAGTTGATGAACAGAGCAATTGAGCAGATGAGCAATTAAGCAGATGAGTAAATGAGCATAGCAAATGCGCAGATGAATAATTGTGCGAATGAGAAAATAAGCAATTGAGTTAATGAGTAGAGCAAATGAGCGAAAATGAGCGAATGAGCAATTAAGCAAATTAGTACATAAACGAATGAGCAAATTAGCAAAAGAGCAAAACAGCGGGTATAAATGAGCAACTGCGTAAATGAGAAAATGAGTAATTGAGCACAAGAACAAATGAGCTGATGAGCAAATAAAAAAATGAGTAAAGAGGCAAATGAAATGATGAACAGATCCAATGACGGGAACCGTATAAATGAGTGGATGAACAGAGCAAATGAGCAGATGAGCAATTCAGCAAATGAGTAAATGAGCATATCAAATGCGCAAATGAGTAATTGTGCGAATGAGAAAACGAGCAATTGAGTAAATGAGCACAGGGACAAGTAAGCAAATTGGTAATTGAGCAAATGAGTAAATAGGCAAATGAGAATGAGTAGAGAAAATGAGCGAAAATGAACAAATGAGCAATTGAGCAAATAAAGAAATGAGTAAAGTGGCAAATGAGATATTGAACAGATGACGGGAAACGTACAAATGACCGGATGAATAGAGTAAATGAGTAAATGAGCAATTAAACAAATCAGTAAATGAGCATTGCAAATGCGCAGATGAGCAATTTTGTGAATGAGTAAATGAACAAATGAGTGAATAAGTAAATGAGAGAATGAGCAGAGTTAATGCTCAAGGCAACAAATGAGCAAATCAGCGGGAACAAAAGAGTAAAGGGTCAAATAAGTACGTGAGCAAATGTGCAGAAAAGCAATTGAGCAAATGAACAGAGAAGATGAGCAATTGAGTAAATGAACAAATGAAGCGAATTCGTAAATAAACATAAGAGAAAAACAGCGGGAATGAATAAATGAGCAAGTGAGTAAATGGTTAGAAGATCAAATGAGAGAATAAGCAGAGCAATTATGCGAAAATGAACAAACGAGCAAATTCGCAGATGAGCAATTGTGCAAATGAGAAAATTAGAAATTGTGTAAATAAGCAAAGTAAGAAACGAGTAAATAGGTAAATGAGAATGAACCAAGCAAATGAGTGAAAATGAAAAAATGAGCAAATGAGCAGACCAAATAAGCAAATAAACGAATGAGCAAATTAGCATAAGAGCAACCCAGTGGGGATAAATGAGCAAATGCGCAAAATACGAAATGAGTAATTAAGCACAGAAACAAATGAGCAGATGAGCAAATAAGCAATTGAGCAAATGAGTAAAGAGGCAAATGAGATAATGAATATATCAAATGACCAGAAACGTACAAATGAGCGGACGAACAGAGCGAATGCGCCGATGAGCAATATTGTAAATGAGAAAATGAGCAATTGAGGAAATGAGCGAAAGAGCATCTGAGTGAATAAGTAAATGGGAAAATGAGTAGAGCTAATGTTGTAGGCAACAAATGAGCAGATGAGCAAATCAGTGGCAGCAAAAGAGAAAAGGATCAAATAAGCACGTGAGCAAAAAAAAATAGCAAATAAACAAACGAACAGAGAAGATGAGCAATTGAGTGAATGAGCAAATTCGCAATTGAGTAAATAAGCTAAGTAATAAATTAGCAAATGAGTAAAGAGGTAAATGAGAATGAGCAGAGCAAATGAGTGAAAATGAACGAATGAGCAATTGAGCAAATAAGCACGTAAACGAATGAGCAAATTAGCAAAACAGCGGTAATAAATGGGCAAATGAGAAAATGAGTAATTGAGCACAGGAGAAAATGAGCAAATAAGCAATTGAGCATATAAGTAAATAGGCAAGTTAGATGATGAACAGATCAAATGACGGGAAACGTACAAATGAGCAGATGAGAAATTAAGCAAATGAGTAAATGAGCATAGCAAATGCACTGATGAGCAAATTTGTAAATGCGAAAATGAGCAATTGAGTGAATGAGCAAATGAGCAGAGCAAATGAACAAATGAGTGAATAAGTAAATTAAGAAAATGAGCAGAGCTAATGCTCAAGGCAACAAATGAACAGATGAGCAAATCAGCGGGAACAAAAGAGTAAATGATCAAAAAGGCACGCGAGCAAATGAACAAATGAACGGAGAAGATGAGCAATTCAGAAAATAAGCAAATGAAGCAAATTAGCAAATAAACAAAAGAGAAAAACAGCAGGAACAAGTGAGCAAAGAAATAAATGAGCAAGCGAGTAAATGAGTAGAAGATCAAATGAGTAAATAAGCAAATGAGAGAATAAGCAGAGCAAATGTGCGAAAATGGACAAACGAGCAAGTGCGTAGATGAGCGATTGTACAAATGAGAAAATTAGAAATTGAGTTAACAAGCAAAGTAAGAAATGAGCAAATCAGTAAATAAGCAAATGAGAATGAGCCAAGCAAATGAGTGAAAATGAACAAATGAGCAATTGAGCAAATGAGCAGAGCAAATGAGCAAATAAGCAAATAAACGAATGAGCAAATTAGCAAAAGAGCAACACAGTGATGATAATTGAGCAAATGCGGAAATGAGAAAATGAGTAGTTGAGCACATAAACAAATGAGCAGGTGAGCAAATAAGCAATTGAGCAAATGAGTAATGCGCGGATGAGCAATATTGTAAATGAGGAAATTGAGAAAATGAGCGAAGGAGCAAATGAACAAATGAGCAAATGAGTGAATAAGTAAATGAGAGAATGAACTGAGCAAATGAGTGAATCAGCAAACGAGCAGAGCTAATGCACATGGCAACAAGTGAGCAGATGAGCAAATCAGCGAAAACAAAAGAGTAAAGGATCAAAAATGCTCGTGAGCAAATGAGCAGATGCGCAAAGAAGCAATTGAGCAAAGAAGTAATTGAGCAAATGAGTAAATAAGCAAATGAACAGAGAAGATGAGCAATTGAGTAAATGAGCAGATGAAGCAAATAAACAAAAGAGCAAAACAGTAGAAGCAAATGGCAAGTGAGCCAAGAAGCAGATGAGCAAATAAGCAGTTGAGTAAATATGCAAATGAGGGAATGAGCAGAGCAAATGAACGAATAAGTAAATGATCAATTATGCATATGAGTAAATGAGCAGAGCAAATGAGTAAAAGAACAATTACGCAAGGAAACACAAGCAAATAAGCAGTTGATTAAGAGAGCAAATGAGATATGGAGAACTGAATATTGAAAATTGAAAATCATGAATTCAGAATTGATATTTGAAAGGTCCCCGTCGAAAGTCCCAAATCTGACGTCACCATCTCAAAAGCCCAATGTCCAAAGCCAAAAGTCGGAAATCAACAGTGCAATATGACTTGATTTTGTCCAAAGCTTCTTATACTAAGTCGACTGCTTACAAAAATGTTATTTTTCCAAACGTTTTTAGTGCTGGTTTTACACATTTCGATGTGTCTTTCAAACATTTTATGTGTGTTAAAAATGAAGAATAATTGCAAGTCTGGATTATTGCAGAGAAAAAAATTAAAATTTCATTAGATTCTGAGAAGGTGGTCTTTGTTTTTTTAAAAAAAAACTTCAATTTGGCAAGCAAACTGTAGCCGAGGGCAAGTAAGCAAATGTTTTAATCTCTCAAAGAACATTGAACTCGTTAATCTGTTTACTAGTCTTATCAACTTGTTCCCGGGGAAGCCGTTCTCGTCCTTCCATAGCTTCACACAGTTCACCGTGTCATTTGCGGCTTTGAATTCGGCGTTTAAGGGGTGTACGTCGGGACCTGATATTCACGACATATGCGCGATTTTTGCACTCCAGGTGCATTTCAACCGGCGTCGAGCGATCTTTGACCTTCGCCAGCACGATTCGATAAGTGTTAACCTAAGGATGAGCATCAGATTCTTCGTGCAGATCTTTGTAGCAGTTAGATTTGCTTGTCTAGATCACCTTATCTGTTTCAGTTGTGGCACACTGAATGCATTCTCTGGCTCTAAGAAAAGTAAACCCGGAGTGTGTCGCCTATTCATCGCGGATCCTTGGTGCCTCTAGGCATCCCGGTATCACATACCCCTTCGATAGCGTTCCCGTCAGCTTGTCTACATCGACGTTCGAAGCGTAGTTTGGGGGTGCCCGGACATTTCGCTATTACTGGTAATGAATGGGCCGAAGAATTGCCATGGACAGACGCAGAGATTGACTTCGTTGGTTGCCCGGAATATCCGGTACAATGTTACTTCAACAAATCGTTACGTCCACTGCCAGTGACCACAGCATGGGTGACAGCACTACTCCTTGAGGGCATCCTCCAGTGGTCTCGCATCCCAGCGACGCCGTTACAGTCCAGTAAACTCCGCATTTCCGTTAATCCATTAGCGAGTGGACTGCTCCATCCCGAATTATTCAGTCTAGATCATTGGAATCTTTGACAGAGACCTGGAAACCCTCGAAACATGTTCACCGGTTTCTACATTTTCTATATGCCTAAATTCTAGTTTTTTTCTGATTCATGGATACTAAAATTCCCAGAAAGCAAGATTCATTAGAATTTCTAGATCCTCAGAATCTCAGATGCACTGATTCCTAGATTATGACATGTTTACAGATTTTCTGATTCCATGATATCTCAATTTTCTAGTTAACGGTTTTCTAGATTTTTTGGTCTCAGATTCTCATACTCTAAGGGTTACACTTTCCCCGATTCCCGAATTCTAGCTTCCTGTATTCCCAGATTCCAAACTTTACAGATTCCTAGATAGCGCGGATTTTCATATTTCCAGTTTCCGAGATTTTAAGATTCCCAGCTTCTCAGGACCTTAGATTTCCAGCATCCCAAATTCCAGTTGCTTCGATATTTCCCGGGTATTTCAGTTCACAGATTCTCAAACTTCGGGATTCAAAATTTCCACATTTTCGAGTTCAGAAATGAATTTCAAGTGTTTTTTGAATTATCAGATCCCAAAATTTTCTAGTTCACACATTCCGAAATCCCTGAATTTCAAGACCTTAAGATTGGACGATTGTCAGATTTACAGATTTTTGTGTTGCTGCTAACATCGTTAATTCCCAGCTTCCAAAATCCGCATGTTTCTAGATTCCATGGTTCTCAAGCAAGCAGATTCCTGGATTCCGCTATTCTCACATTCCCAGGTTGACTCACTGTATATATTCCTTGTTTTGACATGAGTCATGCTGTTTCCTTTTTTCAAGATTTTTTAAGAATGTGTCCAATGTAAAATAGACAGAGAAAGAATGACCGGAACGGTGACAATTCACCTTTTTACTGAACACACTGCGAAAAGACATGCCCTCAAGCAGGAATCGAACCTGCGATCGCCCAGTCTCAGTCACCAGTTGGTTGCGTTAACCACTCCAGAACCATCTGAGGAACTGTGATGATTTCATCACAGATTCCCAAACAGTACCGTAATCACCGTCACAGCCCACCATTATCTATCCCCAATGGCTCTTATAAGCAAATCGCCGTTAATGTCAATAACGATGTCGTTTCCATTCGCAAAGTGTTTACGGTGAAGTGTACGGTAGCAAAGTGGTATTTTTTTTTCGAAAGGTTGCGCTATACATTTAGAAGCTCGCTTTCGTTCAAGACATGACATGACATGAAGAATTTCTTGTGTACTGAGTCGTGCATACAAGTTGACAACAGATTTACGTAAATCCAGCTTGTAGGATATTTTGTTTGTAAACAACTGTGCAATTTGAGGTTAACAGTGCAGTAGGAGTACAGCTAAGTGTGACAAGTGTATCAGATGACAGTTTGAGACTTCGCATTCTGCGCTCCTAATTTCTAGCACGGAATTCTTGATTTTAGGCACTGGACTCAGAACTCTGAACTGAAGACTTTGAGCTATGGACTGTTCTTTTGACTCCTAAATTTAGACCTTGAAAATTAAAATTCTGAATCTGGAACTTTGTAGCTGGGAACCAGAAACTAGCAAATGTAATCTGATGATGAAAAACGGCAATGACAAGAAGCTGTTCTCAAAGAAATTTAAAGTTGAAAATTGTACTCTGCAGAATAAAATTTGAACTGGCAATTGAAAATCGGAAAAAGCTCTCTTTCTTCGCTTTATGATAAAGAAAGTAATGGAGCTTTTTAAAACTTTTCAATCCAGCATATGTTTAACGGGAATTGCAGTTTGAATCCAGTTCGGGGTCACCTATGACATATGAAAAAAAACTTTGTTCAATATTCGCAACAAAAAACTCTTGACGGTTACCTATGTCTACCGACAATTATAATAAATATTTTAGATTATTGATCTCCAGCGTACTGACGCATGTTTCCCATTTATCGTCGCAAGTTTCAACTCACAAACTGACGTGTTGACCTTGAAAGAGGAACAAAATTACCCAGTCATGCAACATACAAAGGTGGAATCTTTTTCACCTGCTGTCAGCAGCTGCTATCAACTGCCAGGTCTATCAACTGTGAGGTCTCTGGTCTAAAGTGCAAGTTTCTCGGTCGAAAAGTCGAAATTGACACTATGTAGGACATGTTCAGAAGAAGAAAATCTGTCGAAATTGGCCGGAAAATTTTCGATCTGGCAGGCGATTTGTGGATGTGGAGAAACTAGCGGATAATTCTAATAATTCTATTATAAGTCATTCTATTATTAGGGAGATAAAAATTATCAACCAATAATGATTCCCTGGTTTTCGGTCGTTTAGAATTCAAGAAAACCTGTTTAGTGAAGATAGTAATCATAGTAGTCCGATATTGATGGCTCTGTTTGGGAAAATAAGTGGACTTTCTTCGGGTATTTATTCGCGTAACTTTTTTCATGTGAACAGTGCAAAAATTAATTCCTTAATTCTTTAATGTTGAAACCTGTTGACTATAGTATTTGAAAATCATGTTTGAATGTTTCCTGCGATCGCAAATTTTTGCTGGGATCTAGGAACGCACAACGTTCACTGCACCATGTTCAGCAGAAACATAGTGCTCTGGTAGACCAGTTTCACAAAATCGGCGAACGCTTCGGCCGACATGATGAACAACCCGCCACAGCTGATGCCCAAATTGTTCCGCGAGTTGATCATTACCGTAAGCATCGAGGCTCGAATCTCTCGGTATTCCCGCTGACTGTCATCCACCCCCCGGTACCGCAACCGCTGGGGCCAGTCCAAGCTGTACAGGGTGTCACCGATGCGTTCGTTCTGTGGGAATCGAAAAAAAAAAATCATATTCCAATTTATTTGTAGCGCCAGCGAAAAAATCTTTTTTTTTTCCATGAGCGGCTCACAACAGCGTCCGGTCCGGGTGCGATGGACTGTTAGCCGCTTCTACTCACCGCATCGTTCATGGTATCCACCAACCGGCAGAACCAGTAACACTCGAGGATAACAGCGCAAAAGTAACTGATCAGAACCACAGTGTTCATCGTTAGCCCCAGTATGTTGATGTAGAAAAGTCCCGTTGCCGTCGCCATCAGCTGACCGTAGAACAAACAAAAGACGCTCCATTTGAAGAACCCTTTAATATGATCCAACTGAATCAGCAGCTCGCTGTGCCTCTCAGCAATAGAACACAGCTCTCGTTTCAGAGCAACCAGCAGGTACAGCTCTTTATCCGCTTCAGCTCCAGTCCCTTCAATATCTCGATCAACTCGGTCGAAAATAACTGCCAAATCGGCAGCAATGCTCTTTAGCTCGGTCCGAAATGCCATCATGTAGTTGTTGACGATTGTTATGAAACCCACAAATAAATTGGTCACCAGCACGTTGTTGATCGCGTTCACGTGGTGAATGATCAGATCAATGAAGTAACCTTTCTGCAGTAAATTTTTCGGCACCTCATACATCGGTTGGTTGAAGATGCCCAACAGAAATATTACGATCTGATCGACAATATTAAAAAGCTCAAAGTAGACCACGATGCGGCAAATCAGACGATACGATCTGGTTCGTTCCTCGCTTCGATCACCGTTCAGACGGCTTCGCAGATAGTCTCGTACCCTGTCCAACTCCGCTCGATATAGCCCAACGACTCTAACTTGAGCCATCAGCGTGAACATCTCGATCATCACCGTAAAGGTTGCAATGCAATCGGGCGAGAAGTCACGTTCGGCCACGTAAACATAGACCCGATCGACACAGATAAAATACAGTAGGAACAAGAGGGCGTGGTAGAGCCGGAACAGGAACCGCAGTGTCGGACTTTTCGATCGAATTTGGATTCCTGATAGGAAGAGAAACTATCTTTGAGAATTGTTAATCAGATTTTAAAAATATTTCAACGAACCTGCCGCCACCAAACCATAGTCCGTCGGACGAAAATAGTCGCTTTCATCGTCGAGCGATTGTACAGTACGAACGGCCCAGTTCCAGCACAAACGGATTTGGGAGGACATTGCCACCAATATTGCGACACCGGAATGCAATCTTATCGGCTCGAACGTTGGGAATGGCACAAAATCAACCAGGCTTAGAGATTTTTAAAGGACAAAAATCAATCTATAATAACGGTGTGAAAGTAGTTGGTATTAGCTTCGTGACAATGAGATTAATATCCGAGTCGATTGAAGCGCTATCGCGGTAGCAGTGCACGATAGCGATTATTTTACAATCGATTTAAGCTGCATCATAGTACAGAATAAGACTGAATTTGTTAAATTCTTAAGATCTGTTCTCGATATAATTCCTGAAAGGTTCCGAATAAAAATCATCGCGGCTCAGAAAAAAAATTGATTTGGCATGCGATTTGAACTTGCCGTTTCGTAATGACCTAATATAACTCAATTTTCAAGTACAGAGAGAACAGAATAAGACTGCGATTTTGAGTACGGTTGCCAATGTATGACCTAAAACGTACAGAATTAATTATCTGAGTCCGAAAACAATTGATTTGGCAAGCGATTTGCACTTGTGGTTTTTGAAAACGATACGATTAGTATTGTATACCGGAAAGCGGAACTAAATTTAAGAAATTTATTTGAAAATATGGGAAAGGAATATTTGCAAAATCTCAGCTGGAAACTGCTTTCTTTCCATGTTTTACGATAAGAAAAGTACTCTAACTCTTTAAACTTTACCAATCAAAGCTAGTAATTTGGTAATGCATATGTTTGAGGTACAATACAAAAACAGGTGGCGAACAGTTCTGCCCCTTGCTGAAAGAGGGAAAATTTTATTCAGGTTATCGCAAAACTCACGACTGCCACTTATTGCCTTCTGATCATTTTCATGAATATTTTAGTTAATTTGCCGTTTGATTTATTGATCTGTGGAAGCATGTTTTCCACATCTATTCACAAGCTGTAGGTTACAAATTATTTTAATAGGCGACTTTAAGTGATGAGTCTCGCATACCCTTCAAGGAGGAGCAAAAGTATGGAATCTTTTCCACCTGCTGCCACTGACTGTGTCAACTCAAGTCCGGTATTAGGTATTTCGATGGGTGACATTGGACCATACCATGGACACTAATCTGTGGTAATTATCACTCTTTCACAGGCCGGTTCATTGGTTGATACCACCCACATTCATGAATTTCTTGATACATAAATTCGCAGTTTTCCGGACTGCGAGATTCACAGATTCCTATTTTCCTAGATTCGTCGGGTTCAAGTTCACAAATTTCCGGTTTCTCAAATTCATAGAAGTAAGAATCTCGGATTCTCAGGTTCATAGATTTCTTTTTCCTCAAATATCCAAATTCTTGTCCTAGACTCAATACATTCCTAGACTTCAGATTCTCAAGGTAGCAGAATCCAAAATTTTCAGGATTTTCGAAATTTAAAGATAGCGACTACCCGTCCAGTTAAATTCTCATAACGTCAACAATATTTATATTTTCAGATTAAGTCTGGCAAATAGATGAAGCAAATTGCTACGGGGAGCCATTGGAAATTACGTTTCTTGACAGCGCTAATTTTCTGCATACTGTTGGGATAGGATTGACGAGTAGATGATGGAAATCGATATTTGACGCCATTTAAAAGTCCAAAATGGCGAGTTCTATTTGAGCAACATTTTCGCTAACTCGATTACTATCAGTTACTTCCCAACCATCGAAAACATCGGCCACTCGATACTCAGTGTTCGTTCTGCTATTATCGAAACTAAGCGTACAGCGAACGACAAAACATCCTGTGTGCATTGTCTAAGGAAAATAGAAAAACCGTTCCCGTGTCTACTTTTGCCAGGTCGTAGCTAGAAATTGATACAACAACTGGTAGATCCTAGCGTACACTGTCGCACTGCTTCGACCCAACACCGCGGTCGTTCAGTTCAATTTTTTTTCAAGCGACCGAGTCTTTTTTGAATGCAAAAATGGAGCTTAGATTTACGGAAGTGGCCTATCTTCTGCTAATCAGCATAGATATCGTTCAACCGTGAGCCTAAACCGAAAGTTTCACTTTGAAGAGCGACAGCGGTGACTTAAGACCCGCCTGTATACGGAAAATGACAATCGAGAAGTAAGGTTACATGACCTATCACCGCGTACCATCAGTGAACTAATCGTAAAATTCATGTCGCAAATTTGTATCCGTTACACCTAAGATCTGAAGAAACCTCTTCCCGGGTATTCCTAATGGTGTTTAGGTGTTTAGGAGAAAACTGGTGCCATGAACCTGTGCGTACGAGTTCGTACACAGAATGTGGGTGTAATATGAGCACAAAACCAGAGCGAACATTTTGTACGATGCTCATTTGGGAAGACTGACCTCAGGTTCACAACTCTGGCGAAGCACCGATGCGGAAAAGAGGTTTTTTTCTCGATATTCCTTTTTGTAAATATTTTTAAAGGATGCTCGACTCCGTTAAGCTAACATATCTAATATAAACTAACTAAAAATGTTGAAAAATCCAACAAAAATTTATGAAAAAGTAAAAACCGCTAGAGGAAGTAAGGCTCCTTCCGACGAGATAGTGATACTTCTAAGATTGCATAGATTGCAGGATTCAAAAATTTAGGATAACTAAATAATTCCCTTTTTTTGTTTTTGACGTAAGTCTGTATTGGCACTTACGTCAAAAACAAAAAAAAGGGACTAAAAATGGTGAGTTAAGCTAAAGCAATTATGTGACAAAAAATCTCCCCAGAGGCAGAATTCGAACCTGCAACCCTCGGGACTACGGCCCAATTCACAAACCCTTATATTATGGGCCATTATGGCTTCCCAGAAAGAACACATGATTAGCTCGTTGGCGACAGTGATCGTATCCTGCGCCTCTGAAGTGAGATCATAGATTTTAATTTAATTAAAAAATAATAGAACAAAAATAATTTTTTTTTTGAGGATTATTTTCTGCTGAAAATACGATACTCAAATACGTTTCAATAGCAATAAATTAAAATGTTCATGTTCGGTGAACCGAAATCCGTAGAAGAATCTCTGTCAGATATCAGAACCAAAAAAATTGTTATTTGACAATTCTATCATTTCAATCCCAAACAGCCGGATTTGAGAACCATCATATCTTTCGTCACGATGTTTTCATCGACTGACGTATCGCAATACAATTACTATCCAAAATCGAGTCAATAGATTCGAACGAAAGCATAAGTTTCTCTCTCAGAGTTGCATCAGTGTTAGGCAGTTCGTGCCACCCAGCATGTGCAAAACTTTCCCAGACCAGTGACCTCGCCCAGTTGGCATAGTCGTCAGCTAAAAGACTCTATCATTTTGCTTCTCTTTGAGATAGTACAGAACATGTCAACACTTAGGGGAGGCGTTCGAACGCACCTATTAAAATAATATATGACTTGAAACTGGTGAATAGTTGTGAGGGACATGTGCCCGAGATCAATAAATCAAACGACAAATAAACTAAAATATTCATGAAAATGATCAGAAGTGGCAATCATCGGTTTTGCGATGACCTGAATAAAGTTTCCGTTCAGGAAGAAGGGGGGGGGGGCAGAATTGTTCGCCACCTGTCACTGTACCGTAAACATATGTATTACCAAATTGATGGCTTTGATTGGAAAAGTTCAAATAGTTCACGTACTTTTCTTATCATAAATCATCGAATGAGAACAGCTTCTCGTTTCCAGTTATCACATTTCAAGGTTCCTTTCCGAATTTTTTAATTAAATTTCTCAAATTTAGTTACGTTTTTCGGTATACAATGCTAGTTGTAACGTTTTTCAAAACAACAGGTTCAAATCGCTTGCCAAATCAGTTATTTGTTTTTCAAAAGGAATATTTATTCTGGATATTTTTGATATTTATGGGATTGGGTTATTAGGTGACTACGAAACCGCAAAATCAAATTGCTTGCCAAATAATAATTTTTTTCTCAGGCAGACAATTTTTATTCTGAACCTTTTTCGGCATTAAAGCTGAAGCAAAACTGTAACACATTTTAAGCCTTATTCTGTAAATTGCTAGTTGAATCGATTGCCAAAAAATCGCAATCGAGCACTGCTACCAGAATTGCACTGCAATCGACTCGGTGTCACGAATCTAATACCAACTATTTTTACACCACGATTAGAGATTGACTTTGTGCCCTTCTGACCGTTACAGTCACCAAAGTTACATCTCAGTTTGTGGTAATACCTGCACTAATCCGTTTGTGGTGAGACTGGCTCGTTCGTACTGTCCAATCGCTTGACGATGAGGGTGATTTGTTTCGTCCGACAGGGTATTCTTTGCTGGCGGCAGGTTCGCTCATGCTAATATCATTAATTATTATTTGACAAAGACAAAGCTTCTCCTCTCATCAGGAGTGCAAATTCGATAAAAAAAAACCCGATACTACGGTTCCTGTTCCGTTTCTACAACAATATACTATTCGTACTGTATTCCATCTGTATCGATCGGGTCTGGGTGTACGTGGCGGAACGGGACTTCTCCGTTGCTTTCATAGCGACCTCCACGGTGATAATCGAAATGATAACGCTGATGTGTCAGGTTCGACTGGTTGGCCTCTATCTAGCAGAGTTGGACGAAGTACGAGATTATCTGCGAAGCCGGCTGGACAGTGATCGAACCGAGGAACGAACCCGATCGTATCGTCTAATCTGCCGCATCGTGATCTGCTTTGAGCTGGTTAACATCGTCGATCAGATCGTAATATTTTTGTTGGGCTTCTACAACCAACCGATGTATGCGGTTCCGAAGAATTTACTGCGACGTCCACCAGTCCTAAATAAGGTATTGGCACTTAAGTCAAAAGACCAAAAAATTGAATTATTAGTTTAATTCGAACGGGCGGGTTCGCTCCCGTCATACCTCTGTTCACTGGGCAAGGGACCAGAAATCGACAGTCTTCATTAGCTCTGTCACCCACCGAAGTACGATGGGTAATGAACTAAAAATTAGACATCAGACGATTATAGAAACCCGGCCCTTGGTATCTAGCGGGGAAATTAAATAGATCAAATGTGTTGGGGTGATCAGCTGCCGTTGTGTGTGATTCTCGCTTTGCAGGCAGGGTACGATCACCGTCGCCACATGTTCTTTCTGGGATGTCACCATACCCAGGGATAGGATAAGGGTTAGTGCATTGGGCCGGTGTCTCAAAGGTTGCGAGTTCGAGTCTCGCCTCTGGGGGGAATTTTTTTCACATGATTGCTTAGCTTCACTCACCATTTCCGATCGTTTTTCCCCGTTGGATATCACCAGTCCTAAATGTTCACTGAAACAACATGCGTGGGAATAACATAATGTGCCACATTTTGCAATCTATTTTGATCCCCTGTATTCTGATCAATACCGACGCCAGCCACGTCCGAATGCAAACTTTGTGGGAAAGGAAGGAATATCAGTACGATACATGTCGCCACTAGAGACTAAGAAATCCTCTGAATGTCTACGTGTATCACGGGAAGGAGAGAGAGTGTGAGTGTGCCACTAGCATTATCATGTAATGATTGCTCTGGGCAGCCGGCTGCCGAGAGTTTGGGTAATTTATCGTATTAATACGATTGGCCAAATAAGCAACTTGAGCTTCGGAGCATTACTTGTATCTTAATAAATCGGTAAAGATCACGTTTCTATCACGCGACAAATTTCTCGTGACTTCTATCGTGTCAGCATTTACACGGAGATCGTTTGGATAAAATGTGGAATCTTTTAGAAGTATTTGTATGCGTCTTATTTTTTTTTCTTGTGGCAGGTACTATTAAACTGCAAAAATAATATGAAAGCAGAAATGGAAACTGAGTTACATCCGAACCTTAATGTATCAGAATGCAGGTTCAAAGCAGTCATTTCTGCGCGCGATTTGTTTATTGTTATGATTACTACTGGTTATTCTAAGTACTAAAAAAGTATGAATACAGATAGTTGGCAGTACATAAGTACTGAGTGAAGATACAGGTAATTCAAACATTATTCCTACGGAAGGCAAACCAGCAGAAGTAAATGCAACAAAAAAATCGAATAGAAAAAAAACAAGCGTTGAAACGAGCTGGGGCCACTACTAAACAATATTGACCGTTTTCGCGATATACAAAAATTTTTTTGTGCTGACATAACTGAGGAAAATCGATATCTGGCCTTCGATCTCTCTCGCGAGTTGTAAATTTTCAACCCTCATACATGACTGAAGTCATCACTCCACTCAGACAAGACCATGCGTCCTTCCCACGCACACCTAATGCCCCGTGGATTAATTGCCTAGTTGGTCAAACAAGCACCAAATTAACATAGAAATTAGTCTGCTCAGTCTTTCCTTAAAGTGCCATCAAAATGACAAACATTTAAAATTTCATACAACAAAATATGTGCAACGTTAAAAATAATAAAATCAATACTACTTATATGCAAGAAAATAAGGGCGGAAAAAATAATTGCATAAGTGACTGTTAACGAGTAGGTGATAAGGACCGTGGACGAAAAAAGATAACCACCGTCCCAATCCGAAGTTTCGTTCCGCTTCTTAATACAATCGACGGAGTATGTCTAGTTCAGTAACTACGCTCGGTTGCTTCCGACAAGAACGATCGAGGATGGACCAGATATTTGAGCAATTATTTATCAACAAGGGTACTGATCAACTACATGTGTATTCCAATAACGCGTACGAATCTGTGAAACAAAACAAATCACGGTAGATTGCTATAACAAAAGTATTTTTCCACAACCGAACTGTGATGGTGTGCTGTATGTTCATACTGGAAATTAGTTTATCGTTAAGCAAATGTTGTATTTCGCCATTTTTGTGCAACATCCGGAAGAGCTTAATTACGTAGTATTATAATCACCATCAGCGGATCAGATAAGCTGAACCTGGGACATGCCGAAAACTTCAAACCCACGGTCTGCGAAGAAATAAATATCCATTTCCATTCGAGATTCGCTAACCAGAGAAAGGGAATGGCCCATAACACGCCGACCGTTGCTAAAAATTTTAATACCCTTTAGTCAACCTCAGCCTTCGACACGAAAAGATATCTCAACACAGGGATGCCTTCTGTTGTTAGTCGCCTCTTACGGTACCCAGTAGGTCTATTCTTTGCTCAAATACTTCCGTTAGATTTTAGCTCGCCGAATACCTCACAGTTGGCAATCTTGAATTGTAAAATGGCGTTAAGCATTATTTTCCGTCATCTACTAATTGATCCCTTTCAAAATGACACCCATTTGTATGTGGGTAGTTTTGCAGTCCGGTTGCATTGCAGTTATCAAAATTGCTACCACTGTTTCTAGACCCCACGATGCACTTTATGAGTGAAAAATGGTTCTAACAGTCTCTTAATATTTTCCGTGATGTGACTCAAAAAATGCGATTCTGAGAGCCACTTAAAACTCGTCGCACCTAGTGAGACTCTTAGAAAACCTCTTCGCGAGGCAGTCAAAATTTGGATGGTTGGTTTCACAAGCCTTACGGTAGAAAGCAGCATCTGGAACAAAATGAAATGTGTCGAAACGGCCCCTTTAATGATTCTCATAAAGCGGCAATCCACGCAAAATAAACACACAAGTCCCGTAAGAAAAGGAGTTCTAAATTAGGTGATGAGAGGTGCTGAAATCGAAGTTTGACTTAGCAAGCACTATGCTATATTACTGCTTTCCTTACGGGACATCTGAATTTGCTCGGAAACACAAAAAGTGTTTCCGTTTTTGGAGCTAGCATTAATCCGACGCTTGCTTAGTCCTGTCGAAACAGAATAGCACAACTGTCAGCTCTGTAGCCCAAAACTCTAGTTAATCTATCCATGTCGTGTCTGTTATAGTTTTCAGTGACCAGTATGCCGTAATTAGAATGTGTCAATGTGTGCTACTTTTCTGAAAAATGAAACATTGCTGTTCTTAAATTCCATTTAGATCGGAATTCTGGCTCCCAGAATTGCGATGTTCAGCTTGTGGTTACACAAAGAACCCCCAAATTGCGACCGGTTGATGTGGGAATTTTCTGTGATGGAGTTTGTGAGCAGGGCTGTATTGTCGCGAAGGGCTCGAGCGTTTTTATCTCGACGGATTTGATCATGTGGAAGTGTTTGTCGCGTGTAGAAATTCGTTTGTAGCTGTTAGCATATTCACCTGAGCTTCAAGATTGGCACCCTGAGACATCTCGATGAGCTTGTTTTATTGAGATTAAGATTGAATACATGGACCTAGTGAAACTATACTACTGTATCCTTCTTTAAGTTTCAATGAATTAGTGGTATATTACGAATTCGAGCTGCCGAATCCTTTTTTTCTTCTTAGACCCAACTTTCGTCTCATCTGACCACAGATGAGATGAAAGCTGGCTTCTTTTTTGATTTTCGAGACCAACCCGATAGCAAAATATGAACTGCACTATTTTGCAGAGGCTAAGAGCAAGAGTGGGCTAAAATTATGTTCAGAGCAAAAGTGGGTTCAAACATTAATAATCGTAAAAATCGTTCGACAAAGATTTCAGAGCAAGAAAGGTATAGAATATAAACCCATTTTTGCGCTAAGAAAATTAAAGTTATACATAGGTTCATAACAGGCATTCAGAATATTTTTATTCGGTCTTTTGGGTAATGAAATTTTAGTAAATTTTGCGATGCCCTAGAGATATAGTATCCCGTATTGGTCAGTAGCTAGCGGAAATCGTTTATTTAAGCCACAGTGAAATCCAAGATGGCGACTTCCGGCTACCACAAAATAGTGAGAACCGTCATCAATATGGATGCCATTAGTTAAACGGGTGGTCAGTAGATATCGGAAATTGATGATTAGCACCATTTTGAAATCCAACTTCTAGTTACCACAAAATGGAAGGAGTCATCATCAATATGGAAGTCATCTGATAGGAGGTGGTTAGTAGGCATCAGAAATTGAGGCTTACCGCTATTTTGGAATCCAATCTGGCGACTTGAGAGGGAGAAAGAGATTTTGATTTTTAGGATTCGATGGAGAAACGAAAGTCGCTATTTTTCCTATTTGTTTTCGTAGAAACCAAAAAAAGTATTTAGTGACGAAGAACACAACGAAATTGAACAGGAATGAGAATTTTAGGCCCTGCAGAGCTGCTTTGTGCAGAGAGGAATGACTAGAATCCGCTCTATCCATGCGAGACAAACAGTTGTGACTGGCGAAAGGCATTGTCACTCTCTCCTTTCACCCCATAGGAAACTCTCTAATAAAAGAGGGAACCGGTAGCTATTAGCACTGATGCTTTATCTTACATGTAATGATCCTATTAGTTATTAGTGATTCACACTGCACTGTTAACGAATTGGTGATAAGGAACGTGAACGAAAAAAGATGACCACCGCCCCAATCCGAAGTCTCATTCCGCTTTTTAATACAGTCGACGGAGTGTGTCTAGTTCAGTAACTTGGCTTGTTTGCTTGCGACAATAATAGCCGAACCTGGGACATGCCCAAAACTCCAAACCCACGATCTGTGAAGATAAAAATATCAATTTCCAAAGAGATTTGTTCACGAGAGAAAGGGGTCCCATAATACTCCGACCGTGCCTAAAAGTCTAGTCTACCTCGGCCTTCGACACGAAGAGATATCTCAACTCAGCCAGACGCTTCTTACGACATGGTAGCAGGTACCTATAGTAGGTCTATTCTTTGCTCAAATATTTCGAAAGATTTTAGCTCGCCGAATACCACACAGCTGGCAATCTTGAATTGCAAAATGGCGTCAAACATTATTTTCCGTCATTCACTGACAATCCGCTCTCAAAATAACACCCATTTGTATGTGGGTAGTTTTGCAGTCCGGTTGCATTGCAGTTATCAAAATTAAAATTTTCGCTTGAAGAGCACAAAGACACTAACCTAGTGACAGGACTAAGCTAGCGTCTGATTGACCGTAAACATCCAAACACGAAAACACAATTTGTGTCCTGCATGATGTTCCGTCAGAAAAGAAGTTCTAAATTAGCTGATGAGAATTGATGAAATCGAAGCTTGGTTTAGCTTAGCAATCCTTACGGGAAACACAAATAGTGTTTTCGTTTTTCGGAGCTAGCGTCAATCCGACGCCAGTTTAGTCCTGTCAATAAGTTAGTGTCGGATTCTGATGAGACAAAGTCGAAACGCGCATTCCGTAACTGATTTTATCTTTTATCTTTGTTTGCTTTTTTGAGTTTTTTGCCAAATTCGAACTACATTAGAAAAAGCTTATGTCATCATCCGTTTGGTTTTTGTGATTATTAATTACGATTAGAATCGAAATTCTTTCACTAATAGATTAAGCAGAATATCACCTTTTTGAATTCCTAAAATGAGAACCACCCCCAGTATCCACTTTTCATCGACTAGTTGCTCTTGATCGAAAAGTTTTCTCCCGAATCGCCCCTCACACGAACCGGCGAACTCGCTCACTCTCTCTCTCCCTCCCGTTCAACGAGAGGGGAGAGCACAAAATAACATTCAACAGCCCCCGCTACGATAAGGAAGGACTAGAACAAAAAAAAGCAACTCGTCGTGCTCAGTTTGCAGTTTCCTCCGGCATTGCGATTCTCAGCCAGGAGGAATATCCTGGCAATTCTCCCGTTTCGTAAAGAGGGACAAAACGCCGACCAGTCGGTTAATCAGTCAGTCAGTTTGTGATCCCAGCATCATCAACAGTTCCGCGTAGAACATCGAACTGAGATGCCGCGTTTGAACACCGTTATTGTTCCCGATTAACACCCGCGTTACGGATATTAGTGCGGAAGTGTGACTTTGTGTTTTGGGGTATTCGTGTACCCGGTCTTTAGATAAGGTTTTCCTTAAAATTGAGTGAGTGAAGGTGTCATTAGTTATTGCCAAAAGTCTCAGCATTCGAAGAGAAGAGTGTTTCTAGCTGTGTTATTCAATTAAAGCTAGGATCTTATGAGTGGAGTATTTAGAAGTAATGTAAAAAATTTTAACACTGTTTGGTGGATTTGTGAATTTGTTTGTTCAAAACTGTCATTAATCATTTCTTACTTCTGGAATAATTTGTGAGTGATCGCCGGATGACAGTCGGCAGTTTGAACTCATTTGAGCACCATTCTGGTGCTGGATCCAAGTAGGTAATCAATAGAGGAAGGGGCTTTACTTGGCAACTGGTGGTTGCGTAAGCGTCGTTTGTTCATTACGAAACCTGGATTTTCGTTTCAAGAGTTCTATATATTTAACTACCAATAATCCTTATGGTCGTCAGGGCAGATGGGAAATATTAGTACGGCAATCGTTGTGTTTTTTACCGTACAGTTATTTAGCAAGATCAACTTCTTAGTACTGACTACACCAGCTTCGAGCACCGAAAAGCCGCGTCGCGAGACAATTAAATGAAAAATATTCCGATCGTCATGCCGATTTAATGCGGGTGCAGAGATCGTTGATGAATAACAACAAAACAAGTTGTCCTACGTGACTTCCCTGCGAGACAGCGGGTTGACATTTCAGCTACGCTTGAACGGGAAGTGCTGATTCCAACTAAGGCGGATCGTTGGTAGAGGAAACTTGCACTCTAATACGAAGGAAATCCTGCCATTTCAAAGTAGCCTCGCAGAGCAGATCATCAATCACCCAGCCTAGCTTGCATATTCAGACAACATTGGTGCAATTATTTCTCATCTGTTTATTGAAAATTTCCTGATTTTATCCAAAGGCGTCACGTCGGTCAAAAACTTACCAACACCCTCGATCTTGATATTTTCACGGGCGCTTATATTCAAATATTAGTGTCAAAAATTGATTGAGTACGCCGAAATCACTTAAACTCATCTAATTGGAATAATTCTGATGAAATGATATTTTAGCCACACTAATGAATCATATTGCTAGTTATCTTATCCAGTTTTAAAGTAAAATTTTAAATGAGTTTGTTTAATATATTTAAAACCTTGATTAAATGATGCTAAAAAAATTCTATCCCGCATCTATGAATAATTGTCGTCTATATTAAATTTGATTTCTTATTAAAATTTAATTCAGCTGTCCTTATACAAAAAAAATTATTTGAGTCCTTCCGAAACATTATTTTTTTCTGAGCGACTCTAATATGAAAATTAATTCGAATGATGTTGAATACATTGTTTGAGCCACCCAAGTCAGCTTTCTAGACTTGAATAAAACAATTTGATGTCAAAAGTGGATTCAGTGCACTAATTCAATCAATGTAAAACTGTGTCTTCTTCAAGTTAAAATCAGCAAGCTCAGCAAAACTTAATTGCTTTTAACTTAAATTTTGAGTCGCTAACACAAAAAAAAAATTTGAGCCATCCTAATGTTAGTTTGATGCCTTTTTGTATCAAACATTTATCGAGCGCGCTGAAATAACTTAAACTCATCTTATTCGAATCATTATATGACGGCACACTTTGAGTCAGACCATTGCTTTCGCGTCAAAATTTAGTACAGCTTCTTGATACATTTTCTTAACGCCTAATTTGGATCAATTTGTTGCTGAGCCACCCTAATGAAATACTGCTTGAGTTAGGTGCAACGACATGAAATTTAATTTGAGCCACCCCAATGAATAATACTGCCCTTTTTAGTCAGCTTTCATATGAAAATAGGAAATGAACGATGAAATAAAGATTTTGAGTCACCCTATCGGAAATATAGGAAATATTCATTACCGCCAAAAATGGTACTAGCACAGCAAAGTTACTTAGAAACATTCAATTTCAATCATTCCTTATTGAGTCTCTCTTTTGACTGATAAATATGTTTGAGTCTCCCTAAAGTTTATGTGATGCCAGTCATTAATTTGGTACGCCAAAATTACCTGAACCCATCTTATATAAATCATCTGGATAAAAGCATTTTTTGAGCCATCCTAATGAGTTTATAAAGTAGCAATGAAGTCTACTTTTAGTCTGTTTTCATATAAAAATTTAATTCTGCCTTAGCGGATAGATTCAAAAACACTTTATTTTAACCGTTTAACCAAAATAATTAGTTGTGTGAGCCACCCTAATCTGAGATAATTTTTTTTTAAATATTAAAAACGATAAAATGAATCATTTGAGCCACTCTAATAAAAAGTGATATTGATATGAAATACTTAAATTATCGGTCTTATTTGAGCCACTCTAATGAGCATTAATTGTCATTTTTATACTGTTTTCATGTCCAAAAATTTTTTCAGCATGCACGATTCACGCCAGAAATTTGTCCCGTAACGTTATGGTAATCAGCGTTGCAAATATTCCAGATTTATCTGGAATCTTCCAGATTTTTCCTAACTGAACAGACATTTGTTCAAGCCAGACATTTTTCCAGATTTTTTAAATTTTGCCGGATTTTTCCAGATATTCTGAATTCTACGTTAAACCCCAGAAGGAATGCCATTATGACAGATTTATCTGGCACAGCTAGAGTTTTTTTAAGCCTTTAGCAGAAAGGTAAACCTTTCATTCTACCAGATTTATAAATTATAGAGATTGTTACACACAATTTTTGGAAATTTGGGTCATATTTACAAAAACAAAAATCGATTAATGTTCTATGAAGACCAAAATGTATGCCAAATTTCGACGACTCTCGCTGTCAAGTAACAGATTTTTCCAGACTTTTTTATTTGAACTGCCAGATTTTCTTTGAGAAATAGTGGCAACCCTGATGGTAATTTTTTTTGTTGGGCATCCTAATGTGCAGTAATGGTAACTTTTTTATCGAGTTAAACATGAATTTGTGTGTGTGTGTGTGTTTACAAGCCATCTCCCACTGACCGCCAGTGCTTTTATGGAAGAAACCTATGTACATCTATTTAATGATATATTTTGTATTATCCATCGATGATTATCCCTGGAGATGAAAGGTGATAGCTCTATTGCACATCCAACAACCCAGTTCAAGAATGCCTGTTCCCACACGTACATTCTAAGGTTGCCTTCATATAGAATAAACCCTGCGCGAATACATCCACGTACGAGATGGACATTTTGCAACATATTTGAACTTTTTTTTTGGCACTTATTTACAATAAGTAAAATATTTGGATAAAATATATCTAAACATTGAAAAATAATATAAAACGATCTCACCAGCGTGTCTTGCTCTCAATTAATAAGGGTGCAATAATCTTCCTGCATCATTACTGAAATGGTTGCTTCAACTAGTCATTTTCGAATGGAGCTACGCGGAACGAACGGCCGGTATTTTGGCGGTTAGATTCACGTGCGTTTATGGCAAAGAGAATTTAGAATGTAGCGATAAAATCACTGCGCCAAATCTCACTATTCAGACGTTATTTAAACGCACAAACAAACTAAAGAAACGACCGGGTGAAGGATTGATTTCGATTTCCCGTCAAACCCACTGTATACCACTGGGAAACGTCCCAGCGATATGGCAGTGTTGCCACTTTTCCCACTTTGGACGGATCCCCATGTGCATTGCCAATGTCCACAACTTTCCCTTTAATATAAAACTCATAACTGTAAAGTTGATTTTTGTTTCATTTTGATAAATTGGCGTATCCCTCCGTTCATTGAAAATGTCCAAAACGATCGAGTTAAACATGAATTTAGCGCCCGAAATTACTTTAAAGCTTCCTAACATAATGTATGAGTCACCCTAACGAATAATGATTTTTTTTTCTGGTGCTGTTGGCATGTTTAAATTGAATTTAGCAATTCGCCTTACAACATAGAACCATTCGATTTGAACCGATAAGATAACATAAATATTTTTGAGTCACCCTAATGTTGGTACAGAAATTGAATCGACAGACCAAAATTACCTAAACCTACATACCTCGTTTGAACCATCTTACAAAATGCTTTTTTAAGCCATCTCAATGAGTAGTAACGTTTATAGTTCGTTTTGTTGTCGAATTTTAATTCAACTTTAAAAACATTTATTTCAGTTGGTCCGGTCGAAGAAAGAGTTTGTTTCGTGAGCCACCTTAATTTGATGTCGAACAGTAATGTTGATATGTAATACTTAATTAACTAAAAACACCTTATTTGAGCCACCCTAATGAATAATAATTACCTTCTACTTGACTGTTGTAGTTTGTAACTTAACGATGAATGAAATTGTTTGAGCCACCCTAATGAACAGAAATGTTGCAGTGGAATACTTTTTGACCGAGTAAAAAACTGAATTCGGTGCACTAAATTACTTAAAAACCTATCACTTTGATCATTATCAAAAACTATGTGTCGAGTCACCCTAATAAATAGGAAAGGTAATTTTTATTCTGTTTTCATACAAAAATTCAAATTTAGCATTATCAAATAACTCAAGAACGTGCGATGTAAACCGTTACTAGAGAATATATATTTTTGAGCCTCCATGAAGTTATTTTTTGGGACATCCAAACGAATAATTATTTCTATTTTTAGTCTGTTTTAAATGTAAAAATTTAATTTAGTATGTCTGAGTTACTAAAAAAATTGTTTTTAGCCGCGCCAATAAAATAAATATTTTTACCACGTTTTTTTCTGCTCCGACACGGTGCCAATCTTTTTGCTTTAAATACATTTTAAATTTTTTAAGACTGGTGAACAATATTTTTTAATATTGAGGGACTAAGGGACCATTACGGTTATTTGTTTAAAAGTTATTATTTTTAACAATAAAGATTTTTGAATTGAGCAATTAAACTAGGGAGACATAATCAAAATTTCTTTGCTATCAGGGAAATAAAAATTATGCCTGGCAAAACATTCACAATTGGGCTTATTTTTAACGTGATAGTAGCAGCCATTGTATGAAGAGCTCTCGCTTCTAAGCAGGAGCATCTAAAAACGAGACATATAAATAGAGGAGCTAAATTTGTATGTTTATTGTTTTTAAAAAACGGTAGATGAGAGATTATTTGAATATGACCAGACAACGTGCTCGATGGCGTGGTATTCTTTACTCTCCACAAGCCCAATATGCCGCAGATGTGCATCTAGCGTGTAGCGGTTGGAGATGAGCCGAGACATCATACTACTACTGTCTCAGTTTACTGAATCAAAACGATTCTGTTTTACCTCTTGACGTTTCGGCTTTTTGTTTTGGCCGTTTTTCAAGGTTTGCTATCATTTTTGTTAAAATGTCGCTTTCGCTGTTTTGCCTTTGAAGACTCGAGACTGTCTTTGTTTTCTAAGACCTTGTAGTTATAAAGGTCTGAATTAGTTGGTCTTAAATAAACTATGGGAATATCAGTCATTTTACGTTACCCAGCGTATTTTTCCTTGTCTCTTTTAAAGTTTGTTTTATAACATTAAACTCTTCGTCAATCATTTCTGCTTCATTTACTATTTATTCAAACTATTTTCTTATCACTAATGAACATATATTGACCATCGTGAACCCTTTCGAAGACCCTCACGGTACCATGTTCAGCAGGAACATCACACTCTGATAGCTTAGCTTCATAAAATTAGAAAAAGCTTCGGTGGACATATTGAACAACCCACCGCAGCTGATGCCCACATTGTGCCGGGCATTGATCATCACGGTTAGCATCGTGGCACGAATCTCCCGGTAGATTCGTTGGCCGTCCTTCCGGTATCGTAACCGCTGGGGCCAGTCCAGGTCGTACAGAGTGTCCCCGATGAATTCGTTCTGTCAAATGGAAACAAAAACTATTCTCAATACTTAAAGCTGTGTGGTGTATTTGTTTCTAAAGAGCGACTCAACGCAGCGTCAGTTTCGGAGCAGACAATCACACACTTACCGCATTATTAATGCCATCCGTCAACCGACAGAACCAGTAGCACTTGAACAAAACACTCAACATGTAAGTGCTCAAAATTACCGACTCGGTCGTTATCCCCAGCGTGTTCAAGTATAGTAACACAGCTGCCGTCGTCATTAGCTGGCCGTAGAACAAGCAGAAAAAGATCCATTTGAAGAAGGGTTTCAACAAGTTCAACTGAATCAGCAAATCACTGTGTCTTTCCGCGATGTCACGCAGTTCTCGTTTTAGAACCGCTAAAAAGTTCAATTCTTTCAACCGATCCCTTTCACAAGGGTGGCGCTTAAGCCGCTGATACTCGTTGACCGTTTCTTCAATCTCTCGATCAACCCGATCGAAAATGACGGCCAAATCGGTTCCAATGTGCTCGAACTCGGTCCTAAAAGCCACCATGTAGTTGTTGAAGATGGTAATGAACGATGCGAATGATACTGAAATCAATAAATTATTTGAGTCGTTTACGAAGCGGAGTAGTATATCGGAGAAGCGACCGTGTCCCATTAAATTCTTCGGAATCGAGTACATTGGCAGATTGTAGGTGCCCAACAGAAACGTTACGATTTGGTCGATAAAGAAAACCAGTAGTATGTATAACAAAATTCTTCGGATCAGATAATAGGATTGGTTCCGTTCCTTGGTTTGGACACTGTCCAGACGTTGTTTGAGGTAGTCCCGAACGGTGGTAAGTTCACTTAGGTAGAACCTAACAAGTCCAGCGTAGCATAGAATAGTTGTCATTTCGCTGAGATAGGCGATTATGTTGAACAGTTCCGCCGAGAAGTTGTTTTTGACCCGATCGATGTAGAGCCGATCCAGCCATATGGAATACTGTAGAAGGAACAGAATTTGGTAGAGGTGGAAAAGGCACCGCCACAGCGGATTTCCGGATCGAATTTGAACTCCTGTTGGCGGAGAAAAATCTACGATTTTTTAAGGGGAATTAATTAAATTAAAATTCATTAATTACCTGCTGGCACCATGCAATATTCCATCGGAAGGAAGTAATTTCGCTCGTCATCGAGTGATCGGACTGCACGGATGACCCGGTTCCATCCGGAACGAATTTGGTAAGACATTTATGCGAAGCAGCTAACACCTCCAGCATTAACGCGTTGAATGGTTCAAGAAACGACCGAGATTTTTAGATTACTACAAATTTTCGTGGAAAATAATTTTAATTACGGTGGGCAAGCATTTTCGGGTTGCTTCGTGGCACCTGAACGAACAGAATCGATTGCAGCGGAATCCCACTAGCAGTGCGCGATGACGGTAGGAATTGGTTTTTCAAAATCAACGGTTGATTCCAGTATCAAAATGAATGACGTCTTTTTGAACATGCTCTGCAGTTCGATTGCAGATGTTGTGTTCGAAGGTACAGAACAAATTAGTGTAGTTAAAAAAATATAATATTAGGCAAGCAATTTGAACTTGTTACTTGGACAAGAATTGTGCATTATCATTATAAAACAATTTTTCGAATACATACTGTAAATTTATTCGAAAAATTCTTTTATAGTGACAATGGTTTGGTTAACAATCTACGGTAATTGTGAGATTTTTGTGTACTTTTTGATAGATTTTATTGGTTTAGGAAAAATTCATATGACAACGGTTTCACAACTATGAAAGATTTCGTCGAAAAACTAATCGGGCCATTTTGAACAAAAACATGTTGATGAAATGCCTAATTTTAAAACGCTGCTTGAACACAAATATCTTAGATTGTTTGAGCCTGGTGAACCAAGGACCTTGAGATTTCGTTCTATTTTTCTACACCACATAATCTTCGAAAGTTAGCGGAAATGTGGTAAGCTACGGAAAGTTTGGAATTAAACATTTTAATCCTGCTTTCTGAACAAATAAAGTGATGAATTAGTTTAATAGTTGAATTTCACTATCAATTTTTAAATTACAAAAAGCAAAAGCGAATAAACTCCGCGTCGTCATTTCGGATTAAAAAAACCATCCGCCAACATGATTATAAATAATCCACACTTCAAACTTGAATATCGAGTGTACATTTCGGCCAGTATCGTTGAGATAGACGGTGTGGTAACAGAAGAGTCCTTGGCTTCCACGATATCCTCCTTTCGGTTTCCTTTTTCCCTTTCTTCTTTTTCGCCTTAAAAAAATTTTCTCACCATTTTTTTTTATTTTTTCTCTTTGTACTCGTGGGTTTCTATTCGTTTTTTCCCTTTTTCTTTTTATGGAATTTTTTTCTTCGTGTTCTTTATTTACTCTTTCCTTTTTTGTTTTCGTTTTTTCCCTGTTTGCATTTTTGTTTGTCCGTTTCTGGTTTAGTTTCTTCAGATTTTTGTTCTGTTTTCACACCTTTTCAGCTTGTTTTTTCGAATAACATGATTTTTTACTAATCATATTTGATATTCTTTTTCTTTTTTCATTGTTCTCGTTTCTTTATTAAATTTGTTTGTTTATCCTGTTCTTTTTATATTATTTTTAATTTTTTTTTTTGCTTTATCATGTTTTGTTTTCCATTCTTGTTTTTCTTTTTCTTTCGTAATTAAGCTTAATACATTATGAAGCCTTCTTTTCTGTATTTAAATTTGTTTTCATTTTCCCCCTTTTTCTTCCTCTTCCCTTCCCTAGTCATTTGTCTTTTTACTGGTTTTGCGCACTTCCACTTCGCAGGAATACTTTTATTTTTCCAATTTCCCTTATTCGTTTTATGCTTATTTCATTTTTCTGTTTCACTATTTTTTTTGCTCTTTTCGTTTCTCTTTCTTACATTTATTCCTTGCTCATCTATTCTTTACTTTTTCGTATTTTATTTTTTACTTTCTTATCCAATTCCATTTTTTGCTTTTTTTTTTTTTTAATTTTTGGATTTGTGTAGTATTCTTTTTTGCTTTTCACTTTTTCAGTGTTCTTTTCCTTTTTCTTTTACTTTGTTTCTCTTTTTCATTGCTTTAATTTTCTTCCCTGTTTAGCATTTCTCTTAAGCCTTCTCTCATTTTCTGTTGTATTTCACTAGTTTTCCCTTTGATACTCCTTTTCTCATTATTTTTCCATTTTTCTTCCTTTTGCTTTTATGTGTTGTCCATTTTCTCTTTGGGTTTTCTTTTTTGTTATTCCATATTCTATTTGTTTTGTTGGATTAACCTTTTTTGTTTGCCTCCTTCCATTTTTTGTTTTCAATTTTGATTATTCTATTTCCTTTCATTCCAGTTGATTTTCGCCTTTTTAATCTTCCCTGTTTTCCTTCTTTTTTTGAACTTCTTTTAGAAATTTCTCTTATCAACCTTTTCTTTCTTATTTTCCCATTTTTCCATTTCGCATTGTTCCTTTCAATATTTTAGCATTTCCTTTATTCCCTTTTTTTGGAATCTGCAATTTTGTAATTGTTATTCGTTTTTGTTTTTTACTTCCTCCTTCTTTCGTTTTTTTCTATTTCTCAACGGTTGTATTTTTTCCTTTTATCCATCACTTCTTTTTCTTTTCTGTTTTTTCTTATTCTATCTTCATATTTTTAATTTTTTTTACCATTTTCTTTTTCTTTGATCCTTTTCTCTTTTCGCTTATTTTTTTTAAATTTTGTGTTCTTTTTTTCTTGTTTTCTTCATTTTGACTTATACTTTTGCCTTTTTACTTTTTTTATATTTATTCCTAAAAGTTTTCTTTTTCTCTTGATTTTTTTCCATTGGCCTCACCAGACATTTTTATCTATTCTCCATTGTTCCCTTATTCATTTTTTTCCTTATTTGCTGCCTGTTTCTTACCCTTTCTTCATTTCCTTTGATATTTCCTTGATATTTTTGTATATTCTTCCTGTTTACTTTTACATTATTCCATTGCTATTTTTTTCTCTTTCATGTCATCTTACCTTTCATCATTGTTTCTATTTGTTTTTCCTTTTGCTTCTCTTTTTTATCGTTATCTTTCCCAATTCTGTTTCTCGCATTCTTCCTTGATTTTACCCTTGTTGTTTTTTATTTTCTTTCCATATTTCCGTTCTAATTTTCTCTTGTAATTTCTCCCTTTTTATTCTACACCTTTTTCTTTCTTTACTCTAATTTTGTTCATTTTTCTATTTGCTTTCCGTCTCCTTTACTCTTTTTTGTCTCTTTCCTTATCGATTTATTTTGTTTTCTTTCACCTTTCTCTTCTTTGTTTTATTTTTCCCTTTTCTCTGCTTTCGTTTGGATTATTCATATTTTTATTTTAGTTTATCTCTTATTGCGTTCCATTTTCTTAATATTCTTTTCTTTTTTTGTTTCCATTTTTTCTTTCGTTTTCGTCCATTTTTTCCTTGTCTCTTTACATTTTATGTAATCTGTTTCTGGTTCCCTTTTTTTTCTTCGGTCATTGATATAGATATTTCATCCTCTGTCTTTTGTTTTTCGTCCCTTGTACCCTTTGTTCTTGGCTCTTGTTTTTGTGCTTATTTTGTATTCCTACTGGACTTTTTTTTTTTACCACGTTCCGTTCTCGTTTCAATTTTATTCCTTTTCCGTTTTCCATATTAAATTTTCTTTTTTCTTGTTCCATTTTATTTCCTTTTCCTTCTTCCCTATTCTCTTCCCTCTTCAAATTTCCTATATTCCATCTTCCCATTCCTATATTGCTTAGTTTTTAAATTATTCCATTCGCCTTAGAAATGCGTTTGCATTATATTCATTCTTCCTTCTTTGCTGTTCTTGTTCCTTATTTCTGTTTTTTATTTTCCCTTTACATTTATCATTTCCCCCTTTTCTTTTACTTATTCGGTTTTCCTTCCCCCTTTTTCTGTATTTTTTTCTCTCTTTTGTGTCCCTTTTTCCTTCTGACCCTTTCTCAATCGCCTTTCTTATTTTTTATTCTGTTCCCTTTTTGTTCTCTTTTTACTTTGACATAGTTCCTTTTTTTCTTTTTCCTCTGTCCTATTGTTTCCCATTTTGTGCTATTTTCTTTTCCTATTTTCCTTTCCTTTGTGCTTTTTCTTCTTTCAATCTCTACCGTTTCTTCCTTTATTTTTTTTATTTACGCCCATTTATGTTCCTTTCAGTTTTTGCTTTCTTCGTTTTTTTGCCTTTTCAATTTCCAGTTTTGCATTTTCTATAGCCTGTTACTGGTTTCCTGTCTTTTTACATCTTTTTGCCTTTCTGATATAGAAACATTTTTCTTAGGCTTTCAGTTTTTGGTATTTTGGGTGCTGTATCCTTTGTTTATAGCTCTTGGTTTTTTCTGCCTATTCCGTATTCCTTCTTGATTTATCCTTCATTGCCATCCTTCGTTCTTTTTTAATTTTATTCCATTTCCCCTTTTCTTTTTTTTTTGTTCTCTTATTTCCTCTTTCTTTGCTCATATAACCATTTTATCTACTTTTTCAAATTCTCCTTTTCTTTTTTCCCAAATCGCATTGTTTTCTTCTTCCTTTTTTTTCCTTTATTTATTTCCTCGTTCTTAATTTTTTGCTTTCGTATTTGATATTCCTTTTCATTGTTTTAAGTCTTCTTTCTTTCCTGCTTCCTGTTTCTGTCTTGGTTTTTCATTTGCGCTTACCTCTATCATTTTCAATATTTCCTCTTGATTCTTTCGTACATTAGCCGGTTTTTTATTTCCTTTGCTTTCTTTTTATCTTCACATTATTCATATCTTTTTTTTCCTTTTTTCTCTGTCATGTCGTTTTCTATTTTTCGTTATTATCTTATTTTATTTTCCTGTTCTAATTTGTTGTTTTCTTTTTACCCGAATCTTCTTTTGTTTTTTTTTCTTTCACTTTTTTACTTGTTTCGTTTTTTAATTTTGCCTTCTATAATTCAGTTATTCTCGTTTCACATTTATGTTAGCCTGTTACTGGTTACCTTTCTTTTTCAGTTTTTGTCTTACCTTTCGTTTCTTTTGAAGCTTTTTCATTAATTTTTTATGTTTCCTTATTCCCTTTTTCTCCCATAATAAAATCGGATGTTGACAAAGCCAGGTCTTCACTGTAATGCTGACGCGGTAAGAGGATCGAATTGCAAACGCCTTACTAGCAGCGAATATAATAAATGTATAGCTTACATCTACACGATAAAATAATGTTATTGACTGGCGCGAAAAGGCTCCACATTGGCAGTATTGTTTTAGAATATTTATTCGTTTGTTAAAATGACAATTAGCAATCGCTTATGTTGTTAACATAATAATATGCAGTTTTCTAGACATAAAACATACACACTATTGTTGAAAATGATAAAAAAAAATCAAGCACATTTTTAGATTCTCGTTTGATTCTTCTGATATTACAAAAATAATTGATTCAGCAACAAAAAATGCACTAACAAAACATTCTTCTGCTGCCCAAAACAAAATAATTTGTTAAATTCAGATTCTCATTTTGCGGACAAACATCAAATGCTAATGCAACTTCAAATTCATCTATAATACACGATTGGTGTTGAAATAACTTGTACTGGATATATTTTTAGATTCGAGTCATTTTGTGATGTAAGTGCGTTTAGTATCTTTTTGTTGAGCCGAGCCACGTTAAAAGAGTGAAGAAAACGTTACTCGAAACCTATGGGAATAAAACCTAGCCCAACAACAATTTATGCAAAAAGGGACATTAGAACAAAGGATTGTTATTTCTATTCTCGCAACACCAGATTTTAAAAATAAATAGATCTCTAGGATATCAGTATAATATCCCGGGTCAAACCGCGCAAGTTCAACAGTGCCCCGGGATCCCGAGTGGTCAGACGACGACTGCTCTGATGAAAATTGTAAATAGTCGTGACTCGAGAGTGATTCCTTGCGGGTTCGATGCTTCGAAACAACTCTAGCGACTTTGCTTATAACCTGTCGATTTCTTGAATTAGATTGTTGCAACAAGATCCTTACAGCAAGAACAGCAACAGTAAATCACTAAACTTTGAACTTTGTTCTCTGCTGTTTGGCCACTCCACTGTGCCTTATGAACTATGAACTGAGGGTCCAAAGTTCTAAATCCGAAATTCGGTATTCGCCAAAACTTAGGTAGTCGATACTGTTGATCTTTAAGTTTGAGAATTAAAATTTAAAATATACCGTCTTTCTGTACTCCATCAAAAGAAAAGTAATTGAACTCATTCAAATTGTTGATCCATAATAATTAATGTGATACTGCGTATGTTTTAATTACAGTCCAGGTCGCGGTCGAGTCTTCCGGGGAACGGCACTCATTCCTTCCGATAGTGTTATATGAATATTTTATTTCAATGAACCACAGAGTACTGTACATATTCTACATTGATTTAAAAAAAATCCAAGTCAAACATCAGAATGTTGATGTGGAAAACAGTTCGATCGAATCGATTTAAACGAAAAGAAAAATTCGCATTTTAATCCTGCTAAATCGCTTGAATACCGGTTTCGATTCGGGCCAAATATTTACAAACGAAACAACCGGAATCGGTAACTGCAACTGCTCCGGAAATATCCCGATTCTCAAATGTCAGACACACGCAGCCGGGATCCGTTTCGTTTCATTCTACCATCGTCGTAAAGATTGGCCCCCTACCGATGCGTTCGAGCAATTTAAGGGAAAAGATTGGCTTCGTGTGAACCTGACTCCTAACCGACTGGGGGTTGTGGGGGGTGGGGACGAAATGCGAAAATCTGTTGCTAATTTACGAGTGGGAGGTTGAAAAAAGAATGCGAAAAGCGAAATGCGATTAATAATCGATTACTGCGGTTTTTTTTCGTTCGATGCAAAAGTAATAGGAAATAAAAATCTCAAGCAGAGATTTTTTTTTACATTTTAACGACATTCAATTAGCTACAGATTACTAAGTAGGGAAAGTTATGAAAATTTAGAGCCAAGCGAGAGCAAGGATGTGAAGTATACAGTTCGGAAAACTAGAAGTGGCAGGGTCATTAGCAACCGGCTTAATACCTTACGGCCTTAACTTTTGTCTTCTGCTGATGGGGGTCGAGCTTAGGTAGCATAACTACGAATCACTCAAGTTAACCAGTATGCTTCCTCTTCACCGTGAGAACCGAAAGAAAATCAAAACGATAATTATTTCGTTTCTCCTGCCAAATCGCTAAACCTTAATTCACTAAACTAGGGTGACCATACGTCCTGGTTTCCCAGGACATGTCCTGGTTTTTCATCGACTGTCCTGGTGTCCTGGGAAGTCGAAGAAAACGCTTGTTTTGTCCTGGTTTTTCTCCTGTAAGCCTAATATATTTCTGTTTATCGAGTCTTCGCTTTATTCACTCTGCTCCAGATCGTAGTTACTGCAACCATAACTGCAACGTATACTCATCCTCACTCGGAGTACGACAAACAAAACTTAATACACTTGAATCTCACAGTTGTACCTTCCGATGGTTTTTTAAATTTCTCAAGAGTGCCGCGTTATTTATCTTTTCAACTTCCTTCTCTTGCACGGAAATTAAAAATAGAAAGAGGCATTCGTATGTACGTAGCATATAAATGAGCTGTCATTTGGTAAGGAAATTTGACATCCAAACAAATCGAACTGATTCCAGTTCTGGACCAAATCATATCGATGAAACGATGATTTCCAGAGCTTTTTTCGGTTTAAATCGTATTTCAATCCGGGACCCGAAGAATTCCCTTTGGTATCTCTGAGAAGGCACATCAACGTTTTGGTGATTCTGCTTCTTCTTAAGTTCTCTTGCTAGTGACATTTTTTCGTCTTTCTCGAAATGTATTCCATAAAAAGGAAAACAGTGAAACATCATCAACTATCGTGGAATAACTACATTGAGCGCTCTCTCGAGCTGGTGATTATGTAATCACTTCAAGGTAAATACCAGTACCTAATCAGTCGCTCTGCTTGTTAACAGTGCAGTGAATCAAACGAACTTTCTAGCTACAGTTTGCTGTGTACATGTACCGTGCCCGTGCGATAAGCAGCGTCGTTGAGCATGACAACGTTCGAATCAAGATACCCTGTACGATCTATACCCGGGTACTACCAATAAATTAATTACAACCATCATGTCGGAATACGTAATTGTGGAATCCGCTAAGTTTGAAACACGGAGGTTTTTTCAACGGTGTTCGTTTCGCGAGAATGTGAGCAACGGAACCAATTCCTTCATACCTGAACTTTCAATACAAAATAACCGTAACTAAATCTCAAATAACGCTGTGCACATATGAAGCACAGATCTCTACGTGCCAGTTCTGTAACAATAATAAACACTACGAGAAACCATGTACACAAACCTCTAACGAAACCATATCAACTACAAGCAAACCCAACACACAGCCCTCATCAACATCAACTAAATCACAAACAACCGGAGTTGCAGCTCAGGCACCTACGAACCTACGCACAGCGTGTCCGATCTTTGTGATGCGCCTACTACTTCCCAATCAAATGCCAGTAGCACCGATAACAAAGGAAATGACAAAGAATTCGGATACACGATCTTGACCCGTAGGCAAAGCCGTAGTGTGACCTTTTGGCGCCCTTGGCGAAGTCTCAGTTTTGCGCTCTTTTGGTGTTAACTTTATCATTCTTTTTAGTTCGACCTTCTAACAATGAGATCGTGTATACATGGAGATGGCTCCGCTCTCCTAAAGCGGTTGCCATAAAGGAATTTGCCAATGCTAGGAGTATTGTCAGCGAATTTGTCGCGATGAACATGAATCCACCCGAAGAAAGGCCTCAGATAAAAAGGTATAAAGAATTTCTCATATACACGTGAATACAACACATCATACATTGTATAACATTAGACTGACACAAACTCGAAAAGCAGGTGTTTCAGTTCGATAACACCAAGCTCTTTCGTGAATTGGGAGGGTCAAAGTAATGTTACAATGCAGTCGTCAATTACCACTTTTATAAGTAATATCCGACTTTCCGTTTAAAAACATAGATTGAACTCGATCGGACCATATTTGAGCTTCTCTCAATAATAATCCGCTAAGTATTGTAAAGATTTTGAAAGAACTAACGTAGACATATTCAACAGAGACAGATATCCCGAAAAGTCGATCAGATAAGTTCAGAATTGTGATATTCTGTCTAAAGCACTACCTAAAGGACTACCGCGTCTAAATCTCCGTTTACAAAGTTGAGATCGACGGCGGGGTCACTAATTCGAAATTGTGCGTGGATCTACTGAAGCACAGGGGTGCCGGTTTCAAGGTCCCTTTGCTTCTTGAATGGAAATCGCACTGGGCGGAACAAAATTCTGTGTCCCTTCAAACTCGTATCGAGTGAACTTTGGTGTTTTATTTCGTCTTCTTCGATAACAATCGCCTGCCTGTTTCGCTTTTGTACCGAGAAACGTGAGGATGGTATGCCTATTAAGAAAGAGTCCATTTGATCTAGTGTTCTTGGAATCTTTTTAAAGACCAGCCAAGCACTCTTACAGAAAAACTAAAAAGAGCTACGCCAGTCACCACGACAAATCATTATGCTCTATTGGAAGAGTATCACCCTGATGACCCCATGTGAGGATCAGTCAGTTAAAACAGCAGTTGGAGTTAAAACCTGACTTATTTTCTCCTCGAGCAAAAATTGAATTAGTTTTTAAACCCTTTGGTATTTACATTCTCTTTTATTTCAGTGTTCAGTTCATTTGAAAATATCACATTATCTTGACTTATTTCATGATTTATCCTCACAAAAATTAAAAAATCCGGTCATGATTTTGGAGCCCCTTTGGGACTGGCGTCCTTGGCAGGGGCCAATCTGGCCGACCGCACGTTACGGATCTGCCCGTAGGTCCCACAAGCAACTCAAAAGAAGTAATCGTGAAAACCTGTACAACATTAACAGCGAGAAGAGCATGACCGAAAACGATAAACCAAGAGAAAGCAGACCAAGTTATAAATCGCGTACACAAAATCCCGTGGATATACAATAAAACTCGATTTATTTTTATTTACACATTGTTAATATAAAAAGATCCACGGCTCAGGTAAGCTAATACATTGAACCGTGTCAAATAAATGAAATAAAAAAGTACCTAATAGACGATTCACATGACTTCCCGCCTGTACGCTGAACAGCGATTAACCTGTCGAGTCTAGCACATACATAACAGGGGGTATGGAATGTGCGCTCAAACTGATATTATTTAGACCAACCTATCCGCCAGTTTTCATTTAACAATCGAAAAATATAGAAATTTGGAACCAACGATAGGTTTTGCAGCTGTTCCGATTCTAGCTCTCAGATCGAGAGATAACGGTTGTTATTGGAGATTACCAGGTATAGCGCAGGGAAGTTACTTGGGACCGTTGATGTTTCTACTTTACGTCAATGACGTGCATTTAGTGCTGAAAACTCCTCGCCGGTTCTGCACATACGATCTCACCATACAACTTTCGCTGAGGGTGGTGTAGTAAGTGCTGCGTGTGTGTAAATCCGAAAAAGTGCTTGGTGATCGAATTCCGACGAAAGACTTGCTGACAGAGCTCTTCCTCCAAGACCGCCAGAACTATTTTACTGTCGAAGCTCTATTTTACTATTTTACTGTCTGTCAAAGGTCTGTCAGACCTCAAAACTTTTTAACTGCCGAAAACATGTGGAGAAGGCCCAGTCGATTGATAGGTAAAAAGGGGTGGCAGTACCCATTCGAATGTCCTGGTTTTTTATTCGTCTAATATGGTCACCATAACTAAACGGATTTGAAAACAGTACAAATAAGTGCATGGAAAGAGGGTATCCTTGTCGAGGTTGCATGGTAAACTAAATTTCTTTTTAACTAAGTAATCCGAAAGTTGACGAAAAACAGTTGACTTCAGTCTAGCATTCCATTTCCTGATCATTTTACCCCCTGGAGGCATCGGTGTCTACTTGAAAATCGCAACGTAACGTGTTTTTTTTTTCTTTTAACCCCTCGGCGTTCGACGAATCCGTCCGGATCCTGCGGATCCGCAATGTCACAGATAGCCGATAGCGAGGTTGATAACATTATCGTTCCCCTTCATGCCTCTTTGTCGTCTTTCTTTGGTGTTCCATCAAAGAAGGCGGATCGAAAGAATTCTACTTCACTTAATTTCTGCATGCTGCGTCACAGCAGCGGATTTTAATTTATTTTCATAACCGGTCCTTCCAAAACTGCGGAAAAGTGCTGTTTCTGAATCAGTTTCTGAAGTGACCGAAATGGTCAAGTTTGATGAAAACACCAAGTCAAACATGAACCGATTTTCACTCAGCCGGGAAAATGAAGCACTTTGAAAGAAAGGAAAAGAAGAAGAAGAAGCAGAAAAAAGTTAACTTTATCATCATTTTTCATACCACACGAGTTGGTACACAGTTTCCGCATCGAAGCAAGCCGAGAAAAAGAGAGTTTCGTTATTTGATTGAAAACACTTTGTAAACATGCACACACACACACACACAGCTCCTACACAGACACGCTTCTAGGCATGCTCTGGAAGTGATGGCACGGAAAGTTGTTAACGGAGCATGCAGCAGAGGGCAACTCTTTAGTATATGGAAAGAAAGCGAGGACCTTTTTTTCTCGTTTTAAATTTGAGCCTAGAGCGGAATGTGTTGTGTGTATCACTCGGGCATATAACGATAGGGTATCATGATGGAGTACAAATATCTCAAGAATGTGTTATAAAAAAAAATACAAATCTTGTAAGATCTTTTCGCAGAAAGGGAACTAAACACTTAATTGTTTTTCATGGATTTTGAGGCTACCAGATGTGATAAAGATATTCAAATTATTTAACAACTTAATCAATTAGTAATGATTTATCGGCATGACAATAAAATAAATAGGATTTGGCAAGCAGTTTGCTGCTGTGTTCTTTAACAGTACACTATATTTTTAAAGAGGAAAAAAACTACAACTGTGACCCTAGCTGAAGACTAGACTAGATAAAGCGAGTTCAAAAATACAATTTCAATGTGTTAAACGCTAGGTTCAATTTTCAATTACGTTTCACCCCACTCACGGAACCATCTTCATGAGGAACATCACGCTCTGGTAGATCATGCTCATTAAACTGGTGAAAGCCTGGGCCGACATGTTGAACAGTCCACCGCAGCTAACGCCCAAATTGTGCCGGGAGTTCATCATCATAACCAGCATCGAGGCGCGGATTTCCCGATATACTCGTTGGTTATTCGCCCGATACCGAAGCCTTTGGGACCAGTCCAGGCCGTACAGGGTGTTGCCGATGAGCGCATTCTGAAGGGAGCGGAAACAAAAACTCTTACTTCACGAAGTCTTCGAACTGAATGTTACTGATTAGCCGATCAGAATCTTCTGTAGAAATTTTTAAAAATGTTGTAAAAAAGGAGCATCCGTTATGTTAGGAGCGGCTCATAACTGCGTCCGATTCGGAGCCGACGAACTAATTATTCTCCGAAGGAGGAATACTTACCGCATCGTTCATGTCATCTGCCAGCAGGCAGAACCAGTAGCAACCGAACAAAACGCTGCTCGCGTACGTAATCAGTATGACAGACTCTGTAACGATGCCCAGTTGTTTGATGTATAACATCGCGACCGCTACCGTAACCAGCTGGCCGTAGAACAGACAGAAGAAGATCTTTCTGTAGAATGGTTTCACGGTATTCAACTGAACCAACAAGTCGCTGTGTCTTGCAGCGGTGGCACACAATTCCCGTTTCAGAACCGCTAGGAACGCTGGCTCTTCGGACACTTCGCGTTCACGCGGCTTTCCCAGTTCTTTGCTGGCCGTTTCCTCAATCTCTCGCTCAACTCGATCGAAAATACCACCAACATCGGCTCCAATAATTTTGAACGTCGCCCAAAATGCCATCATGTAGGTGTTGATAATGGCAATAGCTAGTGCGACCAGCGAGGCTATCAGTAAATTGTTCGTATCGTTCACAAAGTGGACCAACAGCCCAACCAGGTGTCCCTTTCCCTTCAAATTCTCCGGAACCTGGTACACTGGCAGTTTATACATACCCAGCAGATACATCAGCAACTGATCCACCAGGAACGTCGGTATCATGACGAGAAGAATGTTACGAATCAGACGATAGGATTGATCCCGCTCCTTGGTTCGTTGGTTACTGTCCAGACGAACTGCCAGATAGTCGCGAACATCGGTCAGCTCCTTCCGGTAGAATTTCGTTAGTCCAAGAATGCCCAGAACCGTTGTCAGTTCGCTGACATAGGCGAGTTTAAGAAAGCAATCCGTCGATAAATTGTTCCCGGCTAGCTCGACATAGACCCGATCGAGACACAGGAGATACTGTAGAACGATCAGAGCTCGGTAGACTTGGAACAGACACCACAGAAATGGGTTTTTCGTTCGAGTTTGCACTCCTGGACGGAACAAACCAGCAATCATTGAAACAGTCGGTTTGAATATTGAAAACACTCTCTCTCTCTCTTACCTGCTAAAACAAGGGAATATTCCAGCGTACGAAAGTATTCGCTCTCATCGTCGAGCGATTGAACTGCACGGATGGTCCTCTTCCACCAGAAACGGATCCGGTTGGACATTTCGGCGAAGTAACACTTTCGAATCGAAGATGCAGAATGGTGTAAAAAAGACAGCAGTGCCAATATAATATGAGATTACAAGTCGATCTAATTGCGGGATATTGCAGGCGGTTTTGATTTCCATTGTGCGCTTGCAGGGTAATCTCACTAGCAGTGTGATTGAGGGGAGATTGGATTTCTTTGAAATGCGCGCCAATTTGATTTAATTTGATTGAGGATTTTGCTTCGCACAGTAATCAATGTAAACTAAAAAAAACGATTAGGCAAGCAATTTGCAGTTGTGGTTATGAAACAAAATGTGCTTTGTGCAACGAAATATTTCGTACGTACTTCTTACATGCGTTACATGGTAAAAAGTAAAATTAGTTCAGCGAAGAGTTTGGAATTGTTTGAAAGTTGCCCTGAAATTATAGGAACTCTTTGACACTTAGGACTATTTTCAACTTTCTTTCCTGCAGTATGCTGAAATCGGTAGAGCATCTTGTAAATTTATCTCGATTTGCCCGGAAGCTTGTTGAATTCCCAGCAAATTCTTTTGACTTTGCTGAAGGTAGTAAAACGTTTTTGAAGTTCGGATAGCTTCTCTATAGTTTGAGCTATCGCTATAACAGCGTGCAAAGCGTCCCCTTGAAGTCGGAAGAACTTCGTTGCCATTCCGCGATATTCCTATAGAGAACCCCGGATACCTTGTACCTGTGTACCTTTAGGAAGCATTTTCAATTTTCCTGAAACTTGTGCGTGTTCCGGAATGTTCTTAGAACGTCTCGGACTGGCAAAACATTATTTTGAAGGTCGGACTATCGGAGAACTTTCCTGACGTTTGTCGGACTCTCCAGAAATCCGGAACAACGGTAAAAGTCACTTGAGTTTGAAGGACATACCAGAAGCTTCTTTTGTATCCATTTTCCCATTTCACTATATCCATTTGCTCTTCTTTTGGTTTTTTGTTCCCTTTGCTTATTCAATTTGTGTTTAATTTTTATCAATCCAGCAATTATTTATCTTCCGATTTCAATTTTTAATTTTCCATTTTCTATTTTTATTCATTTTAAATTTTTTAATTGTTTTTTTCTCTGTTTTCGTTTTCTTTACTTTCCTATTCCTATAATTTTTACTTTGTTGTCTTTTTTTCCTTATGTCTTTCTTGCTTTCAATTCTCTTCTCATTTTTATTATTATTATTTCTTTTTTTGTGTATTTTTCTTATCTCGTATATCAATTTATCTTGTCTCTTTCGTCATTCATCTGATTGTTTTTTTTTTCATTTTCTGCGTTGCATTCATGGACGTATATTATATTTTTATTTCCCATTTTTTTATCATATTTTCATTTTCTTCTCTACACTTTTGTTTCATTCCCTTTAATTGTTGATTATCGTTTATTCTCTTATGCTTAGATCTTTCTACTTTATCAATTTTCTTTTTGAATTATTGATTTTCCTTTTTAATTTCCTACTCACTGTTTAATGGTTTCGTTTTTCGTTTATATTTCTTCCTAACAATTGCGGTTGTTTCCCACTTCCGTACTTTTTTTTTCCATTTTTCGTTATTAGTTTTCTGTCTTCTTTCGCTTCATACTATACAGTTTTCTTATACCTATACTTTTTTCATTCTCCAGTATGCTGTTTTCTTTTGTCCTTTTCCCCATTTCGCTTATCCGTTGTTTTTTCTTTCTTTTGTCATTGTCCTTTGTCTATTTTGTTTTTCGTTTTTCTCTTTTAATTGTATGTTCTTTCTTCTGCTTTGTTCACTTTGCACATTTTCCTTCTTTTCTTTGCACATTTTTCCTTCTTTTCTTTTTCATTTTTAATATCAGCTTCTTTCTGTTTTCATCCCTTTTCATTTATAACAATTTTAACTTTTTTAACTCTTTGCTGTTTTTTTCGTAATGGTTTTCCTTTTTCACTTCTATTTTTACTCGTTTCATTCGTTCTTCTCCTTTTTTGTTAATTTTTTTGCTTTTCCTTTTCTTTGTTTTCTGGTTTCTTTTTCCTTTTTCAGTTTTTTGTACTTTCCTGTTCATTGTATTCTTATTCTTTTATTTATCCTTTTTCCATCCTTTACTTTTTACTGTCCAATTTCCCTTGTCTTTTTGACATTTTTCTTTTCTTTCTAATATTCTTTAGCACTTTTTGTGCTTCCTTTCTTGTGTTTGCTTTCCTTTTAAGTTTTTTAAATTTTCTGTTTTTTTCTGTTTTTTCATTCCACCTCCATTCTTTCTCCATTCATTTGTTTCTTTCTAGTTGCTTCCTTTGCTGTTCCTATTTTCCTTTTCGTTACTTATTTTTTATCTTTTCGTACCTTGTCTCTTCGGTTTTGTTACCTCTCTATTTCTTCCATTTTCCTTTTTCTTAAGTTCTGCATTTTTATTTATTACTTTGTAATTTTTGCTTTTTACCTTTTGCTGATTGCGGCTTATTTTTCTCCATTTCGTTTTGTTGCTCTCCCTTTTTCTTTCATTTTATATCGCCATTTTTCTTTTTCTTATTTTCCCAATTTCGCCGTTTCCTATTCATGTTTCCTGTTTTTCTCTGCCTTCTTTATATTTTGTCCTAGTTTCTGTACCTCCTTTCCTGTTAATTTTCTTTTCTCTTCTCCTTGCATTTCTCTCGTTTTTTTCTTCTCATTTTTGTTTGTTTTTCAACGTTTTCTTTTTATTTCAATTTCTCAGCCTCCTTCCGATTTCTTTTCTAATGTTTTATTCACCTTTTTTTCCTGTTTTGTTTTCCCTTTTTCTATTCTCATTTCTTCCTTTTTTTTCGTTTCTCTTTCCCTTCCTGTTTTTTTGCTTCTTTCAGTTCGTTAATTCATAAATAGGTCGTTTATCCTACACCGATTTTCTTTTTCATTTTTTTCCGCTCCACGTTATCTTGCCTATATTCACGCTTTCACCTTTCATGTTTTTCCCTGTAGTTTACGGAAGATCGGCCTTTCTCGCTTCTTTTTTTCATACGTTCTTGACGTTCCTATAGCTGCCTTCTTGTTTGTCTTTACTTTGAATTTTCTAGATAAAATTGCGATTTGCTGTTTCCATTTTTTCCTTCCCATTTCACATTTCTAGGCTTATCTTTCCAATTATCCTTCTTTTTGGGGTTTTCCCCTCTTCTTTTCAACCTTTTCGTTCCTTCTTTTTCTTTTCCTTTTTTTGATTGTTCCATGTTTCTTTTTCATTTTAGCCTTCTTCATTCTTTTTACATTTCTTATAAAAGAAATGTATAGAATTCGCTCAAACTTTCAAGATTTTTTCCGAGGCCCGGAGGGCCGAGTCTTATATACCAATCGACTCAGCTCGACGATTTGGGACAATGTCTGTGTGTGTGTGTGTGTGTCTGTGTGTGTGTGTGTATGTAACGGACAAATTCTCATTCGTGTTTCTCAGCAATGGCTGAACCGATCTTATCCAAACCAATTTTAAATCAAAGAACTAAAAAACAGTATGAACGCTATTAATTTGTTTTTGATTCTGATGTTTAGTTTCCAAGATATGAATGTTTGAATGCGTAAAAATGGCGTTTTTTGCAGTTTTTTTAAATTATCTGCCGAAATTGACAGTATAGATTAACAATTTATATGTTTTTAGACAGCTTTAACGAATACCTTTCGAACAAGCTATGAATTGTAGAAATCGGACTATTATCAAAAGAGATATTTAACATTAAATGCGGACGAAAGATTTTTATCATTTTCCATTGCCAGAAATATGACCAAAAACATATAATCTATTATTAACGCCAAAACGGCTTATTTTAGGTCAATAGTATCTTCGGAGAATTTAATGGAGGTAATATGGCCTTTCTTCTGGAATTGTGCTTTTGCTGATTAATCCCCCTATGAGTGATATATTTTCACAAATTTTCTTGGAAGTGATTATATCGAAATGATGTCTTCAGCAAATTTGTAGCTCTTCCTTTTGCAAATAACTTTACTGAAGACTTCAAATATCTATTTTGAATACTTTAAAAGTTATGGGTTGTTGTTTGTTGATTACTCTTTGTCGCCCATTTATTGTTCAATATAGTAATAATCCATTGAAATAAGCCAGACAGTATTTCGATAAAACGAATTTTGTATTTCATTTTTGTATCTACAACCGCTAGAAATAATCACCGAACACTTCCAAGTTGTCTGGAAGGAACTTGATACCTTATCAGTACAAAAATGTTCATTTGTGCGAACCTTCTGACTGCAATTTTTCTGACTTATAACCATCGGATCGATCTGAAACATATCGGAAAATGAAAAGCGAAATAAATAACTCCAAGCAACGGCGTAGCCAAGAGAAGGTTTTGGGATTTAACACCGTACAACACCCCCCCACACAACACCCAAAAAAAATATTGGATTGAAGTTGAAAATTTATTGATGCAGACTGATTTAATTCAATATTACAATAACAATTATCTGATCCGTGGATTGATAACCTGTTGTTGTTAACATCATTAGGACTTTTGATAAATTGTCGGAATGGGGTCCTGATATGTTACTGATCTATTGGTTTTGATTTCACAGTTGTCTAATTGCATCAATATCAAATTCCTGCCTGAAAACATTCCAATAGAAAATTCCAGAGTTCTGTAATCAATCATAATCCTCAGATTTATTTTTAAATTGATCTCGTTTTTGTAGAAATGTATTGTAATAAGGGTCTTTATTTAATAGGAAGCGAAGTTAAAATTGATTTAATGTCTATGAAACATAGAACTGCTCACCAAAAAAATGCATAACTTTCAACATTTGCCAAAAATGTTTTTGCCTTTCTCATTCACTCTAAAATTCGTCAATCTAATCCCGACCCGGAGGACCGAGTGTCATATGCCAATCGACTGAGTTCGTCGAGATCGGAAAATGTCTGTGTGTGTATGTATGTGTGTATGTGGAAAAAAATGTGACCTCAGTTTCTCAGAGATGGCTGGACCGATTTACACAAAGTTAGTCTCAAATGAAAGGTACAACCTTCCCATCGGCTGCTATTGAATTTCTTATTGATTGGACTTCCGGTTCCGGAGTTACGAGTTGAAGAGTGCAATCACACCGCAAATTCTCATATAAACTGAAATGAAAAATTTTCAAAATCAAATTTGTATATTCGATGCCAAATGACTTTAAAATGCATGAAACATTGAGATGTTTCACAAAAATTGACTTCTTTGGACTTTGGTACATTTTTGCCTTTCTCATATAGAAAGGTTATGCAATCACTCTAAAAATCGTCAATCATACCGGCCCGGAGGGAGTATGCAGTGAGGAGTTGCTACTTTGAAATTAAAACTAGTTTAAAATTTCTAAACAAGTTGAAAATTTTCAGCAGGACCTGGACCTCCCGGATCTTTCTCCATGATCCACCGCTGGTTTCAAGCGATGTTTCAGTATCACATAGTATCTCAAGATCGTGGCTGTCGATCCATTGTATGTATGTGCAAATCGTACTGAACATGTAATATTCATTTCCACCATTGTATTGAGCATAACCAGACATGGAATCGTAGTCTGGGCAAATGAGACAAGCACAATTGCACCACTAGGTGGATTAAAACAGGTTTTTATTTTGGAAATGCGTCGAGTTGAGACGAAAACGTAATATGAATAATAACGAGGATAACACTTTCCGAATGTAGAGAGAAATTTATGAAAAATGACGATTTCCATTCGACTCTAGCAGGTTCTGATCGATTTTGATGAGCATATGATTTTTGTTGTATGACCAATTGTATGTATAGGTCAAATGTTTAAAATCAGTAATTTAAGGTCAAGATAGCATCATTTTGAAACCGCCAACTTCGGAGGTTTAGTATCTTCGATGAGTTTTACAAACGTTAAACAGCGCATCATTTGATAAAATAATTTTGACGGTATATCGTCCAAGAAGTATTTATGGTGATTTTTCTCAGGTTAATATTCATGACTACAATAAAGTCTCAATAAATTCGCTAGACACGAACTCTGTTACTATTTTCTGAAAAATTAATTCTGCATAATTTTAAAACATCAAAAATTACGGTTTCGGAATTATGCCGTTTGGACAGTATGATCGATTTTCACCAAACTCCCGCCAAACCGAATTTCTGGCTACGCTGCTCACTTCAAGTAAGTAGAAACAAAGTCGTTCTACACTCGTTCACAAGAAACTTCTTCGAATGCTGAATATCTATTATAATACATTGACACCCCAATTGTATCAGCCAAATATGAATTGCCAAATATGATTTTTTTATTGCATCGAACTACAACAATTTTTAGGTAGCTTTCAAGAGGTTATTTTATAGACTTCTTCCAAAATTTGGCGAACCTATTCCAATTCGTATACCAATTAATTGGTATACTTAAGGGTTTATATGTTGCAGATAGAGAAAATACTGAAATTTTCAGCTTTTTTCCTACACAATATTACGAAAGCTTATTAAACAATTTTTCCTAATAAGTTTGTGAAAATTATAAACTATTTGAAATTTTTTAATAGTTTAATTTTTTATTTAACCGTGATTTTTTAATAAATAGTGACCATCACTTCACAACGTAGTCTATTTTTCGTGGCTTGCGGTGAGCACGATTTCTCGAATTGCTGAACTAAAAATTATGGAATAGAAATTTATAGTATTATTTACAGAGTAAACTCGCCGCGCAGATAGATCTGAATTAGACCCACTGGTGCCCTAAGACGATTTCGCTAGATTTTCAGAGCACTGTACACCCAGTGCATTAACGCAAGTGACGGAAGGCTATCGAAAAGTTTCATGAAAATGAAAATTCCAGTAATGATGATGATTTCCCCAAACGGTTCGTTTTCGAGAGGTTTTTATTTGTTCTTTGGCATTAGGATTAGCGGTAATAATTCAAATCAAGGATACTACTGGGAAGTCACCTTTAGAAAAAGTCGATGTCGAAGTAAAATTTGGAACTATGCACGCATGCACTTCAGAGATAACGTGATATCAGGAGCTGCGATTTCATTTCAACGCTTTTTTTTGTGAAAAGGGCGATACTCACAAATGTAAACATAAGGCTTTTTTCATACATACGAATGATAAATAAATAACCCCTTTAGGAAAAGTCAGTTTTCCCACCACAATTTAGATATTTTTTTAACAGAGCATTAACAATAATTCGTTGGAATGTCTATTTTATGGGCCATTTTTTCGCTTTCCCATTGATTTGGTTTGAGATTTCTAGCACTGATGTTGTCCTATGCTGATTTGAGCGATTCTCTGAGTCCTGCCACTATCCCATGTAGTATGTGTTATCAAAAACATCGCGAAACATCAAGTTCTAAATGTTCTCAAACGATATAATATCCGAAGAGAGTGATAAGAGTTATAAGAAATGTCTCATCACACTGTTAGGTGGATTAAGAGCGTTTTTCGTTTTTCGTCAGTTTTCTTTTTGGGTCATTCCATGCGAAGTGATCAAGGCACGTGTAATCGACCTTCACGGATTGGAGGAATTGTTCATCTAGGGCCAATATATAAAAACCCAATTTTTTGTGACAGTTGAACCACCCCTCGGGTCATGGGAGCACCCTCCGTTTTGGCAAATTGCCAAAACCCTTGATTTTCTTTTGACCATATCTCCGGTTCCATTTACTCTAGAATCAAACCGTAAGATGGCTTTTGAAGGAAAGTGTTCAAGAAATCTAGAAAAAATATAACTTTTTGCCGGCAGTGATGCCAACTATGCGATTTTTTCAGTTAAATATTAAAAGCTGATTTTTCTCTGAATACATATATTTTAATTTTGCCATCGCGTTCCTCCGACATTTTTACATAAAAAACACTTATCGTCCCAATATAATATAAGCGCATCCTGAGATACACTGTTTTAAAGAGAAAAAACCGCAATTTCCCATATAAAATCGCAAGCGCACAACACTAAAAAACCAACTTGAGTATTCTGAGTTCCAGCATAATTTTTCGTGAAGTAGACGAGAAATGATGAAAAACTACGTTTTTGGTTAGCTTCTAGAAGATCAAGGTCGATTTTTATGACCGTTTGAAGATTTTCTCAATTTTGGACAATAAAAATGGATTTTTATATGAGAAAATCGGAGTTTTTCCCTTCAAAACGGTATATCTCAGGATGCGCTCATATTATATTGGAATGATAAGTGTTTTTTATGTAAAAATGTCTGAGGAACGCGATGGCATTAAAATTCTCAAATTTGAAACATATGTATTGAGAGAAAGATTAACTTTTAATATTTAACTGAACAAATCGCATAGTTGGCAGCACTGTCGGCAAAAAATAATATTTTTTTCTAGACTCCTTGAACAATTTTCTTAAAAAGCCATCTTGTGGTTTGATTCTAGAGTAAACAGAACCGGAGATATGATCAAAAGAAAATCAAGGGTTTTGACAATTTGCCAAAACGGGGGGTGCTCCCATGACCCGAGGGGTGGTTCAATTGACACAAAAATTTGGGTTTTTATATATTGGCCCTAGATGAACAATTCCTCCAAATTTGGTTCAAATCCGTTAAGGTCGATTTCAAGTTTGCATCTTCTTTTGATCACTTCGCGTGGAATGACCCTTTTACTATTTTTCTTTTCATAGTCATTTTGTTTTTCATATTTCTTCATCTTTGTTTTAGGTTTGTTCTCTTTTTTTCTTTTTCCGTTTCTCTTGAATTTTGTAAGCTTTTTATATTTTTCATCTAATTTCTTTTTCTTTTTGTTTTTCCGTTTATCATTTTAGCTTTTTACCTTTCTTCTCCTTTATGTCTCCAAATCCTTTTCCTTTATTTTATTTAATTCTGTCTTTTTCAGTCTCTTCTTCCTTGTCCCATTATTCTTTTTCTGTTTTTCTTATCTATTTTCTTTTGCATTTCTTCTTGAACCTATGTTTTTTTTCTTCTTTTACTTGTCTCTTTTTATTGCTTTAATTTTCTTCTTCCCTCCTCAATATCGTTTTCTCTATTTCTGTCTCCTTTCTTCCTCTCCGCAGATATCTGTTCTTTCTTGCATTTCCTATTTTTCTTCTCTGTTTATTTTTTCTCTTTGGCTTTTTTCGCTTGTTTCTCTCGGTTCCTTCCTTTCCTTTTTATTTGGCTTGTTCCTTAATTTTTTTCTCTTATTCTTTAATCCAATTTTCTAACTTCTTTTTTATTTTCCAAATTCTTTACTCGTTTCTTTTCTACTTTTCTATTGCCTCCTTTTACATCTGTTTCCCCCCTGCTTCATATTTGTTTTTTTTTCTCTTTATTCTTAACTTTACTTATTTTTACTTACTTTAGCCCAGTTTCGTTTTCTCTTTCTCCATGTTCCTTTTCTCCTTCGTTCAGTTTTTTTTTCTATTTTTTCCGCTGTCCTCTTGGCCTTTTTGAGGTTATTTTCCCTTTTTTCTGGTAGCTCTTTCCTTTCACTTCGTAGCTTTTTCTTTGTTGTTTTTTTGTTTAATTTTTGTTGTTTCTTTCGTTTTGGTATTTCGTAATTTATTCTTAAATGTTTTAGTGTTTCTCTTTCATCTATTTTCAATTTCTTTAGTCTATTTCTCATTGTTTTCCTTACAATGCTTATCCTAATTTCTGTCTTTCTATTGTTTTATTGTTTATTATTTTTCGATTTTGTTTTTATTTTTAATCCTGGTCATATTCATTTCTACTTGTCGTCTTCTTCGTCTTGACTGTAGTTTACATCATTTTCACTTCGCTCGTTCATATTTTTCATTTTGTTCTTTTTTCTACTTTTTCGGACCACTTTTTTCGTATCCTGGTTTTGTTTTTTCTCCTATTTTTCGTTTATAGATTTGTTTTTCGTTTCTTTTTGCTTTTATCAGCGATTTTTTTTCTTTTCATTTTTTCTCTACAAAAGTTTCGATTTACTTTAAACTTTCTCCCATTTTTTTTTTTCATTTTCCTACTGTTTGTCTCAAATTCCTAGTGCATTTCCTATCTTTTTCCTTCTTTTCGTTATCCTATTTTCCCTCCATTTTCTTTTTTTGTTTTCCTTTATTTTTTCCTAATTCTTGTATTATTTGGATCCTATCCTTTCTTTCTTTTCCCTTTAATTTTTTTTCTTTTTCCCTCGTTTTGCTTTCTATCTTTTTTATTCATTTCTGCTTTTTCTTGCATTTTTTAATTTGTTTTCTTACCTTTTTTTTAGTTTGCTATGTTTTGTCATACATCTTCTTTTGCCCTTTCATTTATCATCATTTTTTTCTTTCTTTTTTCCATATGTATGCCTGTGTTGAATTTTCAGTTTCTTTTTGTTTAGTTTTATCTATATTGTGTTTCGTTTTTTGCATCTTCTCTTGTTTTGATGTTTTTCCTTTTTTGCTTACCATTCCTTTATATCGCATTTTCTGTATCTACCCTATATTGTATTCGTTAAGATTTCATAGAATTTCCGTCCCTCTATCTAGTTTATTTACATCTCCCAATTGAATTTCTCTCTTCTATTGTTTCTGTTCTTTGCTCTCTTTTGCATATTTATTTTTTCTTTTTTGTTCATTCGGCCATTTTATTTTTAGCCTCTAATGTTTCTCTTTCGTTTTTCATTTTTAACAAGATCATTTTTTGTATTCCACATTTCCTTTCATTTGTTTCCATTTTTTGTTATATTTTTTATCTTTTCCTTTTTATTTTCAATTTCTTTCTTTTCTTCTATTTTATTTTGGCTCATTATTTTGGTTCTGTTTGCTTTTACTTCTATTTGTATTTCTGCAAACGTTTATTGCTTTTATTTCCTTGTCTCTATTGTTCCCGTCTTAATTTTTACCTTCATTCTTTTCTTTTCTTTTTTTTTATTTCGATTATAGAGGTTTTAACCTTAAGGTCATTCGCCTCTTCGGGTTAGAAAAATCTCTTAAGAAAAATTTCTAACCCTATGTGCGGGGTCGGGAATCGAACCCAGGTGCGCTGCGTACAAGGCAATCGATTTACCAACTACGCTACGCCCACCACTTTATTTTCTGTTGCCTTCTCTTTTTTTGTTATCTTCTGTTGTTTTTTTTTTCCAATTCCTTTCTTATGGTTCATATCTCCTTATTTCTCTTAACGTTTTCTTTCTTTTTCATTTTCTCCCGTTTTGATCACTCACTTTATGTTTCCATAATCTTTTTTATTTCCTTCATGATTTCTTTTCCATTTCCTTATCCTTCTGCCTTCCTTCATTCTTTCTCTTTTCTTTTACCCACTTTTTTAACTTTTTATCTACTTATTTTAGTTTGCTTGATTTTATATACATCGTGTTTCTCTCACTTGCTTTGTTCATTTTGTGCTTTTTCCATGGTTATGCTTTACCGCTTTTTTGCATTCGCTTTATTCCTGAAGTTTTCAAGAATTCTGCCATTCTCGCTACTTTCGTTTATGTTTTTTAAATTTTATTTGTCGACATTCTTGATTATCTGCTTTTTTTCATTTTTCCTTTTCTCTTTCCTCTTTCACTTTTTCGTTTTTGTCTTTCTGGTCCGTTTTTTCCTTTTTGCATCGTCTCCTTCCCTTTTTGAATTTTAATTATTCTTTTTTTACTTCTTTTTTGTTTCTCTTCTTTCCTATTTTCTTTTAACTTTTATGTTCTTAATTCCCTCTCGCAGGTTGATGGGATTGACGGTATTGTAAACATCATCAAGCCACAATATATTCAATAGAGTTATCTAAATATAAGGACCCGTCATGAATCGGGATCGTCCGGAAGTATCTATCCTCGGTACAAACAATCTAGGTCCTTGTTAATTATTAAAAAAATAATAAAATTGAAAAATAACTACCATATCCACTAGACAAAACGTTCCATGGCGACATGACCGGAAACTCTAGGGATATGGGGTAACTCTCTCTCCCTGTCAGAATGTGATCCGTACACCGAAAACTAAAGATCAGAATGACGGTCCGCGAATATATGAATCGCCGCAGGGTTTCAAAATCGAATTTATACACGCGAAGTCACATACACGCGAAGTCACATACACGCGAGCACACGCGACAAACACGTCAACATACGAACGCTTAAGCCCTTCGCGATCATCTACGCACACCTATGCCCGCGATCGCGTAAACTTGATAACACTGCGGCAATTGTGTGAACGTTTTAGTACTTACGAAGTTACAAACGCGATCTCAAACGCCAACCCGCAAATGCGCGATCATGAATCGGTCACGTCCGGAAATCTTTAACCTTCATTCTAGCAATTTAGGTCCATACATTCAGTTGGACCAATCAAAAAAAAAATAAAGCTCATATCCACTAGACCACGCGTTCTACGACGACATGATTGGGAACTCTAATGATATGGAAGAACCCATTTCCTTCTGGAATCTGAACCGTACACAAAAAATTAAGTATCAGAATCACGGTCCGCGCGCGATCATTCTAGAACACACGCGAATATTCGAAAGGCACACGGTTATGAAATAGAATTTATGCACGCGAAGTTACACGTTAGCACACGCGACATACAAACGCACACGCGATCGAGCACATTAACGTACAAATGTTCGAGCCTTTCGCGATGATACACGCGATTCCGAGTCCCTACGCCCGCACATGCCTGAACCGTACAATGAATATCACATTCAGAATCACGGCCCGCTACAATTGGCCTATTGCAGTGTTTTATTGGGCGACATTGCCTGTCTCGTCTGCAAATTGTAGTATGTGATTCTGACGGGGAGCCCTTCCGAGAACCTAGCTCTACAGCTCCAGTAGCTCTCGACAACTCTCGAAAAAAAAAAAAACTTTTATGTTCTTAATTTCTTATTTCCTTCTCTTTTGTGTGCTCCATTTTCCTTTTTCTTTAAGGCTTCCTTTTTTCAGCCTTTCGTATTTCTTTTTCTTTTTCGTCAGTTTTCCTTCCGCCATTTCTCTCTACTTTTGCTTTTCTTCATTTTTTTTTAATTTTTTTCCGTTTTCTCTAAAATTAATATTGTTCATTGTTTTATCTTGTCTCTTTATCTCTTATAGTTTTTTGCTTTATCCATTTTAGTCTTTTACCTTTCCTTCCCAATTATTCTTCCTTATTTTCTTTTAATATTCCTTTTTGTCTTTGCTCCCTGTTTCCGTTCTCTTTTTCTTTCATTTGCTTGCTCTTTCCTTTTTTGTTCTGTTCTGTTGTTTTTTTTTAGTTCCTGCTGTCTATTCCATTTTCATTTTTTATTCTCGCTTTTTGCTTTCACCTTCCCGTTTTTTTTTCTTTCGTCTTTTAATTTTATTTTCTGAAAAGTAGAAACTATGAATCAAATGCCGTTTGGACAAAAGTTTTTCGCATTTCAATGTAAATTTAATAAGTGGACACTGGAATCAGTGCTAATTCTATACTTCAACACAAGAACAGTAATCGAAGCGTGCAGATTATTTAAACCAAAGGTATTAATTTGGCATTGCTTGTTTGTTTGAACTATGATGCCGTAGAGGGGTCAGTTTTGTATTAAGTGTGAAAATTAATGGGAACCATATGCAGTTCTTCTGACGGTCGCGTACCATTCGATAGTGAATGATGAATATTTTAGTTTATTTAACTACAGAGCAGCGGCAAAAGTGTTCCACTTGTTATTAGTTTCAAGCTATGCATTAAAATTTGGACTCAGTGAGAAAGGTGTTTGATGCGGAACTTGCAAATGTCGTTTACGTCATAGTCAGCTGAATACTGCATTGCAGAATGGTTCAAGAAGCATGAGCAATAATAGACATTGTAGTAATATATTTTGGGGCAAATGAAAATCAGAAGTAAATAGCTTGAATACGTTTCTACAAAATATTTGTTTTTTTTTTTTGAAATTTAAAAAGTTTGCAATTATTGGCACCGGTTTGTTGAAGCTAAACGTACGATTTGCAGAGCTCACGGCTTCTAGCAACGCTTCGCACGCGGAGGTAAAACTTATGTACTACCTATGTATTTCGGATGATATTGCGCATTATTGGCTGAGATATCAATGACTAAGTGGGTACCGAATTTTAACCAGATAAATTGAACTCCGCTGTCAAAATTTGAAATTTTTGTAAACTTAATCGCAGAAATATTTTATTTGCTCATTACTGAAGCCTATATAATTTTAAAATTTCCAACTACAATTTCCAATTGCTGTTCTTTCCGCTCACGGCACCATGTTCATCAGGAACATCACGCTCTGGTAGATCAAGTTCATTAAACTGGTGAAAGCCTGGGCCGACATGTTGAACAGCCCGCCGCAGCTGATGCCTAAATTGTGCCGGGAGTTGATCATCATAGTCAGCATCGAGGCGCGGATCTCCCGGTATTCTCGCTGTCCTTCCACCCGGTACCGCAACCGGTGAGGCCAGTCCAGGCCGTACAGGGCGTCACCGATGAGCTCGTTCTGTTAGAACAGAAATTAAAACTATCATACTTGTGTACTGTATTGTATTGTACCTATACCTTCGAGAGCTTCTCAAATTTAGATACCCATTGCCGATCATGAATTTTCTGATCAGAAGTTAGCTTCTGTAAAAATTGGTATTGATATCGCAACAAATGGAAATTGAAGGAGCATCCGTTTCTGATTTAAGGAGCGGCTCATAACTACGTCCGACTCGGAGTCGGCAAACTAATTATTATTCGAAAGAGGGATACTTACGGCATCGTTCATATCATCTGCCAGCAGGCAGAACCAGTAGCAACCGAACAAAACGGTGCACGCGTACATAGTCAAAATTACAGACTCTGTAACTATGCCCAGTAGTTTGATGTAGAACAGAACGGTCGCTATCGTCACCAGTTGACCGTAGAACAGACAGAAGAAGATGGTTCTGAAGAATGGTTTCACGGCATTCAACTGAACCAACAAGTCGCTGTGTCTTTCAGCGAAGACACACAATTCTCGCTTCAGAATGACTAGCAAGTTCAGCTCTTTGAACATTTCAAATTCACTCGAATTTCCCGTCAGCCGTTGATCGTTGCTGACCGTTTCCTCAATCTCTCGATCAACTCGATCGAAAATGCCGACCAAATCGGTGGCAATGTTTTTCATCTCGGTCTGGAACGACATCATGTAGCTGTTAACGATGGCGATGACCGCTGAGAACAATATCGATATGAATAAAGTGTTTGTATCGTTCACGAAGTGAACCAACAGCTTTGTCAAGAGTGCCTTTCCCCTTAAATTCTCCGGAATTATGTACACTGGCAGGTTATACAAGCCCAACAGATACATCGCTAGTTGACCAACTAGGAACATCGGTTGCATCAAGACAAGAATATTGCGAATCAGACGATAGGACTGATCCCGTTCCTTCGATCGGTTACTGTCCAAACAGATTTTCAGATAGTTTCGGACATCGGTCAGCTCCTTCAGGTAGAGTCGAATTATTCCAACAATGCTCAGCATCGTCGTCAGCTCGCCAATATAGGCTAGCTTAATGAAGAAATCCGTTGAAAAGTTTTCGCCAGCCAGTTCGATATAGATACGATCCACACATATGCAAAACTGTAAAACGATCATGACTTGGTAGATGCGGAAAAGGAATCGTAAAAATGGATTTTCTGTTCGAGTTTGGATTCCTGGTAGGAAAAAAAAAACGACTCTCAATCGAAGTAATCCGTTTGAAAATAAAAACACCCACTTACCTCCCAAAACCAAGGAATATTCCATCGGACGAAAGTATTGGCTCTCATCGTCGAGCGATTGGACTGCACGGATGGTCCTCTTCCACCACAAACTGATCCGGAGGAACATTTCGGCGAAGCAACACTTTCGGATTCAACGTGCAGAATGGCACAAACAATATCACTGCTAGTATTATAAGAGATTGCAAAGCTTCGCAGAAAATTGATCTAATTGCAGGACTGCAGACGGCTTTGATTCCCATCGTGACAACTGATGCAGTGCGATCTCACTAGCAGTGTTTTTTTTTGGGGGGAACACGATTACACAAATCGGAGACATTATCAGCGCTCAGAGCACGATACTGACGTACGATGACCAGATCCCCACGTGCCGGTTTTGTAATCTGAAGAAACACTGCCACAAATCAAACGTTCCGTTACAATCCGATCTACTGTAATGTGACCATGAATAGATTACTCAAAATATTACAAGGAGTCATTTCTCTCTCTCTTTCTCTCTCTCTCGATTATCTATGTCCTGTATTGTTCTTTTCTTCTTTTTACCTTTTCTTTTTTTTTTCCTTTTATGTTCATTCGTCCATTTTGTCTTCATCCTGTATTGGGACTTAAAAAGTTCAACAAAAGAAAAGTAACCAAAGCCTGCAAATTTTTCAAACCGAAGGTATTAATTTGGAATTGCTTATTTGTTTGAACTACGTTGCCGCCGAGAGGTCAGTTTTGTGTTATGTCTGAAAAACTAAGAATAAAGAAAGCATATCCAGTACTACTGGCTGTCGGTTATTCCACGCGATAGTGCTGATGAATGTTTTAACCTAGTTAACTACAAAGCACTCGTACATACTTTCCACCTATTATCAGTTCCAATTCAATCATTAAAATCTGGCAGCAGTAAAGAGCTGAGTTGAAGTGCGAAAGGTTTTTCGATCCGCAACGAGTAACTAAATTGACGAAACGTGTCAACTTGCAAGTGCAGAGTCTTTTGTGTAATTGTCCGCTAAATAATGCTTTACAAAATGACGCAAGAAACGTAAACAATTATGGACATATTGTGAATGCGTTCCTATGAAATTTTTGTGTTGTTTTTTTTTTTGAAAATTTTCAAAATTTGCAATTATTGGCACCGGTTTGTTAACAGGAAACATCGACAGACTCTGTTTAGAACATTACTAAAAGATGGTTGAAGTGAAACGTGCTCAACAAGAATTGAAAAAATCTAGCCAACTAGATAGGAACAAATTCTGTCAATTTCATATCAGAATTAATGAATCTATTCAACTGTCTAATTAGGCAACCCAATTTTTGAACGAACAGGAAGCGTGCTCGTCTTCATCGGCCTTTGATTCTGTATTGGTGCTGGTGGTAGTTGGTTGGAGGTACTAAGAGCAATCGTTGTTACTGTGCATTCTGTACTGACTGAGATGTAAAATGCATCATTTATTGAATGGCTTTCGTTTGGCTGCGCAACCAGAGGTAGCGATACTGTATTGCTTGTGCTGTGGATAAGCAACAACGTGGTAGATATAATTGTTTAGCTTTAGCTCTTTCTTTTGTACTAACTTTCACAGTTATTTGCTGGCTTAAGATTACTTTCCCGAGAGCGCCGAGTTAGACAATGAGTAAAGAATGCTTTCAAATGCCACGAAAACTTATTGAATATTTAGAAAAAATTCGACACTCTACCACGCCCTGTCGTCACATATCAACACAAAATTCAAAACTAGGTTTTCGTTTTCCTTTGGCCTTTTCTCTTTTCGATTTTATTTATCTGATTTCCCATTTCATCTTTCTTTTTGGCTTGTTGCTTTTTTCTGTTTTTGGCATTCTCGTTTTCTTTCTTCTACCAATTTTTTTTCTACCACCAATTTCCGCTTTCGTTTATTCATTTTACTTTTTCTCATTCGTAATACTTTCCTTTATTTCTTGACCTTTTTTCTTGTTTCCTTTAGGTTTCTTTCAGTTACTTTGCTCCCTTACCCCTTCTAGTTTGTTCTATGCTTCTTTCTCATTATATGCTTTTTCAGAGTTCTCTTTTCCCTTTTTTTTTTTCTGATTCTATAGCCAATTTTCAATTTCCCTATTTCTCGTCCTTTGTTTTTTTGATACTTGTTACTTTCTCTTTTTTTTTGAAATCTGTCTTTGCATTGCCTTTTTTTTTACTTCTCTTATTTTCTTCTCTCTCTTTTGTCTGCTTCTTTTTTTGCATTCCTGCTGGTACCCTTTAACTTTTCAGCTTCCTGATTTTCCATTTTCGACTTTTGCTCTTATTTTGTTCTTTTGTCATTATCTACTTTTTTGATATTCTCCTTTTCCCTCTCCTTAATCTTCTTGTTCCCCTTCTTAATTTATCTTTTTAATCCTTAAATTTTAATTTTCAATTTTTTCCTGACCTCTTTCTTTGTTTCTTTTGCTTTTGCCTTCATCATTCTCTTTTCTCTTTCTGCTTTTCTTTCTTTCGCTTTGAAGTTTCCCATTTTCTTATAGCTTTCTTCGGCTTCTATTTTTTTAATCTATTCATTATTCTTTTCACGTACTAGCGTAATCCAATTTCATTCCCTCTTTTTTCATTTGGCCAATCGATTTATATTTGGATGATTCCATTTGCCTTTATCATTGGTCCTGTTTTCTTTTCATTTTTCTTTGGGTCCATTATCTTTTTTCTGCTTTCTTTTCCATATTCTTCTCTTAATTTCCCTCTAATTTTAGTGCTATTTGTACTTACGGTATATTTCTTCCCCTTTCCTTACATCGTTTTCTCCTTCCTATTTCTTATTTCCACTTCTATTCGTGCTTCTTTATTTCGCCTTTTCTTTTTTCTTTTTCTGCTTGTCACACAATATTTCTTTTTCGTTCTTGCATCTCTTTTTTCTGATTTTTTTCATCTCCATGTTCTGTATTTTTAATATTTCATTCACTACTTTTTTGCTTCTTTCCCCTCCTTAGTTCTAGTTTATTGTTATTTTGTATTCTTTCTCTTTTCTTTTTTGTTAATTTTTCATTGATTTTTATCTGTATTTTGTAAATTGCCATCTTTCTATTATATTCCTTTCTTTCATTATTTCTTTTTTCTTGTTTAGCATCTTCATTTTCCCTTTTTTTCATTCGTACATTTTTATATATGCTATATATTGTTTTCTTCTGTTCTTCATATTTCATATATGAAACTTCATATTTCATTTACTTGGGTGTCCATTTTTTGCCATATTTTTCATTTTGCTCTTTTCTTTTACTGTATTTCCTTACTTTTTTCGCTTTGTCTTGATATTTGCATTTTTTTCTTTAGATTTCTGGATTCATTTTTTTTTTAATTTTGTGGCCTTCCGGTTCTCATTGATCTTGTTTTGCCTTTTTTGTTCTTTCCTTCTTCTTTTTTTGTTATGCTGCGTTCCTTCGCCCTTTATTTTTTTCCTTCATGCTGTCGTTTCATTTTTTTTTTTTGCTTGCTCGTTTTTTCTCATTTTTCTTTCTTTTTATTTTTTGCTGTTTTGGCCTTTCTTTCTTGATTCTTTTACGCTTGCATTTTTTTAATTCTCCGTTTTAGTTTTATCATTTTCTTTTTGTCGTTTTTTCTTTTCCTGTTTTCTCTTCCCTTTTCCGTTTCTTTCTTCTTTTTTTATTTTTATTTTTATTTCCTTCATCATTTTTTTCACCGTTCCTCTGTACTTTTCCTTGTCCAATTTTCTTTATTTTTCCTCTTCTCATCCTGCTTTTATTTTATTTTTTTTTCATTTTTTTCGTTGTTCTATTGTCCATTAGCCTATCTTTGTTTCCACTATCATTTATTCGTTTTTTGTTTCTTCTGTTTTTCCCTTCTTTATTTTTACTAGTTTTCTCCTCTAAAAAGGACAAAAGAAACCAGACGCTCTTTTGTCCTGTTTCCTTTCCTTCGTCCATTTTTTCATTCCCATTTACCGGGTTCCCGTTTCCTTTTGCCTGTTCTATTCTTTTTATCTCATTTTTGTTATTTTCCTTTATTTTTTTTATTTGTTTTCTTCCTCTCTCTCATTAGTATGGTTTCTTCATCCTCTTGCTATTTTCCAGTATCCTTTTTCTTTTCCTCGTTCTGGTTTTCTCCATTTTATATTGTCCTTATTGTATCTTTTAGTTTTGCGTTCATCCTTTCTTTTGTTTCTCCTTGATCGATGTTCATCAAAGCAAATACAGGAAAGTGATACGAATCTAATGCTGCCTCGTTGGTTGTTTACTGTAGGGCTGCCAGGTTAACCAACGCGAAGATCCCAAAGTTTAGCTTAGAGTGAGACGAAATTTTTCAGAATCCTAGCGCTGAACTGTTTCATGTATCTAAAGAAAAAGAAACACTTGGCTGCTGAATAAAGCGGTTGAAGCAATAATTCAATGTTAAAGGAAAATGAGAAAAGTAAGAGCAAAATGAAAAGGGAAAACGAGAAAAAGGATAAAAAGCAAGGAAAATGGAGGAAAAAAACAAAGCAAAAAGTGAAATATTAAAGCAGAGAGGAGTAAGGTAGATGAAAACAGAAAAAAGTAAAAGAAAACAAACATGAAAAAAGTTGAAACGAATAAAAATAAAACGGGAATGTCAAAGGAAACGAGAAAATTAAAAAAGTAATAGAAAAATTAAGAATGTGATAGAGTGGGAGAAAATTAACAAAAAAAGCAAAAATGAAGAAGAGGAAAACAGAAAAAAAATAAAACAAGAAAAAGGAAAAATTAAAAAAAGAAACGATTTAAACCACCTAACAGTAAGATGAAACATTTCTTACACATATCACTGTCGGATCATTCATTAGTTTGCACTCACACGCAGTTGGCTCCCAATTAGAGGTGAGATGAAACAGTTTTGGATCATGCACGAGTAAAACCTCGAAAAAAGCTGAATGCATTATAGAAAATCAATAAAGTAAATCAAATTTAAAAAAATTAATAATGCAAAAAATGGACACAAGTTTTCAAATTCGTGATATTGATTAATATAAATTAAATTAATGAAATATAAAAATCAAATTAGTTAAGCTCAAATAAAAATTGGACAGTTCGACCAATTAAATTGTTGCAAACTAACAAATTCGATGAAATGAATAAAAAGAATGTCTTAATGAAATTAATAAAATGAAGAAAGAAAATAAGAAAATAATAAAATGTATAAAATAAATGGAATGAATAAAATGAATAATTAAACATTAAAATTAAAAAGATAAATGTTTATTTAGTTGAGTAGCGCTTCCTTCATGCTAGTCGGTATTCCTGTGCGCGTCCGCTCTTCGATCAGTCCTTTACAGTTAACGATGACGTGTGCCACCGATAAGATATCATAGCAGTCTCGGTTAGCCAAGCACGGAAGCTCTGGATCGTTGACAAGTATAGAGAAACGATCTGCCTGCGAATGTGCAACATTTTTTCCCAAAGAAAAAAAATTGGATAAATTTGTGCATAAGATCACAAGACCTAACCTAGAAAAGTTGGATTTGAATGTTTCGTGTTCCACTCGTCAGTAACTGATACCAACTTGCTGCCAGTTAGACGATCTATCCAAAATAACATGACATGACTAATTCACATAAAATGGCTCGTGCGTATCCATTCTTGAAAATAAAGCAATTGACGGGTGTCTCATATCGGAGCTCACAACTCGCCATATCTGTGCAGTCACAGTTACTCTGACTGTCGGTAACATAGATTGTTCGCCATGTCACCTTCTGATGGTTTCAAAAACGTTGTATCTTACTGTAGCAGAAATGGGTTTCCGCTCATTCTGGGCAGTGATGCAAACGCTTATCACACCATTTGCCTCTGAACTGATTCAGTACACAAGTAGTGCAAATCTCCGTATTGTGAACTCTAATATTCCAACTTTTGCGAGGTCTGGGAGAGAGAAGGTGTTAGACATAACGCTTTGCTGAAATGATGAGAAGACACGGCAACTAACGAGGAGCATACCATTTGGGCCAACATATTCTGATTCCTTCCTCTTATCACCTTACCCATTGGAAGCGCAGTGGCCAAGACTACAAATTTAGCAAGTATTTTAACTTTTTATTAACATGAACAAATTTTAAATTTAATAACGTTTTTGGTTAAATTTCTCCTAACAGAATCTGGGAAGTCAACAAGGTGCGCGATAGCTTCTATGACTTATTTGAATTATTTCTAAACAGCTACCGACTCCCATTAAGCGAATTAAAGATCTTTAATTATTTGCAGATTTTGAATATCTTATAAACAATCCGTGGCCAATGCTTGTAAATTTTTTCAGGAACACATTTGAAATATTTTTGTAAACAATGATCCCCTCTCTATTGCCGTTTTTTCCACTTACGGCACCATATTCATCAGAAACATCACGCTCTGGTAGATCATGTTCATCAAACTGGTGAAAGCCTGGGACGACATGTTGAACAACCCTCCGCAGCTAATTCCCAAATTGTGCCGGGAGTTAATCATCACTGTCAGCATCGAGGCGCGGATCTCCCGATATTCTCGCTGTTTTTCTGTCCGATATCGCATTCGCTGGGGCCAGTCCAGGTCGTACAGGGTGTCACCGATGAGCTCGTTCTGTCGGAACAGAAATTACAACTGTCAAACTTCCGTATTGTATTGTATCTATTCGCCTAACTTCTCAAATTTCGATACCTGTATGAATTGGTCTGAATTTTATTAATTTTCTAACCAGAAGCTAGCTTCTGTAGTAATTTTGTTTGTTGTCACAAAAAAAATCGTTAACGATTGCAGAAGGAGCATCCGTTCCGGATTTAAGGAGCGGCTCACAAGTGCGTCCGACTCGGAGACGACAGACTAATTATTCATCGAAGGAGCTTTACTTACCGCATCGTTCATATCATCCGCCAGCAGACAGAACCAGTAGCAACCGAACAAAACGCTGGACGTGTAAGTAACCAGAAGTACAGTCTCAGTAGTTATGCCCTGTATTTTCATGTAGAACAACACGGCCGCTACCGTCACCAGTTGACCGTAGAACAGACAGAAGAAGATCCATTTGAAGAACGGTTTCACGGTATTCAACTGAGCCAACAAGTCGCTGTGTCTTGCAGCGAAGACACACAATTCTCGCTTCAGAACGACTAGGAACTTCAGCTCTTTGAACACCTCCAGTTCACTTGGGTTTCCCTTCACCCGTTGATCGTTGCTGACCGTTTCTTCAATCTCTCGATCAGCTCGATCGAAAATGTCGGCCAAATCGGTGGCAATGTTTTTCAGTTCGGCGCAAAACGACATCATGTAGCTGTTGACGATGGTAATGACCGCTGCGAGCAATGTTGCTATGAACAAACTATTGGTTTCGTTCACTAAGGTAACCAGGAGTCCAGCCAAGCGTCCCTTTCCCCTCAAATTCTCCGGAACCTGGTACACTGGCAGTTCAAGCAAGCCCAACAGATACATGATCGATTGATCAACTAGGAACATCGGTTGCATGACGAGCAGAATGTTGCGAATCAGACGATAGGATTGATCCCGTTCCTTGGTTCGATTACTGTCCAAGCGGATCTCCAAATAGGTTCGGAAATCTGCCAACTCCTTCAGATACAGTCTAGTGAATCCAATAATGCTCAGCAGCGTCGTCAGCTCGCCAATATAGGCGAGCCTAATGAAGAAATCCGTCGAAAAATTATCCGCGACCAGTTCGATGTAGATCCGATCCGCACATAAGAGATACTGTAGAACGATCATGATTTGGTAGAAGCGGAAAAGGATCCGCAACAATGGGTTTTCTGCTCGAGTTTCGATTCCTGGTGAGAAGAAGCCAAAATTTTTTGATATGTCGTCCATTTTATGATTCAAACACCCACTTACCTGCTAAAACATAGGCGCATTCCAGCGTACGAAAGTAATGTCTCTCATCGTCGAGCGATTGAATCGCTCGGATGGTCTTCTTCCACCACAAACGGATCTGGTGGGACATTTCGGCGAAGCAACACTTTCGGGTTCAACCTTCAGAATGGCGCAAACGAAACAGCAACCCCAATATAATAAGAGATTGTGAAGCTTCACCGAAGATCGATCTAATTGTGGGACTGCAGGCGGTTTCGATTCCCATCGTGACAGCTGGTGCAGTACGATATCACTAGCAGTGTTATTGAGGGAGCTGTGATTTCAGAAAGTAGTGTAAACTGTCAGTTTATACAAATTGGAGACTTTGTCAGTTGTCAGACCGCGTTCTTCACGTACAATGACCAGATCCTCACGTGTCGGTTTTGTGATCAGATGAAAAACTGCCACAAATCAGGCGAACCGGTACGTTATGATCTACTGTGACGAGACCGTGAATGAATTGCTCAAAATAATGAAAGCGGACTGTTCATTTCGGACCAGCCACTGAAGAAAGCTAAAGCGCTTTGCTTTTTGCGAGCACAGGCCGTTTGGATTTTTCTGTTGATAACAACGCAGACTTACCATTCATCTCTTTATCTGCAGGAAAACCAAATTATGTTTCTGACAGATAGCCATTTGCGTTCAACCAATTGTCGGTACGATAGAGATACGTGACAACATACAATCGACCGATACGAGTTGTGATCGGAGGCTTATTTTCCTGATTTGGATTGGTGATGATTCTCACTTACTACCTATCGTAAGGGACAATATTAAAATGAAGATACTTGTTAAATAAAGACAACAAGCGTCTTTTCGCTGAGACAGGCACATTTTTCAGCAAATTGAATTTGATTCAATTTCGGTTGCCTAGCAAAGTCAGGGTAAATCTTTCTTGCGAAATCGAATTCCAAAACCAGGAGGTGTTATCTTCGGTTTTGTAGCACTGCTTCTCAGTGATGTATGATTTTCGTATTTTTACTACTGTTCAGAACAGTCGGGTTCTCACGAATGAAGCTAGTATGACGACGGCTTTAGTTTTTTGCTCAAGTTTCCAAGTGGATTGATTGCACCCCAGCATCTTAACTACTTGAAGCTTGTTGTGCTTAATGCGGTCCCAAATCAGAACATCAACATTGAACTCGCATCACTTACCACACCGTCTATCTCCACATCGTGAGAAGGAATGTAGACGCGATACTCTATCCTAAAGAGACTACTGCACTATTGATGATGGTGTTAGCCTGCTTCAGGACGTCACGGTCGAGTAGGTTTGTCAGCTCCCGCGTAACAGTTATACTCTTTGCCAGTTTATTATTTGGTCCAAAGTATACTACCCAAAAACCAGTAGATCTGGATGAGGGAGAGAGGTCTGTCTGCGATACATTTGGGGGAAACGGGAGTAGGTAGATTTGTGTCGAGGAGCGCTTCTCTAATCCTATGTGCCGTGTTGGTTCCATCCCCCAAAAAAATGTTATGTAAACGAAGGAAAAATGGAGTAAAGATAAAGCAAAAAATATAAAACAAAATATAGAAATGGAAAAAGAATTTTAACAAAAGCATTAAACAACTTCGAACAGTGAAAGAAAAAATAACATGGATGCCAGCGTACAAGGCAACCGATTTGCCGCCACTTTTTTCTTCTATTGTTCCTGTTTTATTTATTTTGTCTAAGTTTGGTTTCCTTTTCTCATTTTTCCTTTTCAATTCTTTGTTTACCCCTTTCCATTTTCTTTTTCCTCTTTTTAGTTTTTTCTTTTCACTTTTGCCCTACTCATTAATTTTTAATTTATCACTTTTTTGTTCTGGTTTCTATTTTATTTTGTCATTTTTATGTGTTTTTTTTTTTCTATTTCTCCTACATTTTTGCCTTTTCTGTTATTTATTTTTTCCTTTAAATTATTATTCACATCTGCTTCCATTCCCTCTTGTTCTCCTTTCTTTTTCCATTTTTCTTCTTTTTCATAAATTCATCAATTTTACTTCATCTCATTGTTTTTTTAGAAGGAAAGCTTGTTTTTTTCCTTTTCCATATTCCTATTAATTTTTTGTTCATTTGTAAATATTTTTGTCTATTTCGTTCTTTTATGTGCTTTTTTTTCCTTTATGCCTTTTCCATTTCATTTTTTCTTCATCCTACATTTTTTTCTTCTCTTACTTTTTTTAACAATAGTTTGGTTTTCGTCTACCATATTGTTTTTAATTCTTTGTCCATATATATTTTTTTCCTGTTTACTGTTTTATATTTTCATCTCTTGCATCATTTTCAGTTTACTTTTCTCGTTTTCTTTCCTGTTTGCCTTCCTTTTTTCTACACTCCATATCCTCTTTTATTTTTGAATCGCAGCTTCTTTTTTTATTATTTTTGTTTTCCTCCACTTGGTTCAACGTTTTCCTTTAATTTCCTCTTTTACAATATTTTATTTCGGGTTCTTTCGTATTTTTACTGTTTTTTCTCTTAATTTCTTCTGATTCTATTTTTTCTTTTTTTATTCTGTGTTCCTTTTCTCATCTCACATTTTACTTTTTATTTTTATTCTTGTGGCTCTGCTTTTCTATATTCCTTTTTGTTCTTTCTGCTTGTATGCTTTCATTTTCAGTTCTTCGTTATTCCTATCCATTTTTTCCTTTTCCCTTATTCCATTTTTCTGTAGTCTCTTTGATTCTTCCTTTCCTTTTTGTTCCTTTTTTATATTTTGCTTTTCTCTGTCTTATTGTTCCTTTTGTTCATTTCCTTTTTTCTCCTTTTTGTTACAACCTTTGACGTTTTTTCCTTGTTAGCGTGTTCCGTTTCTGTTTTAGTTTATTTTTTCCATCCCATTTTCCAGTAGCAGTATTCGTTTTCGTTTTCCCTCTTCCGATTTTTCTTTGGTTTTCTGCTTCTATCTTTTCTGCATTTTCTTTTATTTTTTACCCTTCCTTTTTTTTCCTTTTTTCCTGATTTGTTTACCCTGTTTTCATCCCTTCTTTAAGCCTATTTCCTTTCAATCAATCCTTTATTCTTTTCTTTTGTCTTTTTTTTCCTTTTGCTTGCCTTTTTCGCCTATTCCTTGCGAACAATTCCTATTTGCTTTTCTCTCGAAACATTCACCTTGTTTTTTTCCGTTTTCCTCTTTTTGTGATTCTTCTTTTCAGGTTCCTATTTCCAGTTTTTTTTAGATTCTTTTTCTCTATTATTGCTAATTTTTCCTTTTTCCTGCTTCTGTCTATCCGAATCTAATTGCGCTTGTTCCATTTTTTTGCTATTTCTGTTTTCGTAGGGGTTTTCCTTTTTTTCCTAATGTTATCTTTCTCTTCTACTTTTTCCTTTGCCTTTCTCCTCTTTACTTTACCTTTTCACCTTTTGACTTTCATTTTTTTTACTTTTCGTTCCTTTTTATATTTTTTTTTCTTTGATGCAGGTATATTCATTCTTTTACCATTCTCGTGTTCTTCCGTTTCTTTCGCTTTCTTCTTTTACTCTTTCCTTTTCCATTATTTTATCTTTTTTATTTGTTTTTTTGTTTTTCGCTTTACTGACATTTTCCTTATTTTTGCTGCTCTATGCCACACTTTCTCGTTCATTTTTGTCTATAATGCTTTTACTATTTTTATCTTTGCATTTTCTTTTTCGTTCTTCCTTTTTTCTGTCATCAGTATTTCTTTTCCTTATTTTCTTTTTTCTTTATTACTTACTCGTGCTTTTGATCAATTGTTTCCTTTTTTTATTTTTATATTTTTTTTCCTTTTACATTTCTTTTCTCCCTTTCTTTTACCAATTTCGCTGTTCTTTTATTTACCTTTTGCTTTCTCTCCCTTGCATTCTCCTTCATCCTTGTTTTATATCTAATTTATTTGCTCTCTTTTTTTCATTTTTTTCTCCTTATTTGTTTGCACTCTTTCGTTTTTGATTCATTTTAGCCTTTTTCTTCCCGATTTTTTTTGGTTTCTTGTTTATTTTTCAATTTTTCCATTTATTTTTTTTATCTGTCTTCTTCATTGTTTATTCGTTTTTCTTTTTGCCACTATTTTTTTTTGTTGTTTTCAACGGGTTCCTTTTTTTCCTCAATAATTCTCTTTTCATTTCCCTTTTCTTTTGTTTTTTTGCTCTTCTTTCTTTTTCTTTACCGCGTTTCCTTTTTTCTGAATCTATCCCTTTAAATTTGCCCATTTCCCTTTAGTTTTCTTTCTGTTTTTTTTAATTTTTTTTTATATTTTGATTATAGAGGTTTTAACCTTAAGGTCATTTTTCCATTTTCCTTTCTATTAGATTATTTCGTTATCTTGTTTTTACTTTCTCTCTTTTTCTTTTGGTTTTTACTCTGTTTCTGGTGCTAATTTTCTTTTAATTCTGATTCTTTTGCTCTTGTTACATTTTTCTTTTGATTTTTTTCTCCCTTTTTCTATTGCCCGTCTCATCTTTTTTGTTCCTGTTTTTCTTTTACCCTGTTCGATTTTCCTCTATTCTCTTATTTTCTTCGTTGTCTATTTTTTCCACATCCTTTTTTCTTCCCTTTTCGTTATGTCCGTTTTCGTGTCTTTTATCAGGTTTTCTTTTCCCCTTTTTCTGTGTCCTTTTCATGGTTTCCAGTTTCTTTTTAATTTTTCCTTTTCTTCCGTTTTTTTGTCGGCATTCTTGTACCTCTTTTAAGATTTTTGTTCTCCTTTCTTCAATTATCTTCCTTTTTCCTTCCATTGTTACTGTATTTTTTGTTACTTCCTTTTTCTCTTCTCCTGGTTACTTTTCCTTTTCCTCGAAGCTTTTTCTTTTATTTTTTTTTTGTTGTCTTCGTTCTTATTTTACTTTTTGAATTCGTTTTCTTTTAAACTTTTCTCGTAGCTTTTTTCCGGTTTATCTTTTTCAAGTTTCTTTTTTTGCCTCATTTCTCAGATGATTTCTCTTTTTTTCGTTTTTTGTTTTTCTTTCTGATTTTTGTTGTCTCTGTTTCTGTTATCAATTTTCCTTTTTCTTATCTTCAAAGTTTCCTTTCTTATTATTTGCTGTTCTTTTCTCTTCCACATCTTCTTTTCTTTATTTTTTATTCTGAGGCATATAGAATTTTTCTGATATTTGTTCAATTTGTACGATACTGGTTACCGCTTGTACTCAGAGAGGGAAAAATTTAAAATTCGACAGGTGGTACTGAAAATCGGTTACTGAAACGTCGAATACATCCACTTTCAAAGCTTCAACAAAAGAAAAGTAATTGAAGTTTGCCAATTATTCAAACCAAAGCTATTAATTTGGTATCAATTTATTTGTTTGAACTACGGTGCAACCAAATGGTGAGTTTTGTGTTACGTGTGAAAAATAATGGAAGGCATATGGAGTACTTCTGATTGTCGCTTATGCCATTCGATTCATGAATATTTTAGTCTATTTAACTATAGAGCACCGGGGCATGATTTTTATTTATTATCAGTTTCTAGTCATTCATTAGGATCTGGACATAGCAAAGAACTTAATCGAAGGGCAAATGGTTTTAGATTTCAAACAGGGAACTTAATCGACGAAGTCTTTCAACTTACGAATGCAGGGTCCGCTAAATATTGCATTACAAAATCGCTAAAATAGCAATTTTGAGTAAATTTGTCGTTTTAAGCGTTTTTGGGCCCGAGAGAAATCATTATCATTCATGGAATTGTTTGTATCCAACGGGTGTGTTGTTTTAGGGAAGCTAATTTTAATGCCTCGCGCAAAAAAACTGCAATTATTGGCACCGGTTTGTTTGAAGGAAACGTCGATGGGCTTCCACAGAATATCGCAATTACTAGAAGAATATGAAAGTAAAACATAATTAAAGTCGTAATCCAGCTAGTTACATTGGAACGAATTTGATCAAATCCATATCAGAAATGATAAATTCATTCAACCACCTAATGAAGCATCCTGGTTTTCTGGCATTTTCACGTTTTTGCCTTTCTCATATAGAAAGGTTATGCAATCACTCTGAAAAACGTCAACCTAATCCCGACCCGGAGGGCCGAGTGTCATATCCCATTCGACTCAGTTCGTCGAGATCGGAAAAAGTCTGTATGTGTGTATGTATGTGTGTGTATGTGTGTGTGTATGTATGTGCGTATGTGTCAAATAATGTCACTCATTTTTCTCAGAGATGGCTGGACCGATTTGCCCAAACTTAGTCTCAAATGAAAGGTGCAACCTTCCCATCGGCTGCTATTGAATTTTGGATCGATCGGAATTCTGGTTCCGGAATTACGGGTTTCAGAGTGCGGCCACACAGAAATTTCTCATAAAAACTATAGGAAAAATTAAAAATAGAATTTTTATTTTTGATGCTAAATGTATTCAAGGTGCATAAAACGTCGAGATTTGATGCAAACACGAAAAAAATTTGACGAAGATTCACTTTTTTGGATTTTGCACATTTTTGCCTTTCTCATATAGAAAGGTTATGCAATCACTCTGAAAAACGTCAACCTAATCCCGGGCCAAATTTTTTTTTCGACTAGCATAAGGTTTCTGGATTTTAACAGGGGCGTAGTTGATGGTTTACGGAGAGGGGTTACACCCCCCTCTACTGTTCACTCCCCTCCTTTAAAAATCTCCTTAAATCACCCCTCAGACCAGCACCCCATCCAGCCCTCATACCCCTCCCTTTCAACCCCATCATCTTTAAACCACCACTATATCACAAAGCATACCAATTTAAGCTGGGGAGTCGTTCGTTCATGGGACTTTCGCCCTCCTCACATGCCCATCCCCGCATGACAAAATGAGTTAGCAAGCAGATAACATTGATCTAATGCTGATTAGGCGAATGGAGTATGATATTTTTTTGTTTCAAGTGTTTCACCGTCGACACGTAGCTCACCAAGTTCGTGGCTGGCATGCCATTGTGTATAAGTGCAAAGTGTACTAAGAATGTAATGGACATTTCCACAATTATGTTGAACATAAAAAGCCTCCGTGCCATAGTTTAGAGAAATGTGAAAGGCACAATTGCACCGCTAGGTGGATTAAAACAGGTTTTTTACTGTGCATCACTGCGCATAAACAAAAATCGAATATCTCACGATATCACGAACGTACACGTAGATTTATCACGTGTAATATTAACCAAACTGGCAGCCCCGCAGGAAACAATCGACGAAGCAGCATTAGATTCGTATCACTTTCCATCGCTTGCTTTGATGAAGAACGAACAATTTCCACCTCGCATCACCATCGTCATCATCATAGCTCCAGCATAAGCAAGCAAACCGGCAGCCAAGTAAACAACCGGCTACGATCCGTGTCGTTTATCAAAACACGGATCAAGCAAATAGAAAAAAATCGAGAAAAAAAAACAAAATTGAATTGACGGGAGAACGACGATCACGACGACGAGGATGTCTTTTGTCGTTTGTCGACCCTTTCCTGCTGAACCGAAAGGACCCGGTGCAATATTCCCCATCAGTGAGGTGTTGAAGAAAATCCGAATATTCAACCCGAACGTCGTTTCCATTTTTTGATGGGATTCCTTTAAGGAGGGGGAGTGAAAAAAAATGCGACAGTCGAATTTTCCTTTCTTTATATGTGTTTAAGCACCAGACAGGTAAGGAATGCTACAATTGCTTTCTTCTCTGATGGGACAGGTATCCATTCTCGCTGTAGAATGTTATCACCTTTGCTGTCATTGTTAGAAGCTAAGACGGACGTCTTGGGGATGGGGTTTGACATCCGGACCAAGTCGAAAGTGAAATTTTATGTTCAATTTGTTCCCTTTTTTCGAAGCGCGTGTTTTGGGCGTCTCGTCACCTTCCGGGTTTTGGAAGGTGAAAGGGTGAAAGCTGAAGAGGACTCTCATCGTGTCTTTTATTTGCGATGTCACAGCAGATGATGGGATTCGCACATGGACCACCACCTTCGAACATCGAATATCGTTTTCGGTTGACAAGTTTAAAAGTTGAAGAGTTGGTGGAATGAAAAAAGAAAAGAAAAAAAACGACAGGAGCTGCTGCGTCAGAGGGTGGAAAATAAAAACAATTCCCATTTTTCATCGATTTCCATCCGCAAGTGGTTGTCAGGACATTGAATGCAATTACCAGAATCAAATCACGTTCCGCTTCGTGTCTGTGTCTGCAGCGGAGAGTCACTGTGTGTTGCACTGGAAACTCGATGAGTAAATTGAATGAAAGCTTATATCGGGCGAAGAAGGTGGTAAGCGTCTTTTTTCTGTCATACCGCTTGCACTCCAACAGCAACAGCTGGAATCGCTGGAGCGTGTAAAAAGACCATCGGCCGTTTAAGCGTTACATTTACCATTTCCTGGAACGCGGAAAACCTGCGCACGTCCGGATGTGGAAAAGAGGAAAATCGCGAATCAAATTTCTGTCAGTGAGTTCATTTATTGGATTTTGTGCTGTGCAACTGCACGCCAGAAGTTTCGGGTACACGGAACGGAAACTGTTGCGCGCTGAACTGCTTTCTGTCAGTTCGAAAAACCAGGCTGCCTAATTAGGCAGTTGAATAAATTCATTAATTCGGATATGTGTTTGAAAGGATGCGTGCCGATCTAGTTGGCTGGATTTATACTCTTCTTATTGAGTACGTTACGCTTCAACTTCCTCCTAGTAGTGTTTTATGTTTCCCTTCAACAAACTGGCGCCAATAACCGCATTTTTTCTTGTTTCACCCAAATTACAATGATCAATTTTCCTTAATTGTGTTTTATTGTGAATGATTCAGACAATGACGAAAAGGATTCTGCATTTGCATGTTAACACGTTCCGTCATTTGGTTCCTCGTTGAAGATCTAAAACTATTCACACTTCCATCGAGTTCTTCGTTACGTCCACATTTCAATGTTTGATTTGAAACTGATATGTTCCCTTGTAGTTATAGAAGCTAAAATATTCATCATCACCATCGACTGGCACTTCTGACAATCAGAACTACTGGATGTGCTTGCCTATGTTTTTCACACGTAACGCAAAACTCACCACTCGGCTGCACCATAGTTCAAACAAACAAACCACACCAAATTGATACATTTGGTTTGAATATTTTGCGGACCTGGATTACTTTTCTTGCGTTGAAGTATGGAATCAGGATAGATTCCTGGTTTCAATTTTTGGTTTTCAGTGACACCCGACCAACTTTAAATTTGCTTCTGGAATACTTCCTTTTTCTAATCGCAGAATGATGTACAGTTTTCAATTTGCCGCTATGACCGTTAGAATGTACCACTTAGGCAACAAAATCCGTTTTCCCATTCCGGCTATATGCGATGACAATTTTTGTACAAGTATTTGTTCGACACAGTCACAGCAGTAATTGTTGTTGTTGTTTATTGGGGGCCTTAACCAGATGGTGATACGCCCACTGAGAGTAATTAACATAGTGAGAAAATGCGCAATCTAAAAACAACTCCCAAAAGATCCGTATTTATTTTTTTCGTAGAATCTTTTCTCTTATCGAAATTTGGAAGATTGATTTTTTACAAAATATTTTACAAAAGGAAATTGACATGACATCACAAGAAAATAGAAGAACAAAGATTGTGACAGAACCAGAAAAGTAACTGCCGTAGGAGAAATAAAGCAACCGTAAAAGGGAAAACTTTAAAGAGAAAAACGAGCTGCAAAAATAAAAGACAGAATAGGCGAATTTCCCGAAAACTACAAGCAAAAAAAGCGGAACAGCGGGTAAAATAACCAGGTAAGCGAGAAAAGCAAAAAACATAATGTTGAGATACAGTAGAGCAAAACACGGACGGATAAACATAAACGAAGAAAAAGAAGCTAGGAAAAAGGAAAAAATGCATAAGAAAATGAAAAGAAATATGAGATTAAGATATAGGGTAAGGTGGGGCAAATCCGACCGTTGGGTAAACCCGACCCCCCTCTGTTAGCGAAAATCGGAAGCACTACGCGAACTAATATTAATGTTGTCGTGTAGAGCATCGAAAATAACCATAATGGTGGTATTACAGCATTTTATTAGTCTACATTGAGATGCTCAAACGACAATAAGTGTGTTTTTACAACTTTGGATTTGATTTTTGTGCATCATTGATTGCAGGATATTTTTGATTGTTAAAGTGATTGCATGAAAAATGTAAGTAGATTTAAATTCTTTGATTAAAATCCTACAAAATGCATAGATGAATTTAGTCCAACTTTTTTCATATTTCTTTTAATTGCATCGTAATGAAAAATGACGCGGTGGGGCAAATCCGACCTCTAAATAGTGGGGTAAATCCGACCGCTTTTTTTGCTAAGAAAATGTTTATATATCAAATTGAAATATTTTTTTATTGTTATTATTTACTATTTTTTGCGCAATAGTTCATAATTATGAACGAAAGACACAAAAACGTGATGAATATAGTATTGGTCGAGCAATTGCGCCGATGCAAGTGGGAATATCTTGACGTGCTACTGTTCGTGGTCTTGACATTCCAGGATTGATATTGAATTCCATTTTCTTCATGTTACAATTCAATAACATAACATTCATTGATTTATCATTGAAAAACCATAAAATTTGGGTAATATCTGTACTAAATCAACCATAAACATAGGCGGTCGGGTTTACCTCACCATTTTTTAAAGCAGCAAAAATGAACGTTTTCGTAAAACGCTTGCATCTCAAAATTTTCTCAAGATGTGAATAATGAGCTATATATAGAAAGTTGCTCAGAAGTCTAAACTTTAATTTGGTATATAAAACAACTTGATCCGATGTAAATTGAGCATATTGCAGCCAAAACCATTTACTAGGTCGGATTTGCCCCACCTTACCCTACATAGAGAGAAAAGGTGAAAAGGAACAGTATAAAAGGAAATGAATAAAAAATTAAGGCAAAAAATTTAGGTAAAATAAAGAAAACAAAAAAAGCAAAAAAAAACACAGAAAGTAAAAAACTAGAACGAAAAAATGAAAGGCGATCAAAAGATAGAAAAAGGATCCAAAACAAAAAAGAGAAAAAGAAAAATTGTCTGAAAGAATATCAAAAAGAAAAAAGTAGATGAAACAAAAGGGAAAAAAGAGAAAAGGAAAAAGGATAAGAGAAACAGTTAAAAAAAGAAGAAAGAAAAAGCAAAGGCACCTGGAGAAAATAGTCCAGTAATAGGAAAATCAAACAAGGGACTCGTAAATGAACTAAAAAACTAGAAAAAAGTACTAGAGTTTGATGGAACTAGAAAAAATAAGAAAAAATAGCTACGAGAATATAAGAAAACGGAATTAATTGAGAGTAACCAGAAAAGAAAAGGAAAACGGAAAAATGAAGCCGGAACTGTGGTGAAGGAAGTGGAAAAAAGAGAATTTCAAAAAGGGCATAACGTAAACGGGAAAAAATGCGAAAAAGAAAAAATGCAAAAGGTAACAGAAAAAAAGAAATTAGAAAAACGATAGACGATAAAGAGAGAACAGGTAAAGAAAAGGGAAAAGGAAAAAATAAAAAGGGGAAATGTGATGGAAAAAGAAACGAATCGCAAAGGAAAAGAAAAGCTAGTCAGGATAATGACAAAAGAAAAAGAGAAAGGGAAGTGAAAAGCACAATTTAAGAAATAAAAGCTTACGAATCCAGAAGAAAGGAAAAAATGAAACTGACAAAGAAAGAAATGACGAAAGAGAAATGTAAAATGGTGAAAAGAAAAAATAAGACTAAAGAAAAATAAAATAAACAAAAACTATTTAAAAGGAACTAGTAAACTGAAAAAGAAAACAAAGGACAATCTAAGAAAACTAATATGAAAAGTTAAAACGAATCAGAAATCACAAGGAAGAAAGAGGGTCACATTAGAAGAAAAATTTAAACAACCATAACAGGTATAGGAAATAGAGAGAATAAAAGAGTAAAAGGATTTCAAAAGGAGAACGGTAAAAGGAAGACTATCCAAAGGAAACACGAAAAATACAAAAGAAAGAAATGAACAGGTGAAAAAACGACATACAAAATAAAAAAAAGAAAAATAAAGGGAAAGTAACAAACAAACAAAAATATAGAAAGAAAAAGTATTAAAGCAAGAATAACAAAAAAACACAAAAAAGTTCGAAGGCGAAAGGGAAATGAAAATAAAAAAATAAAAAGTTGAATGGTTTAGAAAAAAATAATTAAAAAATGGAAAATGAAAAATTAGAAAGAATGGAAAGAAACGAAAAGAGTGGGAAGGATATAAAAGAAAAATAACAAAAAAAACGGAAAAGATCAACGGATAAAAAGGAAAATAGAAGCGTTAGGAGGAAATAGCAAAAGGTACAAAATGAAATTGTAAAGACTAGACCCATTAAAAAGTAAATGAAGCGAAATAAAATATCGGATGAAGGAACCGGAAAAAGAAATAAAATAAATGAGCAAAATAAATTAATATGAGAAAAGATGTAAGAACTAACAGGAGAGAAAAAAGGTAATAAGGAAGAAATAGAAAAATGAAGGAAAAGAGAACGGAAGGCTGAAAAGAAATGGAAAAAGACAAAGATAAAAAAACAAAGAAATATGAAATATGGAAATAAAAATGATAAAGTAAGCTAGGGAAGAACGAAGAAGTGCAAAGATCAAAAATGGAGAAGAAACAAATGACTAAGGAAAAACAAAAGCAAAAAATAAAGGAAGCAAAAGGGAAAAGGAAAAAGCGAAACGGATAACAGGACAAAGAGAAGAAGAAATAGAACAACGAAAAAGGCAGCAGAAAAAAGAAGGCAATAAATGGAATAAATGAAATAAAAAAACTGTAAAAAGACTAAGAAAGCTGAGAAATAGCAAAAAGAAGAACAAACAGAAATGGAAAGGCAAACGATGAAAACATGAGAAAAAAGCTGCTAAAAAAATCAAATAGGGATGAAGAAAATAAACTCAAAAATAAAGAAAAACGAAAAACCGAAACTGGAAATAGGCTTAGGGAAGTGGAAAGAAGGAAGAAAGAGAATGTCAAAAACGGCCAAATCAAAAAAGGAACAAAATATGCGCAAAGAGCAACGATAAGAGGAACTCGGAATGACCAATGGGAAAAATGAAGAAGCATAAGCATAAGAGTGACCAATGGGAAAAAAAGAAAGTATACAAAGTATATGTGAAGAAATAAGAAAAAATACGGAAAATAGCTGAAGAAAAAGGTGAAAAGAAAAAAAAACGGAAAAGGAAGACAACAAGTAAACAGGAAAAAAAGTAAAGGAAAAAGAGAAGAGCAAAAATGATAAAAGTGAAAAAGGTCATAGGAAACATGACAATGACAAATGGAAAGATGAAAAATAAAAGAATATAACAAGAAAGGAAAAAATGGAAAAGAAAACAAAAACCAATCGAAAAGAAGTATGAAAAAAGCCAGGACAAGGACAAAGAAACAAAACAAAAGCTGGCGAAAGAGAAATGGCATAGTAAATAGGGAAAGACGAAGAAAGGGACAATGGTAAAGTAAAAGAGATTGCCAAGGACAAGACAAAAGGAGGCCAAAATGAAACAAAAATAAAAAGGACTGAAGTATAGGATAAACGAAGAAAGACCGTGGAAAAAGCTAGAAGGAATCGAGAAACAAGAAAGAAGGAAAAAAATAAATAGAAAAAGAGAAAATCGTAACATAAAAAGAAAACAGAAGAGTGGAAAGAAAAAAAATAAATGTGTATAAAAAGGGGAATAGAAAAAGGAAGGAGCAATCTGAAACCAAAACAAAGGAAATAAAATAAGGTGACAGGTAAAATAGAAAAACAAAATAAGAAAAGGAAAAATGGGAAAATCAGAAGATAAACAAAGAGAAGAAATGTAGAACGAAAATTCAATAAAGAGAAACCAATAGAAAAAATAGAAAAAAAATCAAGAGGAGGGAGAAGAAAAGGGAGAATATTTCAGGAAGAAAAAAAATATTGAGAAAAAAAGAAAATTAAAAAACCCGGAATACAGAAAATCGGAAAACGAACAAAACAAAAAAGAAAAAGTGAGAAATGGAAAAAATAAAGATATTGAAAAAAGTAAAATAAACAAAGGCAAAAAATCAAAATTAAAAGAAAGAAGATTAAACAAAGTGAGAAGAATAAATGAGCAAAGCATAGAAATAGAAGAAAGGCGGAACTAAACTGATAAAAATAATGGAAAGAGCCAAAAACAAGCAATTTTAAAACAAGAAAGAAAGGAAGGAACAGTTAATAAAAATCTAAAGCTTGAAAATAAAGACCAAAGAAAAAAGGCAAAATGGACGGAAATGAACTGAGTAGGGAAACCCAAAGGTAAAATGAAAAATATAAAAAGAAAAACAGAGGAAAGGAAAAACGATACTGAAGAAATACCAAAAAAATAAGAAGCAAGAAAGAGATAAAGAAAACGAGAAAAGAAAAACGAAACAAACTTAAAAAAGGAAAATAGGTCAGGGAAGAACCAACAGGTGCAAAAAAGATGAAAATTATGAGCAAAATGAAAGTAGAAGAAGATTAAAAAGTTAAATAATGTAAAAGGAGAAAAATACAACATTTGAGAAAGGAAAAAGACAGCCGGAAAAATTAGAAAGGCAACAAAAGAATGAGAAATAAACGAAAATTGAAAATAAGGAGAAAAGAAAAATAACAAATGGCATTTCAAGTAAATTTTCGCAATGCAAGCCAGCAGCTTCGATTCAAATCAGCAAAAACCTCGGTATCGTTTAGATAAGACAAAAAATCTGTGTTTATTGGCGCTAGTTTGTCGATGGTTTTTTAGGGAAACATCGATATATTCTGTTTAGATCACAGCTAAGAGAATGCGGGAGCTTAACGTAGCCAACGGGAATGGAGGCAAACAGCCAACTAGATCGAAACGAATTCGTCGTCGAAAATTATTTTTAGTAATACTGAATATTTCTTGAAGCGTTAAGAACTGGTATTTTTTTCATAGATTAATTTGAATAAATGACAAAAATTAGCCTGTTCCAATCATATTATTGAAATGTATGTTAAAGATTAGGACACGAAAACTACCTTCTCCAACTGCATTCTGCAAATCTTTTCAAGCTACCCGAGGACTTCGTTACATAACTCAATCTTAAAACAATCAGGAAGACAATTTAAACAACAATTTCCATTCTTTGATAAACTAATCTCGTCCCCCCTACTGTGAACCAGAAGCACCAGTTAGTAATTTCCACAGAGTAAATATTAGCAAATTCCTCAAACATCCCCACCTCCCCATTCCAGGAATCTCTCCTAGTCCAACAATGTCATCCGAAGCAGACCTTCCTTCGGTCGTAGACGAGTTCATGTCGCTTTAAAATTGTTACTGTTACTGCTATTGTTGTTGCCATCCGTGATTAGACTGCCGCTCCTGTCAGAGCCTACCCTACCCTGTCCCACCGACTGCTGGGGAGACTTCCTTTTCACTTTTCATAAAACAGTGTAATCGATTTACCACCGCTTCCGCCAGACATAGTCACACACACATCCACTCATTCGTATAGCTAGAGAAGGGAGCCGGAATGTTAAGCGTCAGCGGAAATGAAAGAGAGCAGCATCAAAGGGGAAGAATGAAAATTCATATTCTTATTAAATATTTTTTCGAGCACAGCGTGAACGTGTCGGAAGCGTGACTGGCGAAGCCAGTCGATCAGTGAGTGAGTGGGAAAAGTCAATCACCCCGTTAGTAGTAGGCTATGAGAACTTGAATTCACAAATCCACCACACCACCAAACACGTGCGTTAGCCTGTTGTGGCATGTTCGGTAACCAAATTGACCTCTCTTTACAGATCAAAAATCGTAGCAACCACAGTTAACAAAGTGACAAATAAAAATCAACCCGACTAAGGGGAATGTGTTCAAAAGGCGACGGTAGATTTCAGTAGTGTAGTGAAACAGCACACCGAGAGTGATAAAGATCTCAAAAAGAATTTCCCGGAGGTCCCACAGGAGGACCACCATTAAACCAGGTCTCTGGGCCTCGCCATTCCATCAGTTCGAGATATGCAGTTGATGACCCTGAACTCGCTACTCATGTTCGACATAGTGTTTATCTTTTTCCTCTTTCTGGTCGGGGTGACCTGTTTGGTGTACTACCTGCCCCCACCCTCGCTCAGTGCAATCCGGGCAGGATCGTCGTCGAAAGGTTTCAACGGCGGTAGTGCGGGTAATGTTAAGACAACCTGCGGAACGACGACAACCTGCACGGGTGAAACGGTTCGCTTCCGACGGTACAGCGTCGGTTCGTTGCTCAGTGCCGCTGACGTATCGGTGGGGAACCATCGATTTCACAGTCCCGCGTCCAGCGGGGAAGATCTGCTAGCCGACTGTGCCCTGGAAGAGGTTCTAAGTCTGAGAGGATCATCATCATCCTCCTCGCCGGTACTGCAACCGTTTTGTGTTTGCTGTGCCGAACACCAGCATCTGCTGAGACTGATCGAGCAGGAACAGCAACAACTACTGCAACAACAACAACAACAACAGCATAATTGTAATAGTAGTCAACATTTGTTGGAGAATCCGGTGGTGGTGACGGCGGCGGATACAGCCGGCGTAGATTACGTGCAGATCGAAATCGAGCGGACGGGAGTTGATCCGGTGCCGCCGTGTTGCTACGTTCGGGCCAAGGATTGCGACATTAAGGAGTGTCACGGGCCGATTCATGATGTGTAGAGGTAGGTGTAGTACTAGAATAGAAATTTGTGTAAATTAAAATTTGTGAATTGAGCGTCAGAATGTTTTTTGCCAGTACTTTACATTCGATTTTGATTAAATTTCATCAACATTTCATTAAAACAAACATTTTTTTGGGATTTTCAACTCAAATGAGAGTGGCGCTTAAGCCACTAGTTACATGATATAAACTCGGATTTCACAGCCGACCCCAGCGTCCGCCGGTGAAATTCAATCTTTCTTTTTCTCAATCGACACTTACGTCACATCACTTGATTCCGTTTGGCAAAGGGCTATTTATATAAATTTAATACAATATGCGGCGGCGGCGGGACTGCATCCCGTCACGGGTTGGTGAGTAAACGTCGACGAGTGCGTGCACAATTCATCTTTGCTTCCTCCTTTCGCAAATATCTATACATAACTCGAGACGGAAGCTTGTTAGCTTTCCGGTTCGATTGGCTTGGAATGGTCCTTCTGTCCCTCTAGCGGCTCCAGCTGTGTGTGTCTATTGTAGGGCTAAACATGGTAGCAACAATTTCGAAGTTATATTGGTGGCTTCGAGGGGGTGCTGCCGGGGATTCATATTATACTGTGCGTAGGGTGCTAATAATGAATAAGACCACGGAAGGTGACGGATTGAGAACATTTTGAAGAAAGGGTTGGATTATTTTTTGGAAGTACCATATGTACCTATGTGATGGAACGTTGTTTAATTGTGTTATTTTTGTTTCTTTTTGTTTCAGGTAAGGAACCAAATTTCACTGAGACGTTGACCAAGGACAGGTACATTTGAAATCAACTGTAAATTGAAATGATCAAATATTATTTGGAATATCTGTGGGCATGTCGTTGAAGTTAAGTCAATAAAACAATAATAGCTTTGATATTCCTAGTCAGAAGTTTTCAGGTTAGAGTAGCTTCCGTTTTTAGGTAAATTTGTATTGTATTTGTATTACTTCAATCTGGGAACTTCTGACTATCACTTTTCAAGCATACTCTGGTGTCTGGCCTGAGTGATAATTCTGTTTCCCGTTGGAATAAGTATCTGTAAAGAATGTCACTACCGTACACATTTGTTAAATACCCTTCAATACAATTATTTCTTTTTCATTTTAGCTGCGGCAGAGGCGACGTAAATTGTTTATTTTGATGCACCATTAGCCATTCCACAATAAGATTGGATTGTCCGCATAAAAATGAATAAATAGAACTTTATAAAGAAAATCGATAGCAATTCCCTTCGTGCTGGATGATTGAGGGTAAGTACGGCGTTGGAGTTTCCAGCTCAACTTGCGAGATCGATAGATCTGTGATAGATTGTGAGTCGACAGTTGAGACGTCGGAGGCGTGGTCGACGGCATCTTCGACAAGTGATGTTTCGACAGCAAACTGCGGGTAGACACATTTGCCTACCGCGGTGAAAGAATTCGAGAGTAATCGCTCCTGTAGTATTGCTTTCGTCAGGCAACTTTAATCGACGAGAGGAGAAGTGCCACAGGTTGACTAATTTATTCTCTTTGCCTGCAAATTACAGGTATATTTTTCGTTCCTTTTTGCGATAGCTCTAGCTAGCTAAAATAGATGACGAGATGGGAGAACGAATAACTGACCCTTAGCCTTCTGCTGAAAATGTAAATTTCATTAGAATAAAAATGTTCCCAGACTCGTCGACTGGTTCATGGATTGTATTTAGTAGACGTAAGGTAAAAACCTGTTTTAATCCACCTAGCGGTGCAATTGTGCCTTTCTCATTTCTCTAAACTATGGCACGGAGGCTTTTTATGTTCAACATAATTGTGGAAATGTCCATTACATTCTTAGTACACTTTGCACTTATACACAATGGCATGCCAGCCACGAACTTGAGTTGACGGTGAAACACTTGAAATAAAAAAATATAATACTCCATTAGCCTAATCAACATTAGATCAATGTTATCTGCTTGCTAACTCATTTTGTCATGCGGGGGTGGGTATGTGAGGAGGGCGAAAGTCCCATGAACGAACGACTCCCGAGCTTAAATTGGTATGCTTTGTGATATAGTGGTGGTTTAAAGATGATGGGGTTGAAAGGGAGGGGTATGAGGGCTGGATGGGGTGGTGGTCTGAGGGGTGATTTAAGGAGATTTTTAAAGGAGGGAAGTGAACAGTAGAGGGGGGGGGGGGTGTAACCCCTCTCCGTAAACAATCAACTACGCCCCTGTTAAAATCCAGAAACCTTATGAGAATCGAAAAAAATTTTTGGATTAGGTTGACGTTTTTCAGAGTGATTGCATAACCTTTCTATATGAGAAAAGCAAAAATGTGCCAAAATCCAAAAAAGTGAATCGTCGTCAAATTTTTTTCGAGTTTGCATCAAATCTCGACGTTTCATGCACCTTGAACACATTTAACATCAAAAATAAAAATTCTATTTTTAATTTTTCCTATAGATTATATGAGAAATTTCTGTGTGGCCGCACTCTGAAACCCGTAATCCCGGAACCAGTATTCCGATCGATCCAAAATTCAATAGCAGCCGATAGGAAGGTTGCACCTTTCATTTGAGACTAAGTTTGGGCAAATCGGCCCAGCCATCTCTGAGAAAAATGAGTGACATTATTTGACACATACGCACATACATACATACACACACATACACACACATACATACATACACACACATACAGACTTTTTCCGATCTCGACGAACTGAGTCGAATGGGATATGACACTCGGCCCTCCGGGCCGGGATTTGGTTGACGTTTTTCAGAGTGATTGCATAACCTTTCTATATGAGAAAGGCAAAAAGCTGAATATTATCAAAATTTCAAAAGATTTTACTTCGCCGTTCTCTAATTAGCATTGTTGGTAGTCTGAAACAAGCCAAGGCAATAGCATCTCATGAGCTTTTACGCGTGAATATAGAGCGTATATACCTTCAAAGGACATTGAAATCAATGGGGTCATCACAGAATCGAGTTTGACTGTTGGTGACTAATTTAAGCATGGGGTTAGTCGATCAAAGACAGCCTACTTAAAGATGTAAAGATAACTGAATGCAAGCAATTACATTCAGTATAACACGATAAAAAAAAAGTTTACCAGCTCTATTCTATTTTTGAAAGAGTCTGACTCTGATGAAGCGGACGAAGATACATCATTTGTTTTACCTGCCGGATCCAGGAAAAGAAAACAGTCATCTTTGCCCAAACTGCCTCAAAATTTCTCCTTCAATAGATAAATTGCATAAATTTCGACTTCTGTGCCTTACTGGAAGTAGGAATATTGAAATTTATTGAAATCGTTGATTGAATTTTCAAAGCATTCAATATTTCTGAACCATATTCGCAGTGTTCCTCTCAAAATCAGATTTTTAAGGCAGTTGAACATATGACTGCTCCACGACTGGTTCAAGCTTGTTATTTGCGCACACAATGTGCCCAAAGAGCGAAATACACAAATGAAAAACAGAGCAGCCCAAAATTCTGCGATGTGAAGAACACCCGCACAAAGAGAAACTTGAAAACGAAAAAGAGCAAGATCTGTGCACCAAGAGCTGCCAATTTTACACAAAGAGTCACCTTCAAGAGACTTTTTTGTGCCTCCTCTCACTGTTTAAAATTTTTTTGGTTGCCTTCTCTGCTTCTGTGCACGTGGGACCAAGATGTACACTAAAGAGCCTCTTTATTTCTGCTCTTTTAGGTGTTCAGCCATGGAGTTGAATGCATCCATGGGAGCAACACACATAGGAGTGAAAGTGAAAAGCGGTGGTTCGCATGATAAGCGCAAAGAGCATTTTTATTCTACTCTTTATTTTCTCTGAGATGCGTTCCATCCATGGGAGACTTCTTCAAACCTTCCGATAAAATCTTCTCCTCACAGATGTTCGAAATTACCCAGAGGAGTGCTCTACCCGAGCAAACGAATTGCCCATAAAAATCTCGAACCGGAACGTCGGATATTGTTCATCGGGCCCGTAGGGGATTTAACTTTATTCGGCACACGCCCAGACAATGAGCTCGATGTCGTGATAACCACCACAACAAATGCACAGGTCGCTCTTCCCAAGCCCAATACGTCAATTCGCGGTAACACATGAATCTTAACCTAGATCTATCCCCCCAAACTAAGGTTTCGTCGGTACGGTCGGTGCCAACAGAGTTGTGCCAGTGATAAGCTTCCTTGAAAATATGAATAGCTCAGTTTGTCCAAGGTATCTTGCAGTGGTTTTTGCGGATCGACAGCTTTGTGCTGTTACAGAGATCAGAAAGTAATCTACAGGTTGCCTTAACAGAAATTAAGCAATTGTTAAGATACGGCCTGCGTAGCTACATCTTGATGTTGTTGAATCACCGTACGGAAGATTCACGTGCTTCTCAGATAAACAATATCCAAGAGTACAACACTAATTGAATTCTGTTGAAATCATCGCAAGGCAATTGTTCTCTGCCTTCATATTTATCATGTTATTTAATAATTTCCGACCACAGGATAGTATTGAGATCGGCCGATATGAGTTGTGGTCGGAGGCTGGTTTTCCTAGCAAATTGAATTTAATTCTATCTAACCCTGGAGTGCTATGGTTGCATGGCAAAAGAGCGAATGAGAACTCCGCCATCAAAAATAGTATATCGTTCGTGGATCCATCAATGGCCTACTGGGCCGTTCTGCTGTCCCGCTTTAAACGGTAGGAACTTCTTGTATGATCTCAGATATCCAAAACCAGAAGCTGATCGCTTTGGTTTTGTGGCCGAGCTCTTTCGATCTCTTATACTTGGTGGCCACTTAAAGGCAACCTTTTGGCCTGTACAGGTAATCTCAGGCACAGAACTATTCTTCCTCTTTCTATAGCGTCTAGGCCCTATTGGGGATCGTCAGAGACCCACTCCGCCTGACCCTGACAAAGGAAAGCGTTGCTCTTTTTAGTATTTCACTGAAAGAGTGCTAAGAGTACATCCGTAATCCTTCCCTTTTTAGATGCAACCTACGTTCTGGTCTGGCCGGCGTCAGTATTTATCAACAAAAAACTTCGATTTGTCAAGAGTTGTACATTGAATGACACACATAAGGCACCCGTATGCCAGTATTGGTCTAACAATTGTTGTTTAGATCCACTGAATATACTTGGGTTTGAGTCCCCTAGATTTGCCGAAAGCCCGTCTACGTTGGCCGAAAACATTGCAAGGCTTCTTGATACTGAAATGGATGAAAGCGCTCCAATTAAGTTTTGAATCAACGTCCTTAACTTGATCTGCGACAATAATTTCAGAGTCAAAGAACAGCAAAGGACGAGTTCCGGTTGTAATGCTTCGTTGCGCTTTTTTGGAGTAACCGATAGTCCAACATGAAGACACCATTGCTTAACGACACAAGGCTTACTGCATCAAATGAAAAAAAATGTGCTAATGCTAATACCGATGATCATTATATGATAATCTTCGGCGAAACCATATGTCGGAAATCCAAGCTCATCAAGTTTGTCTAACAAGCCAGGCAGGCGACAGGGTTCCACGAAAGTGGTGACAGCATGTCATCTGTAGGACATCCGTCAGACATTCAGTTTCTTTATATCTACTTGTCTTAACGATGAACACAGATATCGGTTGCTAAGCATTGCGTGTATTAAGTTCATGATATATGAAGGTACTCCATGACCTCGCGCTACTTTCTAAATGGATTCGATAGGCACATGGTCAAAAGCATCTTCAATATCAAAAAAACTCTTAAGCTGCGAAAAAGCATTTTCAATGTTGTTAACAACATTGTGTAACCGGGCGGTAGTAGACTTCCCCGCTGATATATACGCTGCATTGCATTGAAATTTAAGTTCAGGTCCTTTTGACTTTTGACTGAATACGTTTTGAAAGTTTCAATTATCATCGTTTCAATTTTAGACTCGCAAAGCGGAAACTGCAAAATAGATTAAAATTATGCTAATAGATGAATGCCAAGCTTCCGAGCAGCATGCAGCTTGATCACGTCAAATAGCTGAGAATCCCCCACCCAATTCGAAGAATAATTTTCCTAGCGCGTTAAAAGTCCACCGAGGGCAACGAAGCAGCGATAATAATCATAATGATAATGAGTTCCATTTTATGACCTTTAGCCCACCTTCCACACGGAAGTGCAATGAGATGGAGCTAGATTGGTATGAGAATTGACACCGAGTTCCTCCCAACATCTCTTAAGCGCCGGATGTCGTTCCACATCGAAAACACGACGGCACATTAATTGGTTTACCGGACCGAGTAATGGCACTTTCCGATTCAAGATGTTTCCTCCAGGGCTCCGCCAATCGGAAGAGGAACTAAAATAAGACATTTCATTGTTTATAGGAAAGTCAAAGAGTCACTATCTTGCCACTTGCCGAGACCGGAGAAATGGAGACGATAAATCTTCAACAATAGCACCGACCGAAACTAATTTAATTCATACTCACAGGAAAGTCATCTATCTCAGAAAAGCGACGACAGCAGGACTCAAGGTGCATCCCTGCGGCAGCGGTGTGGACAGCACAGCCTGCTGCACTGCCGAAAGCCAACGCGAGCGGTAATAATTCCAGCGTACCGAGCCCGGAAGAAAGCAAGGAAGGAAGCAAGAATTTAACGTTTGCTTATGGCCCCCTCCCGCCATATTCCTGATCTTATCCGGTATCCGATAGAGGCAACATAATTTACTAACAGCTTCCTCTCTGCTGCTGTAATCCGAGATCCGAGTGGAACTATACCTTGACAGAAACGACATCTTTTCTCTGAGGATGCTGAAGTCGAAGCAGCTCACTCCCTGTAATCACAGGATCCAGTAGGAAATTTACGGGAAAACTTGTTCCTGTTCGATCCTCCGTGCCACTAAGGCACGTACCATTTCTGATCCGAATGACTTTCATCCAACCGGGTTTTGGGAAAGCGACTGCTTTTCACCTTCAAATACAATACGGGAACCGGGGGAAAACCCGCAGAAGAAGAGAACAACTGCAACCTGCACCGTTCAACAGAATGGAAAAATTAATTAAATTGCATTTTATTACATTAGCTGCTCCGTGCACTCTGCAAGAGCGGAATTCGTTTCCCCCTGGGAAAATGGAGTCTCATTACACGTACCCGTGTGGATGGGTTTTCTGTGGCAGGAGCCCTTTTGCGGTTGGCGATAATTTTCATTTCTTTTCACTTTCACAAATTAAACACTTGCTCTTTTATGTTCCGCTAAATTGAATCGTACAGAGAACCGTAAATTGTTTAATTGAGGAAAAACTTTGACGTACACACTACAGAGTTGCTTGTTGGCCGCCGCCTACTTAGAGCAGGTCGATAATGCAGAAGCAAACATCGTCAATCAACCAAAGGGGAACCAAGCGATGACTGGCAATCCCTTCACTCATCATCGGGGTAAACTATCGAGTCATGGTCAGTAAATAACCGGGACCGGATCCAACCTGCATCATGTAGGAAGCGCCGGCATTCAGTAACCAACTCGAAATACGAACCGAGTTCCAATGGTTTGCTCTATCAGCGCTTTCGCCCGCTTGTCGCTCCTCTCCTACCGGACGGGAAACAAATTCCGGGACTGTAATTCGAGAGCGTTGAATCACTCGGGACGGACCGGACTGGGTACAACGAACGCGTCCATCTCAGTCTATATTGAGAACAAGTGGAAGGGCTGTCGGAATATTACATTCACAACACGATTCTGATTTACTGCGCTTCTGAGGCTACCCGGTTCCTCTCACCCTAAGCCAAGTGGTTCCCGTGTGCGAACAACATCTTCCCCAGGTACTCCTTCGCGCAAACAAAGAACGAGAACAGCAACATCCCGCTCTTCACGTGTAATACGTACTTGAATCGACACGACCAACCCGACTAAGTACGCATTCAAACAGCCGCCAACTTCACCCGCGCACCATCCGGAACCAACTGGATGGACAACATGGAGATGCGAGCGAAAGCGAATCTTTCCTGATGATGATGATGGTTGGTGCCGATAATGGGTCTGATTCAGCAAACAACATCAGATCTTCCGGGGAATGGCTTACCGGCCCACATCCCGTGTTCTTCCGCTATAGTGAAAGGAAAGGTAAAAATTTTGCTACCGCTGCGAAATAGTATCGTTCCGATCCGCGAGGTACGTTTGGCTCCCGTAGGAATCAACACACTCTAATGAGGCAGTCCTCTATGAAGCCAGGGACGAAGCTCTGCGGAAAGTTGCGTGTGAACTAACGTCGATTTTTTTATTTGCATCCGTGACAGGTGCGTCTAATGATTTACCGATATTGCGATTAAGGTATGTAATGGGGTTAACTCCTCCCCCCTTAAGCAAAGTTATTTAGTTTGGTGAAAATATTGTACATTTTCTATTAAAATTGTAATTATTATTTTAGGGGTATTTTCTCATATTTTAAAAATCTACTTTTTAGAGAATCAAGCAAAAACCTAAATTTTACGACAATTTTTAACTTGAAAACAGTAGAAAAATCGTAGCTCATTTTCACGGTAATAAAATAGACAAAGCTAGAACTTCTACATGTCCTCATGTAGAAGTCCTGTCCCAGATAAAGATTTGCTATGTTTCACAAAGTTGCTGAATTTTGATTCTACTGAAATTTACCCATGGAAGCCAAATTAGTAACCATATTTTCTACGTGGATTTTTTTTAAAGAAATCGAGAGAGAGAGAGAGAGAGAGAGAGAGAGAGAGAGAGAGAGAGAGAGAGAGAGCTTAGATCAATAGTTTGAACACGATAAAGAATATTGAATAACATTTAACATTCTTTGTTGTTTTCTTGTTAAATTTGTGATGAAAAACACACCGAAGTAATGAAAGGAAGAACAAATTAATACGTACCAGGTCTGTTATCAGCCCTCACGTAACGAGAAACCGTACACAGGATCCGCCAGGAAAAACCAATCTACCGCAATCGATTTCGACACACCACCAAGCCACCAATACCTGAACCACAAACGGTTGCTAAATTTGTGACTGCGGTCCAGACAATTACGACAACTGAAGGAACTGCATTCAGTTCCTCCAAATTAACAGCCAGCACCATTATTCAAAAATGCAGTATCATTTATCCTGTTTGCCTTTTTCATCCAGAAAGGATGTGCCCCGAAATTCGGCATCCAGAAAGGATGTGTAATTGTTCCGAAATTCGATTTTTAACAGAAGCTTCATCTACCATTCGATTCAGTTCGACGAAATACGTATATTTATGTAGGTTGACTGCATCGAAGCATCACTTAGTTGGAAGACGGATGTTTCTTTTCGTTTTTGATCGATTTGCTCTCAAATTTTCCGCAATTGGTCAAAAATCCCGATAAACTGGCCAAAAGTCGAAAAAGAAATTCTTTCACAGCTGTTGAATTTGTTTCCATCATTTACATTCCCATTGCATCGTATAATGATGTCAGTTCACCACAGAGGACTCTGAACGTGTCGCTGTCGGAAACGTCAAATCTAATGCAAGTTTAAGAGTCAAAAAATGTTTCTTCAAAAATTCAGTATTCACCAATTAATTAGCCTATGATAGTTGAGAAAAGGACTCTCACGTTGAAGGTGTTCTCTTATAATGCATCATTCTTTTTTCTTCCAAGTGACATGGACAAAAAACTTAAAATAATTTATTGTTTTGAAATTGTTAATAATTGTAAGAAATAAACACTAACTTAAAAATGGCTAAGTTTAAAGCTTTACTAGATCCGATTGATTTTTCGATTGCTAAATGTTTGTTAGGAAATTTTTGAACAACTTTGTGTCTGATTGTAAGCACAATCGCTAACAATCTAAAAAAATCTGACTGGAGCGAAGAGGTTGTATTTTTAGCAGTTAACCCCGTGCTTCAGCTGATTCACGTATGTTAATCTCGAATTGGTTACCACGCCATTTATCTCTACTTTGTTGGCAGGCACGTAAACACGATACCTCTTCGTAAGGGCATTGTATCCAAACAAAGTATTTGCTTGCTTTAGATTTGTAAACCTCGACCTTGAGCTTACCCAGGGAGACTATTAAAGTTTTGAAGTTCAACGGGTAGGAGACTAAAAGCACAAGAACCGAAAGTCTTGTAAATTTGTGCTGGAAAGTCGTCAAAAGGATAGTTATTAGAAGAGTGATTAACAAAATTAGGAAATACTTTATAAATATTAGCTGGAAACTACATGCAACTTTAGGTTTTATAGTATTAACTGTGGCCCCTTATAGTTGGAGTGAAAATGTTAAAAAAGCAGTCATATAAGGAGAAGAGATAGCGGGTTGGAATGCTCTGCAAAAGTGTAGCTTTTTGAAGCATCTACAACTTTCCAAAACATTGCAGAAATGTGAAAAATCAATTAAAATAGATATAGCAAAAAAATCGATTTAGGGGGTATATCACTTTATAACTTTTTTTTCTAAGAGATAGACATTTTACATCTTCGACAAAGTTTTTCAAAATAAGATTCTCTACAAACTTTCCATAGACACTTTACCATTTCAACAATTAATGAAAAAGTTTTTTCATCTGAGTATGTACCTCCTTAAATTAAAATTTGCCACCATCATATTATTGCTCGAAAAACAAAGAACCTTCCTTAAGACAACGAACTACAAAAACTAATAGTTACGTCGCATATATTTATGTCCAGCCTTTTTTGGATTTCGTCCCACTGTGCGGCGTCTCGTTTGAGCCATTAAGCTATTTGAGCCTTTCAGGTCTCGGTGTTCCTCCTGCAAATCATCCGGATACTCATCATCCATTCCGATTTGCTTCCCTAATTAGGGCTCATTAAGGTGTTCTAGACTACACGTTTGGAGGATGTGGAAATCAATTTCAACGAAAAACACCGTCTCACGGAACTTTTTCATCGATCTATTGTGATGGATGAAACTTACGTCAAGGTTGATCATCTACACGAAACAGGCGTCAAGTCCAAGATTATCATTCAAGAAAATGTTCAAAATAAGAAAATGTCTAAATTCGCCTGAAAATTTCGGATCTGGCAGGCGATTTGTGGATGTGGAGAAAATATTCAGCTCTTTTCTTGTTTTACCGATCTTGCTACTATTACCAACTTTGTGGCATGACTCAAATTTGACGTAAATAATCTTAGGTTGGCCATATTTGTCTCAGAAAAGAAAGCTTCCAGGTTTCCATTATCCTTTTCAAATATCATATGGGACATGCTGAACGTAAATGTGTGCGCACATACAATCCAAATTCATATGACAAGCTGTGTTTCTAGAAAAAAAAAGTCTTATCTGTTGCTATATATTGAAATATTTGTAACCCCGATGGATGGGAGGTGATAGCTCTACTGTACACTCTGGTGCATATTTGGAAAAAGTATTAAAATGGGTTAATTATTAGCAGTAATAATAGCTGTTTTTGATGTTTTCACGAATAACGCTGAATCCTTTGTTGGAGAATACTAAAGCGCGATACGGACCAAATACGACGTATGATTCAGTGAAACGAAACGATCTTGCTTCGTCATGATTTTCCGATAAAACTGAATCAACTTATTCGTATGATGCTGAATGGGTCAAAATAAAGCGTCCCAATAACCGGAGAGACATCCGGCTCGTTTGTGATGTTAGATAGCTTGAAGTACGGTAATGTACTCTTTAAGCTCTTGTCTAACATAACACTCGAGCGATACGAATATCTGATGCACCACCAGGTATCACATGCTTCTTAGCTTCACAAACTACATCGACATCATTGATGTTGATCGCAGCATAGTGGAAGAGGCATTTGTTGCTTTTTAAAAGGTGATTCGAACTGCCTATAAACTCTGACAAGACAAAATACTTGTTAGCTGGTGTTGCCTCCGAGGCTGAAATCGATGGGGTGCGGAACGAGGTTCTCGACGAATATAACATCAATGTTGATACGAAAAGTTTGTTTCGAATTACAAAAATAAAAATCGACATTACTCGAACCTATTAATATGAGCGGTAACATTTTTATTTCAACATGGAAAAGAAAAAAAACGTTTATTGTATTCAAATGATTGGGGTCGCTCTTTTTTGCAGTTTGAAGGTGCAAGTGCAAACAATCTCTTATTCGAAAAAATACACACCGTATAGGTCACCATCAATTTCTTTTAGTTGAATTCTCTCCAAATTAGTGGATGATGCTTAACCGATTAACAGTGTCAAAAAAGCTGATGCTGCTTTCGGATGGATTCGTCCTTGTAGATTTGCTCGTTGACTGTTCTTGATGTGGTGAAAAGCTGAACCATTTCGCCACTTCCACAGATCGCTTGCCTGACAATGATTTGTTGACCATTTTGTTTGACCGCCTTCTCGCGTTAGTTTTATAAATAAGCGTCGCTGGTGAACATGTATCGCAAAACCATGACTTTGGTGAAGTTCTTCAGGAGGTGAACAACACTTTTTCTACAACTGTTTTCAGCTACTGAAACGACCAAGATACTAAATCTACTCTATAGTCCTGCCCAAGCTAAAAGATTCATTCTGCGTTACGTGCTTCAGGTGTGGGTGAGTGTGAAAACGTTAGAATCAATATCTACAAGGGCAATGATAAAATCGAGGTACGATCACACGATCTTGCACCGCTTACTTGCGGATAAGTCATCAAAAAATTCATGTCGGAATAAGAAGTGGAATCCGTAACCGATTACCATGGAGAAATTGTTTCCCAAGTATTCCTAATGACGTTTGTACGGCCTGAGTGTGGATGGACTTAGCTAAAGGGTGCGCCGATAATAATTTCGAAATTTTCAAACTTTCAACTTTCATACGTGACCGAAATGAATTAAATTTTGCTATCTTTCGCATTCGCTAAGCTGTGCAGTTTTCAGTAAGATTTCGATTGAAAGAGAAGAAAATTGGCAAACCTTTAGCGAAAGGATTATGATCACATACATGCGAAATCCTGGCTTGACGCTAAAACTTCAATATAAATCATGGGGCCGTCTCAAAGGTCCTCCTAAGGTACCAGAAATGGATTACAGTTGACCACAAGCGGAAAGAAACTGGACGAAAACACGAAAAAAAATCTTAGAGAGCGCTTATTGCGAAGGAGTTGCGTTCAGTACCTCCAAATCAACAGCCAAAACCATTGTTCAAAAATCCAGTATCATTTATTTTGTTTGTCTTTCATCTCCAGAAAGGATGTGCAATCGCTCTGCAAATTTCTCTTTTAACCGTTTGATGCGGCACAGGACGTTAGCTTCGAAGTTGCCAATTTTTGGGTTTTCACTGTTCAAATTCCCATAACTAGAGAGCTACAACTTGAAACTATCCGAAAGATACATTCAAATATCAAGAAATTTTTTTTTGCTATCTTAAAAGTAGGAAAATGGGGGATCAATAGCATTTTTATTAAAACTGGAAGGGGTGTGTGATCTGTATCGAACCCATAAGAAATGCTTCCAACGGGTAAAATCCGGTCGGTCTCATTTCTACTACGGGTAACGAAGGCATAGTGGTGAGGATGAAGATGATCACGTAGTAGCGCTCTGGTGTCTTGGTCACCAGAGCAATCGCTAGCAATCTAAAATCTTTTCTGTCTTGAGCGGTGAGGATTCACGCATGTCAATCTATAATCGGTGACCACGCCATTTATCTCTACTTTGTTGGTAGGTACATAAATACGTTTCTCCTTCGAAAGGATGTTGTCTCCAACACAGTCATTTGCTTGCTTTAGAATGGAAATATCGGCCCTGTACTTATCTCGGCAGATTTTCGAAGATTTGAAGTTCAACGGGTAGGACTTCTAACGGAGAATCTGAGTCTTTGATGACGAATCTTGTTCGCCATCGGATAGGTCAGATACGATTGAAATGCAACACCACACCGACTCAAAAAGTTGACAATTTCCCCTTCTCTCCCCCACCGTAACGTTACGAATTAAAATCCACCAATGCGCCAACTGGCGACAGAAGATTAGACCGATATCACGTTCATGTGTCAGTCCAGCAATGGTCTCGCGAATACTCCAGTATCCTAGCAGCTACCAAGCAAAATCATAAATTTCCTCTTATTTTCATTGCTTCCGTGTGAACCGGTAATTTCGAATCATATCGGATCGTCACAGCACCTGTTTGTGTGTATGTATGTGCGTATAGATTTAAAAATAACTCCACGCACCGATGAAATCCATTTCGAACCGGAAGCGCACCCCGTCCGTCAAATGTCAATCATTTTTTTGTCCGGAAAAATGGGGGTGAATGAATCCGAGAATAAGTCCGAACGCGTGTCCATCTCTCGGATGGGGGATTCATCGGCCACTGCCGTTTACCGAGTATTGCACACTCGGTCATGGAGTGCTGTGACGGTAGCTGATAAACAACACACGTACACTCATAGATTTTATAATTGGGTTGCACTGCTGTGATCCGATTCGGGGTAGCAAATTGGACGCAGTATTTTCCACTCGAAAGAGAGGGAGGGGGAACCGGAAGCTAGCCGTCACTAATTACGCGAAGCTTCTGGTCTTAATAAAGCTAAATTGAAATTGTTCTGCCAGCCTGCCGGAAAATTAACCCCTAACGGATTAGTCGCGATAGTGTACGTACACTGGTTAGAGTTATACAACTAGTAGGCGGCGAAAACAAAAATAAAGGAAAGAGGAATGTTCTTTCACTGAGAAGGGATGTTTTTTTCTCCGCTGAGGGCACGTAGCTCGGATTAAATCAGGTCCAGTATTTTTAGTGGCCTCTTTTGCCCGGTTTTTTTTTCGCTCCCAGCGGAAGTGAATCTCGAAACTACACGTAGTTGTTAGCTGTAATTAAAATCTGTTGTTTACGTTTAATAACTGTGCCTGTGAGTTGAAGTTTTACACTTTTTCCCGGCTGCCTGGTGCATAACGCGCGATAGGTTACTGGACTGAAGTAGAAATTGAAATCTCGCACATTTGTAGGAACAAATTACAATCGAACTCAACAAATTACAATCGAAGTGGCGCTTAAGCCACGAGCTATTTGATTTGAACAGTTTTTGAGGGTAATGATTGTAAACAAGTAACCGTGATCGCCATTCCAAAATGTCTCTCCGTTCTTGCTTTGCGCTGAGCTCCAGGCCAGCATAAAATAGCCAAAAATAGATTCGCCTCTGAAAGACTCCTTTTTGAAGTCGTGTATCCTTCGAATCTATAGTCGAAACCTTGTATTAGGGAAATAGATATTAGTCGTTCGTCTGATGGTCCGGCTCGTGTCCAATCACTTCAATTACAAGTCTAGTACCCGACATATACAAAGTGCTCTTTGTGCTTGTGGTAATGGTTATCACGACAGCGAGCATGTTGTCTGGTCGTGTAATGTATACTGTGGCGTCAGGTCTTAGTGGACTTCATCCACATCTGTATCTTATCGATGGTATTTTTTCGTCCGATAGCGTATTTTTCTCGGTCGCCAAACGGCAGGGTTCCAGAACTGTTTACAAGTTTGCTTGAAGTTACTTTGAAGTTTCTTTTTCCTGTTTGCTTCATTTCAGTTTGGCTACTAACCGCTATTACTCTTTCGCTTCTCTAAAGAAAACGCTCCGCATCAAAACACTTTCCATGAAGAATTTCCCCTCCCTTACACTTCTTTCTAAGCCTCCTGAATTATCTTCGTAGACTGGACGCCTTCTTGTCGGTACGATTCAGTACTTCCAGCTGGTTGTTGCATTTCGAGTAGTTTCACGGAGTTTCGGTTAAACCTGCGCATTTCTAGGCAAAATTTTACTAAAAATACCAATTTTTAGTACAAAATTTTCATATGACCCAAATTTCTAGAATTGATCAAAAAAATTAAGTATGAATCATACAACATTTAGTTCAAAAATTTTGGCGCAAACTTCATGACAATATTTAGTGTAAATTTCACAATTTTCTTACAATTCACATGTCTTAGAATAAATTTTACACTTCAGTAAAAAGTTTAGCACAAATTTTGATTCCAATTCGAAAATATATTCGATACCAGTTTTAGCATAAAATCTGCAAACTACTTTTAGTACAAAATTCTGTGCAAATGAGAAATAATTGGTACATTTGAAAAGTTTAAATAAATTTAGTACATGTCGACGCTCAAATTGTAACACTAGAAACTGGCCATAAATTTTCCGCTTTTCGCTATAAATTTTAGTACCAATGTTTGAACATTACAAAAATAAAAAAGTTTTGTGCACATTTTACGACAAAATGTACAAATTTTAAATTTCATAATATATTTTTTTCGAGGTTTATTGGCATTTTACGATAATATTCAATACCACACAAACACAAATGAATAACAAAATAATTCACATTTTCGAACTAACCTTCTAAACGAGTATAAACTCACAAAAACGCAACGCGAAACAGAACACAGAATGTTGAGTGAATACTAAGCTCTTACGATTACACAGATCCTAAAAGTTCAAGTTTAGTACAAAATTTAGAACAAATTTAGTTGCCTGATTGTGAATGCGCATTAATACCATTTTGAAAAGTAAGTTTAAAATATGCAAATTTTGGTACAAGGCTTACCAACTTTTAGCATCAATGTTCGCCTTTTGGCACAATTTTAGCTGAACAATTTAGTAGACGATTTAGTACATTTTTTTACAAATTTAACACAAGTTTGCTGCAACTTTTATGAATATTTTTGTTTAAATTTTATTAAGTTAAGTTTATTCCCTTCGATAAATTATTTATAGATTTTAGTACCCATCATTGTGGTACAAACTTTACTAAAAATTTTACATCTGGATTAACTTTAACCAATTTAGTACAAAACGTTCCTTTTAATGTTTTGCACTAAATTTTCCAACTTAGATAATAAGTTCAGAATAAAAATTTCAACACTAATTTGATAACAAAATTTAATACTAGAGTGGGGTCAAGTAGGTCCGTCAGTCTTCAGTGAGCTCGTGCGATGGTATTTTTGCACTGATTTAAGCAAAACAAGCACTCGTTGGAGGTTATACATCTGGCAACGTTTTGAAAATATGAATTTTATGTTTGACTAAATATTTTTGGAGCTACATCTATTAAGGCGAAGATACTATTATCCGACGTTTTTAAAATTTGGGGGCACGATAGGTCACTTTAGTCGAGGTTAAACGAAACGATGTACAAGCCTAAAAAATCAGTAGTTCTACTTTTATTTGAAGAGCATGAATACTGCAGATATTTTAAAAATTAATAACACGAATAATAAATGGTATTCATTGACGTAATTCATGTAAGTAATTGAGGAAGTTGCAAATTATGTGAAAAATCATGAAACCATGTAGGGAAATGTTGAAAAAACGTGTATATTTCGGCAGTCGCAGTTGCATCTGGTTTTGTACTTGCGAATGACTTCTTCGGTGTTCTCGTCGTCGCCAGAGTGTGGAACAGAAGTTGTGCATTCTGGCTCACGTAGTTGCTTAGCTGCTGGACGACCATATTTACGCTTGATAGAAGTTTTTTTGGGTTCTTTTTTCTTCTCTTTTTATCTATTTTTGTTTCTGCCCTTTTGCTGCATCTCTTTTCTCTTTTTTCAGTAGCAATGGGTTTTCGCAGAACAACACGCGAAAAATTAAACGACACCGTAACTACTACAACCGATCCACGGTATAACAGTCGAAATGACCGTCGTAAACGATGTTTTCTACCGCGTATCACAGCACGAGCGACCTCTGAAATTACATAGCAAAGGAAAAGCCATATATCTATGGCATCCCGATACCTATTTGACCCCATTCTACTCTAGTTATGAAATATTTACAATTTAAATTTCACAAATTAGCAAACTTTAGCGCAAAATTCAGAGTTAATGTTGGTACAAATGTTAACACTAAATTTAGTACATTTTTGTTCGCAAAGTTTAGTACAAAATTAATATTTTTTGACATAAATTGTCAGCTTTTCTGGACAAATTCAAGTACGGATTTGAGCACTTCGCCAATTTTAGTACACTATCTGGCACCAATTTTGCAAAATATAGTACAATTTTTATTAATTTGGTGCATTTTTGCGGTGAAAATTCTGCGAAAATATCTAACGGTAATTTGAAATTTTTTTGACAATATTTTTAAAAATTAAATCAAACTTTATAAACTTTAGTACAACATTTAGAAGAAATTCAAGTTCTAATTCGAGCACATAATCATTTATTCCATCCTGAATACCAATTTTTAGATATATTCGCGCAAAATTTAGAACAAATTTTATTACCAGATTGAGAATAAGGTTGGATACCCTTTGAAAAGCAATTTTGAAATGGACAAATTTTAGTACAAATCCTACCAATTTTTTACGATTTTTTTTTGCCTTTTGGTACAAATTTTAGTTTTAATGTTTGAACATTAAATCAATTCTAGTGCACAATTTAGTACAAAATTTAACCAAGTTTGCCACAAACTGTATAAAAATACTTTGTTCTCATTTGATCATTTTAGTACAAAATTCTTTGTTCAAATCTGACCATTTTAGTACAATTTTTATTTAAATTAGACCATTTTAGCACAATGTTTGTTTAAATTAGACCATTTTAGTACAATTTTTGTTCAAATTAGACCATTTTAGTATAAAATTATTTGTTCAAATTTGAACATTTTAGTACAACATTTTGTGTTCAAATTCGATAATTTTAGTACAAAATTCTTTGTTCACATCTGAACATTTTAGTACAAAATCCTTTGTTTACATTTGATAATTTTAGTACAAAATTATTTGTGGACATTTGATAGTTTTAGTACAAAATTCTTTGTTCACATTTAATCCTTTTAGTACAATTTTTTTGTTCAGATTTGACCATTCTAGTACAAAATTATTTGTTCTCATTTGACCATTTTAATACAAAATTCTTTTTTCAAATTTAACCGTTTTGGTACAATTTTTTTTGTTCAAATTTGATCATTTTAGTACAAAATTCTTTGATCAAATTTTACCATTTTAGCACAAAATTATTTGTTTAAATTTGGTCACTTTAGTACAAAATTCTTTGTTTGAATTTGACTATTTTGGTACAAAATTCTTTATTCAAATTTCACCATTTTAGTACAAAAATCTTTGTTCAAATTTTACCATTTTAGTATATACATAAATTTTAGTACAAATTAAATTTGGCCAATTTTGTACAGAACTTTAAAAAATAATTCAAAATTGTCAAACTTAAGTAATGAGTTTAGAACAAATTTCAACACAAATTTAATAACTAAACTTCACAAAACTAGTTTCAAAATGTGTTCGATTAAAGTTTTCTCAAATTTGTAAACTGTAGTAAAAAATGCGGAATTAATGTTAGTACAAATCTTAACATCAAATTTAGTACATTTTATACACAAATTTTAGCATAAAATTCATCAAATTTTGTTACAAATTATTCGCATTTTGGGACAAATCGTAGTACCATTGTTTGAGTATTGTACCAATTTTAGTACAAAACCTGGTACCGATTCGCACTTTTTTTTTAATTTGGTGCGATTTTTAGTAATTTATCATATCTTACGACAAAGATTTGATCGTTTTTAGTGCAAATTTTGGGACAATTTAGTAAAATTTTGACAAAATTTTCGATTTTAAAAACGATCTTTTTAAACTTTAGTGCAAAGTTTAGAACAAATTTAAATATCATTTGAAGAATATCCGGTAAAACATTTTTAATACAAATTTTAGTACAAAGCTCTCCAGTTGTTGACACAAAATCTTCTCATTTTGGTACAAATTTTAGTACACTAATGTTTGAATACTTCACCAATTTTGGTTCAAATTTTATGATCACTTGTTGTCTCTCGGCTTGATACTGTACCTTGACGTGGTCTGCGGGTTTCACTTTCTTCTTAGATAAGCTAAGCTAAATTTAGTACTTATTTCGGCGACCTTTATTTACCCACTTATGCCATGGTCGAAATAATGTACAAAGTGGGTTTAGGGCCAAGTTCTCTCTAGAGGTGTCATGGGTTTGATGATGAGCCCAGGTTTTTAACTCTTTTAAATTTGATGTGTCACATTCCAAAGCTCCCGAAGATGACCTTATTCCAGATGATCTTTGCAGCCCATCCACGCATACCAATCGATCACGTCCTGAAGCATCTACCCTCTGTCCTAGAACCAATCAAAAAATTAACGCCGATATCCACTAGATAACATGTTCCATGGCGACATTAACGGGAACTACAGTTATATGGATGAAATTACTCTCTTCTAGTTTCTGCATCACCCATCGAATAGTAAGTTTCATATTCACGATCCGCGCGATTATTCAATGTCACACGCGAATATGAAAATGATAACACGGTCACAAAATCAAATTTATACACGTGAAGTCGCATACACGGTGGCCCGCGTGACATACAAATGCATATGCGATCGAACACATTAACATATAAACGTTCGTGTCCTTCGCGATGATTCACGCGATCGTGAACCGTACACTCATTATCACATTCAGAATAACGCCCCGCTGCAATTGACCTTAAGCAGTGTTTTAGTGGGTGACATTTCCCGTCTCGTCTGCAATTGTAGTGAGTGATTCTGACGGCGACTAGCTCTATAGCTCCAGTAGGACAACTCGAGAAAAATTTCTTTTATTTTAGTACAACCTTCAACAATATGGTCCTAATTTTAAAAGCTTTAGTTCAAATTCTTCGATATTTGGTACAAATTAAACAACTAGATTTAGTGCAAATTTTGCAAATGTATGGCAGACTTTTGAATTTTTTAGAACATTTTTACTAACATCAATATGCACTTTAATACCGATTTAAAAATAAATTTTAATGGCAATTCTATAATATATTTCATTCGAATTATAACGAAATAGCTATAAATTTTAGTACAATAAAACACTAGTACAAATCAATCTTCGATCAATTTTTTTAATTTTTTGCACAAATTTCATTAATTTTAGTACAGTTACTAATTTACATTGCACTAACTTTAAAAGGTTTAGTACACACTCTTCGAATTTTGGTTACTTTGACGACTAAATTCAGGGGAATTTTGATAATGTCTTAAAGAATTTAGCATATTTTAGATCAAATTTTACAAACTTTAGTAAGAATTTTAGAACAATCATTAATACCGATTTTAGAACAAATTTAAATAGCAATTCTATAAGATATCCAAATCAAATTTTAATGACACTTTGCAGCAAGAAATTTTAGTACAATAAATTTTAAACCAAGATTTTTATCAGTAGAATGAGATAAATTGTGCGGCAAATCAACACACCTAAATTAACTGTTGATAGACGTTGGAAAAAAAGTCCACAATTTAGTATAAAATTTAACCAAGTTTGCCACAAACTTTATAAAAATTCTTTGTTAACATTTTACCGTTTTAGTACAAAATTCTTTGTCCAAATTTGACCATTTTAGTTCAAAATTCTTTGTTCAAATTTGACCATTCTAGTACAAAATTATTTGTTCTCATTTGACCATTTTAGTACAAAATTCATTGTTAAAATTTGACCGTTTTGGTGCAAAATTCTTTGTTTAAATTTGATCATTTTAGTGCAAAATTCTTCGTTCAAATTTGACCATTTAAGCACAAAATTCTTTATCCAAGCGGACCATTTTAGTACAAAATTATCTGTTCACATTTGAACATTTTAGTACAAAATTCTTTGTTCACATTTGATCATTTTAGTACAAAAATCTTTGTTCACATTTGATATTTTAGTACAAAATTATTTGTTCTCATTTGAACGTTTTAGTACAAAATTCTGTTTACATTTGATCATTTTAGTACCAAATTGTTTTTTCATATTTGACCATTTCAGTACAATTTTTTTGTTCAAATTTTACCATTTTAGTACAAAAATCTTTGCTCAAATTTGACCATTTTAGTTTAAAATTATTTGTTCAAATTTGACCATTCTAGTAGAAAAATTCTTTGTTCAAATTTTACCATTTTAGTACAAAATTCTTTGTTCAAATTTGACCGTTTTGGTACAAAATTCTTTGTTCAAATTTGATCATTTTAGTACAAAACTCTGTTCAAATTATACCGTTTTAGTATAGGCATTAATTTTAGTACAAATTTCGGTAAATTTTTTCCATCCTTCGGTACATTCTTTATCGATTTTGGTACAAATTTTAGCACAAGTCTCACAACAAATACCATATCTGGTTCAAATTTTAGTTTCATTTCGAGAACAGCTGGTAATAGCATTTTGAATACCAATTTTAAGATATATTCAATCAAAATTTTAGTACAATGCTTCCCACTTGTTGACAGAAATTGCGCATTTTGGTACAAATTTTAGTATCAATGTTTGAATATTTTACCAATTTTGTACCCAAAGAAACTTTGGGTACGACTACTATCTTATAAGTTAAGCTATCAAATTTAGTACTTAAATTGGCGACCTTTTTTACCTACTTTAAGTCATGTGCCGAAATAATGTGCAAAGCGGGTTTAAGACCTTGCCTTGACGGTTAGCCCTGGTTTGAAACTCTTTTAAACTTGAAGTGTCCCATGCCAAGCCTCCCGAAGATGACAACATACCAGATAATCCTTGGCAGCCCTTCGCGATCATCTACGCTCGCGATCTCCCAAACATGATAACACCACGGCGATAAAGTGAGCTGTCTAGCACTCATAAATTTACAAACACAGTCTCAAACGTGATCCTGCAAACGCCCGTGTTCGTGCGATCATGATTCGGTCACGTCCGGAAGTCTCTAGCCTCAGTTCTAGAGCCAATAAAAATAATAATGCTCATATCCACTAGATAACACGTTTCATGGTGACCTGACCGGGAACTCACCCTCTTCTAGAATCTGAACTGCGCACTGAAAAGTGAATATCATATTCACGGTCAGCTCACGCTCGTTCAAGAACCGAAGCCGCATACACGCTGGCACACGTGAAATACTAACGCATACGCGGTCGAACACGTTAGCATACAAACGCTCGAGCTCTTTGCGGTAATGCACGCGATTGTGAAGTCTCTACGTTCACACATCTGAACCGTACACTTAATATCACATTCAGAATAACGGCCCGCTGCAATTGGCCTTAAGCAGTGTTTTAGTGGGTGACATTACCCGTTTCGTCTGCAATTGTAGTGAGTGATTCTGATAGGGTACAACATTTAACAATTTGGTCCTAATTTTAAAAGCTTTACTACAAATTCTTCAAAATTTGGTACAAATTTAACGACTAGATCCAGTGCAAATTTTGCAAATAAAAGGCAGAATTTAGAATATTTTAGAACAAGTTATACAATCTTCAGTATGACCTTCAGTACTGATTTCAGAACAAATTTTAATAGCAAATTTTAGTATCAATGTTTGAACATTTCTTCATTTGCCGATCAAAGTTTATGATAATTCTTTGCGCAAATTTCATTAATTTTAGTACAACTTTTACTAATTTGCATTGCACTAATTTTAAAGGATCTAGTACCAACTCTTCAAAATGGGTAAGTTTGATGACAAGATTTAGTGCAAATTTTGCTAATGCGTTACAGAATTTAGCTTATTTTAGATCAAATTTTGTAAATCTTAGAACAAACATTAACATTAGAACAAATTGTAATACCAATTTTATAATTTGTTCAATTCAAATTTTAACAAAAATTTGCAACAAGAAATTGTAGTACAATAAAAAAAACTAGTTCAAATTTTGTATAAATGTTTGAACATTTCACCAATTTTAGTACAAATGTTGATGCAAATTTTACAAACTTCAGTTTGAATATTTATCAATTTTAGAACAAATTCTAACAATAACCAGGATTTTATTAGTAGGGTGAGATAATTTGCGCGGCAAATCAACACACCTAATTTAAACGTTGATAGACGTTGCAAAAAATAGGGTCGCTGCATGCCCCTTAACTTGCCGAGTTTAATTGTGTTTCTGTAGGGATGGATTGACCAAAACAGCGGGTGCATTCCAATGAATACATATCGCTTTCAAATGTATATAAAACGCCGTTACAGACTTCGGCTCTCCGTTTGAAATCATAACCCATCGAACTCGGTAAACTTGCAAATAAAAATCTGAGAGGCGATCAACAAATATCACCGAGAGTTCAACCTTCACAAACTCACGCAAACGGATGACTTGTTGAACAATGCCCCGAATCGGAACGCAATTAACGTTATTTTCCCAGTAGCGACATCCACTGAGCAGCAGCAGTGGAATATAATCATCAATTCTCGACAAACATATGATTACGGCCTAAAAGCCAACTGTCAAAATCCACTTTGAATGGAAATTTCGGACAAACCGTTACACGCCAATCACAGATGTTGGTAGTAAACGAAAGAGAAAAGTTTTCTCTTTCATAAACTGTTGTGAACTGTGTTCGACTAATAACGGTTTGTCTGGAATTTCCATTCAAAGTGGATTTTGACAGTTGGCTTTTAGGCCGTAATCATATGTTTGTCGAGAATTAATTTAATTTATGACTCTTCATATCGTCCCACGACCAGCATCATTCAGGAATATGTTTTATGGCCGAAGCAAACGCAACTGCACATATTCGGAGCAATTTAGCCGGCTTAGTCTCTTCGAAGATTGTACCCCGTTCCTTCATTGCTCTGCTAGCAGGCGGCGAAACAGCGGAAGAGTACAGGGGGTATAACATTCCAATATCGCTTCCGGCGGCTCTATTTTTCCTGCTATCACACAGTTTAATCTCCATTTCAATATTCATTGCCCGGAATGGGATGGGTTCGGAACCGATGATGTGGAAATGGTCTTTAGCCTAGTTTCTCACTAGTCAAATATTGGGAGGGGCGTGGGTGGGTGGATTGTTGTTCTTTTCTAAGAGCTATCTCGTTTCGGTTTCAGCCGCTGGAGCCGAAGAAAGAAAAACAATTTTGACTATCGTTTTCGGGGAAAATGTAAATTTCATAAATGTGGCAGAGAACCACCCTAGCCTCTCCAACCAGTTGAATAATCATTAAAGTCGAATCCAGAAACTTACACCTGGAAGAGATATCCGATATTTTCAGACAGCCTGCTCTTATGCTATTCCGTGCTTCGGCAACTGACTTCGAAGAACAAGGGGAATATCTTCCCATAAATTTTGCCATCAGAACGTCAGTTCCAATCTGTTCTCTATCCAGCTAAGTACACACACACATTATGAAACTACATGGGGAAAGGTTTTCCGACGTTCCGAACTCATCTTACTTGCGTAGAAGAAGGGGTATCCACTCTGTTTCGTCTGACGTCCATAAGAGCGGATAGTGATTTCGTACTGTAAACTTTCGACGGCCCAACCACTCGCCATCGAGTTTAATTTAAATTTCTGAATTCACAATCTAACTTTTTCCAGCAACTTGAATGATGATAGCTTTTCTGGTGAAACAATCAAAATTCGAACGCAATTGTGTCCAATTTTTACAAAGCTTCAACCAAAGGTATCTTAAAAAATCAACCATCCTTGAAAACTGGAAAAGGAAGAACCTCTTTGCAAAATTTTCGCCAGTAATAAATCAGCGAATTCGGAACACTATTAGAGACACGCTGATTTATTTTCATGAAGATTGATTTTATATCCACTCACACACAACAATGCGTATTTCACCCGCATATTCAACAAGGGGTGGTCAGTTTTGGTACAGTGGTACAGATTTAAAATCATTTATTATCAAATGTAATCGAAGCAAGTTTTGAGGACAAAATGCTGGCCTTTTCTGATAAATTTTAGGCATATTTTTCTACAATCCGAAGTTTTGTACTAAAATTTTCAAATCATGTCCTACCTCACCACCATTGTTTATGGACCTTCCACTAATTTTTTCCAATTGTTTCTCATCTTCTACAGAATGTATCACAGGTCGTCCTCGTCATCGTCGTCGTCGTCACCACAGCCACCGCCTCCACCGCCACTCCCAACATCATCAGTTCTACCCCCATCGTCATCAGGAGGAACAACAACACATGCAGCCACCCTACCACGACCGTCATCCAGCGGTGGCCTCCATCAAATACAACGCCACACGCTCCAACAACAACAGCAACAGCAGCAATCCCAACAACACTTCCATCTGGTGCGCGGTGGATCAAATCCGACACTGCAACGACTGTCTCCGCCTTCGCTTCTTACGGAAACCAACCCGCAAAGACTGAATGTGATTCAAAACCAGACCGGTGCGGATCAAAACCAACCACCGTCATCGCGACCAGTCGTCTATCAGAGTGGCCACCCGAATCATCATCAATCTAAACAACAACAACAGCTAAAGGCCGGGCCAAGACCCACCTACGGTGCCTATACGAATAACACATTACCGCGAGGGCCTTATCTTCAGTATAAGTATAACAATATTAGCAGTATTCCGAACGGCGACAATAACAGTGCTGCCAGTGGCAGCAACGGCGGCGCTAGCAATAATAAGCAGGACCACCAGGCCCGACAGATTGAAGCTCTGCGCACCGAATTCCTAGAGCTGGCCAGCAGTCGGGCCCAACAGCAGCAACGAAGGCTTCAACAACAGCAGCAGCAACAGCAACAACCACCACAACGGAAGAATCACACCAGCAGCAATCCACCCGACAGTGCAAGTGGCGATGAGCGGGAATCGCTTAGGAGCACTAAATCCGGAACGTCGACCGGTTCTTCAACGGCTACGGCGGCCACTGCGATCGTGGGCACCGTCGGTACTTACCAGCATTATCAACAGCAACTACAACAACAGCAACAACAACAGCAGCAGCAACAACATCAAACACAACTCCAACCGAATCAAGCAGGCTGTGCCAGTAGTAGTAGTTGTAGTAGTAGAAGTAGCAATAGTAACCCTTGTAGCAGTAAGCGTCATAACAACCAGGAACAGCATCAGCATCATCATCACTATCATCATGTTCATCATCAGCCACTTCATCAACAGCAACATCAACAAAAACAACAACTGAATGTAAACAATGAGCGAAATCAAAGACTTCCTGGATTGAGCCGGGGAACTGAAAGTGATGGAGGCGGTGGCGTCGGAGGAGGAGCAGGAAGTGGCAGATCCTCCGCAGGTGGCTACTGTCTTAACTACGTCAACCTAGCGGATGTGGTGGCCCTCAAAAAAATCAGCCAACCGGAAGGTTGGGCTCTGCTGTGCCAATCGGTGCAGGCCCTGCAGGATCTGTTTTTGGCCGGTAAGTGACGTTCGGTTATTTTGTTTACTTATGATGCGAGTGGGGAGTGTGAAATTCCAACGTCGTCGTGTCACCTTTCCTTGCATGTATGTGAGTGGGTGCTACGGATCCAAAATAATTGAAATTCGTGGAACTCAGCAGGCGTGCTTTTGTGGCACACTTCAAAACGAACCACCTGGGTGTTTTATTTGACACATTTCTCGTCTCACAGAGACTGGTAAAACATTTTCATTTTAAATTATTTCTGCCCGCCACGGCGGCGAGTTGAAGTTGGATACAGGTGGTTCGGAGAAGGTTGAGGGTTTACATTCTCAAGTGGCCGGGCTTGTCCAGTTGTAAGCAGATTTACTTGCTAGCAAGAAACGGTCGAAATCTGTTCTGTGGGCGCTGGAATTTTGTTGATTGGAATATTTTCCTCTTTTGTGTCGTCCTCTCTCTCAGTGGGACGAGTAGAGGCCTTGAGGGATAGCATCGTGCCAGTGGACGGGGTGTGGTGTCGTGATCCGGTGGGAATATTTGGAAACTGTGGTGAGTGGATGCCAGATTTTAATTTACTACGTGTTGGTTAAGGCTGTGAATGTTCTTAGGTGGAATGGATTGAAAAGAAAATGGATATTGTTTTTTAATGTTTTCTGCAACGATTTTTTAACAAATGTTGTTCGCAAATTTTCTAACAATATCTAGGGTAAAGTTTCACAAATTCAGTTAAAATTAACATAATTCCATAACAATTTACAATGTTTAGTACAAAGCTTAGCACAAATTCTAATGCCAATTCTAAAACAAATTTAAATACCAATTTTAAAATCTATCCAGTTTAAGTCTTAGTGGAAATATCATTTTAGTACATAATCAACCAAATTTAGTGCATTTGAAAAAAGAGCAGAAATTAAACAAATCTATTTTATATTTTATTTTCACTCACTAATAATCTACAGAATCTACATATTTTCGACGGAAAAGTGTCTTCATTGTCGTTTAAATTTTATCGATTTTAGTACAAAGGTTCATAACATTGGACTAATTTTAGTACAATTTTTGCAAACGGCAATGCAAGTTTTACCAATTTTGGGTATAATTTTTAACGAACAAATTTTACAACAAAACGTGAGATTTACGATATATAAAAATTTAGTACAAAATTTCTGCACTCTAAAGAAAAAAATCTTCAAACTTTAATAGGCTAAATAAGTTTATAACATTTAAATGACAATTTTAGAGCAAATTTGAGGACCAATACAAATGTTGATTGAATTTAGTACAATTTTTAGAAACAATGTTCATTTTATGATGGAATAAGGCAAACTTCAACACGAGTGTTTCCATAGAGGGCCTCTTTGGGGAGATCTGGTTTTCCCAGCATTTGTTGTGCTTTTCCTGCACTTTAATTCGGTTGCCAAGTGGTTTGCCCGTTTAAAAGTTATCGGCATTGGAAAAAGAGCTACTTTTAATCAAAAAACGCAAATATCTTCACACACACACTAGCAATAGAAAGTTTCCGTCTTCGACAATGTAATGCAGTTCGATAGTCCAAACAATGTTCTAGAACATTTATGCAATGGGAAAAATCTAGAAGAGAGCATATGATGAAAAAACTGTTTTTAAGGGGCCCTCCACAAATAATGCCCTATATCTCGAAAAGCTTAAAAGTTAGAGAGTTAAAGTCTTAAGATAAAATGTTTAAAATGAGTTTCTCCACTACTTTGCTGAAGTAAGTATTTCTCTATCTGAATTATTGAAGAAAATAAATTTCGTAACTCACTTTTAGGGGGATTAATCATTAATCCAATAAGATAGAAAGGAGGGGAGTTCCATTCCAAGAGACTTTCTCAAAGACGCCATATTGCCAAAGTCAACAGTTGCGACGCAATTAAAAAACCTTTTTTGCTCATTGGGACCACTTTGCACCCGTTTAAAATTTCAGTAAAATTTAACAAATTTTGGGCCAATTGTTAACTAAATTTAGTATAGTTCCACTCAAAATTTTAAGTGCAACTGCAATTTTTTAACAGATATTGTTCGCGTTTTGGTACAAGTTCCAATTTTAGTACACATTTTAGTACTCATTTAACACATTTTAAATTTGTTTAGGTTTGATCAGCTTTAGTACTAAAATTACGAACACCGCCACTACCAACAACAGATTTACTTAATTTAGTACATTTCTAGGCACAATTTATATAAAATTCCTCAACTTTCAGTAAAAACTGTGCACATTGTGGTACAAATTTTATTTATTTAAAAAATTTCGTACTAACTTTACAAACATTAGTACAAGTTTTGTAATATTTAGTATATTTTTGTGCACAAAATTTACCTATATTCCAATAAAGTGCACGAATTTTGGTGCAAAATTTCCGTCTTTTTTATGTGGTTCTAATATTTTAAAAATATAGTGCAAAATTGACCAAATTCAGCAGATTTCGACGTTTAGTACAAATTTCGGTTAATTACTAAACTAAATTTAGCGCACTCAAATTTTAGTACGAATCCTATGAATTTTTGGGTGGAAGTTTTCTGCACAAATTGGTACACATTTTGGTATTAATTTACGAATATCAAATTCGTGCAAAAATCACTTATTTTAGAATCTAGTAACTGTAGTACATAGAACAAAAACAGTGGAGCGGTTTTTACTCAATTTAGTACACTACTGCGAACAACTGTTCTGAAATTTACCGATTTTAGTTCTAAATTAACAAAAAATTTCGACCAATTTTTCAAACATTGCGAAGTTGACCAAATTTCTACGCACAATCCATTTTAGTACAAAATTTTAACATGTCAGTTTTTAATTCTGGTACAAATTTTCAAACTGCAATGCACTTTCTCTAATTTTCATTCTAAAACAAATTTTTCTAAGCAAAACATTTTTTTCAAAATTTAGTACAGGTTTCAAAATAAAAGCAAGCGAAAATATTACAATTTTTTTGCAAAATTCTCCAATATTAGAACAAGTGTCTCAATCTTTAGTACAACGTTAGGAACAAATTTTAACACCAATTTAAAAGAGTATCTAATTGACATTCTAACAAAAAATTTGCAGCTTTTAGTACAAATCGTGGCAATTTATTTTGCATTTTAGATTTTTAGCACCAATTTTTTTACACTTGCTTGATTTTAGTACACATTTTTGTACCAATTTTACAAACATTTTATGATTTTTTTCTGACAAATTTTCGTACAAGTTTTTAAAATTTTCGCCCAAGAAAAAAACAAGAAGTCTCAGAGGCCCGGCTAGTTACAGCTCTCTAGTTCTAATGAACTTATAATTTAAAAGACAAACGAATAAGCGTTTTCGGGCTTTGGATTCTCACACAGATAAACGACAAAAAAGAGGCTTTTGATTTCATTGGGTCTTAGGAGCAATGCTACTTGAAGTCACAATTTTAGCTTGCCTTTTTGAGGGTTAGTGCAATTTTTACAAACTTTAGTATGATACCCGAAAGAAATTTTAATACTAATTTTAGAAACATTCACTACCAATTTGAAGACAAATTTAACAAATTTTAGTATTATCTTTCGACCTTTTAGTACATATTAAACACATCGTAATACAAGTGTACAACACTCAAAAAGACAAGCTAAAATTGGAACTACCGGGAGCACCGCTCATAAGACCTAATGAAATAAAAATCCTCATTTTTGTCATTTTATCAGTGAGAGAATCCAAAGCCCGAAAACGCTTGATCATTTTTTTTTTTTCAAATTACAAGTTCATTGAAACTAGAGAACTGTAGCTAGCCGGGCCCCTGAGATCCGTTGCCTTTTCGAGGGTTAAATAAATTTAGTACCTTTAAACAAACAAATTTTAGTACAAAACTTATAAATTTTTAGCACAAGCTTTTCGAATTTGGTAAAAAAAATTACAAGTTTTGGTACCAATTTTTGACACTCCCATTGGGTTGATCGGTTCGACGATATTGCAATCATCATCAAGCAAATTTCGGACATCGAACAACCAACTGCCCTAAGATGGTTTCGTCCCGATAGTGATGCAACGAGGATAACGAGAGGGCTTATGTGCCTTTTTATGCCCTGTGTTTGTTCATACTCTGTACCTGCCCAAACAAGCACGCTGGCGTGGCCGACTGGCGCGTCGCCATGGATTGACTTTTGCTAAGGGGCCGTCTTTGCAAACACTGTTCCACAGCTGTTCGCAGTGGAGTTTATGTCGATTATCGGTGGACGGTGGTCATTATAAACAGGCTAGTTAATTAAAGAAATGTAAAAGTAGAAGTCTACTGGTGTTAGTGTAGTAATTTTAGTACTAGTGTACAATCCAAAGCTTGTACTAGTTGTATTTAATAAAATTACAAATTTATAACAGATTTCACAATTTTTAGTACAGCTTTGTGGCACCTAGTATCAACTGCAGTACAAACGTTAGTACAACCTTTTAATATTTTAGTACACAGTTGTCAAAAGCCGTTTCATTTTCACTTACTAGTTTTAGTACAAAACGTTCGACTGTTTTGGGCAACATTTGTCCGAGTTTTGGTACATATTGAACAAATTTTTGCACCAATATAAGATCATTCCATTAATTTTAGTACGGATTTTGTATTAATTTTACAAGCTTCAAATTACCTCAAATTTTACAATTTTTCGTGCGTTATAATTTTTAGTACTATCATACCGAACTCAAGTATTAATATCTCAAATTTAGTACATTTCTGTAGACAAATAAAGTTTGTTAATTTTAGTACAATTTTAAATGCTCCTAATTCCAATTTCAAACAGTGCCAATGTTTTTATTTTTGGAACCAGATTTACGAATATTAAAAACTTTAGTACAAATGTTTCAGAAGTTAGTTCAAATTTCTCAACAATTTCTAGCGCAAATTTCACAAATTTGGCACAAAATATCTTAGAATAACGTCCCGCCCTTCAGCACATGACAGCCGTCGGACCGTGACGTTAGGGCTCATGCACAAATGGTTTTTACCAAATTCCTCAGGGAAAACTGCATCTTGGATTTTTTTTTTATCAAATTTTAGTACACAGTTTTAGAACAAACTTAGCACTAATTTTAGAACAAATCATAAAACCAATTTTAAAATATATTGAATATAAGGGTTATTATATGTTAGATTTTTAACAAAAATTTAAGGTTACGCAGAGAATGGGCAAAAATCGAAAACGAAAAAAGCAGTTTTTTCTACACCGTTTGTTAGATCTTCATAAAAATCAATCATTTTATGTAGATTAATTTTTGTGAAGGTCTAACACACGGTGTGGAAAAAAACTGCTTTTTTCGTTTTCGATTTTTGCCCAATCTCTGTTCAACCTTAAATTTCTTCGAAGATTTTTGCTTGCATTATTTTGACGAAAATAATCGACTCGTATGTATTTTTGTTCTGCGGTATGATTTTTTAAGTTAAAAGTTTGATTAGAAATCTGATATAAGTTTTAGTACAAATGTCAACCAAATTATTTAGCTCATTAGTACAAATATCAATCTTAGTACAACCTTGTAGAACATTAGTACAAATCTATGAAAATTTATCAAATTTTTGATCATCTGTTTACTAAATCTAGTACATTTTCACTCGCAAATTTTAGTACCAAATCTACTGTGTCTGTATAAATTTTAAGATCTATTTAGGTACCATAATTTGACTAATTCTAGTATAAAATTTGCATTTTGCCACTTTTAGAGCAAATTTCACAAACTGTGGTACACAGTGCAATTTTAATGTCAATATAAAATATATTCAGTACAAATTTTAGCACAAATATACAATAGTACATTTCATTAACATTAGCACAATTAAAAAATTATGGTGCAAAGTTTGGTACAAATGTTCACTAAATTTAGTACAGTAGTATTTTTCTACTGTGTCTATTTGAACCAACTCCTCCAAAGAGACACCCTGCACACTGACCTGAAAGCTACATGTGATTGAGTTGATCAGGGATTTTTTATTACCAAATTGAAAAAGTTAGAGGTTTCTGCAATTGTAGTCCGTTTTTTAGTCTCGGAATTTTGTGACCATAGGATGGCCATTAAACTGCTTCAGCAACAAAACGGAAGTACAACAGGGAAGTATTATAGACCTTTTGCTATTCTCGTTTTTTATCAATGACGTGAGTAAAGAGCTTAAACAGACAAAACCGGCTCATTTCTGAATTTCCTGGGGTTTCAATAGAATATCTTTTGCCATAATCAGGCCAACTACTTGCTCGATTCTAAACAGGAAAAAATATCCAAAATAATAAAGAAAGAATCCAATAGAAAAGATAATAAAAGTAACGATGACAGATACAAAGAGAGGGGTGGGCGTAGCGTAGTTGGTGAATCGATTGTCTTGTACGCAGCGCACCTGGGTTCAAGTCCCGACCCCGCAACATAGGTTTAGAAATTTTTCATAAGAGATTTTTCTAACCCGAGGAGGCGAATGACCCTAAGGTTAAAACCTCTATATTCGAAATAAAAAAAGATACAAAGAAATACGAAGTGGTGAAATTTACACAAAAATGTATCACACAAGTTATGTTATGCCTTCGGTGTTGGATGAAAGCTTGACGACTGACAGATTGCATTATTTTTGCTGTCAACCTGTATTCTAATTTTTATCTTTGTTTTTATTATTTTTCTTTCTGTTCGAGCTACTCACAAGAATTTTACAGAACGATGTTCTAGGACACGCGACGCTGTATTGGAACCCTCAAACCGATGATGCAATATCACTGTATTTCAGTGAGGATACAATTGAAATTATGTACTATGTCAACGGGACAATGAAGGTGAAGAAGATATCAGGAGATAGCATCGCTATCCACGTACAGCTGTTGGATCACAAGAACACAGTAATGAGGCCATGGAACTACGAAATGAAATAAAATTATTGAGAAACACAGTTGGAAATAGTGAGGACACAGAAACGAAAATCTACCTGGCAGCTGAAGTCCGTTGGTTGAGCTCATATTTGTGTAACCGTAGGATGGCCGTTAAACTATCTCTGGCAGGTTCAGCAACAAATCGGAAACACAACAGGGAAGTATTCTAGACCGTTTGTTATTCTCGTTTTTTATCAATGATATGAGTAGAGAGTAGAGAGCTTAAACTAACGACACCACGCATTTCTGAACCTGCACAACTCTAAACAGAGTTGCCAAACCAAAACCACAGCGTATGAAATCTAAATAGGCCCGAAAATAAAAGTATCAATTACAGATGCGAAGACAAGTAAAACACAAATTGTTGAAGCGGTGAAATTTCCACGAAAATGTTAATTAAAATCTAAAACTACCTCAGCGTCGAATTATAGTGAAACGAAGTCGATACACAAATTCCATAACAATTTTAGTTAGTTTTGTCCCATCACGCGCAAAAGTGGTTCTACTCGATTGTCTCCTTAGTAAAGCTGATCAAAAAGACGCAGATGAAATAAAGGATAATAAACTCGAAAAGCTGAAAAAAATTAAAAAAAGAAAAATTGCAAACAGATAGGAAAAGAAAATTTACTCCGCTAGCGAAAATAGCAACGGTTCGACGTTACTACCTTGCGCTTTTGACGATTTGTTAGTCCAAAATGAAACAGTCAAATATTGAAGCAAAGTTCAGCGTTCCACGACCGCTGATTGTCTAGCTTTAAGATAGCGAGAAATCCTTTTCCAACGTTAAACAACGTATTCATTTGAATCCTGAAAATAAAATTCAACGGAATAGGGGAGACGTTTACCATTGAACTCTGCAGCCAAACACATTCCGAAGGCACCCACTGACTCCAGCGTGAACCAAGCCAAGCGATTGAATCGCGAGCAACAACGAAGTCGACGACGACGACATTCCGAAACGGAAGAAACCGCAATTCCTTTTCAGCAACAACATGATCCCCAGAAGAGAGCGAGACAGAAGGGTGGTGGTAGGTATCGGGGTGGAAGATTACCGCCACCACCGCAAACCGCCACAAGGATCGAAATAATAATCCGGTTGAATTTTATTGTCATGCAAACCACGCGACGCGACGGTGGTGGAAGGCAAAGTTTGTTTCAGAATAATTTATTTCTACGAACTGATTCGTTACGCTTATTGATTTTTTCGTCGAATTGTAATTGTTTGCCAACAATGCTTGGGAGTTTGTTCAATCGAGCGTCGATGGGAAATTGACTGAACTAAGTTATCTTATTTGACTTAAAATAAGCTGAAATCTTCAAATTTCATAAATCAACTGGATATCGATTGATGGCAACACTGCCAACGTGAAAAACGAAAATGATAATTATGACACGTTCAACAAGTAGGCTGTAATTTCAACACAAACTCGCACACACAGATGGACACTGGAAAGCGATAATGATGCCGTTTTTTTATTCGTCCAAGTCAACTTGAATCGTCAGACTGCCTTCAACATGTACATTCTGATAAGAGAATCAAACGAAAAACTAGTATCCCCAATCACCAGCTGGATCAAACACTCGAAGCCCCGAGGAGTGAGAAATAAACAAACCGTTCATTAATAATTTACAACCGTGTGCGCCGCCTGTGGGTTGGTTTGGCACCAAACGTGAACAGAATAATAATAATTATTGTGAGAACCAGTCCTTCGATAATCGGGAGGGGACGCAATCGGACCACAATCTGGAGGATTTTCTCAGAAGTCGTCGCTCGGCCTACCTTCCGGCGTCGACTGGATTCAATATTTGCTGGGGAAGTTAGCGACGTCACGATAACAAAGTTGAATGGGAAGTAGGAGATAATTTTAGCGTAGTAGGCTTGGACGTGTGAAATTGAATCCCTCATTGTGATAAGGTTCATTTGAAATTTCCCACATACTCTGTGAAATTAAATACTTTATCAGTACCAACTCCCCCGCTAGACAAAATGAAAATCCGTTACAAATTATCGTATCGCTTTGACCGCAAATTGCTGCCTTCATTATTCACCGATGGGGGAGGGTTTCTCCGGGAAAAACCATTCAATTACCCCACCCCTGCGTGCAAAAGACCGATTGAAAGGACACCCTCGACCCGCTCCCTCCTCGAGCAACAAAAACACTACTCACACGGTGAATCAGGATGATATAATGAAAGCAAAAACACGACGACGACGATATGTAATTAAGCCCGGGTGGAATGTTGTTGAATGCGGTGTTTGAGTTGGCGGACGTGGATTGTGCTTGTGCGTGCGTGGGTGGTCGGGTGTACCGTAAACAACCTGTTAAAAGCCTGACGATGCAAAGCGGTGCAAACTCCGCCGCACTCCGGTGTTGAGATTGTTTTACGAAAATCCACCCCCAGCTCGTCTCGGATTAGTGAAATTTCAACCTTCGACAACTTTGATTGACAGACTGGCGCAAAGCCTGCTACGTGAGACGTGCTGCGTGCTGAATGGAGCGGCAAAAAACTTTGTCTAATCTGACCGATCCCAGACTGCGGTGTGGCGGGTAGGTTGGTTGGTTGGTTATTTGCAATCGCACGCCACCTACATTATCCCAATCAATCAAATTTGTTCGTTGCTGGTGGTTGGGATTTCTTTTATTTTTGGGCTTCTGAAGTGGAACAAAAAGTTTAATTTGAGTTGAAAAGAAAAATTAAATCATTTCCACGATTGTGGTGGGAACAGAAAATATACTTACGCGATTCATCTGGTAATCAGATTTAAATGAGTTCCCCACGGGATGAAGCGGCGGCGAATTTTTCGCCGTTTACGTGTAAAGAGAAATATTTGCTCTTGTGTTTTTGAGGGTTGGTTTTTCCTGTTTATCGATGTGGATTCCGGCTTTTTTCCAGGAACATTTACTAGGGTAGATTGTGATTCAGTCGCATGAGTTTTAAGGATAATTTTCGTAGGTTTGTGACGGTGAGCTTTAATCTACAATTGATGACATGCTTGCAGATTCGTGAAGTTGAGCTCTCAGCTTCTGGTGTTACTGGGTCATGCCTTCGGTGGCGGATGGAAATGAAGGGATATCTTGATGACTGACAGATTGAATTATTTTTTGCTTTCGATCAGTATTCTAATTTTTATTTTCTATTAATTTATTTTTCTTTTTGTTTGAGCTACTCGCTAGAATTTTATTGGAGAAGAGCTGAGTGATGCTGTCTTGGAGCCCTTAAACCGATGATGCAATATCAGTGCATTTCAATGAGGATACAATGGAAATTATGTACTATGTCAACGAGACGGTGAAGGTGAAGAAGATATCAGGAGATAGCATCGCTATCCACGTACAGCGGTTGGATCACAAGAACATCATAATAGGGCGATGAAACTACGAAAGGAAATGGAATTATTGAGAAACACAGTCGAAGATGGTGATGACATAATAATGGAACAATGTCAATGGCAGCTGCAGCAAGAATTTCGAATCGCAAAATTGCAGAATATCTCAAAAAAGTCAGAAGCAGTGACAACAACAAGTGATAAGACTGACATACACAATCAGAGTAAATAAATCGAGGAACAAGAAGTTGGTCAGGTCACCCTGTTATAGGCTATTCCCACCTGTGTAAGTAACAACATATCGGTAAGTAAAACAGTAATTCGAATACTAACCGATAACGGTAACGTGTTTTACTTCAGAAGCCAATCAAAAATATTACAATTACGATAGCATCAAAGAATTGAAACGGAAGAAGAAAGAACACGATCACAAGAGCAGCTTAGTACACCACTTCATCGAATCATCGAAATATCGGATGCAACAAACTATAAAGGATCACCTACAATAAGAGAAGACTTATTTAAAATACCTAAACGTACGTACGCGGATACTTAGAGGATAGCAAAACAAATGAAATGAACGGTAATATTTGCCCAAAGATCAACACCCCGAATTAGAAAAATAGATGAAAAGTAATCTAGAATTGCTAAAAATTTGAACAACAAGAAGAAGTGGATTGAGAACTAGCAGCACCAGATGGGTTTTGAGTGTGGATAAAAATTGGAAAGCAATCCGAGCGTCAACAATGATGGCAGTTGAAACGCCGAACCACAGGTTCTCCGTCAACTTCAAGAAGAAGTGAAACAGCGAAGAAATACTTGGTGGCAACGTATTACAAGGTTAGCGGACAGGAACAATATTCCATGCAAGAATAGTTGCAGTTCACTGGCGGAACTCCAACACTCGTACAGCTATTAAGGAACGCCGGAAAGCGCTGAGAAAACAGGATGATACTAGCAAACCACTCTAAACAATTTAGAACTCCCGAACACATTCCAAATAGTCTAAAATAACCATCACAAACTAATTTGACAAGCTAAAAACCGAAGCTGAGAACAATTCATAGATGATACCAACAATTCAACTTCTGCACAGGGGCTATGGCGCCGGGTGATTTCACTAACCGTAGAACCACTAAGTAGTCAATAGCGATCGGCGCGAGCCGCGACTGACGACCCCGTCAGAATATCAGACAAGATTGGTTGCCATTTTGAGAGCTTATCAACGACATGTAACTGAAGCTAAAGATTCCAAGGGACCATGGTGCAAAACCCTTCCTGTAGTATCCTGTCCATGGTTTAGTAAGAAGCAATGGAGCTTCTCAAGGAGCTGGCTTTGTCTTTCTGATATCGATAAATTCTCTGTTTACAAACATTACTAATGGAAGCAAAATATTTTTATATACGCATACAACATAGTATTTCTGGCAACAACAGGAGCCACGCCAGCCCGGATACAAATCAGAATGCAAAGTACCGTTTATCACGTCGCCAAGCAGGTCGAATTCGGGATAGCTATTGAGAAATGTTGCATCACCCACATTTGCGACGCAAGTAGCCAAAGACCGTGGGAATAATATTAGATCGAAGAATGGCACAGATCCTAATGCCCATTTACTCTACGACATCACGCGGAATGCTGTAGGATTACTTCTTAATTCTCTGATTCTATCTGCCTGTGTCAAATATAAGATTTTACCTTTTGATGCCGTGGTTACAGGGGTTGCCAGCAAGTGACTGACGAGCTTCCCCGAAGCACCGTAAACAATTCGAACTCGATTTAAGCACACAGTAATATTCGCTAATTACGTTCGCACTGCTCTTGAAATGGACCAAAGAAGCACTCTTGGATACGGTCTTTGGAATTGTACCGTAACGCAAACGTTTCCTTCTGCTGGATTCCTGCACAGGAATTTAAAGGAACCCACGGTTCGACGCGAGGTCTCAATATTGTCCACTTCAAAATGATTTCCATGCTCCCTCATGACTGCAAAATCGTGCCTATAACAGACTATGGCTCGCATCTTCATACCCAAATGACTGGACTCGACCTATCGTGGTACCGATTTAGAAAGGTAAAGGCAAAAAGATGAACCCAGAAAACTACTGGCCAATCCTGCTGGATAGTTGTTTGTATTCGAGTTCTTCACGTGCGTCGTTACGGTTTTCGAAAAGTAAGAACAACTGTGGATAATCTAGGTGAATTGGTCATCACAATACGACAAGCTTGAGTTGTTTTGGACAATACGAAAGCATATGACACAAGACGACACAGATTAGTGAAGCTGCGTAGAAGGAGAGATGTTATCTGGACTAATCCCAGCCGAAAAGGAGTTTTAGAGTTTGGGCAAAGGAACGGTTATCCGAGGAGAAAAATAAGGGTATGCCAGGGATCCGTTCTCGCCGTTACCGTTACTATTTCCTCACAAGCTAAGAAGTGCTCTGTTTAAAATACAGAAATGGTAGGAGCGGCTCCTGTCTACTGAATTGTTTTAGAATACAAAAATCGAAAAGTGAAAATACAGCTATCAAATTACGATTAAATAACGACACGATTCTACGAAGGAAACTGTCTGTTTTAACTCTTTCAGTAGTTAGTGAAAATTTGCGAAAAACAGAACCGTGGTGGAATAATGACGTTACTGCAGTTGAAGGTTGTCGAGAAGCGCTGAGGAGCTTGAAAATGCATAACAAGAAAGTAACTGGTTAACGAGACACGTCAGATCGCCGGAGATCGATTAGAACAATAGGAATCATTTTATTGACTACGATGGTATTGAGATCCTGGGAATAATATTAGATCGGATGCTGTCCTGCTCACCAAACGTTCGACGGAAAGTTTCAGCAGACACTGCGCCTAAAGCACATGGAGTTAGATGTAGCGTTGGCGTTGTTTCACGTTAACCGAACTAGAACGCGTAAGCAAGCTACAGGTAAAATAGGGGCTCCTCAAATGCCGAACGGTTCCCATTAAGAATCAAAGTATACCGCTACGACCACAAGTGGTGAAACAGAGGATTTTCAGTTGAGTCAGAAATTGACGACACGGAGAATAGTATCAGCTCGTAGAAAGAAATCGACACTTTGGCTTTCAGGTGCGGAGAAAAGTGATACTAAGTTTCAAAGTCAGTTACAAAGAAATCCACGGGTAACTAAAAAGCCACTACACCTTAGAGGAATCTGTGGTGGCAACGGCTCAAGAATCCGTAGATGACAAAAGAGTTATGGAAATTATGGACCACGGACCACGAAGCTCGTCGGAGGATGGTTCCAGATGGATTTGCTCTGGAAGAAGAACAATTTGTGATTCCCGGAGAATATTCAACTAGCGTTGAGGAATTACAAACAAACACGAGTTATCCTCACTTGGTCACAAATGAGCTGTTGGAGAATACCGAGCCGCTACCGAATACCGTAGTTCGCTTACCGATAAACGTTGTACTCGAACGAAAGAAAAGGGTGCGATATCGTCTGAGATGCTGCGGCGTCGGAGCAAGCTGCTGAAGGAACCAGATCTACTCGTACCACAATTGACAGTAATTATCGGGTTTCGCGAGCGGAAAATTGTTTTCGAGGACGACTTCAAGGAAATGTTCCATCAGGTGAAGATTGTCAAGGAAGAAAATTCTGAGCTTGACTTCATTTTAGATCCAATCCCGAAGAGGATCCTAAGGTATACGTGACGGACATAGTCACGTATGAATCGTCTGTCTTCGCCAAGCTCTGCACAATTCATGGAACATCGGAACACCTAGTAGCCTGAAGCAGCCGATGCTTTAATTAATCAGCATTACGTCGACGACTATTTTAACAGTGTCGACATAACCCAAGAAGCATTGGGGAAGTCGAAGCGGATTAAATTATAGTACAGGAACGGTTGTAAAAGTCAGATTCACTCCATATCCAAAGACAAAAACAGTCAACGAACTTCAATCACCAGGTCCCGACTCAAAAATCTTTCCCCTTAATTGATTTTGGAGCTCACTTCAGCATGCAGCAGGAAAAACACATTCAATCGAACGGTTTCGTCGGTTACTTGCAGGTGCAGGCGGAAAGCAATTTAGGGGAAAAACTCATTACTAGTACGCACCCTGTCGGTTACTCCTCGCTCGTACTGTACCCGGAAAGCAAATCCAACCGATGACGATGATTTCTCAAACAAATCGGAACCGAAACTTTAGGATGCTGGAAAAACTTTTCTCAATCACTATTATTCCTACTGCTGCTGCTGTTACTGGTTCCTTCTATTGGATACTTTAAGTTGTGCGATTAATATCCTGCCTGCTCGTCGTCCTCCTCCTTCCAATCAACAAACCACGCGTAACGGATCCGTTTTCGACTTTTGTTCGTTCAGAGTGTCAAAACTTCCAGCGAACAGAAAAAAAATCCCCAGCCTGCTTACGCTTCGGTTCCACCGATTGCAACTGCTGTGCGCACATCAGCGAGAGAACTTTTCGCTTCAGTTTGTTACTCGTGCGCCCATTTCCGCGCGGCGTGGCACATTGCACAAATAAACTTCCCGCATCATCGTGGCGGCGCTGGCTGGCTGGTGGTGGTCGCACAGTCACGGTTGACGGAAAGGCTCGGAAAAATTAAAGAAAAAAATGCGGAATCAACCATAACAACATAAACGCTGATGATGATGATGATGACGTTTACCGACGACGAAAAAAACGACAATGACAATCAAATGGAATGGGCAAAGTGCATTATTCGAGGGGAAGAAAAGTTTTTTTTTCTAAAGTAGGTTGGTGTTTGTCATCTAGCGTAAAAGAAAAATCTTTTGCAATATTGAAAACTGTTGCTTCGAATGAAAGTTGTTTTTACGAGAGAAAGAAAACTTAGGAGGTGGGTAACCAAGCGTCTCCATCGCATCATAGCCTGATAATGGAGTCGCAAGTACTTCGTGGAAAGGTGGCCTGCTACGATTCGATTTAATTCAGTTTCTTTTTTCGTTTCCCAACAAGTCAATAGGAAAAAGCCTGTTGGAACATAAAAGAGACATAAACTATGGCACCTCTCGGGTTCAATTCCCTTCCAGCAAATATCATCAAGCTCGGGTCGAAACAGACCCAATGGAGTCTCGTTTTTAGAGCCAATCGTGATCCTGGCTGAAAGAAAAATCTCATCCCATTCGTTATCGGCAGTTATTTCCTTCTACAGCGGTGTCCGGTCAGTTGGGTTATAAAAACAACAACGGCAAAAACAGTGAGCACCTGATGTACTCTCGACTAGGGATCATCATCAACAGTATTCAGCGGTAGCTGTAGGCACTGGACGTGAAAAACGAACCGCCCAGGGTATGTTGAGCGGATTAAGGCTCTAAATAGGATCTCACCATTCGCGCCAGCGAAAACAGTATCAAGCAGCCGGAGAAGCTTAGTCAGCTGAAATGATTCAATCGTAAGACTGATTCAGGTGTGGCATTTTTCAACATTAGAAAACTGCCAAATGGTAGAAAGGGTTAAGCTGAGCTGATTACAGCTGATTTGATCTCGCATTCGTCGTAAACACGAATAAGAGTGATTGTACAGAAAAATATTTGAATGATGCAACCCAACCTTGTAATTATTCTGTATCCTAAGAATCGACCAAACCAAATTGAAGCTGAGTCTGATTCAAATGGGAAAAAAAATTGGAGACTGCACGACCTCTCCATTGGCTGCCAGGTCTGGGGTTCCTCAGGGCAGTCATCTTGGACCTTTCATTTTCTTGCTCTACCTTAACGACTTGAATCTCTCGATAAAATGTATGAAATTATCATTTGCCGATGACTTCAAACTATTCCACCTTATTAAAGCATCCACCGATGCTGAATTCTTACAGTGTCAGTTCGATATATTCATAAATTGGTCTCATGTCAACAGAATGCAACTGAATGCTTCTAAATGCTCAGTCATCTCCTTCACCCGCAAACATTTCATGATCACATTCGACTACAATATTTCTCAGCGTGTTCTTCATCGTAAATCGTCTGTGAAGAACTTGGGAGTTTTGCTAGATTCAAAACTGAATTTTAAAGAACACATAGAATACATCATTTCCAAGAGAATTCGTTGATGTACACTACTTAAAAGCATTATATTGTCCTTTGGTTCGTTCTACGCTTGAATATGCAGCTGTTGTTTGGGCACCTTATTACCAAAACGATATTCAACGCATCGAAGCTGTCCAGCGTAAATTTGTCCGATTCACACTTCGGCGACTTCCATGGAGAGACCGACTAAATCGCTGCAGGATAATCGATCTAGATCTCCTATCTGTTCGTTGGGATGTTTTCAAAGCAACTTTCATCGCCGATCTTCTTCAATCACGAATCGACTGCCCTGATCTTCTCCAGTTATAAGATTTCGACATCCGTCGTGGTAGCCTTAGATCCCATCCATTCATTCGCCTTCCTATTGCCAGAATAAAGCTTCCACGTCTTTGACTTTCATCTTTTCCGTACCGCCACTAAGCGATTGTTTGTTAATTTCTTGTCAAGCTAGCTTTTGTCCCTATTTTAGCTATACCGTAGCTATAGTTCAATGCGGAATGCTATGAGAAACCCTGGGTTTGATATTAACACAATAAATTGAATCAAATTAATGCTTATGAACCGTGAAATAACTAACACGCTTGGAAACATGACACTGAAGATGAAAACAAATAAGGGATGCCCTCAAGGCGGAGTTCTGTCACCCTTATTGTGGTCATTAGTTGTGAACAAACTATTGGAATTATTAAGTGAAAAGGGATACGAAGTTATTGGATTTGCGGATGATGTTTTAATCCTAGTGAAAATGTGACTATGTTATCATAAAAGTGATATGTCGTAGTAGATAGATCTAAATACTGGTCGCAGTGGTTCGATTTCCACAAAAAAAGAATCGGCCATGATGCATGTTGAAACAGAAAGCGACATTTTCGCGAAAGAATTGTGGTTTTTTTTACGCTTTCACATCGCTTATTAAAATGGATTCTATTACAACATTCATGTCTCAAAAACAAATAGCAACAATGTCTGTAATTGGCATAATGTGCCTTGAATTTGTCTCTCGATCTTGTTGCCAACAATTAACGGTTTAACTCGACTCCGATCGAAAGTTATTCAGCGCAAAAAACAGGAACATATTAAACGGAAAAATTTAAGCTTCCATCTTTCCGTGTTAATGATTGTTTGTTTTAGTGTGACCAACGTCACCACCGCCGCGCCACCGCCTACTCGGATGACGAACGCTTTCTCCACTGTTTTTTAAGGGAAATTAGCGAAGAAGTAGGTGGAAGAGAAAACCGTTAGTCGCGTATCAGAGTGACATTTCTGTGATCACCGCTCGTTAACAACCCCCACAAATATTCCTCCCGCCTCCGACCCACAAGCGTTAGGCGTTAGGTAAAGCTAATTAAGGAGAAGCGTGTTTTTTTTCACCGAATCTCATTCAAGATGGCGGCAATCAAAGATGATGAGATTACATCGGTAAATTTGCTCGCCATCATTTTTTTTTGTTGAAGGTAAAAGATAATGAGTTTTCCGGAATCTGTGCTAATTATTTTAAAGCTGTCTAAATTTTTTGAAGGGAAAATTTTACTTCTCGGACAGTTTGACAGGAATAGGAAATCACTGTCTTGAAAGTGCCAAATGCATAAGTAACAGGTAAAGCAGAAATAAACGAAAGAACCCATCTGTCACGTCTAACCTCAAATTCATTTTTTTATACTCAAACCTCTCTCATCCGATTACGGTCGCAACAGTTTCCAACGAAACAGATCAGAATCAAAAAACCATCCAATCAAAATATCCGTTTCTTGGTTTTTAGTTCGACGGTGGGGTGAAAAACGAACTAGAAACCCACTCTGCTGATCGACCTTCGCTCTTTTAAAGTTCCATTTTCAACAGAAACCAGTAACCTGACCCACTTTTTTCGAACCATTGTGTCAAGCTTCACAAGTTCGCGCGAATTCTTACCAGGCACAGTAAACAGAAGAACATCTGACAAATCGTAAAAATAGAACCTGTCAAATGGCGCTTCTTTCATCAACTATGTATACGGCGCGGCGGATGAATGAGCTCCGGCGAGTCGCGTCAGACAATCGGGGTATGTCAACTGTGTGTCCCTACGGGAGTGAGTAATACAACAGCGCATCCAGACAGACGGGCGACGAGGGAGCAGGAGAGGGAGAGCGAGAGAGAAAGGGATGATGGTAGTAGAGTTTACTACCATGGCATCTCATTTCCGGGTTGCTTTGCTTGTGGCTTACAAAGTTTGCCGCTTTGAGACTGTGACGTATCATCCATCGGAGCTGGAAGGGGGAAGGTGTCGTGGAAAAAGTCTTCCAATTCATTGTTGGTTTGTTGGTGATGGGAAAGTTCTTCATCCTACCGTAGATTTGCCGTGTCATATGTGATTCGCATGAAAGGAAATGAATCGTGTATGGCTGATGGAGTCAACGGTGGTGGTGATGTGTTCCCGGAAGCCAGCCGGTGAGTGATGAAGGAAATTATATGTGAGTCGGATGGAGGGCTTTTGGTTTGTTCGAAAACCGGTATCGGCGGTAAATTTTGTAACATCATAATCTGGGAAAATGCTCGGAAATTGTCGTTACTGGATAAAGGTATTTTATTAGATCTCAGATGGAAATTAAAGTAGGATTACAGATTTTCTTACCTTCGGTATTGTGCATTGACAATCAACTAGGCATAGGCAACTCTTTCGAATCTCCAAAAGTACTTGAAACGTGCTACAGAACTAAAATTGTTACTTAAAGCAAGAAGATTGATTTTGGAACAAACTTAAAACTACTCATGTTTTGAAGAAGGAAAATACTCAATAGATTTGCCAGGTGCTCATTAAACTCATTAACCATGTGTTACAATACGTCGTGTTACGAAATGGTTTCCATTACGGTTCAACGATTCTGCTAATGACTCATTCAGACTGACAACCGATTCGGCCTTAAGACCGATTCAACCTAAAGACCGATTCGACTAAAAGACCCATTCGGCCAAAAGACCTAAAGACCGATTCGGCCAAAAGACCCATTCGGCCTAAAGACCGATTCGACCTAAAGACCGATTCGGCCTAAAGACCGAGTCAGCCTAAAAACCCGAACTAGAGACTAAATTTACCTTCATTTTCGTGTGGCATTTGACACTAATTTAAAGGCTAGATTTAGGCCTAAGTTTGGGTCCCAAATTTGGGACTCAATTTGAGCCCAAATTTAGGCTGAATTCGGTCCTTAAATTGAGACTCAATTTTGGGCCGTATTTGGAGCTAAATTTGGGATAAAATTGGAAATCGCATTTTGGCTTATATCCGAAACTAAATTTGAGATAAAAGTAGAGCCCAAATTTAGGCTTAATTCCCATATTTAAAACTCAATCTGGGACTAAATTTAGGCTGCATTTGGTCCAAAATTTGAGACTATCTTTTTGTGCTTTATTTGGTCAAAAATCTGGGACGAAATTTGAGACTAAATTTGGCTTCATTTTTGTCTGACATTTTAGACTAAATTTAAGTCTAATTTAGTCCCAAATATTGGACTAAATTTTAATTTATTGTTGTCCTAAATTTGAGACAAATTTTAAGCTAAATTTGTTTCAAAGCTTGGTGTAAAATTTGACACCAAATTTTGCTTCATTTTTGTCCTCAATTCGAGAATTAATGTTTGGCCTATTTTTGTTCTAAATTTGAGATTAGATTTAGGCTTTTTGGTTGTAAATTCGAGACTTAATTGAGGCGTAGTTTGGTCCCAAATCAGAGACGAAGAAATTTGAGACTAAATTTAGGCTCATTTTTGTCCCAAATTTGAGACCAAATCTAGACTTATTTTGATCCTAAATTTTAGACAAATTTCAAGCTTAACTTGGTCCTAAATTTTGGATGAAATTTTAAATTGAGGTTTGGTTAATTTTGGTACTGGATTTGAGATTAATTTAGATGTCAAATTTAGAGTTAATTTGTCCCAAATTTAGGACTCAATTTAAGACTAAATTTAGGCAGCCTTTGATCCAAGATTTGAGACTAAATGTTTGGCTTTATTTGGTACTAAATCTGTGACGAAATTTGAGACTGAATTTACCTTAATTTTTGTCTGGCATTTAACACTAAATTAGAGCCTAAATTTAGGTCTTAAATTTGAGACTAAATTTCGGTTTAATGTGGTTCAAAATTCGAGACAAATTTTGAGCTTAATTTAATCCAAAGTTTGGATAAAACTTGAGACTAAATTTGGTTTCGTTTTTATCATGCATTTGAGCCTAATTTTGACTTATTCTTTATCTAAATTTTAGAATAAATTTAGGTTCTTTTTTATCCTAAATTTAAGACCAATTTTGAGACTAAATGTAGGCTTTTCGGTCGTAATTTCGACACTATATTTGGGCTTAATTTGTTCCCAAATTAGGGACGAAATTCGAGACTAAATTTAAGCTCATTTGTGTGTCCTAAATTTGAGACTAAATTAGAGATTACATTTACGCTTAATTTGGCTCTAAATTTGAGACTAAATTTTGGCTTATTTTGATCCTGAATTTGAAACAAACTTTGAGCTAATTTTGGTTCAAAATGTGGGATTAAATTTGGGACCAAATTTAGGTCCAAAATTTGAGACCAAATTTAAAACTGAGGCTTAATTTGGGACTAAATTTGATACTAAATTTAGACTAAATTTGGTCCTTAATTTAGCACTAAATTTAGGCTCATTTTTGTGCTAAATTTGAGACTAAATTTAGGCTTATTTGGTCACAAATCAGAGAAGAAATTTGATATTAAATTCAGATCCATTTTTTCCTAAATTTGAGACTAAATTTAGGCTTAATTTTGTCCTAAATTCGAAACTAAATTTTGACATATTTCGGTCCTAAATTTGAGACAAACTTAATTTCGTCCAAAATTTTGGATAAAATTTGAGACTAAATTTAGGCCGAATTTAATTCCAAAATTTAAACTGGTTTTTAGACTACATTTTGGTCTAAATTAGAAACTAAATTTAAGCTTAATTTGGTCCTAAATTTGAAACCAAATTTGGGTCCATTTTTGTCCTGAATTTGAGATTAAATAATTCATACTTATTTTTGTCCTAAATTGTAGACTAAATTTTGGCTCACGCTTGCTCTTACTTTGAAACTAGATTAGAGGCTAAATGTGGGCTTAATTTGTTTTCAAATCAGTGACGAAATTGAAGACCAAATTTAGGCTTATTATGGTCTTAAATTTGAGACTAAATTTTGGCTTATTTTGGTACAAATCAGGGATAAAATTTGAGACTAAATTTAGGCTCATGTGTGTCCCAAATTTGAGACTAAATTAGAGACTAAATTTGGTTCTAAATTCGAGACTAAATTTCGACTTATTTTGGTCCTAGATTTAAAACAAACTTTAAGCTTAATTTGGTGTGTAATTTGGGATGAAATTAGAGACCAAATTTTAAACTAAATTTGAGACTAAATTTGGGCCTAAATTACAGACTGAATTTAAACGATTTGGTGCCAAATTTGAGATTAAATTTTTGTTTTAAATTTGAGACTAAATTTAAGCTTATTCTTGTCCCAAATTTGAGAATGGATTACAGACTAAATATAGACTTAATTTATTTCCAAATCAGTGACGAAATTTGAGACTACATAGTAGACTTAAGGCTTAAATTGGAAATTCAATTTTAAGTTTGGGACTATATTTGGGATTGTATTTGAACTTTTGAAATTTAGTGACAAAATTTTATACTAAATTTCTTGTTTTCCCCAAGAAACTTGGTGCATAAATTCAACAACCTTTTTTTTTCGCTGAGTCAGACAGATTTTTTTGATAACTTCAATTTGCTGTACTGTTGCATGCCAAGAAAGCAAGTGAGAACTCCCACCATTCAAAACGAAGTTTCGTTTGCGGTATCGTGAGAGAACGCAGCGCGCAGGTCATCTGCGCCAGGGGCGGAATCTGGACAGCCCTTCTTTGCGAAATTTTAATATCCAACGGTTTAAATATTCCACACTTTCATTGGTACTGTTTCGGTTACACATACATCGAGTTGTGTCCCAAAAGCGTGCTCGTCGATGTTTCGCTCACTAAACCGTCAACGATCCGGTGCCAGTATGCGCGTTTTTTTGATTTTCATCAAATTTTTCTTTCGCTTTTCTAACGAATCGCGTACTGTCGAGTGGCTAGTGGCTAACCCGTCGTCTCGGAAGGCTTTTGTACGCGGCGACCCTTTCTATTTTTTTTCGTTTTTGGGAGGTCTTGATGCTTTCTTTATTAATGTGAACAGCTTTAATTCAAACACATTTCAAGGTTATTACTTGTACTATTATTATTGAAAAATGCACAATAATGCGCGAACGATATTTTTTAGAAGCAATGCGCACTTTAAACAGGGTTCACAGCACCTAGAAAAATCTTTCCCTCACATCAGACAGTTTGCGTAGTTTTATCATTGATGGCAACCAGAATATAATCATTGAATATTATTGAACTTAATAATAATAATATTTATCATTCTTTATCTCATGAGCTGTTCGAGGCGAAAATATTAAAATCATCCGTGTACAACGGCGGTAAGTCGCGTGCAATCTTATCTGATGGACACTCACTCATATGAATTTTCATTTTCTTTTTCTACTATCTTAAAGGACGATCGGCTCCGTCAAGCTGATTGTCAAATAAGGGAATGAATGTAGATAAAAATCGGCTTTACTGAGATACCAGTTTATTGAACCCACATGTAAGACTCCTGTATTATTTAATTAGCTGATATGAAGTAACGTGTACAGTAGCAAAAGGACACTCTGTCGTGATTTCGTCATTTTTTTAATCTATTAATTTTTTGTGTCCGATTTTTGCTCTCGTACTATGCTAACACGAGGAACGTAATGTTGCAATCATCGGCAACATTGTTGGCCGCACTGTGTGATTGCCAACTCATGTTCATGGAAGTGAGCATGCGATGCGATGAAACAGCAGTGAGACATCAATAGGCAATTTTGGACTAAGAGACTAAAACGTTGCGACTGGTTGCATCATGTCCGCACACATCTTCAAGTTTATCGGGTGAGCGTGGCCTTTAGTTTCAACGACACCTTTCAAACACATAGCGAAGCATAGCCTCTCGTTCTTTTCTGTGTCATACGCTATGAAATGGAAAGAAAGAGAGCAGACAGAGTCAATCCGAGGTAATCGATCCCAAAGCGCCTCTTCTTTCATCTGTTCCGTACACAACACTATCGGAATTGCGTTCTGATCCTCTCAATCTCGTTCCAGTGATATGACATTTTCCAAAACACCTGACTCCTTCGCTTTTCGCAAGACTTTCGTGCGTTAGGCGCATCAACTATAATTGAAACTATTTCCTAACGAATTCTAATTAAGCTTTCAATAAGAATTCTACACCTTTTTCCTTGTAATTAGTAAGTATGAAAAAAATCAACTACTGTGTTTATTTAATAAGCATTTTTTGGGGATGGGCTGAGGAAGGGCTTCAGAATTTTTTCTGTCTCGTGACAGAACGCCGAGGCACCCTGAAAGCTTAGAATCTTAGTTCATTATTTCAACAATTTTGTTATTGATTTGGATAACGTAAAGGTGGTCTAATTTTGATCGAATTTAGTTATAAAATTGGTATTAATTTGATACTAGTATTGAACGGGGCTCACGCGGCGAAAAAATGGCTTCAGTGTGTACCTCGAGGTCCCAGTCGTTCTTAAAGGGGTCATTGGAAAATCGGTAGAGCTAACATCTACCACACCCCGGTACTAAATTGTTTGCATGGGGCACAGTGCGACAAAACCTTCAGCGCCCTGACGATGAAGTTTTGGTGTCTTCAATGTAGTAACTTCGGTTAAATTGTTTAGTATTTTCACACCTTCGTTATTTATATAATAACGGATTTTGATCAGTTACATACAACTAGATCAAAACTGAAATTGTTAAAATAATGCTCAATTGTACAGAGGATACCAAATCACCATGATGTATACCCAGAAGGCTAAAGATTATATTCTTTAAAAATAGCATCCTACCCCATCCAAACTACTTATCGGGACGTAGTAGGTGTTAGCTCCACCAATTTTGCAACGACCCATTTCAGAAAGACAGAGACCTAAGGGTATACACCGAAGCCAATTTCCTGTTGGCATGCCCCGCTCAATTATAATTAGTTTTAAGCTTAGTGTAACATTAAACTCAACAATATATTGATTTCTCGAAACTGAGTCTCGCCGTGCACGACTCTCTGCTCGCGTTATCCAGCCGTTTAACGAAACCAGAAACCGTAACCGAATCTGTCAAATCAAATCCCCTATTTTCTCCGTCCTCTAGCAATGGTCATCGTCCACGCCCCCGCCCTCCCGTCCAACTGTAAACTGAACCGAAATTAATTGAAGCACATCTCTCTCTCACACACATTTTCAGACACCCCATCGATAACGAAGGTCCGGCCGCTAATTTCACCCACCGGACTGCAGATAACCGCCCGCGGCCGTGTCGTGTTCAATCTGGTATCGGTCCAGCAGCCGATCCAGATTCAAGAAGGAACCGGCACCACCCAGCAGCTGCCAAGCGCCGCTGGCCCCTTTCTGGACATGAAAAGCTACCTATCACCGGAGTACGTCAACAGCCTGGGCAAGAAGATCAACTTTTCCGAGTCGGACATTGAGAAGGTGAGTAGGAGGTCAGTGCGAGCTGGGGAACTGGCAGCACTGGTTTTGGATCATTACTAAAGATACTTTATTTATTATAGTTTGGTGGAGGTAAAGACTGTCAAACAATCGAAATAATAACAAAAATTAGATCCATATAAAAACGGAACCAAGCTGTGCCGTTAAGTGTCTAACGGAGGCTATGAATAGCCAGCGGTCCGTTTCCTTGACCAAAACCACAGACAGTACTCTTGAAGTTGCCTGTTTCCCACAACCACAAAATTTGAAACAATTAGATTACCGCAGACTAGTATCCTTCGTCCAATAGGAGCAGACAGTTCGAAACCGACTTTTCCAAATCGGATCCGGATCCAAAACAAATCTAGATTGACACTAACAACGTTAGGCCTTTATTTTGAAATCCTCAACAATCTACCACAGAACAATGAAAGCTTTTATTTAATTTCTTCCCATCTTCATCCTACACCTAAAATCATGGCACACTGTTTGTCATCGATCGCTACCATCTGCAGAGACTCTCTATAGATTTCAGACGTTCCACACTGTCAGTTTGTCACTTGGCCCAAGTCCACTGACACACACACCTAAATTAATCCGTGACTAACTTTAAAGTTCCCCCTTCTCGTTCCTCCGACAGTAAGCTTTTCCTCTACCCGCATCCCAACACAACCAAACCACCACCGCCGCTCTGCGAGTAATAAATCAAAAGTAAATTTAATTAAATTTTCCGTGTGACTCAATCCGTTTCTTTTTCTTCCTTTTCCATCGTTTCATGCAAATTTTCCCACTGGGTCGTCGACGTCGTCGTCATGATGCTCTCTACTGCTGCTGCTGCGCCCTCTACTGTCTGGTGACGTTGATGCTACCTACAACTATACACAACGACTGCTACGATGATGATGATGATGACAATGGAAAACGTCAAACAACAACATCAACAACCCGCGGGTCCGACGAGACACAGATGTGGATCTATTCGCTTGGGGTGACGCTGCAAAAAACTATCTCATCCTTTTCGGTCAACTATCGCCGGCACTTGAGTTGTGCTGTGGGTGGTGGTGGTGCCGGAGGAACGGAAAATTACGAGCTGATGAATGGGATCCAGCGGGAACAGCAGCAGCAGCAGCTACAACTACTAGGAGGAAACGGAAAGGATACGGCTGACAGTGCCGACGAGGATGGACTTACGTCGCTGGACCATGTAATTCTGGCAATGTGCGAGGCGAATCTGTACAAGCGGGCCAGCCTCATGTTTCTGTTGGATGTGAGTAGAAGTTTGTTTTCTTACTTTAAGTTAGACGTAAAGAAACATCAAAAGACGTTTTTTCACTGTTTTATACCCCGTTTGCTACGATTAGGAGATTTCCTCAAAGAGCAACTGTCCGATGGTCAAAGCTGAAAGCTACTGTTCCGTTAAGCTCGCCTACTTTGTCGTATTTTTTTTTGCTTCGAACAGCAAACGCGGGATTTTTAAACGCAATTTGTGTCCGGAAAAAAAAGCACTACAAACGAAAGCGAACGAATTCGCATTAGCTTTTGTATACAACACTGGGAAATTGGTCGCAGCGGTTGCGAAGCTAACGAACCATAAAAATGCGGGGTTAAAAGGAAACAGAAGCTTCTGCATGACCGTTGGTTATGGCTACTGCTGTGCGGTGTGTGCTGGACTAGATCCTAATGGCATAGGTTCTAGGAATTGCTGAGCAGATTTATTCACTTCTTAGGGCAACCGTATTTTTTGATAAACCCTGTTAAAGTGAGAAGATTCGAGTGTCATTTGTTCACTTTTTTTTATTCGACCCGTAAATCGAATTGGGACGAGCGAAACAGTTACTGATCCTTTAGTCGAGCCTAATCTTGGTATACATTCTGAAAAGGTCTGGAAAATTCTTGATTAATTTGAAACGCAAAGCAAATCATTTCTGTCGTTAAAAGTGCGATTCAGATAGACAAAATGAATTAGCTTAACAAAACCTACAACGACACACTTTTTCCTATTTCTTTCTTAGTTCTGCCACGCAGTACACTGTCATCGGAACAATAGTTGCTGGGTCGCTTTCTAAGCTTTGGACTGAATTGTTTGTCATCACAAATCGGGGTGTTCTTATAAATAGTCCCTGCTTCACGCACCGGAAGTCGCGTAAATGACGTACTAAACGAGTACCAGTCAAAGCCGATTTCGCTAGCTTTTCGTATCAACCTGAGCTAAGCTGCAACTGCATACTCCTTGCCAGATAACGAAATTTTATGAGAATTTTTCACCGGAACCTAACTAATCTTGTCGGTGAAGAATGAAAACTGTTTAAGCCCATCGTGAAACGGTTCGGCGCCGTGTGGAACAGTATTTTGTGAACTATAAGAAATTGATACGATGAAGTTTTGTGCCCTGAGTTAATGAGGCTTTTGAAATTTGAAGACAGAGTGCTAGATTTCCAATTTTGAGTTATGTACTCAGAGTAATAAGATTGAAGTTCACAAATTTCTGAGCTCGCAATCTTGAAAGCTCAACTTGAATAAATATTCTAAACGTCGAAGTTAGCGTCTTGAGCTGTAAATTCTAAATTCTGTTTGAAGTCACACTTTGTTCTTATTTTTGCAATATTATTTTCTCTATTTTCTTCAAGTTGACCTCAGATTTTTTTTGCTACGTTGTTTGATACTCGACGCGTCAGTTTATGATTCTAAAATATAAAAAAGATTGTTGATGGTTGCTGGATCACTAATTTTTTTTATATCGCATTTTTTTTTCTCCAAGAGCATCCATTTACAGCTTCACTAACTACTGCTTGAAGGTCAGTTCGTTCGATTTATATCTAGCTGTCACATTCGTCCATGCTGGCATCTCTTCTGCTGTAATTTACGGCTAAGAGGACTGCTGGATGTTTTTGCTTACCAATTCGACCTACGGCTTACGACCGTGTATCCGCTTAATTTTGACAACTCCTTGTTCGCTGGGGGAAGTGATTTCTACCCGTGGTGATGAAAGTTCAAACATAGCGCGTGTAAGTGAAAAGGAAAATACCCGGATAATATCTGGGGGCTATTTGGAAACATCCTTTGTTAACGGGTTGTATGATCGACGGCTCAGCGAAAATGCATTTGTTGATTACTGATACTACAAGTGTTACACAGCTCAGTACCAATGACTCCATTCTATTGAATTTCGTTGCATTAATTTTCCGTTCGCTCCGATAAAATCTTCTCCTCGCGGATACTGAAGCCCGCATGATAGTGTTGGTTACTGGAAAGATATCTCCGTCAACTGTCATCCCCTCAGGCTCAATGGAGGTCAATTTGAATATTTCTCCGATGGCAAAAATAATGCCGATAAGTTTCCTTTTCGATACAAACTATATCCATCGAATACAACCGGCCCCTGGATGGTCTTCTTCTGCACAAAAAATAAGCGGGATAACTTGGCCGTGTATCAAGAAGTATCTTGTCTACGTACCCGTCCGGGAAGTAGAGATTGATGGTGTAGTCTCCAACGGAGGCCTTCATTGCGAAGCATGGGGTTGGCTACTTCAGGAACCTTTTGTGTCAGTCAGTGAAAATTATAATTTACGTTCAGCAGAAATCGAGGAGTATACGAAAATAACTTATTTTCCATCAGCCTCATTTCTAGCCTTTCACCGGATCAGCTCCTCCAAACTTTGCTCTTTTGAACGAGGCCACTCTTCCATCTGTTTGCTTTTTTGTCCGCGAGGCATGAACTGCCCATAGTTGCAAACAATTGGGCCATTGTAGAAAAAAGGCACGCTGTGGAAAATGTGGAGAGAATCATGAAAAGGCTTCCTACTGTGGAGAGAATCCGCATGATCTCGCGTCATATTTCGTAAATAAATTATACGGGGAAAAATTGAAGCATTCTTTTAAGAAACGCCGCCTAGAAGAAATGTTGAAGAGGGCTACGCCACCGGTCACGCTAAATTTCTACGCTTGTTTATACACTAAAGAGCGAAAGCATGACCATCTCACTGTAGGAATATCTTCTAATGTGCCATTTTCGAAAGAGAAAAATAGTTTTCTCTCCTAAGCTTCCTCGTAAAGGTCTGAGAGTATTCCTTGAAGGGCACTGTTACAAATCCGAAGTGGCTCCTGACCCCGGAAAACTTAGAAACTAGCAGGAATTTCTACATGGGACATCAAAAACCCTGAAGAATCCCCAATTTTCAGTTCCTATATTTTTCCAGGTTGCTTTGGTGTAAAATCTGGTTTACTTCCGACGTAGATCTTCCACAATTTTAACATTATTCTCCAGGGCCAAGAAAACAGTTTTTGGGTATCAAAATGCGCAATTCTTTCAATCGGTACAATCTTTGCTCGGTACTAGGCATTGAAGCTGTCGCTTGTCAAGGCCGCCTCAAAGGTAAAGGCTTATTGACATTGTTTCCATTATATTTGTGATGAAACTTGCGTTTCGACTTCGTCTCATCAGAATCCGACACTAGCTTAGTGACAGGACTAACTAAGCTAGCGCCGGATTGACGCTAGCTTCAAAACAGGAAAGCACAATTTGTTTTTTTTTTAGTAAACCCCTAGCCCGGCGTGATGTCCCACAAGAAAAGGGGGTTCAATTTTAAGCTGATGAATTTCTTTTTCTAGCGGGACATCTAAATTTTTTATCAAAATTTTTCTTCACTAGGGAGAAATACAGCATAGTGCGATTTTGCTCGATTTTCTGAGCGACGTGAACTCAATGTATTAGCGTGACTACCAAAATGGGTCGGGTTTTGACACCAACCGCGCTATACTCAGTGTCGAACTGAAGCAGTGTTAGAGAAGCTCGGATAGAATCTGTGTTCGAATGCTGATAGGGAAGGACAACAAACGATGCGAGCGCATGCTGGTAATGTATTTTATTTTTGCTTATTTTAGGCCGCTCAAATTTTTTCCAATTTCTGTTCGTGCATAAATTAGATAGTTTCCTGTTGTAACAATCGACCTTCGATTTTATTTTTTTAAGATTTTTTTGTTCTTTCATTTTGCTAGCAACCAGTTAGCGCTCACACAAGCTCAAGTCTCAAGTCACTCAAAAAACACTAAATGCTGAAAAATCTGAGAATGATCTGAGAAATGACACTCTCGATGGCCAGCTGTCCGGAGTTCAAGTTGCTCTCGATAAATTTTTTCATTCGTGCATATTGCTAAGATCGTATTCTCTACACAATTCCTTTCCTATGATGTTCGTGCAGAGATGCAGAGATAATCTCGGTTTCTAGCAAGAGCGAGTATCGAACTAACATTCCTTTCCTTCCCCCCCGGGCAGAACAGCATTGGACGTGACCGGTGTCGTTATTGGCCATTATATGAAAATGTTGAGTCAGTGAAGTCATGCACATTGAGAATGATTTGCCCCCTCCCAAGTATATTTTTTTTGGTTCGTTGTGTATTTTTACTCATTCGACCAACCACGAAGTCGAAACTACGAGCAGTCCACCTAAGCTTGATTATTTTTTCTCTGTCCACCTAAGTTGATATTTTTTCTCTGTTCTAACTCTATCTTATCTCAATTTTTTCTCTTGTTTTCTTCTCTGCGATTTATCAATTATGCAACCCTATTTTCGTTTGCATTTTTCGTGCCTCTGCTCTATTTTCCTACTACATTTTCTGTTCATTTGGGCTGTATTTGTTAATCTATTTTTTTGTTTATTGCCGCTCCATTATTCCTTTAAATTCCTTAATTTATATTTTGCTGTCCTATTTTCTCTATATTTTTACTTCATTGAGGCTGGTTGTCTTATTTATTTTTATTCTATATTTTTCCTTTTTTTGTTATTAATTTTTACATATCTTTTCCGTTAATTTTTTCTATGCCTTGATCTATTTTTTTTGTTTATTTTACCCCCACATATTTGCTGTATTGTTCTATTCATTTTTTCTATATTTGGCTCTATTTTTATTTATTTCGCTACAATATTTATCTTTTTTTATTTAATATCAACTTCTACGCTGCGTTTACATTTACTCTGCTTATGTTAGTTTGTTTACATTTCTTCTAATAATTCAATTGTTCCTCCACTTTCAGCTACTTTTTTTACTTTTGCATTTTTATTCATTTTTGCTCTATTCTATTCGTTTATTGTCTATCTTTTTCGCCTATATTTTCTATTCGTGATCTATTTTTTATTATCTCTCCCTGTTTGTTCTTAATAGTCATTCCTCATTTATTCTTTTTCTATACTTGTCGCGTTTTCCTACCTTCGGTATTATTTTTATTATTTTATATTTTTCTTTAGTTTTGATTATCTGTTTTTCCTGCATTTTGATGCATATATCCATTTTATTTGTCTTTTATTACTCTTTATTTCCGCTCTACCTTCCATGATATACGTTACGGTTTTGTTTTCTATGTTTTTGTTTACTACTTCTGCTCCGTTCGTTCCTTTCTTGTGTTTAGTTCTGTATTTACATTATTCTATTTTTTCTACATTGTGACTGCGTTTTTTATTTATTTTCTATTATTTTTTCCTACAGTTCCTACTATTTTTTTTTTCTTAGTCGGTAATTTATTTTGTTTTTTATTTTGGCATTTATTTATCTCTACTTTTGCTCTTTTTTACTTCAATTGGGCTAACTCTGTTTCACACGTTATTCTTTGCTGGATTTTCCCTCCATCCTGCTTTTTGAAAATTGTCCTCTATTTATCTTTTTTATCTCGGTAGCCGGCTGCCCAGAGCAAAAAGTACACGATAATGTGCTAATGGCATACTTACTAACAATCTTCCCCTTCCCGTGATACATGAGGAAAGTTAGACATATATCGGACTAACATTCCTTCCCCTTCCAGCAGATCTGCATTCAGACGTAGCCGGCGTCGGTATTGATCAGCATGCAGTGATCAGGAGAGATTGCACAATGTAGATCAGCATGGTATTTATGTTGGTTCGTTTGCAACACTGCGCTAACAGCAAGTAGTTCGATTTTAGCTTCTGATCTGATCGAGATGAGAAGTCTACTTTCTACTAGTGTTATAGGTCGTTTATTTATGATGAAGTACTTCACTCGTAGAAAGTGTCCTAATACACTAAACTACAAGATATTGGGACACGATTCGACGGAAAATTTTCTAAGCTTCCAAAGAAAATCTCGGGAATAAATATATGAACCATCTACTCTGAGTTACAGTTTTTAAGCATCTACAAATTAAGTACAAAAATCTTACTAATGAAATACAAAGGAAATTAAGAAGAAAGAATAAGGATATGACGTTGAAAAACAATAAAAACTAATTAGCTTTTTATATTTTCCAAAATTTGCTAAATATTTTTCTTTTTTGCTTTTAATGTTCCTTTATTTTAGCGTCATTTTTGCTTATTCCCTTTTATTAACGACATTTAAGCTCTATTTTCTATTCTTTTCTATACTTCTACCTTCATTATTTTCCACTTATTTTACTGTGTTTTTTTTCTTTTTCGTCCTATATTTCATTAATTCTATTTTTCTTTTTGCTATTTTTCTTTGTTGTTCCTTAATTTGTTTGGTTTTATTTTTTATTTTTCCTCTTTTTGTCGTTTTTTTCATTCCATTCTATTTTTTTCTTATACTGACTCATTTTTTTCATTTGTCGTTGCTTTTTTCTTTTATTATTTTTTCATTCCATTTTTAATTCGTTTTCTTCACTATTTTTCCATCGTGTAGGTTATATTTTTCATTTATTCCTGAATCATATTTCCCTTATTTTAAACTCTTTGCTTTATTAACTTTTATTCAATTTCTTTCTCTATTTTTACTTTATTCCCACTTTTTTTCCTTTCACTATCGACTCACTTCCGTTTGCCTTTGTTTCGGTATATCGAGTAATTTTCTAACTTATTTGTGCGGATTTGAATAAAGGAACTCTTTTGCGTACATGCCAGAATTCACCATCTTTTTTGTCCAATTAAATACGTGTTTCTGCCGCGACTGCAAATCCCTTGCCAAATCATGAGTTTACTTACATTTACGATTTTTATTTATTATCATTAACAGAAACTATTAACAAAATACGGTTCCTCGTTGAAACCTTTGTTCTAGGGATATCGTTGAGCTCAATTGCCCTTTATTCCTACCATCAACAAGCTCCTTCCCCCGTTCATCGCCCTTAAAACCAACGCCCATCAGTTCATCTCAAAAACCCACCGCATAATGATTAATGGGTCAAGAAATGCAAATTTCGCTTTCCCAGAATCACCCCGATTTTTCCCGACTTTATTGCGCCCCCATAAGAACACCTTGCTCCTACCGGACGGCAGCAACCGCAAGTTCATTGAGATCAAGCAAAAGGATAGCTGAGTCCAACGGCAGGCGGGGGTAATAAATCTAGCGGAAAACTGGACCTGTTATGATTACAGCGCAGAGATTCAGGCTGAGCATTTTTCCGGCGGCGGTCTGATTATCTCTGATTTGAATTTTTCCTCCTAACGATGACCTACTGTTGAAAGTTTGTTGTCGTTTTTTTTTTGTTTCTCGGTCATTCGTTACAATTAGCATAAAAAACAAATGTGGGAGTTGTATCTTCCTAGTCGAGAGATAAACTTTGTGTGAACAGTACAAAAACTGACAAGAATTATCCTGTCGAGGGGGGGGGGACCATTCAGTCTAAACACAGGCAGGGGATGCGTATTGTCCTTCCTCCCTCATCGGTCACCCACGTAGTTCGGTACGCTGGCAAGCAGTGATGCCGCTTTTAAAATGGTGGTCAAGTCCATTTTTCTTTCAATTCATGACACTCAAAATAAAACACCAATGTTAGAGCTACTGTACTCGCGGGACATCATTCGTGACCAATAGTCTGCCACGATACTGATGAGATGAAACGAAATACAAATTCCTTGATTAATTAAAGAAAAAATAATCGGAATCTGAAATTTTCAAAAAATGTTTCATTTGGCAACCCTGCTATCAAAACGTCACTACAAAGGGGGAAGGTGTAGCACCCGCTCGGGGTCCCAAGTAAGAATAAATATGCAACAAACCGGGGGATTTTTACACGAAACTTTTTCCATCCAGCCACCTCTCCGTTTAAAAACTCCAAGAAGTATGTTTGTGGAAGATTTGAGGATTTGTTTGTTTGTGCGCCTGTCCATCCGTTTTCCGCCCGCTGTGCATGTCACTTTTCCACTTCACCGAAGAAGTCATTAAACGTTTGAAAACATTTTCCGTACTGTCTGTCGCATGTAAAGTGTCAGTGTGTGTGTGTGTGCAGTGCTGGGCGACATTGTCACAAACTCGCTGCCAATGATGGCAGGATTAGCCCACTTGAGAGCATTCTGGAAAGGGGGATGCTTGAGAACTTGCTTCTTTTTTCCTCCCTTTTTGTTCAGAGTGACACATTTTTTTCTTTTCTTTTGAACGATGAGTCTCATGTTTAGTTAGTGTTCTCAAATGCACGACCGACTGTTCGGAAACATTATTCTGCAGTACCACCTTCTCGAGAGAGTGTAACTAAATCATTGTTGGTCTTGAATATCCATTTTCCACACACCATCAGGTAGCAGCAGGCGCGATAGTTTAGCGCTGTGGAAGCGAACGAACTCCTGGCACGGTCGTCATATTGTATGCTTCCGAAGTGTGGGGGTGGACGTGCGCAGCATTCCACCATCTCTTATCACTAGCACATAACTTTCAATTGAAAGGAAAAACTTTCAGTGCGATCACGTGCTAGGTCAAAAGTTTGGAAACACTGATTTAAATTGTTTTTTAATATTAAGAAACATTCGAACGGCAGTGTGACCATACGGACGGACGAACGGAAGCAAACGCCACCTTCGATGACCGTTTGCCTGAAAGTTGTGCAACTTTGTTTTACTGAATAATGCTACTGGAGTGGTCGGGAGGCACAGCCGACTACGATGCGGATTCAAGCGCCGGTGTGGAATGTAATAGTTTTATGGTATTTTTCCTGACCGTTGTTGGCGGCTGGACCATACTCTCAGGGAACGGTGAAATCCGGAAAAAGGGTGGCATATCGTGAGAAGGGAACGGAACTGGATTCCGTTAACGTTTCGTATACGTATAGATAGCTAGATAGGGAGCGAATATTCGGGTCCGGTGCACGCTTTCGGTACTTGATCATCGACAGCGTCGAGTGGCGGCAGGCATCAGCGTTGGTATTTTTTTAATAGCCAAAGTCTGCCAGATTACTGACTGGGAAATTATGGCAGTTTGAAGGTCGTGTGATGTAGGACTTCGACTGTAGATAAGTACAGGAGTGGAATTAACTGCGTAGTTTTGGGAAAGTGTTCCGTATTTAACGGCTGCCAAATGGTATGCGACGCTTTTGAATAAAAACTAAAAGTGATATTTTCTCTATTTTTAATGAACTAAAAATGATTTTACTACTACTAAATTATAGATCATTATATAGTCAATAGAATTACAAAGTAAATAATTCTTTAGTTTTCCGCCTTTTTCTTATTTTCAAATATTTGTTTTCTATTTGTTTTTTTTTGTTTCGTTACTATTTAACCCTATTTTCTTTACTTTTTGTTCAGTATTTTATCTAATTTTCCCCTATCCTTTTCCTAACTTTGTCCCTACTTTCCTTGATTTTTTTATTTATTTTTTATTTTATATCTCATTTTTCCTTCTATTTTTCCTCTTTACCTCGGCTCCGTTTGTGTTTTTTATTTCTTTTGCTTATTTGATCTCTACTTTTACACGGTTTTCGCTTTACTTTTCCTCAGTTTTCTCCTTTTCTTTCTCCTATTTTTTCCATTATTTATTTTTTTCCATTTTTCTGTTTTGTAGCTCCAATGTTTTATTCATTTTCAATTTTTTTGTTTTCGCTCAATACCTGCTTTATTTTTGTCTATTTTTACAATATTTGTATTTTATTATTTTCTTTTATTTGTACTCCACTCTTTCATTTATTTGGCATCTGCATTTTAAATGAAGATCTGATATTTATTTGATTTTTGCCTATTTTTTATTAAAGTCGCTCTATTTAATCACTGTTTTTTCTCTATGCTTGCCTAATATTTTGGAGACTTTTCAATCGTTTTCTTTTTCTCAAATTATCTCCTATTTTTTCTAATTTTTCTTCTTTATTTATTTTGTATTCTTGTTCTTCTTTTCTGGATATATATTACCCTTCTAATTAACGCTTTATTCCTTTTACATCATTTTCTATTCTACATTTTTACTTATTTTTCTTTATATTTCTATTATTTTATTATTCACCTTTACCTAATTTTATGACCTATTTTTTATTTTATTTTTCTGTTATTGATTGTTGAGTGTCAAACTATGCCGTCATTCGCCTATTTTTGGGGTAAGAAAAATTCTAAGCCAATATACGGGGTTGGGAATCGAACCCAGTAGAGCTACGAACAAGGCAATCGACAGACAAACGCTACGCTATTTTAATTCCCTATTTTTGCCTTTCTCATATAGAAAGGTTATGCAATCACTGTGAAAAACGTCAACCTAATCCCGGCCCGGAGGGCCGAGTGTCATATCCCATTCGACTCAGTTCGTCGAGATCGGAAAAAGTGTATGTGTGTGTGTATGTGTGTATGTATGTGTGTGTATGTGTGTGTGTATGTGTGTGTATGTGTGTGTGTATGTGTGTGTGTATGTGCGTATGTGTCAAATAATGTCACTCATTTTTCTCAGAGATGGCTGGACCGATTTGCCCAAACTTAGTCTCAAATGAAAGGTGCAACCTTCCCATCGGCTGCTATTGAATTTTGGATCGATCGGAATTCTGGTTCCGGAATTACGGGTTTCAGAGTGCGGCCACACAGAAATTTCGCATAAAAACTAGAGGAAAAAAAAGCCTCCGTGCCATAGTTTAGAGAAATGAGAAAGGCACAATTGCACCGCTAGGTGGATTAAAACAGGTTTTTTTCTTTATTTTTCTCTTATTATAGAATATTCGTTTTTTTAGTTTCTTGTTCCATTTGCTTTGCTATTATTTGGTAATAATTTCATCTATTTTGATCAGTATTCCTTATTTGGTCACCTTCCCCATTTCTCTTTCATTTTTCTTTTATTTTAACCACAAATATCCTCTATTTTACTCTATTTCTACTATATTTTCGATCTGTTGTTGATAAATTTTCTCTGTTTCAGCTATTTTTTTCCATGGTTGGCTTGTTTTATAGTTTCATTATTACTTCATTTATTTCATCCCATTTTTACAAAATATTTTCTCTATCGTTGTTTTGTTCTTTTTCTGTATATTTTCCAGTTGTTTTTTTTTTCATTGGTTCTATCTTTCCACTTTTTTTATACCTTATATATTCGTTTTCTTTATTTTAATTTTATATTTCTTCATTTGTTGAATTTGTTTTAGTACATTCTATACAAATAAATAGGGGCCAACAAAACATGAAAAGATATTTTTGAAATGTCCAACAAAGCGTAAAACTTGACAAAAAGGTTTATTTATGGGAAAACAACAAAGTGCGATCGGCGATAGAATGTGTGCAGTGAGGATCAAAGACCTTTTCTTTAACTGCAGCATCATCGACGTGCACTGCCCGCACGAAGCGAGACCCGAGGACGAAAAAGAGATATTTAACGCATAGCTGGAGAAACGTGTATTGACACTGCTACCCACGGTGAGATATTTGGCTCGTTATCGGTGACATGAATGAGAATGAGATAGGTTGGGCGGCAATGATGCCAACTGGTACTCGGATCGGACAGCCTTCCCCAGCTAACAATGCGTAGATTTCGCTGCTTCCCGGAGAATGGCAGTCCAAAGCACCTTTTTTTCCCGCTAAGGCCACCTGGAGATCACCTCACCAAAAAAAAACGGAGAACCAAATGGACCTCGCTCTAGTAAACGAAAAATTCGAAGTAGTGACTGGTTTGATGGCGAGTGCTAATGTTGCAGCACCTTACCTCGGTATTCTGGCGACCTTCGGGAGGATCGGGAATAATGAAACCACCAGCAATGATCAACTGTCATGGGTGCTGTACGAACACGGAAGAGAAGCATTGGCTAAAGTACTCGTTTTTCTCATACTGTTAGAAATATCAATCAATAGTACTCTACCAATGCCCCGAATATATTGATTAATTGTCATGAAGATTTTTCCAACGGTGTGAGAAAAAAACTGCTTTTTTTCCTTTTTCCAAGATAGCCAAGCTTTTCCAAGCTTTCTCAGTTGAAATAAACCTTGACTAAGCAGTGGGCATAAATCTACATTTTCTGAAACTGAAAATTAAATTCCGTTCGTTGAATCTAGCATAGGTAGTTAGTTCTTCACTATCTGTGGTGATCTATTTCTATCGACGGGAATCAGTTGTATTGGTAATCAAATAGCGGTGGAGAGGGGTTTCTTGAATCGGCCATTTCATTTTATTTAATAGTCGCTGTAGCATAGGCTGATGCTAGTTTTTGTTTTTCTAGTGCTTACGAGTTATGACGGAGTATTCGCATGCTGTTTCGCTGGTGATACTGACTGTTCGTTTGGAGGTGCTAGACGCAGTCCTAACGAGATGTGCCAATTAATTCTATTGCTCATTGAAAAATTTAGCCAAATAGAATTGCTGGCAGGACTAATTCATCCTGGAAATCGAATTGATTCGATATTTTAGTCCTAAAATCCGCACTATTTTTATATTTTACAATTATTCGGCTTTGAACAGATGATAGACTAGTCAAACCTTTTTTATAACGGTTAAAACAGATGGTGTTGTAAGATAGTGATTGTAATTTATAGAATCCGCTTTAAAATTAAAATCAAAATCGATTTTCAATAGAGTAGTTTGAGAATGATTGCGCTCTATTTCCTCCGAATTCTCTGTTCAACTAAAGCCAACTATTTTTTTGCAAATAAAATAAGCGCAATAAAATTTATTTCGAATTCACTGGGCCTCGTGTTAAACTAACTTAGACATTGCTTCGTTGATACTTTAAACAACTTTTCCGAATGATTTTCACACAATTTTTAGTTGTAACCAATCAAATGATCCATCAGCACTTCTAGTGTTGTTCGAATGTCTAAGGTACCGTCTAAAGACAGAAAAATGAACTAAAACCAAAAAAAAATGTTGCTCTGGAGTTCCCGATCAATTATTTTGAAATTGGTCGCAAATGAAATTCGATGATGTCGTCTGCGAAGTCAAGAAGCATGCAAAATCTCGTAATCATGGTTCCCCTTTTATTGCACATCAGATCTTCATATCGCGTCTTCGAGCGCTGAGTTGAACAATAGATCTGCTTCAGCCTCTCTAACGTCACCAAACGAGTCGGATGTCTCTCCGACTATTTTGACGCTTGATTTTGATCCATCCAGCGTCATACGAATCAGCTTTATCAGTTGTGTCGATAAGCCATAAATTCAAGCATTATCTGCCACTGTTCGCTTTACGCTTCACTGAATCGAACGTCGTCTTCAAATCCACAAATAGATGGTGAGTGCGCAAGGTGTATTCTCGGAATTTTTCCAGGTTTTGTTTACCATTTATTGTTTTTCTTTTCTCAGTATTCTCTCAACGTTTTCTTTATTTTTCATCCATTTCTTTTCTCCATTGTCTTTTATTTTTCTCATATATTTGTTAATTTTTCATCTAGATTTTCTCTTCTTGTTGCTCTATTTTACCATCAGGTTTTCTTTGGGTTTCCCTAATCTTCTAGAGACTTTTCACTCTGTTCTACTCTCGACGTTTAGTAATTTTTTTTCTTAAGATTTCGTCTGGAATGTTATCCAAGCCTATCAACCCATTATGTCAGTTTGAAGATCGTGTGATATAGGGTTTTAACTGTAGATAAGTGCGGAAGCAAAATTAACTGAATGTGACTCTTGGCATTGCATCGAGGAGACCGAGAGGGCTTATGGGCCTTGCTTACGTTTTGGTTTTTTTCATACTCTGTGCGAGTCCTAACTACATATACGTACAAACGCTCGTGGCCTTCGCGATAACACAAACCTGGTAAAAAACACGAACATGCAATTGCAATCATGTATGTATATATATACACGCGCCGCACCATCCTTAGAACACTCCGGTGACTCAGTGAACGGTTTAACACTTATAGATTAAAAACCGCGGTCCCAAGCGTGAACCTACAAACACCCGTACTCGCGCAATTATGAATCGGTTACTACCAGAAGTATCTATCCTCGCTACCAGAAGTCTAGGTTCAGGCTTCTAAGTAAACTCTAGTGATCAATTTACTCCCTATCAGAATCTGAACCGTATACCGAAAACAATATATCAGAATGACGGCCTGCGTGACCATTCCAGAACACACGCGAATATGTGAATTGCCACACGGTTATAAAAACGAATCTATACACGTGAAGTCACATACACGCGAGCCCATGCGACAAACACATTACTATAACGCTTAACCTCCTGGCGATCATTCACGCTCACCTACGCCCGTGATCGCGGAAACAGGATGTGCCCAGAAATTCTAGCGATAAAGAAGAACTAACTTCTAGCATCTTAAACGTACACCGCAAAGTAAGTATCAGATTCACGACCCGTGCGCGATCATCCAAGAACACACGCGAATATGCGAAAAGATACACGGTGATAAAATAGAAATTATACACACGAAGTTACATACACGTTAGCACGCGCTGTATACAAACGCACACGCGATTGAACACGTTATCGCGTACAAACGCTCGAGCCCTTCGCGATGATACACGCGATCCTGAAGTCCCTACGCCTGCATATATTTTAACCGTGCAAATATCACATTCAGAATCACGGCCCGCTGCAATTGGCCTTAAGCAGTGTTTTAGGGGGTGACGTCTCGTCTACAATTCTAGTGAGTGATTCTGACGGGGAGCCCCTCCGAGACCCTAGCTCTACAGTTCCAGTAGGACAACTCTCGAAAAAAAAAATGTTGCTGAACCTGGACAGACCTTTCGATGTCATGTGTATATTCACCGTTTCGTATCCAACTTGAAACAATGTTACGACAATGCCCCTGTCAAGAATTGGATGCTAGTACAATCGGACAAAGTATCGACATTGAACACGACGCTCAAACCGATAAATCTGAGTTATTAATGACAGTATTAAAATACTGCTACTAGAATGGTAACATCGTAGAGTTCGCCAAACGAACAGCGAAACTATCGTAAATGAAGTCCGTCAGAGATTTTACGTGCCCGGTCTAAGATCACATACGCATTGGATGGAAAACAATGTATGTGGTGCCAGGTAAACAATACCTAGAATTGGACCTTTGCCGTCAGCTTAATTGACACCATTGTGACGTGCGCTAACGTATGCAGTAGCCATTGTCTATTTCAGGCCATACTTAGTCAAGATTGGGCGGTCTGTGGTGAAAACGTGTGCGCACTGTTCACTTGCCTGTCAACGCGGACGATTCGTCGATGTTTCTCTCGTTAACCCATCGACGAACCGGCGCCAATAATCGCGTTTTTTTGGCTTTTATTACGCTCTTCGCTTTCGTTTTGAATGTGGCGTATTTCCTCAAGTTTTCGACCATTCCAATTCTGTATACGCGCCTCTCAAGACGAATATTTCCGTTTAATTCCACTAGAATCGTTTTCAGCACGATAAATTTGTTTGGCTGTTATAGTGGAATTAAACGGAAAACATCTGTTTTGAGCCCACTTCTTCATTTTGGCTGGGCTTTCTAAACGATTAAGGTATTGGCAATAAATTAAAATCTCAATGGCATTCTGTTAGGGATGCAAACAATTTTTTTTGGAATATTTATAATAGCTAAATTTCTATTTTTTACGAATTTCTTTATTTTTTACTTGTGGAGTTTGCCTCCGATCGACCCTTTGGTGCAGGGCGACAATCAGATTTTCGTGCCCAAACACAAAGAAACAAGGAGAACAATTAATTTGCTTTCCTTTTTTCTTTGTTTGTTTTCTTTTAGCTGTCTTAAATGCTGCTGTTACTAGTGACGGCACAAAGAATAGACATCCACGATCGAAAAAATATATTAATGAAACTTGTGTAAGCAATTGAACCGTGTTTTAACGGCGCTCAAATGCAACAACGGATTCCATTGCATTTGAGCTGGAATGCATACTGAAGTCACTCAGGATTCCAGGCCGGTCCCAGAATGGTTTGACCGGGTATGGGTATTATTAGGTTTGTTCCAGTGCAAGCTTCTTGCTTCCAGTTGCTCTGGAGCAAAACAAAACTTGCTCCTTTTTACACCGGTTTGCTACCAGAAGAAGTTAAAAGAGAAGACGAGATTAAAAGAACGGGTTTCTCCCTGTTTGTTTCGAAGAACTTCCAGTTTCTGCTGGTACTGAAACATGTCGGCCATTTTGAAATGTCAATTCAGTTGAACTCACCCACTAAATGAAATGACGACAGTAGCGCTCCTGGTGGTGATATCTAAACTACCTTCGAAGAGGCATTGAATTTTACACAACTTTAACGCTTGAGAGCAGAGATGCCAGGTACACTGATTAATCTGTAATTCACAGATCTTTGATATTCTGCACAGATTTCGCCACTTTTTATGTTTTAATACACAGATTCCTGTTTTCATCAGTAATGTACAGATTTCTCAATTATTGCTTCGTGCAAAAACGAAAAATACAGGTCGCCACTTCACATTACCTAGTGTCCCTTCTTGATATGAACTGTGGTGCAGCGGTCCTCGTTAGAGGGGGGGGAGGGTCCATTTGGCATAACGTCGTTTGGACTAAGGCCACTTGGTGCAAAGGTCATTTAGCATAATCGAATAAAACAACAAAATTAAAGATAGATTGCCATTTGGCATAATGCTCATTTGTCCTAATGGCCGTTTGGCATAAAGCCATTTGACATGATAGACATTAAACCTAATTCTTCTGGTCTATTCGATTAACCAGACCTGTAGGTCAATAATCGAAATGATAGGTTTACCAAATGGGCAATTTTCTGAGATGCCGCTGCCCGATATGGACTATACAAATTGCCCGCAATTTCCGAAAATACAGTCTTTGTAGATTGAACTTTTTTTTAAGAAGATCTACGCAGCCAACTGCATTTTTTAGCTTCTCACTTCCTTTTTAAAAAGAAAAGACGTTCCGGGCTGCCACATAGGGTGATCTACCTCGGGCCCGAGAGGAATCTATTAGTTGGGATCTGCCAACACAGTACTCTGCGCACAGCCAAACAACATGCTCGATGTCGTGATAGCCGTTCTCACAAACACAATGATTACTTTCAGCAAGTCCAGCGAAAGTATATTGATACTGTAACAGAAAATATATGAGCAAATTTCTGAGAAGGTGTTTTCTAGCTAAAGAAACTTTCTCTCTGATTATGGGCCCCTAGGAAAATCCACCATAAATGCAAAAGTGCGAAGTAAAACCAATGTCGAATTACAGTTCAAGAATCTTTATTAATTTTTCGAGCTTCTGATGCTGTTGTGATGTTCTCTATTTGGTTGAGACTGGTCAAGGACTGAGTTGTTCTCGCCGGGTGCTGGTCCACTGTTATTGCATTGCGGTACCATATTGTAGATACAGGGACTATGCTGTGAGATTTCTAATAGGAATGTAAACGTTTCAAAGAGGTTCCAAAAGTTTGTAGATAAGAATCATGTAGGGGTGGTCCGGTTTGCTATTACGTCTCGGACTGGTACGTAGGGTGAACTGCCTCGAACCAGAAGAGATTCTATTAGTCGGCAACACCGCCAAACAACACGCTCGATGTCGTGATGGCGATTCCCGCAAACGCAATTATTACACTCAGCCTTACGTTATTTACGTTTTACTTTTTCCTTGATTTGGGTTTCGTTTTCTCTTTATTTTTTTTTATTTTTGCTCCATACTATTCTTTTTTAATTCCTTCCTTTATCTCATTTTGACCGCTAAGAAATATACTATTTTATTTGTATCTCAGAAAAGTCAATTTCTCCTCATTTTTTTCTTATTATTCTATCTTTATTTTACATGTATATTCTTTAAGGCATCGCAAAATTTTTTTTTTTTAATTCTCAAAGGCCCCCCCTCTCATATTGTGACAAATGTCAAAGTAAGCTCAGATGCCAAATTTCACATCATTTGGACAATTTTAGACCCCCGCCCACCTCGCTTGAAATTTTTGAAATTGGTGCTATGGGAAAATGTGGAGGAATAATATATTAAATGCTATAACTTTTGAAGTAGCAATCAGAAAATTACAATTCATACATCTTTTTAAAGGAAATAACCTTTGTATTGGAATGAAGATATTTCTGTTTCTAGAAAAATACGGGATTGTGGGGTACTGGGTCATTTTGGCCCCAAAATCCCCTATTTTTTAAATTTTTCTGCTCCGTGGTGCAAACCATACATGTTTTCCAGTTTTTCTAATGTGAAAAAATCTCAGAAATCAAACGAAACCTTTTAGACCTTTGTCCGAATACGAGAAGTTGGGGTTATAGGGCCTTTCATCATTTATATTAAATTTTATCATTTTCTCGTGCATATATCTGTTATTCTTCATTCAATTTTAATGTTTTGTACCTTGTTGAACGTGAAAAATTCTTATAAATTCAACAAAAATAGATTCGTTTGCGTGAAAATTCAAAAACATCACATTTTTTGACTTTAACTCTACAAACCACATTTTTTCATTAAATGTCGAAATACCTCAACTTCACCTATTTTTCCAGGCATGAAACTTTTCTCATGTGATTTCTAAGCGCATTTTTCACTATAATTAGTAAAATAACTAAAAAATTTGTAGTTAAATGGAGTTAATATGTGCGATTTTATGATACAAATGTGAAATCGAGACTATATGTCAGATAATTTGATGTTTCTGAATTTTGCCGGTAACGATTCGATTATTTCTATTTTTATTTTGTTCCCAAGGATTTTTCACGTTGAACAAGGTACAATTTATGAAAATTGAATGAAGAATAATAAAGATGTATGCACGAGAAAATGATAAAATTTAATATAAATGACAAAAGACCCTATAACTCCAACTTATCGTATTCGGACAAAGGTCTAAAAGGTTCCGTTCGATTTTCTGAGATTTTTTACATTAGAAAAACGTCAAAATATGTATGGTTTGCACAACGGAGTAGAAAAATTCAAAAAATAGGGGATGTTGGGGTCAAAATGACCCAGTACCCCACTTTCCCGTATTTTTATAGATACAGGAATATCTCCATTCCAATACTAAGTCTATTTCCTTTAAAAAGAGGTATAAATTGTGATTTTCTGATTGCTACTTTGAAAGTTATAGCATTTAATATATTTTTCCTCCACATTTTCCCATAGCACCATTTTCAAAAATTTCAAGCGAGGTGGGCGGGGGTCTAGAATTGTCCAAATGATGTGAAATTTGGCATCTCAGCTTACTTTGACATTTGTCACAATATGAGAGGGGGGGCCTTTGAGAAATCAAAAAAAAAAAAATTTGCAATGCCCTAATATTCTTATATTTTAGTTTTTTTTTTAACACAGCTATTTTCTCTATCATACTATGTTGCGTTTCGGCTTCGCCTCATCAGAAACCGACACTAACTTATTGTCGGAATAGATTAGCGCCGGCTTGACGCAAATCCCTTAAGCCGGCGCTAATCTATTCCGACAATAAGTTAGTGTCGGTTTCTGATGAGGCGAAGCCGAAACGCAATATAGTATGAAATAAGGATTTGTGCCCTCCTGTACAAAGACTGGTTTTTACCAACAAATAACTCTTTTTATTTTGATCCCTTTTAATTATTTTTCTTATTCTGGATCTTTGTCTATGTCTTTATATTTTGCCTACGGTTTTTTTCGGCTGTATTTTTCATTATTGTAATCCTTTAAATCATTTCTTTTTTACCTTTTTTTTGCCTGTCTCTATTTCAGTTATTTTTTTTTTAAATTTTGTGACTGTATTCTCAAGATAGTTTTTAGTCATTTTTGTATTTTTTGTCTTATTTTTGTCCTCATTTGGTTCTATTTTTCCTCTCTCTTACCACAGACCTACCATACATGATACTGAAAATAGTTCGCTAAAGATAATTTTACTCCAACTGACCCTTTGGTACAGGGCGACCGTCGGATCATCGTACTGCGTTTATTCTGCAAAGCCTCCCTACTAGTGACGGTTTTGTCTCGTGTCTAGCGATACTTCTTAGTTAACCAAGGAAGTGAGTTTGAACCTCCCCACCCATCGCTAAGTGTGACAAATGACTACATTTTTTGCTACTTACAAAGAAACCCCGAAGACAACGCAGTCCTGCTTGACAGGCGAAGTCGCTGCCCTACCTGGTTCACACTCGTTGACTGCTAACGGCTTTTTTTCTGGATCCTTTTCGGTTAGCCACGGGAGTTCTGTCTAGATGACGAATTTAGTTTTTCTACTCAAGCTGTAAGTGGCGGGTTATCCACTACTTGGGTTCCTTTGACCGGCCGACCCTATCTGTCAGGGCGGTCTAGTTGCCTCTACGAAAATTTCGGATTTTCGTACATGAACAAACAAAAGGGAAGCAAATTTATAAATTTATCGACTTTTATTTCCTCTGCTGTACTATTCACTGCTGGATCTCGTCGATCTGCTGCTACATTTACTGGGAAGACGGGCAATTTCTTCTAACCGACTCCCGAAACTCCAGCGGCCGTGTTCTCCTGCTGATAACGTTGGCTGCTATCGCAGCAGTTCTTGGCGCTTAGCTAGAGGGGTGAGCACAGCTCCTTTGTTGGAATCTCCCTAGCGACGTTGGCGAACTCGACGCAAGTGATCCCGGAAGTCATCGTCATGACCTTCCCAGGGGAACCTTTGCCCGTTCTGCTTCGTTCTACTTGACTAATATCTATAGAGGAGAGCTTGGCTCGTTCGACTTATCCTCTATATAGAGAGAACGGCTGATGTCGCGGTTCCTTTTTGATTAGCCGGAGAAGCGAAAGCACTCATTTAAATTTTACAAACGTGAAAATGAACAGCGGCGAGAGCATAATTATGCCATAACAAATACAGTCTAGGAAGGGATATATCCCCACCCAGTGCCAAATTGTTACCCTGACGGGTTACCAAGCGAGGGAGGAAATCTGTTAAAGAACACTTCACAGAAGACCGTCCAAAGTTGAAAGTTGTTCGGCAACGAAATGAAAATAGATGCGGCTGCTTTCAAATTGGACAAGTTATGTCATACTGACGTTAGTTTTTTTTTTGCAGAAGCAGCAGTAGTAGGCCACGACCAACAAACAGCTTCAGTTATAGGGGTGCGTGAGTCCAGCGTTGTTGTTTTTTTCTTCTGCGAAGCAAGCCATGAGTTATGTTCAAGGGTCCTTCTTCACAAAGAGAAACGCACAGTTGCCCTGTTTCGAAGCTGTCGCTTTCTTTCAAACCTGTGTGCTGTAAAAATAATGAGGGTACTAGAACTCAGCTATTTTTAAAGGTGACATATCCATACGTCAGCAGCCGAGAGGACGAGATAATGCTCTATGAAGGTCGCATTTTCTGATGTGTGAATTAAATTTTTCGGTGCGGAAGGCTGGCAAGGTCGTTCTGGCTTTTAATTAGTTCGTCGTGCTCATCAAGTGTCAACCCTGAGCCGGTAGTAGGTTTGGCTCCCTACAATGTCCTAGCTGTAAAGTAGTTTCCATGAAACTTCCTGAATCAATTTTCTACTTTGTGAGTTTGTTGTCTGCAGGCTTGAAGTGACTACGGAGAGAAAATTAATGCATGTATGAAAAGTTTATGGCAGGGTAGGCTTAATGCCTAACGAGTACGCAAACCGAGCACAAAAAGGCATTTAATTTCGAAAATGCCCATGCGAAATATTGAGAAAAAAAATTACGGTAGCTAAAAGTACACCGCCACCACCATCCAGTACACACGGCACCGATCTAGTTATCATTGATTAAAATCACACCATCATAGTTACCACCGCCATTCAACGATTAATTTGAGTTCGGTTGCGTCAATAATAACAATCCTCTCTCGCTGTGCGCGCGCTATATTTCTAATAAACTAGTCAAAAGAGAACGGAACATCCCACGGGGGGATACATTTCCTTCCCTCGGTATTCAATCATCGTCGTCACCAAATCAAAACTGCTCTATTTACAGGAAAAACGCGCACACATCCGCCAGTCTTCGAAATCGTCGCAGTCCCGGATTGCATTGCTCTATCCCGTCCGGGGTACTACTATTGCACCATTGATTCTCGGATGACGACGTTGTTTGTGCGTTTTATTCATTCATTTTTTTTTTCTCCTCTGTTTCACTAACAACTGTTTCCATGTCGGTTTGTCGTAACGTTTTTTTTTCTTCTTCCATGGCTTGCTATGTTATCACATACATACGTATATAAATAGTCACTTCGGAAACATCCGGTGCAACTGCTGATGGTATCCGGATGAGTTCGTTCTCTCTCTGTTTATATGTGTGGGTGGGTGGGTGTGTATCGTCATTTCTGATACCCCCCTATTCGATGCAAACGCATGGTTGCTAGGGTGGTTGACGCTCAAACATCCGTTAGCCGTTAGATAAAAAAAAATCACTCTGTTAGGATTAGGCTATTCCAGCACTCATCCATAGATGAATTTACTACCCTAATGTTGTTTATGGTGTAGCTTTTGTTCATATCCGCTATCCGCTTTTTTCTCCGTCCTGTTGTTACCAGCACTTGGGATAAGTATCATCCCTAGGACATCGCAGCGTGCCATGATATGCAAAATATCGAAAGTGTCAAAAACGAAATTCATTGCTACCATGGTTCCAAGCTTTCAACTGCGCTGAGAGCAACTACAGTCACTTTGGTTCAACAGTTTCCGTAGCTAAATCATCCGCCTGTAAGGATGATGGAACGTATCGGAACCGAAATCCTGAATGACAGATTTATAACACACAAAAAAAAAACAAATCCAACGGTATGCAGGATCGGAAGTTTAAACTAGTGAACATTATCCCTAACGATCCAATCCCGTCTGACATCGGGTCACTCGAATCCTTATCATCGTTTCCAACGCAGCAATATTAAACAACCTAATTCACATTTAAATTAGTCTGCTCTGTATTCGATCCGTTCGGTAGGATGAGGGAAAAGTTTGGGTATTTATTTCTATCCCGAATAACTCATCCGCTGGCCGTTATGTCAAACGCAGAAAGGCTTTTTGTTTTCTCCCGGAATCATTTTCAATAATTTTCTCCCATCTCCGTGAAAAGTTTTAGGTCATACTTCCCGGTTAAAATTAAATGAACCTCAGTAGGCGTTTTCTTTCGAACGGCGGAAGCGTTGCTAAATTGCCTGAAACCGGCCTTATCCTAACCTATATAGATGTGGGACGCGAATAAAAATTAACATAATTGACATCCCGGAAAAGCTCTTAATTCGCCAACTCAAACAGGCAAGTTTAAAACTTCAAATCAAACATGAATGCCAAATTAACATTCCTGAGCTCGTTCGGCTCCCGCAAAGCTATAAAACGCTACGGTGAAAATCCATTCATCAAACGCTCGGTTCGTAATAATTTATTCAGCACCCTTTTTCATCACCTAACCACCACCCTCCCACCGAAATACAATCACCATTCGTTTGTCCCTAATTACGGTTCACACGTTTCCGCGTCCCTTCCAATCCCTTCAGCACCAGCGAATCCAACCGTTCATACAGATCGGTACCTTGAGCCTCCCGAAAGTACTCCGCCAGCTTTCGCCCATCCAACCGTTCATAGTCCGACTCCTCGCCGAGGGTAACAAACCCACTCAGCTCAAAACCGGCCACATTAAATGGGGAAACCTGTTTGTTTTCACATAACCTCAACCGGGGATAGATCAGTACCCGTAGGGTGGTCCGCGCGGCATCCCACGTTAGGAATAGGTTGTGACCGATTTCGGCTGATAGTAGCGTGCTGATTAGACGGGTGGTTCTAGTGATAAAAGTACCCGTTTCGGTGGATTGATCTTCCAGTACGAAACAGTAGGCTTTGGCTGGTTGGTTGTCAAGGCGATACAAATGAGATCCTATTTTGGTTAGGGGCTGTTGAAAATTAAAAACAAATTTAAAAGTTTGTCATTTTCGTTTGAAAACATAAACGTACCGCATCTTCCACGTACAACTTTTGACAGACGTGAACCAGATGAAAGTGAAGATGATTCACCGACGCCATGGCACCGGAACTATTGTACCCTATCCGATAGTCACGATCCTCAAGCGACAGCATAAATCGAATGACGGCATTTAAACTACCAGCGGTTAAAACCTGCGGCAGGTTCCGTTCCCGATCGGGAACCAACAGCGAATGATAGTGGCTCAATGGACTGACGTTAACCAACACTGTCAACAGAGTGTCATCGATGCGAACTTCCAGCAGCACTTCCCGTGGATTCGCTCGGTTAAAGTTGAACCGATTCGGATCGAATGGTGGCTGCAAGCCGGCGGTGATTTCCGGTTTTCGACGGTCCGTCGTTCGTTTGCGATTAAGCTGGTGAAAGGTTGCCAATAGAAAAAAAAATCGGATGAAATATTTCACTTGAATGCAAGCCAGCATGATGGTCGCTCAATCTCGCCGCTTCGTACCGCACCACCTACCTGCAAGAGAAAATTGAACTCGCCGTCGGTGGTCACTCGCTCTCGTTCAATTGTCAGCTGGTAGCGGAAGATGGTGTCTGGTGCTGGCTGGTTGTGAAGCTTTGACCAGCGAGATTCGAGGATTTGTTGTAGGTTGGGAATGTCCTCCAGGCGTACGGGTGTCGTTGCCATTTTTACTTGGAATTTAACAAACAACGAATTAGTTAATTGTAACTTGAAAGAAAGATTTAACACGAACTGCAAACACGTCCGTTTCTCGGTTTGTTTATAGTGCAACTGCGATCTGAGTGAGTTCTCTTGCTTACTTGACAGACGACCTGTGGAGTGGAAAGCTGGAATAACGAGAGGAGAGAATAAAATGGTTACTCATTCGACAGTCGTGCGTTTGAGTGCCAGGAAAATAAAACAGCACTTTTCTAACACGTGTTCAATTACAACGGGCAGTTATGTTGAATAAATCTATTACCGAAATTTTCGGTTTTAGATCGGAATTGTATGGATTTTTGTAAGCTTTAGAGCGAACCTAGAGCGACGCGAATCTAAAAAAAGTAGTCAGCATATTGCTTTTGCAAAATTTTAGTTTAAAACTTCGACATCGAGAATTATTGTGCTGTCAGTTTATTTAACTGAATGGCAGTGGTGCCAGCTGAATTGATTTCCACCTTGTCTGTCAACTGCTACCAGTTTGTTGTCAGCTTACCGTAAACAACCACTGGCGGCTCCAGGGAGGAACACGACGGGGGGCACGTGCCCCTCATATTCGACCAGAAGCTGTTTTTGGTAAAAAGATATTTGCATTTTCCTACTTCAACATGCTAATATTTTTGAAGTGACCAACAAGGGGATCAGTTTGTTTTGTTCTTTGGAACACTTTTTAATAAATAAAAACAATTAAATTTCGTAACAAAAGTAAATTCGCATTTTTGTTAGTAACAAGCAATGTATAGTTTCTACTATGGTTGTGCTACCGGTAATACCGGTAACGAAAATCCAGGAATCCCGTCGAGCTTATTGTTGCTCATCTACGGGACGCCGTGCCCTGGCTCGCGCGCGTCTCGTTTCTATTAAATATAGCCTAGAGTTAAAACTTGACGAGAATTAAAATGCCATCGCCTCTAGAAATCTATTCGGTGATAACTGAAGCTAAATGACACACACAGTAGAATGACACAGTATAAGTAAACACAACGGTTACACTGGACGTAAAAGACGCCTTCAACAGTGCTAGTTGGGCTACACTCGCCGATTCACTGCACAGACTGAGAGTTCCCGAGTGCCTCTATAGGATTCTGTGGAGCTATTTTCAGAACCGGCAACTGATCTACGAAACTGTCGCCAAAAATGAAATATAACCGTGACAGCGGGCGTTCCGCAGGATTCCATACTCGGCCTAACTCTTTGGAATGCGATGTATGACGGAGTGCTGACGCTAAGCCTCCCCAGAGGCGTGAAGAGGTGATGCTCCTAGTGATCGGCGAATTAGAAATACTCTCAACAGAGGCGATAGATGTTGTGGAAGAATGGGTGTGCGAGACGAAGCTGGTGCCTCACCACAAAACTGAGATGGTTTTGATAAGCAACCGAAAGGCAGCAGGCGAGAATTTCTGTCGAAAAGTGTATCATCAACTCAAAGCGGGAAGTTAGACAACTGAGAGTAACGCTTTAATAGCAATATCGACCACGCTTGCGAGGGGGGGGGGGGTATAAAAGTGAACTCGGCAATATCTCGGAACACATCGGCTCAACAGCACGTTTAGGCTGATGGCCATACGGGTGGCTAGCGCGTATCGAACTTTCTCGTCAGAGGCAATCTACGTGATAGCTGGATTCCCTTAAATCTTCTACTCGAAGAAGATAGCGAGTGTTGTAGGGAACGAGGCACGAGAGGAGTCCGTTAACAAACCCTAATACCTTGAGCAAGTGGCAATATTAGTGAGATAACGTTGTAAACAGTGGATTGACTCATCGACTAATTCCATGCCTATCGGTTTGGGTAAACAGATCGCACGGAGAAGTGAACTTCCACATGCCACAGTTCGTGTCCGTCTGCATCGCGTGTGGTGATGTAGAGTAAACGCCTGAGCACATGATCTTCGAATACCCGTGATTCGAGCACGAGCAAAACGAAATGAGAACCATTGTCGGTGAGGACGACGTTAACATGAACAATATTGTCCAAAGAATGTGCGCGGACAAACAAAAATTGGACGCGATGAATAGAAAAGTTCATCAAATCATGTCGGCGTTGCAACAAAGAGGGCGAGAGGAGCAACGGCAAGCAACGTAGCAGTACACGGTTTCAAGTCGTTGAGGCACCGATAAATCGGAAGTTACACTCCAACCGGAATCACCGGACCGACCTTGGCACTCAACTGGTGCAATCGGAGTAGGCGAGATCCTTCCCCCAGAATCGCAGGACTGACCTCAGCACCTAACCGACCAGCATCGTGATAACGGTTACGAGTGAACTTAAGACGTCTGGAAATTTCTACGTTGGAGTAGGCTACACACGCCGGGGACAAGTTCGAGTAGATCGTGAAGTAGCTATCACTGATAAATAGCCGTCAGGGCGCCTGTGAACTGGAAATCAACCCTTCGCCCGGAATCACAGGACCGACCTCGGTATCGCCCCGGGTAGCATCGCTTTAAGAAGATCTTCCAGTGCCGTGGAACTCTTCTTCGTCGGAGTAGGAAAGATCCACCGTCGGGGACTATTCCGAGTAGTCCGTAGCGAATCGCTAGCTTCAATCATCGGGGCACCAGTGAACCGGACGCAATCCTCCACCGGAATCGCCGGACAGATCTCGGCATTCTACCGGACTACATCGAAGCAAGAATAACGCGTGCGTCAACGGTTGCGGGAGACAACCTTTCGTCCAGGAACTCTTCACCGAGGTAGGCTAGTTCCACCGTCGGGGACTATGCCGAGTAGCACCGAACGCGACAAACCACCAGTATAGGGTCGTCGGGGCATCGGTAAACCAGAAACCACCCTCCAACCGGAATCGCTGGATCGGTCACGGCATCCAACTGGTCAACGCAGAGAGGAACGCATGTATTATATCATGTCGTGCAGAACTGATATGGCGGTTATGAGACCAGCGTACTAGCACGACTAGCTAGACCTGGAATCAGGTGAAATGCATGAATACAGCCTCCCCCCAAAGGAGTCATTTCAAATGGAATCCAGGGGATCAGGCAAATGTCGGAATCCTTGGTGGAGGTTAGATGAGTAGGGTTTAGTGTTATCTTTTCTGTTCTGTTCAGAGTCCCTCACTCTGGCACACGATGGATGAAATCACTCGAAATGGAAGACTATGGTTTAACTATTGAACTAGTGCTGAGTCGGCGTAGAAGCTTTACCATCAAGTAAAAAACACACAAAATTGAACCCCATTGACAACCATTGAAGCATCTCCTTGGTGTTATGCCAGCTGGCTAGATTTTGTCATAACGTAATTGGGCCATCATGGGACTGCTAATACTGACTTTCTTGCCAACAGGAACAGTTCCCTTGCCAAACCATTTGTTTCGAAAACAAACTTTATTCTGCTAGAAATCGTGAGCAATAGCCTTGTAAAATTCGACGGATTCGCCACATAGTTCAATGTTCAGTTTTTTCGCCTTAATGGCATAGATTTTTAACGAATAAAGCAAACATCAATTGTCCTAAGAGACTTCCTTGCGTGAAACCTATAGGCATTTCAACTAAGATTGAGCCTGAGCTACCAGCCCTTCAAAGAGGTTGCGTTAAGATGTTGTATTTCAATCAATGTCAATGAGTGAGCTTTAACGCTTCTCAATAGACTGACCTTTATTGGATGTGGTTGAATCACCACTGGTACTTGGACTTGTGCTAGTCGGTCTCTGGTTGGTTTTACGGAAATCTGCTTTTCGTGGAATTCGTCTGAATCAGTGTAATACAAAGGATGCCAATTTAAAGGATGACTTCGGCCGAATAGGCATCAATTGACTGACAGGACTTTTGTTGTTTGGAAAAATGGTAACTAGATCTTCGTGTATCCTCTGAGTTGCTAAATCAAGAGTCGCACAAGGAAGCAATATGGGTACGTTACTGTAGACGCTGTTATTCAAGGATGAAGAATTTGTATATGGTGTTGGGTCAGCAAAATTGCCCTATGACATTTGTGTAATCAGTAAAATTAAATTGAAAATTCGGTTGCGTAAAATTGACTTGACCTGACTAACTGGATAACAAAAACATTTACCACGTGTTGTTTATGTTAACAAAATCAATTGCGAAATGGAATATAGAAGAGAAAAATGAACAGTGATTGCATTCAAGGTTGATGCAATTTGTCTAACTATTCACCAATCTGTAAATAAAAACCGTGTTTAGAAACAAGTTTCCAAAACTCGACACTATTTTGTCAGAAAGGTGTCCCTCCCCCCTTGCCAACCGGTTGGAGCCGTCTATGTAAACAACCAGGTAAAAAGTGCTAAATTTGCCAAATTGCGAATAATTAGGGTAAGGTGGGGCAAATCCGACCGTTGCGGGTAAACCCGACCCCCCTCTGTTATCGAAAATCGGAAGCACTAGGCGAACTAATATCTATGTTGTCGGGTAGAGCATCGAAAATAGTCATAATGGCGGTATGACAGCATTTTATTAGTCTACATTGATTCTCTTGGCACTTGAAAAAAACCTTTCTAAAAAGTTTCCAATTTCATATATAACGAAAGTTACGTCACGAAAATCAACTTTTATCAGTCGGATTTTTGATTGGATGGTTTGCTCTAGATACCCGTTGAGCCTGCCTGTTTCTAAAATAAATTCCGTTTATTTATTTTTTTGCTTCTTCCCCCAAAAGTAAACTAAGCATTCTATGGACCGTGGGATGAAAAACGGCCATTTTATGCTGAAAATAATGGTTTGAAGTATTTGATACAAATCTTTCGGTATTGGTAGGCTTACCATATTTTTCAAAATTCCAGGATCCTCCCTCTCGCTACAAGGATATCTAAAAAGGGCAATTTGTTATCTTTCTCTTCCTCATGTGTAAACTTGATATTTTTAGGTATGTTGCTAATGGCTTCCAACATCTGGGATACCTTTTTACGTTTGATAATGTAGAAGATTTCACAACGTATTTCCACCAGCTGCAGCGTTCTGGTAACACGCCTTTTTCCTGCAGACATTCTTCTAGGTTTGCCATGAGAGTGGCTTACCCATTGGGGCACCCTTAGTTTGTTTACAGAAGACACCTCGAAATGTGAAAGAATTTTCTTCCATGTAATAGCGTGTAAGTTTCATATAAGCTCTTACTTTTCCACCGATTTTTACCGTTTTGTTGGAGTAACCAATCCTCTTTAGAAGATTAATAAAATCTTTTACGGGGACACTTTGAAATAAGGCGGTTACATTAACAGAGACCATTATTTCTTCCTTTTTGATTCCACTGATCGGTTGGGGGTTTTTCAGACATATTTTGAATTTTATTTACGAGCCATTTTGCAAGTTTTTGGGTTGCGGCACATATTGCTGAAATAATTTCGCTGAATGGGTATGAATTTTTGGAAGCTCTTTCATCCTGGGTAAGGAGGGGTTTGAAACTTTTAATCGAACTAGATATTCTCCAAGGATTGGTTTTTGCACTCTTTGAGGGATTCATCCACTTGTTTGATCATTAACGAAATAGGTATAACTGTTTAATAAAGAGATGTCAGCCATCTCCGGATTAGTACGCTCTCGTCAGGTGACGGTTTTCGCAGCACATCTGAGCAGGTCAGTTATACCACGAAGATTGGACAACTAGCAGCAATTGAGAGAAAAAAACAAGAACGACATGACTCAGGACACCCTGACTTGCATTGCTCGAACACTTGGACCGCCTTAAAATTACACTGATGAAGAATCAGCAATCAAAGCTCGCAGTAAAGGGGTACACTCTACACGACTCTCCTCGCTAAATTAGGTCAGTAAAATGATCAAGAAGGCCAAAAGGAAAAGCTGAAATTTCGTCCAACGTTCCGACGACCGAACTCTGGAGCAGAGTTAACGTACTAAATAAAGCAGCAGAATATGCATCGTTCTTAACCTAGAGGCAGATCACTCTAGAAATGTAAAACAAATTTGCATCAAATTAGAAAAAATGCATTTAATTTTCATTTTTGCATCTAATTTCACTCCTTCGCAGAAAATTTTGTTTAACAAACGTTCTACGCTGATTCACTTTGTTCGACGTTTTGTTGAATGTAGGGCTGATTTTTTGTAGGGTTTTGACGTCTTACACGCAACGCAAAATACATTTCGAAGCTGATTTTTAAAAATGCATCACAAATGATCTGCCCCTAGTTCTTAACCCTTCGGCACTCGCGTGAATGGCTCACCGAATGAGCAGCCGCTGGTGCTGAAAGAAGATTTCTCTAGAGTTTCTGAAGGTGTAAATATAATGGCGCGAGTGCCGGAGGATTAAAATAGACGGAGGCCTAATTTATAACCCACTGGAGATTGTTAATGAAAAGCTTTTCATCTTTATCCACTGACAGCGCCCTTCTTTTGTCAACCGGAAGAGGATTTTGGAATATCACCCAAATGCTTTTAGTCCGGACATGGGCAGAATTCCAATAACCTCTTCTCTGGTTCTAAACAGGACCACACTCTTTCATCGACTCACGGAAAAGTTCGCTACGGCGGCACCTGCCACCGCTCGCCATGAAAATGATGATCAAAAGCATTAATCAAATCAAGGGCAACGGTCTAATAGAATACTCTGTTAGACAATTGCCAACTCGCGTGCTGACAAAGCCTTGGGAACCGGTAAATTGGAGTGATATCATCAACATTTTTAGATCCCTTTTCAAAGGACCATCTTCCACTCAGTACCCTTGATGCAGTTGCATGTACTGCTGAAGCTAGGAAAACTCTTTCCATTGGGTGGGCGTTCCGTCATTCCGGGAAAATATTGAAAATGATTGCATCCTACTCCAGTCGGCGACGAATATATCGGATCTTTACCAGCCCCTGGCTCAAACGCAGACTAGATATTAGCACCAGCATCACTAAGTCAACAGGATCGGGCGTCCTTCCTAGTGTGACGATAGACCTTCAAAGATGCCTTCAAGCTCAGGGACGAAATGGATGCCGGGTGAGCGAGATAGGGTCGGGTCTCGAACCTTGTCTCACTTGATAGTATTGGCTGCAAGCCACATCCGTTACGGATGGACAGTATTACAATCGCAGACACAATTTTCTTATGATTATCATGTGAATCGTTTTCCTTTTTGCAGTTGTTCGATTCGGCCAAAGCTGTTTCAAAGCTATCCAACTAATTACAGGCTCGCAAATCGTGACTCACTGGTTGGTTTCTTTTTTACTGGACCCCATTTTGTTAGACCACCACTACGACAATTGTCTAACTAAAATGCAAATGGATATCACAGTCTCATGTCAATTTCAGTCAATGTGGAAATCAAACTGAGAAAAGTGAGATGCAAATAGATGCATTCACGCAACTAACATCGCCTTTGGCCATTTTAGATATCTGTCAGTGATCTTAGATTAGATTAGCATATTAGAGTTAATTAACAAACGTATAAACGAACGAGTTATTAGCGAAAGAGAAAGTAAACAAAGAGAAACTGTCATTTTCACTTATGATCATTTGACATGTTTGGCTAGAAATGGTGTTAGGCCCTGCCTCACATATATAATTGCCATGCTTAGAAAAATTCTGTTTGAAATTTCTAAAAGATTTGTTAATGTATTGGAATTTTGAGAGTATTCTGTACAATCCTGAAATTAAAAAAAAAGGCCGAAAATTAGTTATCCGTAAAAAAAATCTGAGTCCGCAAATGAAAAAATAAATCTCGAGCGTTTTTTCAAAACGTCATATCTGCAATGAGTTATTCTCTTTGTTTACTTTCTCTTCTGTTAATAATTTGGTCACTTTAACATTTATCCCTCAACTCTTTGCATAGCATGCTAGTTAAAACCACCGTCTTTCGATCTGTACTGTAAAATAAGTGAAAAGTGTTATAGTGACACGGTAAAAATCGAAATAAAAAGTAAACAGAGTAACTCATTGCAGATATGACGTTTTGAAAAAACGCTCAAGAAATGTGCGATATAACCGAAAAATCTGAAAATATGGCAACCCTGACGACAGATTCAATGCTGGAATGGTGAGAGAAGCGAGAGTATCAAATGGTCACTCATTCTCGACAATCGCGCGTTTGAGTGCCAGGAAAATAAACAAAACAGCACTTTCCTGAAACGTTTCAATGGGCAGTTAGTTTTGCAGTTGCGTGGCGGCGTGATGTAGCGTAGTGGCTTTTATAGTACGCAGCCAAATCCTACACGTGCGTGCGCGATCCAATCCGCATCGGTTATCAGAATCTCGTCGAGCCCCGTTCAATATATATGCTCTCAAAATCTTCCTTAAATTTGCCAAACTAATTCCAATCATTTTCCTTTTTTTCTTCCAGATCATCTCCGACTACTGTAAAAACCACCATCTGTACAAACCCTTCTCGCACATGGTAATCGATTTGTTCAAGGAAGTCGTCGCATCCGTATCCACACGAATCGAGATCAAACAGGCACCACCCGCTGCATTGGTACCTCCTCCTCCCTCACAGCCAAAACCCCTAACTCAACAACCCGCACCGCAACAGCACAAGCCGATAACAACCGAGTGCTATGAGGAACAAAAGTAAGTCACTTCCATTCGTAATCAACAAACAATCCTTTATTTAGATTCCAATTTTTCCCTTCCTACAGAAGCGACACCGACTCGGGTCGCAGTTCCGACCACGGCGAACTGGAGATCCATCGGAAACTCGCTTCCACAAAGTCCGCCCCGATCAACTACGGCATCACCATCAGCGGGCACGATCTGGAACAGGCTCGCTATTTTGGCTCAACTGCTAACCTACGGGTAAAGCGAGCGGAACAACCACCGGATAACACCTTAGCGGGAGACGTTGGGAAGTTTCGGTCGCTACCGCGACCTACCGAATCCGGGCAGCGTTTGGAACCGGTACGAAACTATGCAACGATTGGGTACTCGAAGAGTACTCGGGCAACTGCCGAAAGCGATCCGAAGAAACTGCATGTCGTTAGAAGACGTCACAATGCTGAGATGATGAGGAAGAGGAATGATTTTCGACGGAATACGATCGATGTGACGATGGTGGAGGTTAAGATGGCGGAGGTGCAGAAGCAGCAGCAGGCAGCTGGGCGGTTGATGCGAAGTCACACCCGGTTGATTCCGTCAAAGTCGACCAACCAGCTGAATTTGATTGGTGGTGGGAATGACTTTCAGCGGAAGATCGACGAGATGAGTTTTAATGCGACGTCGATGCCGAGTGAGTTGTTTTTCGGGGTGGTTGGAAGTAATAAAGTGGTGATTGATTATTGTTTCGCCGTAGATCTTGGAGCTCCGCTGGTGTCGGTACAGCAGGCTAACCTGTTGAACGTTAGGCGTCGGAGAGACGACTATCCGCTGAGAAAATCGAGCAGCCGATTCGAAGCGCTGGACGAAGTCGGGCGGACTGTGGTTTTGGAGCTGTCCAAGGGTGGTCCGGAGTTTGTGCGGAATGCTAATAGTGTGCCCAAAGTAATCGATCTTACGGATGCTAAGGTAGAGGTTTTTGAGACTGAATTACTGGTCGTAGAAGGATTTCAAACACATTTTCTTTTCCCCCGTACAGACCCAACACCGCCGAACCGTGACAATTCTGATGCTGAATGGAGCTAAGGTCAGCATCGTCTGCAATCCTACAACGACCGTAGCAAGGCAGGTCTTCGAAGCCATCATCCGGATGGAGAAGCTGTCGGAAAATTTCTTCCTTGGTCTGTGTGCCCTGATCGGCGGTGACTTTGTCTTCCTTCCGCACGATCTTAAAATCTATAAGGTAGGTCACGGTTCTGAATTAAATCAAATCATCTCTGAGCTAACGTTTCAAAATCAACAGGTTGCACCGCAAATCTGGGTCAACACATCGAAAAAAGCCGCCTCGCTGGGTGAGAATGTTGTCTTCACACTTTATCTACGGATAAAGTTTTTCCTACCAACGTTACGCGGTGTCAGGTGGGCAAATTTAAACGAGCTTTTAAAGCTGCTGAAATTAACTCCCACTCATTTTTCCAGCTGTTTGGAATCCCGCCATCTCCTGTATCTGCAGCTGCGCAAAAGCATCCTGGAGCGGCAGGTTCTCTGCTCCGAGGACGATCTCATCACGCTGGGTGGACTGGCGCTTCAGGCGGAAGTTGGAAGCTTCAAAGAGAATGTGAGTGGGAAATGTTTCCATGAAATGTTTCCGTTGCCAGTTTGTTGGATTTTTTAAAAACTGATTTTTTCAGATGAAATACAACGAATACTTCACCATCTCGCACTACCTACCGGAGGAGGTTTACCGAAAAAAGAAGGAACTAGCAAAATACCTTCGCAATTCACATTTCTGCAAGCGAGGGCTGCACCAGATGGAGGCGGAGCACAATTTCATCCGTTACGTTCAGGAATTGAAGGAGTACGGGTTGCATCTGTACAGCGCTACGTGGACGACGGATGAGAACATTACGTTGGAAGTTTACGTGGCCATTTCGCTCAGCGGGGTAGCCATCTTCGAGCGTAATTTGAAGTTTAATCCGAGGGGAGCTCAGCAGGAATTTAGCAACGGAAAGAACTGCTTCCAGCGGCATCTGTACGCGTTCTTTGATTGGTTGGAGATTGAAAATATTTGCTTCTCGAAGCATGTGTTTTGTGTAGTTGTGCGCCGAACTGAAAGCTTGAGTCCGAAGGATAAGACCCGGGTCAAGTACAAGCTGCGAATGGATGGCAGGAAGTGAGTGAAAAAATATTTGTTCTAGGTTCAAATTTTCTTTTTTTTCCATGGAACCAGAATTCTTAGCGCCTTGTTTTTTCAAAAATATGTTCGAAAGTTTGGTTAACACAATCAAACCCAATTTATTCCCTCCCCACAGGAGCTACTTCGCCTTCAACCTCGCCTCGGAACACCACAAGTTCTACATGAAGCTACGCAACTCGTTCGTCTCTATCAAGGCCCTCTCGAGCGAGCTTAACATCCCGATTGTCACTGACTCCGGGCGCACGACCCTAGTGACACCCCCAGCGGACAAGGCAACCGCAAAACCCAAACTAGCCGTATCCGAGGTCGACGAAAAGGCGGCCTTCGACGCCAAACACGTGGATAAAATCGACAAACCACTAAAAACTACCACGGCCCTGCGAGTACGCAATCTCAAAAAATCCATGCTGAACGACAACCGGCTAACGAAACTACGCCAAAAATTCCTACTGAAACGTTCAAAATCCTCCGTTGAAGGAGCCGCTCCCGCTTCGTCGGCACTGAACGAAACCGTCGAGATCGCCAACCAGCAGAATCAGAACAAAGAGAATGAGAATCCGGCCCTGGGTGGTAATGGTAGTGGTTCACCTCCGATCTATCCGTCTTCGTCGGAACTGAGTTTGTCATCGCCGGACGATTCGGCGAAAACCCGGAACCGAGTCAAGATGGGTACTCGAGTGTTTTCGACGCAGTTCCTTAACAAGTCGTTCGATAATTTGTACGATCATCCGCTGAGCGGTGCCAATTCCTATCAGAATCTGGCTAATGGAAGTTTTAATGAAGATGAAGAAACGTTGATGGATTACGATCGAATGGTTCGGGTTGATCCCAGGCAGCTGATCGAGAGTAGCGTGGATGATGCTTTGTCCGTTAAAAGTAGCATGGGTTCGATGTATTTTATGGAGAAGATTGATGAAAAATCTGTTGGTGGAAGCGAGGAGACTTTGTCGCCGAAGGCTTGTGTGATCCGTGAGTGGCTTACTTGTACTTTAGTTCAAGATTCGTAACACATTTTTGTTTGTTTCAGAATCAAACATCCGCGGCGAAAGCAGTCACTTTGACCTACCGAACGAAACCATCTCGGACACGCTGATGGAAAAATTCAACAACCTGAGCTGCAGTGCAGCGATCAACGATCGCATCCTGACGTCCGTGATAGTGGTGAAAGATTTCATTAATCCCAACGAAAGACATCGAGGACCACATCACCATCATCATCATAACCATCACCAGCAGCAACAGCAGCAAACCAAAACGCAAATGTTAACGCGAAAGCGATCGTTCCTATCGCGCAGTCAGGAATCGGTTCTGTTTCGGAAGGGTGCCGGTTCTCGGCTTATCGCCTTCGGCGGCGGCGATGATCTCAGTTCGGATGGAGGAATAGCTGATTGTGGTAGCAGCGGGGAGGATGGTAGAGGGGCACGGTATACGCTCGGGATCAGTATCGTTCAGGGTAACGATAATACGGTGTACGTGAAGGATCTGGTTCCGAGTGGGCCGGGGGCTCGGGCTGGCGTGCGGATTGGAGATCAGGTGAGTTGGGGTGGGATAAGCATTTAATGTGAGGATCTGGTGCGAGGCGTGCTGTAACCGAATGTCACTCTTAATAGAGTGATTAAGAAGGAAAAAAATCGGAAACATCTTCAGCTAATTTTACCTTACTGCGATTCCAGTATGTATATATTGTTTATATCACCTTAATCTTAATCTATTCCGACAAAAAGTTAGTGTCGGTTTCTGATGAGGCGAAGCCGAAACGCAACCTTGTAAGAAATAAGGATTTGTGCCCTCAAGTGCAAAGACTGGTTTTACCAACAAATTTTCACACTAGTAAGAAATTTTGATGTTGACCAAATTTTCCTCCTTAGGGTGAAATATAGCATAGCGCTTACCCAAAGCCAATCAGAGTAATCCGCACCAGTCACAGCGAAAGACGTTCAATCTCTGGATCCATGGCTGGTAAAATGATGGAATGTTTTGAAGCAAATGTATTAGAGAACGGGCGTAGATTTCCAGTACTTTTGCAGTGTTTGCTTGCCTTGAATTCGCCCGGACTAGACCGCTGTATCTCTTCGATGGTCAAGTGACGTGACAGGATTGTGCGCCATGATACGCTGAAATTTGCGGAAATTGCTGAATTTATAACATTATGGAAAAGTTACGATTTTCACAGCTAGCAGTGTGCGTAACATCTTCATCTCCTGGAACTTTGCTTTGCTCATGATCGTCAAGATGCCGGAGGGTATAATGTGGATGGAAGAGATGAATTTGACAGAAGCGGAGAAGGCAGTGCATGATAAAATTTGGCGATTGACCCTAGCAAAGGATCGGGTCGGGTTGAATGAGTAGAGTTCGATACCCTGCACCAGTGGACGAATGGAAAAATAGAGGATTTCATTCCATTCGATTCCATTTTAAACGCAACAGTCGATAGAGATCGGGTGTTGCATTAGAAAATAATATCGATAAGGAAACAATCTGATTTTAAATCAAACTCCAGACGATTTATATGTGGTTCAATATGCAATATGTATGAGATTTACCCAAAGGCTTTTGACATTTAAAGATTTCGAATAAGCCGTTTTCCAAGGAACCGAAGAGACTTTAATTCTGAAATATTCCAAAAACCAAGAACTTGCGAAATTGTCGAGATGGATACTGGAATCAAAAGGACTTCGTCTGGTCATCAGCGATCGAGAAGGATCCTGCAAAGCTATATGTAGATCTTACAAAAAAAGGTACCAAAGGGAATCCATTATCAATGTCAATTTTTGTAGCCTTGGAGTAATAGGAAAGATGGACTGCAAACTGTGCGAGGATATACCCACAGCGACCATCAAGCGATCTGGTACAGCATTGTTAAAAGGACACGGTTTGAATAAAGTGGAAGATATATAAACGAGTGAAAGTGGAAGACAGCTATCTTTCACAAGGACGTATCCGTCGAAGAACTTAAATTTGAGGGAATGCTCTTCAGCCTAAATGCGAACGTGTTAACGGCAGTACTAACAAGGGCGTGCGTAATGCAACCATACCGAGGAATGGGAAACCGGGAGCAATACGACGATTACCGATCTTCGTATAAGTTGCCTCCGAGCTTGGAGAATAAGTTAGAGAGCACGTAACGACACCGAAAGAGGGAAACGAGCAAGTTGGCATGACAGGTAAAAGGCACAGCTGCACCACCTGAAAGGTACCCGGAGAACATGGAGGGAAAGGTTTTCCGCGCTCCATGAACCTATGTTTGCCGTACAGTGAGGTGGATGATCACGAAGAAGAAGCTCGAATTACCGACAAACAGCTGATCGAAATGGCGAAAGCCATGAAAGTGAAGAACAGACCCAGGACAAGCCGCAAACTTGGTGCTGAAAACAGCGATACATGAGAACCCGGATATGTTCAGAATGATTCGATAACTAGAATCGACAGAAGCTGATGTTGCTTCCGATGCCGGGAAAATATGGAGATCTTCCAGCGTATAGGTCAATATGTCTCTTAGTACTGTTAGAGAGAGAGTAATCCTGAACAAGCTAACCAAGTACAGAGAACGTGAGAACGGCATGTCATGAAATTCGGCTTCCTTATATGCAGGTCTACAGTGGATTCCATCCGAACGGTTGTGGGAGCTGTGGAGACAGCAGAGAAAGACCAACAACAACAATGAAACTTGGAAGCAGTTATGCGGAGAAAGAGAGCGAGAGAGAGATATCATCAGAGAGTTCATCAGTTCCGTTTTGTGGTCATATTCTGACAGAAAAGACGTTAAAAAGGAGCTTAAAACATTATTGGGCTTAGTCGAGTACCTGGAACGATATCTGCCGATGTTGGCGGAAGTAAGTGTTTCGTTTCGTAGGCCAATACGAGAAAATGCGTAATTTGAAGGTGGAGTAAATAAGTATACCGGATGAACGTTTCAGAGAAATAGCGGAAGCGACCAGAAATGATTAAGTATTATCGAAACTAACAACAGTACTTGCGGAAGGGCTTCCACTTGCATGGGACGCAAGAGTATTGTGGATTATGCACCAATCGTTGAAGGGCTATCTGCCATTTTTTCGTCAATTGAAGAAACAACCAGGGCCTTGATAATCCCTTGATTATGTCGCTCTATCACTGCATTAGATTGCGGACTCAAGGAAATAGCTTTGCGGACCTTAACGCCCTTCTCTTCCCAGAAGCTACGGAAGCTTGTACTCCGGTTGGCGAACCGTTGTCGCCTTGCGAAATCTTTGGGCAACCCCAGGGTTTGGAAATGTCGCAAAAGACTGGCGTTCGTACTTTCAGCCGTCAAATTATGCATCTCAATTACGTCCAGATATCGTGAGTACGCATCCGGTACTGCCAGAAACTTCCCGCGTAACGTTCATGTCCCCATCCAGAGCTTACCGAAGATGATTCTCACTCTCGACCTCAAATGCTTTCTGAGAACATTGGATCAACCGTAAAGGGAAATCCGCGAGAGTAATCTTCTCTGACAACCCTTTTAAGCGAAAAATCGTACAGTTGCAGTCTTCGTGACCATTCCTCGTCTGGTCTTCTTTCCAATTGTATGCTGACAATTGCACGCGAAGTCGCCGTGGTACGGTGTAGCAGACGGCGATTGACTAACGTTATTAGTCCGAGGAAGCTCTTCACCTCCGATCTCCGGAAATTTTTGGTGGCATGCAACTTCTCGTCTTCGATTTGTCAGAACCCATCAGAAGTCAAAACGAAACCCAAAAACGGAAGAGTGGATTTTGAACATACATTTAGATTTTGATATGCACGTCATGTACCTTTAGACGATTCAGTATTGCCGCCAAATTTACATCGTGTTTTTCTTCGGCCTCTCAAAACATCAGTCTTCCAGAATCTACCACTGCATTACTTATTGGAAAATATCTGATGCGTTACGAAGACCGAACGGTCATGTGACGTAACGGAGCGTTCCAAATTCGGTCATGAAGTTCGTCAAATAGCGGCTGTTTCCGTGGAGTTCAATATGAAAGCAAACCAAAACCGCCAGGATTCTCCTAGTGTGGGCATTGCGAAAGGAGTACGAATAATGTACTGAATTGGCCCTCGAAGGTCGGTAAAGGCTGGGTAATGCGTAAGAGAGAACATCTTCCCAGCAACTCCTATCCCTAGCTAGTGGTACTGGCCGGGAACTACGAGCAACCAATGATCGGGTAAGCAAGCCTGAGCGTCTGATCTACAGGAGGAGCGGCTCAAAACAGCGTCTGTTCCCCATGTTAGGGGCGCCTGATCATCGTGTGAATCATCGAGTGCCAGTGAAGGACTCTAAGCTCAACTGTGCACTATGGTCCTCCGGAAAGTTAGGGGGTTGGTGTCAGGCCCTGCGAGCCAGCCAGTAAAAAAATCAATCGCAGCGAAAAGTCAACAAGATAAGAATGCGAACCGATACCAATGGCGACGACCACTGCGACGTAAAGGGACTAGCGATTGGAAGCTCGGAACGTGGAAATGCAAATCTCTTAACTCCATCGGGAGCATCCGCGTACTCGCCGATGTTCTCATGGACCGCGGGTTCGAAATCGTAGCGCTGCAGGAGGTGAGTTGGACAGGATCCATGGTGCGAACGTTTAGATGTAATCATACCATCTAGGGACAGCTTTGCAAAGGCGATTGGTGGCCGATCGACGAAAGAATGTGCAGGTTGAGGATCAAGGGCCGTTTCTTCAACATCAGCATAATAAACGTGCACAGCCCTCACTCCGGAAGCACCGATGATGACAAAGACGGTTTCTACGCGCAGCTCGAACGAGAATACGATCGCTGCCCAAGCCTCGACGTCAAGATCATCATTGGGGATTTAGGTAGGTCAGGAGGAAAAATTCAGACCGACGATTGGAAAGTTCAGCGCTCACCAGCTGACGAATGAGAACGGCCTTCGACTCATTGATTTCGCCGCCTCCAAGAACATGGTCATTCATAGCGCTTTCTTCCATCACAGCGTTACACCTGGAGATCCCCGCTACAGACGGAATCGTAAATCGACCACGTCCTGATCGATGGACGGCACTTCTCCGACATTATCGACGTCAGGACCTATCGTGGCGCTAACATCGACTCTGACCACTACCTGGTGATGGTAAAATTGCGCCCAAAACTATCCGTCATCAATCATGTACGGTACCGACGAACGACTCGGTACGATCTGGAGCGACTGAAGCAACCACATGTCGCCGCAGCACCTCGAGGCAGCGTTGCCGGACGAGGGAGAGCTCGACGTGGCCCCTCTGGAGGACTGCTGGAGAACAGTAAAAGCAGCCATCAACAACGTAGCTGAGGACATTGTCGGGTACGATGAACGATTGGTTCGACGAGGAGTGCAGAGCGGTTTTGGAGGAGAAGCATGCAGCGCGAGCGGTCATGCTGGAACAGAATGTGGAACGATACAAACAGAAGCGGAGGCAGCAGACACGCCTCTTCCGGGAGAAAAAAACGCCGCCTGGAAGAAGCAGAGTGCGAGGAAATGGAACTCAAGATACACGGAAGTTCTACCAGAAGCTCAACGCATCCCGCAAAGGCTTCGTGCCGCAAGCCAAAATATGTGGGGATAAGGACGGGAGCCTGCTGACGGACAACCGTGAGTTGATCGAAAGGTGGAAGCAGCACTTCGACGAGCACCTGAACGGCGAGGAGAATGCAGATACAGATGACCAAGGCAACGGAGTATCTCTATCGTTTGTTTACCATTTATCTGACCCGAAGAATTCCCTTTAGTACTTGCCCCCCTCCCCCATTCATAAAATGGAAAATGGTGGAACATCAATAACTATCGTGGAATAACTTCATTGAGCGCTCTATCGAGCTGGTGATCATCGAACCACTTCAATGTCAATATTAGCACCGAATCTGTCTACTTTTTCATCTCGATCGGATCGGAAGATAAAATCGCTTTGCTTGTTTACGGTTGTAACTGAATCAAACGAACGCATTTGGAATTTTATAATTTGTTTATTGACGGCTTTAACCGAGTACGAACATATTTACCTACCGTTATTTACCGATACCGTTACTTTTATTGGTGCGGTATCGACCATATATTTCAAGATGCTTGAAACTCGGCAGAAAAATTTGAACAATCTTCGGTACAATAAGGTGGCCGCCTGTTTTTAACACTACCCAATCCGCCCTAGTGTTTGCGAAGTGGAACAGTTATTAAAGGTGCAAATGCAGCTTAGATAAGTCATCCAATTCCACCAAACGCGTAATGCTGTCCTGCTACCGTTTAAAATTGTGGTTACGGCGGAAAGTTTTGCTATGGAAAACAACATGCAACACGTCGTTGAGCATGACAATGTTAGAATCAAGATACGCGTTTCTACTGACGATGATAAGATTGTTGTACGTCTGCACCATCTATACCCGGGTACTACCAATACATTTAGCACAACCATCATGTCGGAATACGTAACGGTGGAATCCGTTGAGTTTGAAATCTGGAGGAATTTCGTACCAGGTATTTCCAACGGTGTTCGTGTCGTGAGAATGCCAGTGACGGAACCTATTCCTTCGTACTTGAACTTTCAATACAAAATAGAAAATGTAACCGAATCTCAAACCACGCTGTGTGCATATGAAGGACAGACACGTACGTGCCAGGTCTGTAACAAGAAGACACTGCCGTATTTAGCATACTACATACAGAGCCGTAGCGTGGTCTCCTGGCGCCCTTGGCGGAGTCTCAGTCTTCACGTCCCTTTGGTGTTTACTTTGTCTTTATTTCTCAGTTCGACCTTTAAACAATAATTTGTGTACATGTAAATGGAACACCTTCCCCCTACTTTATTCATGTGTGACTGCCGTTCATTTCATATCATCTTTTACAGTATATTTTTGAAATCATGACTGTTCAGAAGACCGTATATTAAGGTGCCAATGGCATGTATGGGAAAGAGGAAACTGGACGCATCTCAACAACATTAGCACCTCGAAAAAAGTCTTTAGTCTGTGCATAAATGAACTCTCCTGAAATGACTCAAATGATCCTCAAAATGGATGTCGAACAAGATTCGTCATCAAAGACTCCATTGAACTGGGTTCGACCGTATCCGATCTTCTTTCGGATCAAATCCGATAGTCCGCTAAGTATTCTAATATTGCGCAAGACGCTGAAATATTCAGCTGTGCCAGATATCTCGAAAGTACGCTTAAATAGGCTCATAATTGTGATATCTTGTCTAAAGCAAACAAACGATGTTACTTTTGTGAAGATCCAACGCATTTACATACCCGCTCACAAAGTTGAGATCGATGGTGCAGTTATCGGTTCGAACTTTGCCTGCGTGGATCTACTGACAGGACGGGATCGGCTGTTTCAAAGACCCCTTGCTCCAGTGAGCGAAGAAGTGTCTCTTCAAGCTATTTTCGGGTAACTGTTTTGCGTCGTCTGCGCATCATGCATGCAGTATTGCATTAATTACAAGCAAATGGGTATTTGTAGCAATAACTTTTTTTTCTTTCTTGAGAGGCCTCATTTTTCTCTCTTGAAGGGCCGTTAATATATCAGCAAGAGGAAGCTTTGCAACAAATCCGAAGAAAACAGCACCTGGTCTTAGACGTTTGAGAAGAAACAAACAGCTTCGAACGCTTCCAGTAACGCCGAAAATATCATGTGATATTTCAACCAGAGATGCAACTTAGTACAGGATTTATTTAGAAAACGAGCGGAAAAAGTTTGCAATAATTTTCTCTACTTTTGGTGGGAATTTGAAGTCATTGTCTTGTTCCTTGTATATTGTGGACTAACAGGACCGTAGCGTAGTCTTCTAGCGCCTTTGGGTAGAGTCTCAATTATGCGCCTTTTCACTGTCTCTTTTCAGTTCGACTTTCGAACAATAATTTTGTGTGTTCCTGGGAACCTGACTGCCATATTTTATGACTTAACCTCACTTATTTTATTAAGAAGATCATGATTTTAGCGCCCCCCTCAAGTTGGCGCCCTTGGCGAGGGCCAACCTGGCTACGGCTCCGACTACATGACAGGGAATATAGAATGTCGAGGAGAAATTTGAGTTCAACAGTAGGTTTTTCAGCTGTTTTGATCCAAGCTCTCAGATCGGGAGAGTGGGTTATCGTTGGAGATTGCCAGGTATAGCGCAGGGAAGCTACTTGGGACCGTTGATGTTACTTCTTTACTTCAATGACGTGTTGAAAACTCCTCGCCGGTCCTGCAGGGACTATCTCAGCATGAAATTTCCGTTGATATTGGTGTAGCAAGATCTGCGGGTGTGCGTGTAAATCGGAAAAAGTGTTGGGTGATCTAATTCCGGCGAAAGACTTTCTGGCAGGGCTCTTTCTCCCAGACCCCAGAACTTTTTAACTGCCAAAAATCTGTGGAGAAGAAACAGTCGATTGAGCGGTAACGGGAGTAGGCGGTCTCCTTTCGACTGTCCTGGGTCGCCTGATATGGTCATCCTAGGTAAGTTGAACTTCAAAACCCAATAACTTAGATAAAAGACGGTAAATTACAAATTTATACAAATACGTATATACAAATTTGGAGGCTGATTGACATAAGAATAAAGCGAGCAAGTTGAAGCTAGTTGGAACAAGTTGGATCTGCACTTTTCGTTATATCTCATATTTGTGGAATTTGCAAAATGCATCCTTATATCGAAAACAAAGACGTAGTCCTACGTCAAAATTGGGACTTTGATCTGCTTTGAAACGGGCAGATTTTATAGATTGTTTCTTGGGAGGAGCCCAAGCAAGTCTTCTGTAGTGAGGTGAGATTAGTCGTCATACGCCACGCAGAATAAGAGGTAAAAATTCGTCGTCGTCTGTTCAGAAAATATTCTTAATATCCGTAGGGTTCTAGCATAAGACCTAGACGGGCTCTGTACGCTAAGAATCGGCTACGAAGTCTGGTGAAACAGAAGGCGAACCTTTGCAGAGGGGCTGCAGTATCAAAGATTTGCTGCACTTTTCATTTCTCATCAAGTTACAGCCGTTCTACGCATAAGTGTCCCATGTACAAAGGAAATTCCCTGGACCATGGAACAATTAGCGACAAACTACCGTAAATTATTTAAAATATAACTACTGCTAGTAATCATCAAAACATCCTTTCTTCACCTCTTCCAGATCATCGCCGTGGACGGCCGTTCCCTGCTAAACCTACCATACAGCGAATCCCTAGCCGTTCTACAAAACACGGGCCGAACAGTAGAACTGGTCCTATCACAAATCTATCGCCGACCGGCTCTCAGTGCGAGCTCCCTTAACATCAGCAACTGCCAGTTACCGAACAGTGTCTATCACGTGGAACCCACCGCCGCCGATCTTTACCCCTCCAAGCTGGAAGCTGTCCAGTTAACCGTACCCAAGGGCAACAATTTGTACATCAAGAATGGGATGCAACACAGTCCCCCCTTACAGCACCGCCAACAACCATCATACGACGACATCGGAAACCATTTCGAGGCTATTCGATCATTCTACCAACAGCAGCAGAACCAACCCGCAAATCTACAGCGACTCAGCAAGAACGTCCCGGATATTCTACGCACGAGAAATGTTGGATCCCTCGGAGGAACGTTGAGTCCATCGAAGAGTATGCCCGATCTGCCAAAGGTACTCTTTTCCTTCATTTCTCTATTTAATCATCATCTAATCAGTTTAATCCGATCCGAACAGATCCTGCAAGCCTACACCAAACCGACCTCGGTCAGTCCCAGCTCGTCGTCCGGTAGTGGTTCCTCCTCGACGACACTATCCCGCGGATCATCATCGTCTCGGTCTCGGTCGCAACCGAAATCCCTACCGGCACCGAAATCGATGATGGGTTTGCTGCTGCTGTCACGCAAATATACCGGGCCAACCCGTTACCCCGTTACGCCGGCGAAGGATTGCCTTCGGACGATGCTTCCGGTGAGGCCTAGCAGCGGCGGAAAGGTACAGCTGTCCCTATCGAATGCATCCGAGGATGAGCAGGTGTTTATCTAGCTTCTCGTGTGTGCGTGTCTGTGTTCTATGTTTCTATAGTTTTGTGTTGCTGTTTGTTTTTTCCATTTTTGTTTAAAGATACTTGTGTAATATTAGCGCGTAAGACGTTGAGTGTAATTTTCTTTTTTGGCTGTTTTGTGCTTTGTAAGCAACTGGAAAAAAACTGTTATATTTTATATTTAGTTACTAGCTTTCTTAATAGCTGTTTAGGTTAATTGTTTCATTCTCTACATTAAGGTCGTGCTTCCATGTACTCCTATTACTGTTCCCGAAAGGAACTTATCTGTTTCAGCGCACAAACCCAAAAACGGGAAAAGATAGTTTATAATAATTAATTAAAGTCGGAAACTTTTCCGTGATTGAAGCGTAATTTGTGTTGTGTTCTTTCTTCTTTTTTTTCTCTTTTGTTTCGTTCTTTCTGACTGCCGCCTGTCATGCTTCCTAGTTTTGCTGAAAACCATAACCTAGTTTCCTATATAGTTGTTATCTTTTATTTCCCACGTAGTTCGCTCGTCCATACTCATTAGCTGGTGAAGTTTAACGCTTCTGCAACCCGGAAGGCAGAATCAGCTGGAATCAAGCGCGGGGGTGAGTACAATGTTTTTTTCTCTACGCTGGTGAAAGTTGTCGGTGCTGTTTTCCTTACACTTTGATGGAGTTTCTTCCAGTTCGGAAGCTGCGAAAAATGTAGTTTATTATGTTTAATAAGAAAACTCCGCAATGAGCATATAATTTCTCGCGAAAAATTCGAAGAATTCACATTTTGTTTGCTCGCTAATAACAGAAGGTTAAATTAGGGGATAGTAAACTACCACTCGCCTCCATGAGCCGACTTCTGTGCATGGAGACGCGTGGTTGGTTGTTGTTCATTCAACTGAACTGCGTTGAAAGCAGTAGGCTTTCAAGTTCACTTGAGTACGTTACAAAAAACAACATAAAAAAATCAATGTGAACTACGTTTGAATGGACAACAACCAACCAAGTGCCTCCATGCATAAAACCACCCCCTGGAGGCGAATGGTACTCTTTACCATCCAGTTACTGGACAGCTGTCCTTTCAACGAGTATAGTTCACCCACATTGTCCCGGTCCGGATCAAAAGACAGTAAACCGAAGATGCTGCTTCCGAAAGTGCAATTCAACACAGATATCACCGCCGCCGATGCCACCCTCGTTCAACTGTCATTAGTTTTTACGACTTCCCATTTCCGTTCCGCGCGCGCTTTCGGGAGGAATGTATAAGCTCTTGAGCCGGGTGACTCTGGGAAGGATATCACATCGTGCAACTTTCATGACTTCGAACTTCCGTGCAGCAGATGGAGAGAGACGAATAAAAGCATAAGCACTTAAAGACTGGCCAAAGTTTTCTCCTGGTTTTACCGTTGTAGTTGTTGTTGTTGTTATTGTAGTTTCTTTGTTTTGCTGACACAGGAACCATGTGCAGGTTCCGAAAACCTACGCTGGCAAACTAACGGAACAGGAACAAAAGCGAGTGACGATAAAAATCGACTGTAGTAAGTCCATTAAATGGAACGCCAAAAACAGTTCAACACTCCCAACAACTGTCTTGTGGGGGAAGATCGAACAAATGACAAACTTTGCCCAATATAAGGGGTAATAAACCGAGCTGTGCAAATGGGAATTTGATGAGACAGTAAACGTAAACTGTTTATGAATTGGCGAATGACATCTTTAAACGACAAGTTTCTGGTTTGCTAAATGCTACTGACTCGATTTCAATAGAAAAAAACAACAGTTTCGATGCCAAATGGGACGCAAATTCCCCATCAAGAAAACTACAAACGACGCACGTAATCGGATCAAATAAAATCATCGAAAACTGTTCCATTCGTTTCCGGTCGTCTTCTCAATCATCTTAACTTTCCCCCCCCCCCCCCCATGTTCCACAACAAAACAATATAACTTTGAAAATAAACAGTTTTATTAGCTCCGCAAAGCGGATTCGTTAAAGTAACCACTAGCTCCACTCCCGGTCGTCTTTCAAGGCTTCAGTTGTGGTGGCTGGGGGTGGTTTCTAGTGGGTGGACAAAAGCCAGTTACGCTCTCTGAGCTCCAGCTAGCTTCCTATCAGCAGCTATTTCTTTGCATCGATTTTCCCGTCTGAAATGGAATTGTAGCCGTTGTCGTCGTAGTCGTCGTAGTTGTCATCATTCGGAAGAGACGGATGGACGAACGGGACGACATTCATCAGAGCAATTAGCTTGCATTCCATTTGCTTTTAACGGGTTCGTTACACCGATCGTAACCGGAAATGGCCAGTCAGGAAAAATGAAGATGGATGCATTTTTAACCAGAGTGGTGCAGCAGCTGATGCTGCTGCTGGTGCCCGTTGCAGTATGGCCACGATGAAGTTTTGCTTTTAGCGCAGGAGAATGCTGATGTAATTGAAAAAATAAAAGAATAACAGAATGTCGTCAGCCGGTGGAATCGACTGTAGGTGTTAGGATGATTCAATTTAAATTTTTCATTGCGAAGTAGGCTGTTTTCTGGCAGGTTTTGAAGGTTTGTCTTTGATAGGGTCTTCACCACTGCGCCCTTTTAATTAGCTTAGGTCAAAACTATTGGAACCAAGTATTCTTCACATTGTATATTTGAGATCCAAGGGTTCTCATTGACCAACATTTTGAACCGCTCTAATGCTGGTAAAAATATACCTGCAAAGTGCGAATGCAACTCCCGTATGACGGTGGTAAGATAATGAAAGAATAACCCGTTTTTTGCGGTTCACTAGCCGTGGTACAGTGGCGCGCCGATTCGAACCGGTGAAAGGGGCAATATGCTGGAATTTGTTCGAATCTTCCCCTCAATTATGGTATTTAAATTACTCATTCCAAAAAGTAGTATGCAGTCGAGTTTCTTCTGCTGCATAAATCTACGATTTCGACCATTTGGGGCTTTAATTATTTTTTATGACTTCAATTTCCGGTTCCGGAAACTGGGGACAATTTAGCGGATTTAGCTCTTTTATGATGAGCTGAGCTTCATTGTTGTTATATCACTGTAGCACCTCCTCCCTTCTGTATACTTCCTAATTCATTGTTCTTTAAGAAAATGCTGCTTTTCTTACCGCAGTGACAGATCCCTTGCCAATTCATAATTATTTTTTTACTAATGCAAACTTCAATCTGTCCGGAAACTTGTTACAAACTGGAGCATAGTACAATTTGAGCTGCGTAATTTGTTCGAAATCGTCTTTCGCATAGGTTTCGTCGTCGTTCAAGATACGTCCGTCCAGTTTCGTCAGCACCTGGTCGTACAGCTTACGGCCACTGTTTGTTGTTTAAGGATCTTTCTCCAAGCAACTGTTGCAATTCGTGGTTTATACGGCGTCTCTAAATCACTTCTTCCATTTGATGAAAACATTAACAGCGCATTGGTCGTCCGCCAGAATAATTCGTGCTTTCGTGGTCGTAGAGAACAACCAGTTTAATGAGCGTTTGTAGATTTTAAGTAGAGATTTGCACACTACTTGTGTTCTTGTGTATTTGCCCGACTGACACTAGTTGACAGGGCGGCCATTTGGATGACGCTATTCCTAGAGACACTTTTTCGTCGGAATATCGAGTTTTGTCTATTCCTAGCACGGCTTCCAGCCATCCTCAAGAAAAGCCGCGCCTAGCTACCCTTCCCTTGGTAACGCGTTCTCTAGCTGCTGCACGTATTCCTTGGTGGCACTGCTGAGCCTCGGCGTTCATGATGCTGAGCCTCGGTATCCATGCTCGACGAGTGTTGTACACCGTCGACAGTTTTGAGCGGGTGCAGACCGCTTCCAAGTATAGGTAGGTGCGAACATTTGTGGCTACCTGTGCAGACTATCCAGTTCGATCCTTATACATTGTCTCCTAGTCTATCTGAGCGTTCATGTCCACGATGACGAGCTTATCATCCCGTCGCGGGTAGCTGTCATAGACACGTCCAGCTACGCGTAAATCGCATCTTTCTCGTTGTGGAGTCTCGCTTCGTGGGGTTAATACAAGTTGACCATGCTGTACGTGAAGAAACAGTTATTGATCCTGTCTCCAGCTCGTTTGTTGTGCCGCCGGTCTGATATAATGTAGCCGCTCGAACCTGAGGAAGAAAGGGACAAACATCGTAAATACACTGACAGTACTCGAATTCCTGTTCAAAATCAGACATATTGAACTCGGTCAGAGCATATCTGATCTTCTTTCGGATCAAATACTTAGACAGAACTGAGCCAGAAATATCAGTCGTTACAGATATCTTGAAAGTTCGCCCAGATTCGCTTAAAATGATTATCTTCTCTCTAATACAAGCAAATGACATTACTAGCTAAGGACTACCGCGTCTACATGTCCGTTCACATAGTAGAGATCGACGGCGTGCCTACCGATTCGATTTGGTCATGCGTGGGACCAAATGCGATCGGCTGTTTCAAGGACCCCCTTTTTCCAGTGAGAAGAATTTGAAATGCAATCGCACAGGATGGGACAAATTTGTAAGCCATTTCAGACTAGCATCGGGTGACTTTTTGCGCGTGTATTTCGACAAGATTCGTTTGTCATGTTTTATACTAAATACAAGCAAATGGACGAAGAGAATCATGAGGATGAAATTCTTGAAAATATGCTCTAAGAACTCTTTTGCAAGAATACTAAGGAGAGCTGGACATCTGTTACTGTTCCTATAAGCAATAGGCAAATTATATTTCTTGTAAAGGTTAAAAAATTTCTTTTGAGAAGCCACCGAATATTATAGCTCGAGGAAGCACTGACACCAAGTCGAAGCAAACACGTCCTGGTCTTGGAAATTTAAGATTACGCTAGGAGCTTCAAACGTTTCCAGAAACAACAAAACTCCCAAGTGGCTCAACATTGGCCCGGAAACTGCACACCTCGATGCTGACGAAGCCTTTTTGTATCATCATGGATGGTACAGACTTACGTCGAGGCGGCAGCTTCCGGGGCTACTGTTCTTCACCACCCAGCACAAGTTTGATGCTCCGGAGGAGGTAAGGAAGCAAAAACTTTCAAAGTTTACCAATGATTTGGCAAGCGATCTGCTCATGTGGCAAACGGAATGCGCCGTTCGTGACTACCGGGATCGTAAACGAAGAGATCTTCCTCAAGGAGGGCCCTACGATCTTCTGGCCAGATCTAGCTTCATGCCACTTTTCATATGTTGTCCTGGAGTGGTTCAAACCCAACGAGGCCACTTTCGTACCCGAACTGCCCCCCCCCCCCCCCCCAACGCACCGAAGCTAAGTTACATCTAAAAACACTAGGCAATTATGAAGCAGGCACTACGGAAGCATCCGAAAGAGGTCAAAACTGAAGAAGACATGAAAAAAGTTGGTCTCCGTACAGAAGAAGCTGCAGTCAGATGTTGTAGTTAAGCGTAAGGTGCGAGCGTACGGTTATAGTATTAACGTTGATTGAAATAAATATGCCAAAAGCTTACTAAAGGATTATATGTTATTGTCTGAAAGTATGTAAAGGGTCGGTCCACTACGAAATTTTCTACAGCGTTTTTTTCCGTGATGCAATTTGATGTTTAAGGCTTTTTTGGTGGTATCCAAAGAGGGAAAATAGATCGCAATGGTGAGTTAAACGAATACAGTTATCTAAATAAAATCCCCCAGAGGCGGAGTTCGAACGTACAACCCTTGGGACTCCGGACCAATGCACAAACCCTTATGCTATCGATGATGACGTAAATAAGGTACGTTAAAACCCAAAAAAATTTAAAAAAATTGAAAGAATAGGGGAAATAGAAACAATAGACCTTGCTTAGTTCGTGAGATATATAGAAACAACGTTGAAGCATTATTTTACAAAGCTCCTTGAATTCGCCTGCTCACGTGCGTGAGAAATACAGTTTCTTAAGAAAGCAAATATATATTGCCAATCACAAAGTTTGGCTAATTTACATCCAAGATGTACGGAATGTGGTTCTGGTACAATTTGACAATCGATTCCAAGTGGATGACTTCAAAAGAATAGCATGAATCTTTTTATTGAACATGATTAGGTTGAGGACTAGATCCATATTCATCTAGAGGATGGTGCATTCGAGGTTCGACTACATAATCTGTCACCGGGTACATCGAGGTGGCACAATCTGACGACTCATGTTGCAACACGGTCCGTTCAACGTCGCTCGTGGAGACATTTTTTCCCGGCATTCCCAACAGTGTTCGGCTGGTAAAAGTGCGGCCGAACCGATTTATTCTTTCGTTCGTGACGCTGGAAACCTATCCACATATCACACTAAGCTTCTATGGCAATCAAACTGCCACGTTGCAGTTGTGTGCTCAACCGTGTATGTGATATCTAAAACTATGACAATTATCCATCCAACAACGACGGTTAAACCATCAACGAATATTTACCTCCTGAAGCTGTAGAGCGGGATTCTCGGAAGGGCTCCCTGTCAGAATCACTCACTACAATTACAGACGAGACGGGAAATGTCACCCACTACAACACTACTTAAGGCCAATTGCAGCGGGCCGTGATTCTGGTTGTGATATTGAGTGTACGGTTCAGATGTTCGGTCGTAGCGACATCATGATCGTATGTATCATCGCGAAGGGCTCGAGCATTTGTATGTAAACGTGTTGGATCGCTTGTGCCCGTGTATGTCGCGAGTGCCAGCGTGTATAAATTTGATTTTGTAATCGCTGTAATACTGCTTTAGTGGAAAAGCTTCCGGATCACGTCAATATCATGCCGAGACGGGTTAAACCATGAACGAATATTGAATCATTAAAGACCCAACACTTTTGTAGCAACTAGTTCCGCAAAAAAAATGCAAACAACAAGAAGGAAGGCTTCACGATGATCGTTGTCAGCAATGCTAATATGGGCGAAAGCCACGATCAAGGAGGCAGACTGAATGATTCTCAGACATTGTTGAGGGATGCCGAAAATGCCTCACGCATTGAGCCGTGCGGTAAAGATCAATGGTTTTACTTCGTCTCATCAGTAACTGGTGTCGACCTGGTCGCCAGCAAAAGTACGAGATAATGAATTATACTAAGTAAATGTACCTTTCAAAAGGGCCCAGTAGAGGGATATGGTCCAATTGGGACCACCAACTATTTCTCAATTCTGATTCTCCTAGCTGATATAAGTCACAAAATTTGACGTTTCTCAGTATTCTTGGATGCCTAATGGGTAGATTTTTTTGAGAAATTAAATCAAGTACATTATCATGTTTGTGATTCTGTTTGTTAAAGCATTCATTTGATAATTTTCTTTGGATGAGAGTAGCAACTATTTCTACTTAATCGGTGTGTGAATTATGAAATATTGGGCCTCTTGCCATAGCCATAATCTGCTACGAGATCACGAAAAGCAGTAAGGATGTAAGTAGGGGTTTTCCCACTACTTGGGTTCTTACTTCACATGCCCGGCAGACTCTTATTGACAGGGCGGCCTAGGTGCTTCTACGCAGAGCTTGGCTCGTTCGACTGATCCTCCACAGCGAGAACGGTTGGTGTTCTACGGTTCCTTGGGTTTTAATCGGGGACGCGAGAATGGTCCATGAGGGTTATCTGTCCCATTTCGGCGAATCAATACCACTCACATGAATACCCGAAGCATGGGCGTAAACCTTGGCTTGACCATAGCTCAAGATAAAATTGAGACTAACTGAGTAAAGAGCACATTTTATTTTTCTCCAAGAGAATTGCCCTCTGGAATGAGTGGCATGTTTCTTTTCGCTCGGGTGCTATCAGTTGAATCGGAAATGGCGTCGAAACAGCAAGTACTCCGCGAGCGTGTTGTACGGTTTTACAAAACGCATGGTCATCCTGGTTTACGGTAGACCACTTTCGAGACGAAAACGTGCCTGTGACTACAGTCTACCGGATCCTGGCATACCTGAGCGTGGAGCGGACCTTTCAAGATGAAGGACGCCATCTGTCGGAAGAAGACTCGGTTCCCCGAGTACACGGACGAGCAGACAGCGATCGTGGAATGACCAGGAAATGACGGGCCCTATTCTCACAGTCACGTCACCTAGTGACTAGAAGAAAATTTCCTTCTAGTCACCAAGTGACGTGACTGTGAGACTAGGGCCCGACAGCTACTATTCCAGCGACAAGTCGGTCACACCACCGGGAGCACAACATAAATTTAGTTTTCAAAGTCGTGGTGCAAGCCGAGTGGTCTAGCCATCAATCAACAAGTGTACCAGGAGAAGTGTCTTGAGAAAATTCTTCTGCCGTTCTCAAAGGAGCATCATGCCGATGGGAAGTACGTCTTCTGGCCGGACAAGACGTCTTACCATTACCGTGCGTGCCGAATGAAAGGAACGCGATCAACTTGCCCCAGTGCCGTCCCGTTGAGGATTTTTTCGACGCCCTCAGTTCCCTAGTGCATAAAAACATTAGCGGTCCAAGGATACGAAGCAGTTGACCACCAGGATCCAGAAGATGGACATCAGTGCCGTCCAGCGCTTTTGTGAGAGCATCGCGACTAAGTTGCGTCGTACGGCTGATCAGGGCCCCTTCTCCAATATTCATTGACGTTTTTTTTTTTAAGAATAAACATTATGGTCCTTATTCTGCGCGGCGTGTGACGTGAGGTGACTAAACTCACCTCACTTTACGTGACTTTTATCACCCGATTCTGAGAGTCCACTCGGGTGAGGTGAGATTCCCCATTGCGGTTAAATGGGCATCTCATGTCACCCGAAGTGACTCTTTAGGATTGGGCGAGAAAAGTCACGTACAGTGAGGTGAGATTAGTCGTCTCACGTCACACGCCGCGCAGAATGGGGCCGTATGGCCAGTGACTTTATTGAGCCTCAACTATCCGAATTTCTCTTGAATCTCAGGTAGATCCGGTGCTGGGAGTCTGTTGTCAGCTGCACGCGTCCTCAGAATGATTCTTGCGCTACTTTCATCGTTTACTTATTCGCTTTTGCGCGAGCGATTAACCTCCTCGTAGAATTTCCGTGTGTCCTTGACGCGGTACAGCTGCTCCATTACCTCGTTATCCCGCTCTTCCTATCGGCGCTTTTTTCGTCGGAATACCGAGTTTTGTCTATTCAGCGCTTTTCTGTATCGTTTCTCGTTCGCTCTTGTACAGCGCGATAGCATCCTCGTCCTTACTGTATTCTTCTCTTCAACAAACTCCTGCCACACGCAATCAAACCAGTCATTTCCTAGATTCGGAGCTCTCGTACTTAGTAAGTCCTCGCCTGTGCTACCTATGGCAGTTCGTATGTTACTCCAGCCATCCTCAAGAATAGTCGCGCCTCTCTACTCTTCCGTTGATAGCTCTAGCTGCTGCGCGTTGAGCCTCAGCATTATAGATGGTTGGGTTTCAATTTTTGCGAACCCAAACACGACTCGAACCCGATAGCTTGAAAATTTAAAAACCCGAACCCGACCCGAACTAGAATTTATAAATTATAATTTGAGAAACCCGATCTGAAGCGGACTTGTTAGCAGGGATGCGAACGGTACCGGTAAACTACATTTTTTCCGGCACATTTACATTTACACAAGCCGTACAGCCCGCTACAGTGACGCATTACTACTGCTCTTGCCAGAACGGTAGTCAAACCGAGTACACTTTTCCGTACAGCAGTAAAATACATTTTTGTTTTGCTGCTGTACTCCGACTGCTCCGTGAGAGTGTGACGTAGTAAAGTTTGTTCTCTCGCTTTGTACACTTTTCTCTGCATAATCAAAGAGAAAGAAGTCCACACACGAAAGCCTTGATACTGGTCGTGTCGTAAATGAATCGAATTCGTTGTCGTCGTTTGTGATTAAAAATATTGAATAGGTTAAAAGGAAAGAGAAGCTGTATCGCTCACGTCTGGTGGCTGTACTGGGGGCAGTATTTTTTTGTCATGTTACTGCTTTGCATACAGGCTGCCGTGCAGCGCTGGGCGTCCTGCACTAGCGAACGACAGCAGCGTCGTATGAGAAAGGAGTATGTAGGTAGAAAAATTGCAGCCGTAGAAAAGGTAGGCATTTTGCATCCTTGCTTGTTAGTACGGTGAATCAAACAAAGATCCCGAAGATTTTTAGTTTTAGGCATCCTGTTATATCTGCCTATAACAACACGAACTACTGACGAGAGCAATTGGCATTTATATTTATTATTATTGAACGTTGAATTTTTAATGTTATTTTAAACTTATAAATCGTCAATATCTTAACCGGAAAGTAGGATAAATCAGCACCTAATGCATGGGGAAACAACAGTCATAATGATCACAAATTCAAGCAATCTTGCCCGTCGTACTTAACCAAAATTTCAATTTTTTTTATCGAAAACAATTCCTGCAAGAATAGTTTTGTATAACTTATTACATGTATTAAATTAAGCTATGTCAATTGGGAATTCGTGTTCGACAGTTAACACGACGTCACCCACGTTACTGCCTGATAAGATCAAACTTGTGTCGAAGGGTGTCAATCAAGATTCTCTGATGTGTTCTTGGTGTTTTAATTTGCAGAACCCGAACCCGACCCGAAACTCGACGGATTCGGGTCGGATCCGGGTTTCGGGTCCAAAAACCCGAACCCGACCATTTCTACTCAGCATCCGTACTCGACGAATGTTGAGTGCATTCAGACCGCTATCAGATAGATCTTGCTCGTAATCGGATCTCGCTTCGTGAGGGCAATACGCGTTGATGATGCTGTAGTTAAAGAAAAGGCCTTTGATCCTCACCTGTCAAATCATGATTTGCAGCTTTAATGTTCCCTGTTTCCAATCGAAGTCGGTTTTTCATCGCGTGGATTTTAGAGTGAATCCCTACAAACAACGATAGCTGAACAAGCCTTTAATACAAGGGAATAAGCTGACTAGTATCTGACCTAGCCTTGATCTAGCTAAATTGTTTGTTGGGTTTCTAGTCCCACCAGAAGTATCTGCTCCAAATTTCAGCCAAGTCGGAGAAATCTAGCTACCAGACCAACACGTTCGAAATTTAATTGGAATTTTTCGACAATTTACATGGAGAATTCCTACCAACTTGCATTTTCACCGCTAGATGGAGTATACGTATCAATTTATCACTGCAAGCTCTTTCATATGGTGTTGTTATTTTAATAATTGATCTCCCTAAAAGTGAGATATAGTTATCAACTTTCTTGCAAGTGCATATATAAAAATTTTATCTTCGGCAATGTTGTAGAGCAAGCCTTTGACAAAATAACTTTGCTGAAGACACAAAGGCTTTATCTTTAATATATTCGACATTATTGCTTGCTGTTCACGGATGCACGCCTTAAAGCCAATTCATTAATATAAATTTTGAAGTATCATTCTCACAAATTCGAGATGTTCAGTTAAAAATATAAAATCTCGTGTATTTTCAAACTAATTTAGTATATTTTGAAAAATAAAGAGTTTCAAATGGTGATTGGTTGTTAACGGGAAAACGGTTGAGATTGCGTCAATAGTGTTGTCGGACTACTCATCAAAAATAGCAAAGTTTATCATTTGCTGCTATGATTTTCTTGATTAATCCTCCTATATGTAGGATTTTTCAACAATTTTTTTTAGTAAAGAAATACTTTAACGTCTTTGTAAGAATTGTGTAGATTGCTTTTTTTTTCTTTGTTGAACAGAAGAAGTCTTAAATTAAAAAAAAGTCTTTCTTAAATGATTAAGAAGTTATAGCTCGTTATATTTGGATGGCCCCCAATTTTTATGTCTTTTCTATTATCGGGTTTCATATATTCTACAAGGTTATTTCAGTTGTCAAAATCCACAATTTTTTTTAACAACTTTCTTGAACATGCTGAAGCTTTATGAACGATATTAAGGATGTTATGTTGAATAAAAGCTTTTAAGGGGTCATCCACCAACAACGGTCAATAACTTTGAGCGTACTATAAATAGAGATTTTTGGTCTTCAGTAAAGATGTTCGCAAAAACAAGTTCTTTGACATTGCTGAATACTTTACTTGTTTTTCATACTTTGAAAAAATTTGTACCAAATATCTCACTTCAAGGGGGATTAATCACTATAACTATATCGTCAAAATGAACGTCTTCGATCATCATTAAACATCCCAAAAGACATTATTGCTGTACGCTTAACCGTTTTCGTGTGAATAGTTTTTCGCAAGTTTTTGACGAAAAAAACCACTGATTCGAGTGTGTATCTTCGTCGCGAGCGGTTGACTCTTGTAGAGCTCCCTTCGAGTCGGTTAATATTCATTATTTTCGGCGCAGTTTACTGCCTCCCGGTTATAGAAAGTGTCAATAAGGGTGCAATTTAACGATTATACAAAGTTAAGTGGCTTATAAAAGCATTTTCGGCATATTTTTGAGTGACGCGAGTGGTGACAGTTTGTGAAAATCGAATTCCGGCAAATGAAAAAATATATTTTCCTCGCATTACGGGCCGTCGATTCCCGATGCAAGGACAATAAAAGTTCACAGAAAACATCTAGAAACACAGTGTATATTCTAAAAATAGTGAAAAATGGTTTTTCAGAGAAAAAAATTCAATCCGAAAAGTGAAAAAAGATACGGCAATAAGAAAAATTGGAATATTCAAATAATTGGCGTTTCACCAGCGACTAGCGACTACCAGGTGTCGCCCCAAAATTCTTCGCCCGAAAAATAGGTGGCAAACCAGCCACTCCAGCTCAGCTAATTTCGTCCGCGTCCCTTGTCACCTATGTTTTATTGGGTGTTTCATAGGCGGTGCTATCTTTGGAAATGAGCCGCCTTGGATATTCAACTGTTTTTTTTTACTTTCTTATTTTATTGCGTATGAGGAGAGGTTTTGATTCTTTAATATTCGGGAACACGTATCTGCCGGTCGGCAAACTTTTCTTTGGACTGAGCAAACTAATTTCTATGTTTCTTTAGAGTTTGTTTCACCAACTGGGGAACTGATCCAAAGAGCATTCAATGTGCTTAGGGAAGACACATGGCCTTATTTGAGTAGAATGATGACTTCAATCATGTATAGGGTTTGAGAATTGACAATTCGCGGGGGAGTCGGGGATCGGTAGGCAATTACCTTCAGTTATGTCAGCACGAAGAATAAGTGTTTTGCTGTCATGTTCATTCAGCTTTCAATTCTATCTCATGCCTCCACGCGAGTCTAAGTTTATTAATGGCATTTGGTCTTTAGACCGGCGACGACTGGGTGCTATCAGCCTTCTGCCAATAGTAGCAGAATGAGAGGGTGCGAACAGATCTAGCGGAGAAAACAATACCGTCCAAACGAATAGTTGTTGGGAAATCAGCTCCAATAAGACTTTAACTTGACTAGTATCGATGATCGCGGGTCAATACGTACTGAAAATTCGCCGCGTCTGTTTTAATGAATCTAATTTCAAGTTCCGTTATTGGTGGCAAGCCCGTGCATCAGGTTAACGAGCCTCTGTATTTCCCTTTAATGTTCGATATAATCGTTCGTATACGTGTATTTCGCAAACAATCCGATATTCGAAATTGGAAATACTTTCGTTGATTTATAACATCTCGAGCTATCATAACTCTTTGTGTGTATAACGTGTTATCACTCGGTAGTTTGCAACCCAAAAAATATATTGTGGAGAAGTTATGGCGAAATTAGTCTAAATAATGTGGCAATAAATAGTGATCCGGCCTATTATGCAGATAAGATTAGCTTTTCTAGGCAATACTCCCACGATCGGCTGTGTGGAGTTAAAATTGCTTTTGTTTAGAAAACATAGGATACTCTCGGTAGCCGGCTACCCAGTGTTTAAAAAGAACCAAAGACTAAACAAGATCTTCTTTTTCGAGCGATCGTGTTCTCGAAAACTTACTAAACTACTACCTAATGAACTATGTACAGGTCGCATCGCTTGCATGGAGCGAATCCTAGAACACCAACTTCGCGACACCTATGGAAGAGTGTGATGAACCTTCTGTATAAGATTCCTCATTTTATTCAAACGATCACCGGGTAAAATCAGCACCGACACGATAGAAACCACAAAAAATTCGTCGCGTGATTGAATATTATTAAGAAATATAAGCAGTGCTCCTTATAGCCGGCTTTCCGGAGTTCAAGATGCTTATTTTGCTAATCGTATTAATACAACAAATGATAAATTTCCCACATTCCCGGCAGCCGGCTGCCCAGAGCAATTATTACATGATAACGCCACTGGCACACTTACTAACAACTCTCCCATTCCCGTGATACATGTGGAGATGCAGAGGATTCCTCGGTCTCTAGTAGCAACATGTATCGGACTAACATTCCTTCCTTTCCCAGAAGATCTGCATTCGGACGTGGCCGGCGTCGGTATTGATCAGCATGCAGGGATCAGAATAGATTATACAATGTGGCTCATCATGTTATTCCCAAGCATGTTGTTCCAATGAACATTTTGCAACCTAATTTGGTTCTGGTCAATAACGGAGTAGCAACTACGGGCGATCTCTTATGCTTATGCTTATGCTTATGCTAGTTTTTGACGAAAAAAAACCACTATGCAGCGGTCAGATTTGGAATGCTTCATCAGCGGTTTGTTTGTAAAATACACGTGTTTCGATAGTAAGATGAGAATCGAAAATTGATCCTGCAGACCAATGTCTTCTGATGGAGATTTTAAACCTTTGTCAAAATGGATGTCAGGCCGGTTTCCGAACAGAAAATATATCTGGCCACCGAACGGGGCGATGTCCCCAACGACTTCAAGTTTACCAATGAATTCGCTCGGAAATTGTTGATCTGGCAAGGAATGTGCAGCTGTGGCTTCAAAACCCAGCTTTCCATAACCAATAAAGCGATCAGCTCGAAAATGTATAAGCTATGTATACTACCGGGAGTGCCTAAACGCAAAAACAAAATCTCGAAGCAGTTCTTTTGGACTACGAGTAAGTTCGAAACCATTTTTTATTTTGAATACAATCAGTTTTCGTTTCCGGATTTTCAAAATGCACTCTACTTACATTTATAGTCAATACAGTGTATCGTTAGCTATAGAATGGGGGTACCTATACAACCTTAAGATAAATAGGCGAGTTGAGAGTCAACCGACGATAAGAAATAAAGGGGCGATTGAATTGTCGAATTGTCTAGTGACCAACACACTAAGAGATATAGTGGCGACGACAATTTCCGGGTTCTACCACTTCCAGTCTGACCTCTCGACCCCTGCACGTTCAGAGCTATATTCGACGCCACTGGCGGTAATCCAAGGGAACTGGTAGTGGTTGACATAAACAGTGCAGTAATTTTCTTCATTAGTAAAACTCGCTGTGGCGTTGGCTGTACAGTACCATCCAGTTAATCCGCATGTTCTTCAAACTTTAAAGTGAGCTTTTCTTTCGTTCAACAAAGTATTTTTGAGATGTGTGATGAATCCCCAAAATTTGGCAATTTTAACATAAATTTGAGTACAACTAACCCTAGGAAGAGAACAAAACAACCTATCGATGAGATGTCATTTTGACGGGATTAAATGTAAACTACTTTCAAAGCAGTTAATCTAACTGTATGTCATTTAACGATATTCTAAAATTGAGTAGAATTCATGCAATTGTACAGACTCAACTAAGTTCGGTAATTTCCGCGCAGCTGAACAGTCAGTAAATTTTTCTGATAGCTGATAGCTCAGCAAAGTGGCTTTATTTTAATTTTCAGCAAAACAAACGTCACTTCTACTAAGATCTAGGTAAAAGCTTTGTTAGCTGAGTGCTCGGCTGTGTAAAACTCGGTAAAAGATACGAAAAAACCAGGGAATCGGTAAAACAAAATTAAGTGTGTAGAAAGTTTTTTCAACATTCGTGCAAAATGCATAAAACATTGAAATGACAGCTCTATGGGCTTGTTTATAAGGTGTAAAAATTTAAAAGCGGTTTGAATCCAGTTTCCCGTACTTACAGTGGTGAAATCGAAAATTTTCTAAGATCATGTAAACAAGCTCTATAAACTGTCAAAAAAGCGAGGTCAAAGAGTGCCATGCTTTGTTCTATTCTCGAACAAGCAAACGCCGAATAAACGAGGCCCTACCGTTGTCCAGGGCAGGGTGGCTGCTACGTAATGTAATATCTTAATGTGATTAGTATCGTGTACGCCTGCAAGCGGCCACCAACCGAAACCCAGTTCCCAGTGCATCAGCAGCGGTGGTCTAGAGTGCAAAAACCGACGACGAGTAACATCACATTGTGTTGTAGTGGCAGAGCGAGCGCGTTCTCCGGTGTTTTTTCCCCATTCGGTGTGTGTGTGACGGAGTGTGATTCGGTTCAATTCCTGACTGACTGACTCACTCACTCACTCACTCACTAAACTCCACCCGAGGAGTCAGTCTCCCCGTGGCGGTGCGGACGGTGGTTGTGGTGGTGGTGGTTTTTGGATGTGGATTAATTGCTTCGTCCGTCATCATCCTGGCTGCTGTTCCTGGTCCTGCTGCTGGTGTTGCGACAGATGATGTCGGTTCTGCTGTGGAGGTGGTGGTGGATGCGAGAAAGCAATGGATTTCATTAAAAGTAAGCAGTTCCAGTTCCGTGCTGGTGCGCAGTGTGCATTTTCACCTGGGCGGTAATTTGATTAACCGGAAATAGTCCTGTTCTCTTGTGTCGGTTGGTGGAAGGAGGACGAAGTAGTCACGTGTCAGCGGTTGTGCAGTTTTTTTTGTTCTTGAATGTTGTCAGGAATTTTCATTGGCTTGTTGCCTTTGTGCAATTCGTAAATCGATGGCAAAAACATGTTTCAAAAGAGAATCTCTCTTTGTTTTCTAACTTTTTCGAATTTAAATGCACCATAAATTTTCAAGAATATGATCAGTCATTAAAACGAATCAAATATAATCATTAACGGAAGAAGAAGCCAACGAAAAGAGGCTCTCATTTGTACACATAGAACCATTCGAATAATTTCGCTAGACATATTGGTTGGCGAAAACGGTGAAAAACGCAGTAGGCGCTCGTTTCGAATGCAAGTTTTTTTTCTGCACTTCAACTGAGTTCCTTAAAAGTTTCTTTAATCTGTTTCGGTACGAATCAGTTTTTCGGTAAAGTTTCCGAAAGGGAATAGCGTGTTGGGAAACTTGCTCCAGATTCCGGGATCATCGTTTTGACACTTTTATTAAGACCGGAAATATCTCCCGGTGGAGGCAGCAATGCGCGCGTGAAATCGATTCAACAATTTCAATTAAAAGTTGGTCCTTCGCATTGATCTACGCCGGAGGGGCAAAAAAACTATGATGGTAATCTGATGAACTGCACTTTTTCGTTTTCCTGATTCCGAATCCGAGAATGGCATTTTGCATCTATTAGCATCCGACGATGGTTTTAGCTTAAACAAAAACCTGCTATAACGAAGTGTAGTCAAGATTTTGGTGCTTCCTTTGGATGAAATTACCCGTCAGAAGGGACCGAACTTTTTGATAGCTGAAATCGCCTTCTTAAATTCTACTGTGAAAGGATCGTCGCTCACATGCCAAAGGAGCGACATGTTGACAGTATTGTTTGAACGGTACAGTAAGCGATAGACGCTATGGATTTTCGGCAACACACTCTAAGCATCTAAGTGACTCAATCAAATACGGATTGTTTACAGATATAGGTTCCGCGTGTACCTTTCAATTATTCGTCGCTCAATTACCAAACGAGCAACATCATGACTATATCGTGCGGACGGTACAATCGTTCGTGTACATGCTGAGTTTCGAGTCGGTTTTACATCGTTTAACTGTGTGCGAGTTGATACCGCCTACGCCGAAAATCCATAGCGTCTACTGTGGGGTTTCAACAGTGACGGCATTGACACAGTTGGACTGTGTGGGGCTTGCACCCGTTTCCTTGCTGTGTCCAAGGTTTGTCGTGTGCACTTCACCCTGCTGTGGGATTTGACCTGGACTTTGCAGGTATCTGGTCTGCTGGATTTATCTGGCACAGACAGAATTTTTGGTAGTTTCCAGACAAAAAATTATTCTGTCAATTTATTAAATTATAGAAGTTGTTACTTAAAAATCATCATGTAACTAAAACGATAGTATACATTGCATGTTCTGTGAAGACAAAATTGCATATTAAATTTTTATGTTTTTGAGGCTGCTTCCAAGGGACAGATTGTACCAGACATTTTTAGTTGCACTGCCAGGTTTTCTTTGAAGAATTGTGGTAACCTGGTGTACACGAACGAGTATGAAAATGTGATAGGTTCGGGTCGTCTACACTCGATGGTTTGTAATGTGGGTTTGGATTGAGTTCAACACTGCACAGTACGACGTGTGTGTGTTGCTTGTGAGTTTCGTTGAGATAAAATAATTTTTTTTTCTGCTTGTGTGTGCGTTCGGTTGATATGGATATGGATACTCATATTTCCTTCACTGAAGCCTCTGACAGCATGCTTCTGTAGGTGTTTCTGAAGCACGGGCGGACTGTTGTTCTCTTGGCGTCTCAGTTTTACTCACCTTTAGTATTTACAATTTGACTTCCTAATAATAATTTAGTATGTACAATGAAATGGCACGCTTATTCTGACTAATATAACGATACAACAGAATAACATTCCACTGACACAAACTGGATGAACAGAACTTTCCCTTCGATAGGACAAAGTTCATTCGAGAATTAGCAGGACCAGTAACAGCGTCGTTACTCTGCGGCTTGCTAGATTATCACTCGACAGATTTCGATGGTTTGACAAGGCAGTTTTGGTTAAAAACAAATAAGAATGACGCCCCTTACAGACCCCCAGATTTATTATTTTTTCACTCAATAAACATAAAGGGCGAAATACACCCATGAAAAATTAAATAGAATGAACATATCAGTCCGAGAGATTTTAATCTCCATTTAATTTGGAATTATGTATGATATTCATAAATAAACTGGGGAAACTAATTTAAAGACGATCTTTAGTAAAGGGACACAGAAAACCAAAATGTCCTACCGTATTCCGAACAGAGCCATCAATATGGAGCAGCAACAGGACAGGAATTTCAAATAAAGGTTCACTGCAGATTTGTCTGTAATATCAGCAGACAGACGGAACATTTTCTCGTAAAACTTTGTAAAATCAGTTAACGCCAGGTGTTTGAAGCCGACGAACGGACCATTTTTCCGGGGAACAGTACAGGCAGATCGATTAGCTGAGAAGACGGTTGATTGAGGAATTCAACCCGCGTTCATTATAGAAAAAATCGAATAGATTGTTGTTTCTTTACAAAAAAAAAAATTTCCTATGCACGGAAACTTGAAAAGAACACCGAAAAATCCGATTTCCAAAAGACTGTTTACTCTACTGTGAAATCATTTAACGCTAGGTTATGGAGGCAACGGATGGAGCATATATTCAGTAGACTTCAGATCAACACCAGTATACTAAGGAGACATTTTTTAGGAGCTGTGACATGGTTGGTGGATTATTGTCGTCGCGGATATTACGAAATAAGCTCAGCATTGTGATATTCTATCTAAAGCAAGCAAATTATATTACTGACGACAAGTACTTTATAAAGAGCCACCATATCTACATCCCCGCTTACAATGTAGAGATCGACGGCGTTATCACCGACTAGTTTAAAATGCTATTTAAAAGCCGATGTTGGCAAAATATATGGCTACATTTCTGCACTGCCATTAAAATTCTTTTAAACTGCTATTTTTCATTCAAAATACTGTTTACAAACAATTCGTTTTTAGTTTTTAGTTATTTTTCCTTGGGTGGCTCGAGGAAACGCTAATACCAAGCCCATAAAAACCGCCTCTGATCTTGGTAGTTCTAGATTAAACGCGGAGTTTCTAGCGCTTCCAGGAGCACCAATAATCTCAAGTGGCTCAACATTTTAACCAGAGATTCAACTTAGCGCAGGATTGGGTGGGCTTGGGTTGGGCACCGGCCACTTTTTGTTATTACGGAACTCCTCCTGACACCGGGGAAACATCGAGTTGTCTTCTCGATTTTTTAAATTGGGGGGGGGGGGGATAATACCGACCCTTTCTGGTGAGAACCGACCCTGTACTGTATACCTCAGTACCGATAAAATACTGTTACTGGAATCTTATTATAAAAAAAAAAATACCAGAGCAACATAAAATGTTAAAACTATACTTTTATTGGTAAGCTATTTTATGCTTAAGTCTAACTTCTACTCTCGCCCAGAGCAGAAGCAAAAAAATATTCTTTTATAGCTATTAATAAACCAATTTATTCCTACTGCTTTGTTGCTTATCCACTGCACAAACAGTACAGTATCGTTCCTTCGGCTGAGCAGCGAAATCAGAAAACCACAGCAGTGAATCCGTGCCTCTACTACGAGAATAACCATTGCGATTGATTTTAAACAAATTCGCATTAGACCAAATTTGCCATTGATGGAAAAGTTTCTTTAGGTGATAACGGCGATAATTCTTACGGAAGTGACTACATCTTGGGCGTAATGTGGTACTGCCAACGTGCATAGAAGTTTAACCGAAGCTGGAAGCGTCGTAGTGAAGAAGTTCATGTAACACAACATCGAATACTTTTGAGCCAATATTCCCATGTGATGATGATGAAATTAAGGTTCGTCGATTTGCACCGCGCACCAATCTGGAGTTCCTTAAAGGAGTCATCGAAATAAGGGAGAATTGAAATCCATTAGTTGAAGAAACCTTTTCCCATGAATTTCCAACGGTTTCATGTTGTGAGAATCCAGATAACGAAACATACTCCTTCTTACTTGATTTTGGATTCAAATCACAGATAATCAAACACAACGCTGATCACAAACTCCGATCAGATCCCTACGTGCCCTATTACGATCGAGGTGGGATACTTAATCGGTGTTCGTTCTTTTATAGATTAATATTTAACAGCAAAATGTGTATAGGCATGACTTAGACCTAAATTTATTATTTCGGCATACAGTGAATAGGAAACAATCCGAATGTCGCTTATGCGATGTTAAAAAAAACAAAAGAATTGCTATTTTATTCATGCTAGTTAGCATGAAGCCGGAGAAGTATTTCTACAGAGGTCAAAAAAAAATTTCTGATAAGCTCCACAGATCTGAGTACTCCCTTTGGAATTGATTTAAAGAAGCTACACACACACACACATCGTACCACATAGAATCAAAGAATAAGCTAGACGTAGTTGAATCGCTACCGAAAACACTGGACTGAGCTGGATAGTCAGTGGAATCAGACCTGCTATAAGACTTGAACTGACACTTAATGGTCTGATCAAAATTTTTTTTTGCGGTGAAAAGTACGAAACAGTCCTGAACCGTGATTGAAAGTGACGATGATCGACAGGCACGGGAAATTCTCGAAAGTACTACTCTTCGAACTATGTCAGAACAGATCCAAACGCGGTTGCTTTCGATCAGCTTTTCACACGATAGAGTACCGCGTATATGCTCCACAACGAGACGTCGAGATTGACGGTGTGGTCACTGAATCGAGTCTGACCGTTGAAGACTTGATAAATTACAATTACAACGGGTTGTCGTGAGTATCTAATCTAGTAGTCGTTTTCGTCGTCCATGGAAAGATACGCGTGCGCGTCTACGATAGTGAGAAAGCTTTCGCATCGTCGAAGGTTCGAGAGTTCGACTTTTTTTTGCTGTTGGCAAAAACAATAAAATAAATTCTCAACCGGTTAGCCGCAAGTCTCTGGTTGAGGTTATTCAAGTTTGTTATCAAGAACCAAACAATTTCGATAACTCGTCAAGTACGAGATTCTTGATTAGACTCATACTGATGAACGATGTGAGCTCCCATCCCGTTTGAAGTGGTACGAAATGGGACCAAATCATGATAACTGCTAAAATCGTTGATTCCAAGCTTCAGCATTCCTACACCACCACACTGATATTCAAACTTAGCAGATATTTAAAACAGTGGATATTGCAGAAGAACTGCATCCAATTCATCTGAAATTTTCGTTTAAACACGTTCAAACTATTTCCAGAATTGCTCTCAAAGTGGTACACAGTCTGACTACGGAGTCCTGTAAAATGACGGTTAGAGGGACCATCGCAACGGAGAGGAACCCCAACATCGGGGGTCCAAATTTCGTCGCTGCTAGCCGTAATCTCAAAGAAAAGTTCTTCTTTTGAGAATCACGGCTGGACCAAACAACATGTTCGTCGATTTAACAAACCTGAAGCAAACAAACATGGTTGGTTGCGCTTAACTCTTCACGATAGAGTACCGCGTTTATGTCCCTCCACGAGACGTTGAGATTGACGGTGTTGTCACCGCATCACCTTTTGCTTATTTTCAAAGCTGGTCCGATTTAAGAATTTCTTCGCTTCAGCCAGTTATGGTACTTTAATGCGAGCAATTTTGTTTGGTATCGTTCGTCAACAGGATAAGAACTTATCCTGCATCAGACAGACGTTCGAGAAAATTTCTCCCGGTTTTCACTGCCTAGGTGCGTCTATACTGACATGGTTCATCTCGTCGCCTGCTGACATATTTGTACCAAATCAAAGACTGCTTCAAAAAATACGTAAAGGAGCTACACTTGTTCCATTTATCCAGTAACATCCTTGTCTTCTGGTTATACAGGCTTTGATGGCCTCTACCAAGGAGCTTTTTTACTCAACTTGGAAGATATTTTCTATAAAGCTGGGAGGTAGCACTGTCGAAAAAGGCTATAATCATAACAATCTCAAACTTGACACTCGGTCAGAAATCGGATTTGTCAAATTCTCTGACGTTGAGGCCAAGATCTTCAAAGCCTTGGGATACTTCTGATACTCTAAAAATCTTTTCTAAAATTCTTACAGCGGTTCTCCCAACAGTAACTGCCCTCATCATCCCTCCGTCGAGCGATTACTCAATCCTTCGAAAGCTGATTCATCGGCCGAAGTTAGAAATTTGAAACATGGGAATTGCTGAAGTTTAAGACAGTAAATTTAAAAGCTCACCTCGCGCAAAAAAGCGGTTATTGGCACCGGTTTGTTAAAGGTTTATTACGACGGAAACATCGATGAGGTTTCTATGGAACACTAAGGAAAAATAGTAAAACTGAAGCTAAGATCATACGTAGTTACAATTTTTTATATTGTAACGACATATAATTAGCAAGGGACTGGAAGGTGAAGTATTTTTCAAATATTAAGAGCCATAGTACTCAAGGGAGAGCAAGGATTTGAAGTAAGAAAGTTTAGAAAAGCGTGGAGTAGGGTCAATGAACAAGCTTAGAGTTTCCCGGTTACTTAGCTTTTTGTCTTCTGCAGCGCAGGAGTCAGGATCTTTTGGCATTAAATGCGAATCACCTGAGTCTGCGGCATGTCCGGACAAGCGTAAAGTCAATTTAATGACCTATGCTGTCGGAGCCGAGAGCATAGGTCATTAAATGTAACGAACGAAAGCCAGCAATATTCGACGAGAATAACTTTAGACTTTGCAAGGACAGCTATATGCGGAATCCGTTCCTATACAGAAAACTAAGCGCGACGTATCGTCGGGGAATTCCACAACTGACTCACCAAGTCAGAATTGAAGTCCACTTGTTGGTCAAGGGGTTTAAGCGCTATTAGTACTGCATTACGTGTATGATGAAATTGAATGTCGATGGCTTCCGTAAGTTTAAGCTGAGTTTGCATCTTTAATAAATGTTACAATAGGGCGGATTGGGTAGTATTTAAAAATAGACGACCATTATATTGTGCCGAACTCATCACTAGTATGAGGTAGGTAGCAAATCGTTGCAAAAATTAGAGGGAAACATAGAAAAAATTCTCCTGCCATAATTCGGGAATATTTTTCGGATTCTGGTGAACTGTACTCAAAATCGACGGTTCTGGGTTAAGGTCTCGGATTCGCTGCAAGCAAGCGATGATACCTGTAAAGCATAGTTTATTTTGCTAGTTGTTTATCTAGGGCCCTATTCTCACAGTCACATCGCTTAGTAACTTGAAGGAAATTTTCTTCTAGTCACTAGGTGATGTGACTGTAAGAATAGGGGTCCTAGTCTCCGAGTATACGGTCACTCGAAAAAGAAGCAAATCTTGTTTAGTTTTTGAGTCTTTTTTTAAAAATTGTGAGCAAACGGCTACCGAGAGTACTCTATGTTTTCTAAACAAAGGAAATTTGAACCCCAAACAACCGGCTGTGTGTGTACTGCCGGGAAAAACTAATCCATTCTGGGTAATTGACCGAATCGCTATTTATTGCAGCAGTATTTAGACAGATTTCGTTATTTTAGCTCTGCGACATATGTATTTAACCGATAACACGTTATATGGAAAAAATAGTCATGACAACGTGTTATCGTCAGACCCGTAGAGTACGGTTGACCAGAACTTATAAATTATAATTTAATTGGAAAATGTCATAAAACAAGTAAAAATCAGTGAGCCATTTCGAGGTACTCACTAAATTATTGTTCGAAAACCCGAACTGAAAAATAGCCAATGAAAAAAGCTAAGTGGTGCAAAACTGAACCTATTGAACGTGTTTGAGTTGCACTACACGAAAACTTCAAATTGAAAAAAATTGCGAACGTTATTGTAAACTTTATCACTCTCTTTACCTCATAGATTCTTCCCACAATAGGCACGGGTTTTGGCATTTCTAATTATCATCCTTAAATTCGCCATTCAAAATTTTCGCGCTGTAGGAGCAGTAAACCCCGTGTTTCACTGGATCTACGATAGACAAACTCGAATCGATAATCACACCATCGATCTCAACTTTGTGGGTGGGCATGTAGCTGCGGTAGTCTTTTATAAAATATTAGACGCCAGCTTTTGATAGGATATTACAATTCTGAGCTTATCATCGAATGCACTAAAATCTTGATTTTCTTTATAAACTTTTTGAGGATAACTTATAAAATAAGTGCAGACTAAGTGTGACATTTCCATATACACCGATTATCATTGAAAGTCGAACTGAAAATCGTGCGTGTTGTCGAATTTTTTTGTTAGAATACGCTTATACGACAGATGACAATGACTACCGAAGGGAAATACAAGGTATTGATAACCTAATCCACGGGCATGCTAGCAAAAACGGAACTTGAAATTAGTTACATCAATTCAAATTCGTCGAATTTACATCAATTCAAATTAGAGTCGTCCATTAGATTGAATCCGTTCACACCCTCTCATTCTGCTACGAGTCCCGTTCAGTACGATTACCACTCAAAATCCCCGCTGAATGGAGCAAGGGTCCTTGAAACAGTCAACTCCGTGCTTTGGTAGATCCAAGCAAGATAAACGTGAATCGATGAGCACACCGTCGATTTCAACTTTGTGAGCGGGTATGTAAACATGGTAATCCTTGCTTCATAAAGAGCTTGTCGTCAGCAACGTCATTTGTTTGCTTTAGACAAAATATCACAACTCTAAGCTTAGCTTGGGCTTTAAAGATATCTGTCACGGCTGAAGATTTCTGTATCAGTTTTTTTCTCGAAATCTTAATCATTAGCGAGTTATTTTTGATCCGAAAGAAGACCATATCGAAATACAGATATCCAGTCTTCTTAACCTCATTGTATAAAATGCTGACATAGACTCGCGTGGAAGCATGAAATAGGAAACTTATGAGACCTATGCTATCTCACCGTTTGACGACCTCGTCTTTTCTCTGCCTTGCTGTCGTTACTAATTACATACAAAACAAAACAATAAAGTCAAAGCCCCTTCCTCGTTCGATTTTACGAAAACAACGAGTACTAGAAGTAGCGACTTTCGGTTTCCTATGCCAATCCAAATATTCAATCTCGATCTTATTTCTGATTAGTTATTTTCGATTCGCTTTTTAATTTTCATAAACTTCCAGACACACAACATTTTTGATCGGAAATCATTCCGGAAAATAAAGCCAGCCATCAATTAACTAAGGGGCGCGAAACAGAGACTCTTCCAATAGTGCAAGAAGTTCAATCTCTCCTTGAAATGACGCATGAGAGTTTTGGTGTTCTTGGACGAGCAAAGCACTTCATGTTTGATTTAAAATTTCTAAGACCAGAAGAAGTTTGTGTCGGCTTCGTTTCAGAGATTCCTCGACCTGTCATATTTGGCTGTCTCTCAAGAGAAAAAAAATTAAGCCTTTACAGTAAATCTCATTTGCCTAGAGTTTTTAGGAGCAAGGTGTTCTAACATGAGGATTATCAGATTTAGCGGATAGATACTCGCTGCTCTAAATCTGCTCTGTATCGTAGACTCGGGGGCATGAATTCCGTAGACAAAAGGATCAAAAATAGTGTTTTACCCCATTTAGAGATTGTGCGTCAAACCCTAATCCCGAGTTGAAGGTCTGTGCATCAATTAGTATTGAGGGCAGAGTTATTCTCTCAATTACACCGAGTCACGACTGCAACTTATGGTCGTGCAAAGAAATAAACAGTATCAGCAATTTGAATAGAGCAACGTCGGAGAGGAACCTCAACATCCGAACCCAAATTTCATAGCTGCTAGCCGTAAATCTCAAAGAACAGTTCTTCTTTGACAATCACGGCTGGACCAAACAACATGTTCGTCGATCTAACAAACCTGAAGCAAACAAACATGGTTGGTTGCGCTTAACTCTTCACAATAGAGTAACCGCGTCTATGTCCCTCCAGGAGACGTCAAGATTGACGGTGTTGTCACCGTACCGAGTTTGACCATCGAAGTTTTTTGCTGATTTTCAAAGTTGGTCCGATTTAAGAATTTCTTCACTTGCGAGCAATTTCGTTAGGCATGGTTCGTCGAGGGGATGAGAACTTCGTTTCAGAGCTTCCTCGACCTGTCATATTTGGCTCTCTCAAGAGAAAAAAATTAAGCCTTTACAGTAAATCTCATCTGCCTAGAGTTTTTAGGAGCAAGGTGTTCTAACATGAGGATTATCAGAGTTACACTCTCTTTGAGCCAAGAGAGCATAATGATTTGTCGTAGTGAGTGGCATGCAATATACTTAGGGAGAAATATTGCAAGGTGCAAATTTCATTGAGTTGGTAAGACGAACCAATGTTTCAGTTTCATTAGCTCTCCCCAGCTTAAAATGTGTTCTTTTTCTTGACTAAAGGTTTGCTCGCGAACACAAACAGTGTCTCCGGGTTTGAAGCTAGCATCAATCTAGCGCTAGCTTAGTCCTGGCACTAAGTTAGTGTTCGATTCTGATGGGACGAAGTCAAAACGCAAATTCCATTACTAGAAGACGGTACTTGTCGAAGACGACGTAATTAAATGCAAAGCTGCGTCCACCAAAGGTCACCCAATACGGGTCCCGTTCAGTGCGATTATCATTCAAAATCTTCGGTGAATGGAGCAAGGGGGTCCTTGAATCAGTCAGCCCTGTGCTTTAGTAGATTCACTCATGACAAACGTGAATCGATGACCGCACCGTCTATCTCAACTTTGTTAGCGGGTATATAGACACGGTAATCCTTCAAAAAAGATTTGTCGCCAGCAACGTCATTTGTTTGCTTTAGACAGAACTCTAAGCTTAGCTGGGCTTTAAAGATATCTTTCACAGCTAAAGATTTCTGCGTCATTTTTTTCAAAATCTTTATGATAATTAGTGGATTATCTTTGTTCCGAAAGAAGACCATATCGAATACTGATATCCAGGCTTCCTAGCCCTTTCCGAGTTAGCATGAAATAAAAATAGACGTGTTCTAGCGTGTTCTTTTCAAACCCTAACAGCGCTTAACCTTCATTAACCAATTATTCTCTTTCTCCCCACAGGTCTACTTCCGCCTCTGAGGATGCCCAAGCTGCGAAAGCTCAAACACTGGAACGGCGGCTCCATTCTCAATCTCAGCCAGTTAACCAGTTTCGCTTCCCGCAGTCGCCACGTCGGAACGGTAATTTCAACCACATCAACCTGCGGCGGAAGCAACGTTCCTCCTCGGCCAACAATTTCAACGGTGACGACTTCTACCAAACCGGGACACGCCCGAAAACGATCGGAAATTTCAACTATTTCAGCGACGGTCCCCGCGCCAAAAACTTCCACCGCCAACCCGGGCAACTACGGCCTATACGCACTGAAGTGCGATCGAAGCGCCGCCAAGCGGGGGATCCTACTCAGTTTACCGAGAAAGATTTCCGCCGTGAGTGGTAGCTGCAGCAGCAGCAGCTACCACTCGGAAGTGATGGTCCACGAGAAGTTTTCCCCCTGTAAGAGAACAGTGATAGAACCGCCTCCGCGGCGAAAGAAGTTTAGAAAGCGACTGCTGGAAATGGAACAACAACAACAGCAACGACAGCGGGAACCGCCGACAGTTTACCTCGGAGATCGAATGCTGGAGCGGAACCGCAGCGAGCTGTTCCGGATTGCCGAGCGGGGATCACAGGAGAACCTGGATCGGCGACGACGACGAGCGAGTCCTGCTCCTCCGTCAGCTCGGGAGATCGCTAGCGGAAGGAGAGCTCGGTCGGCGGATAACATACTGGCAAGGGATAGTGATAGCGATGAAGGGGAAGATCAGCGGCAGGTCGGGTCGTATAATGTTAGCCGGGATTACGCCCGGTACGGGCTGCAGTACAGTTCCAGTATGGAGAGTGATTTGGATGGTTTTGGTCGGGAACGACAGAGTATCGCGCGAGGACGATTCAAACTGGCGAGTGATTTTTCGATTGAGAACAGTTCGGATAAGATTGAGGTGCGTTACCATGCTAATGAAAGTACGGAGAGTGAAGAGGTTGGAAAGACGGTTCCGATGCCGACTCGAGTGATGGCACTGAGACAGGAGAAGGTTAAGCCGCGAAGTGTTACGAAACCAGTGAAAGTGGAGAAGCTTCCGCCGAAGAAGCCGGCGGCAGAGCAGTTTGTTAGTTCTAGTGATTTTACGGCGAATTTCAAACCGTTGGCAGCCGTTCTGCAGGAGTCGGTTAAAAGTTCTGACCTCAAACGGAAGTGGTTCAATGACTTTCTATCGGAAAGTGACGACGAGCCGGTTAAGTGTAAACCGACGACACTGGTCGAAACGGGTCAGCAGCGTTCGAACGATTTGTTGTCGAAGAAGTTTGCACTGGTTGCCAAGTTTGATAAACAGTTGGAGGCACTGGAACGTGGCAGAGGACAATCGAGTTCAAAAGACTCAGTGGAAAGTGTGAATATTTTTAAGAAATCAAACACCGACTTTGACGAGTTTGACAGGATGTTCGACGGAGATGTGAAACGAAGGGATAGTATTAAAACGAAGGGTTCCGCGAATGATGAGTTCATCTACATCAACCGGAAGTCCAATCTCGGTGAGTTACCTCCCGTTCGAACGCCTCCTCGTCCTCCTTATACAACCGTGGACCCCCTGCCGAAGAGTACGGTCCAGATTCAAGACTATTACGATAAACACCTGCAGCGAGTCCGGTACGTCGCATCGCCATCACCGTCGCGATCCTTCGACGTGGACAACAATAATTTAGTGCTTCCTTTAAATGTAATCAACCGTACCGACGTAGGCAGATGTTATACCGAGCCGGCAACGACGACGACGATGACGACGAATCAAAACGGCCTCGGCTATTATAGAACCTATAATCAATCCAGTAACGACCATATCCCGTGTAATCTCAATAACAATACTTATTCTTACTATACCGATCCTATTACAACAACTACTACTAATGGAACTAGCATGTCCACTACCGCCGCCGTCGCCGCCGACGCCTCCACCAGCAACGGTAGTGGCGGTGTTTTTATCGTGGGTGAAACGTTCAAGCGAACCCAGGAATCGGAAGTTGTCCCGAGAGCAACGCAGATCCGGCGCTACATCAACTACAAGTTCGACGATTACTGTCACATCGGTGGGGAAGCGGTGGTGGCAGCAGCGGCAATGCCCGCACCGGTAAGGAATCCTACACCCACTCGGACACGCCCCCTGCGGACATTCAACATCTACGATTTTCACGCCGACTGCTACAACGAGGAAGGGGTCGTGATAATCTAGAGCATGTATAATAATCCTAATTACTACTTACTACTCCGGTGTGTAGTGAAAGTGGAGCGACCGGAAGCGGTCAGTGGTGCAACCGGAAGCAGTAACGCTCAGTAACGTGTTTTAGCAAGTATATCTCTTCTTATTGAATTTTCGGTGCCCGGAATGGTCTTTCTTGATAGAACTGATGAAAGAAATTCCATCTGTTCGTATCTGTTGGCCGGGTAATTGAACTGATTTAATATTAATTTGAGGAAGGTCCCCACTAATATAACTTGTCAGGAGCTAGAGAAGTTACTTACCTGTCCGCTACTGGTAGTCCGCTAACGAAGCCGGAAATTCCATCAATGCTTGATGATGAAAAATTATCCTCATCGTGCTTTACTGGCTTCCGTTCAAGACTAACGACACAGTCTCGCTTGGAAGGTTTTTTCTTGGACTGTTCCGGAACATGACGAGGTAAGTTTTTTTTTCTTTCAAATTTATTTCAATTTTTTTTAATACACAATTCACGTTCACTGCACACTTCACCACTTTCAGCCACTTACGATTAGTTTAAAATCAACAAACTTCCCCGCACTATAACGTACCATCTGATGTCCCGTTAGGAAAGTTTTACCCCTTCTTTCACACCGCACTCATATAAACAGTTTCGTGCGGCTCAAGTTTACCTATTACAGCATCAAAGCTGACAAAGCAACATTAAGTTGGGTCGTTAATCAACTTCAACCGTACTACCCCCAACCCAAAAAAAGAGGACCAAACTTTACCCATCCGCTAAAGGAGTACACGTTCACGTACACATTCACACTAGTTGTGTGTTGATTTGGTAAGCTTGCAAGAAGCGTGCTCCGACAAGCGGAAAGACTAATTTGCCGCTTGTTGGATTGCTTCGCGTCTCCGTCGTCTCGATTCAACCATCGGGTGAGGTAAATGAGAAGTTCAAAGTCGTTACCCATCCACCCACCCACCGGCTAAATTCAAATCGTAAAGGATCTGTTGTTTTGCTACATTTCCCCTCGAGCGGCGCGAACCACGTCGTAACCAAAAGTTCACATTTGAATTTTTTTTTATTTTGCCACCTACCGCTCCCTTGTTTCGGAAGACGGGGAACGACGAACCAGTTTAATCAGTTTCGCTGGAATTGCCTCCTTAAAGTATGCTTTCAGCGTGTTTCAGTCGTGTGTACGCTCACTCACTCACGCAGCCAGCACCTTTGATTTGAATTAATTAAATTCGTTTACATCCCTTTGGTTCGAGCTAAGCCACCCACATTTTCTTCGAAATTCAATTTTTTTTTGCGAAGGAATGGAGAAATCTCTTTCATCCATCCTACACACATTAGACGACGACGACGACGACGTTTCCATCCGATAAAAGCTTTTTTTATATGACTCATTTTAATATTAAGATCGTAGTAGCATCTCCATCTGGTGACGATCGATCAAACCTTTTCCTCATTTTTTTTTGTTTAAAGTTCAACAAACTGACCTTCGCATTTGTTTCCCACAACACACCCACCTAATGCCTACGTTCAGGCGATTCATTTGATGATTGCACACTTTATTGATTGTTTGGATTGTTCCGATTGTTTTCACTCAGCTGGGACGTGAGTAACTCATCGGAAGACACTCAGTTGGTATAGTGTGCGCATGTTCGCCTACTTCGGGATTGCACGGGAACAGCTGATTAGCCGAACAGTGACGCCGAAAGTGGTCTAAAAGTTGAACATACGGAAACGGGTCCTGTTTTGCTGCGTGCTTCGCAAAGGACTAGTACGCTTTTTGATGATGAATGAAGAGGGTGTAGAGAGTGTTTGGTCCGAAATGCAAAGGAACTGGTTTGATTACGTTCGGGTAAATTCGATGAAAAGCTCGCAGTAAATGTTTCTGAATGGTATCAGAGCTGGATTCTAATACACGTTCGTGGCTCCGTTCCAATAAACGATTTCATCAATTAAATCCAGTGACATTTGGTCAATTTCTTTCAAACTGATTTCATTTTTCTCGCTTTTAAAAATAACCGCTTTTAACACTTGCACTCTTACAACTAAAAATTAACCCTTAGAAAATTCTCAATATTATACAAAGTTAAATTCGCAAATTTCTCCACCTTACAACACCTAGATGAGTAGCAAATTTGTTCAATCAATTAAAACTGACATTTCGAAAATCAAGGGTTGCTTTGTTTTATCACAGTGTACTGCTGTCCAGAGTTAAGAGTCTATCTACGCAGAGTGTAGTCTAAACTCCAGAATTAAGGAGCTCAATGTCAATAATCAAGATTCTAGATAACATAATTCAGAGTCCAAAGTTCATCGGCCTTTTTCTGCGCGGGATGTGACGTGATACGACTAATCTCACCTCACTCTACGTGACTTTTCACACAGCCAACACGGAAGAGCCACTTCGGGTGACTTGAGACGCCCATTCAACGGCAATGGAGAATCTCACCTCATCCGTGTCGACGCTCGGGGAATCGGGCGAGAAAAGTCACGTAGTCACGTGAGGTGAGTTTAGTCATCTAACGTCACACGTCGCACAGAATAAAGCCGCATATTCCACAGTTGAAAATTCAAAATTCATGATCAACAGTCTTGCATCCGAAATCCGATGTTCTGAATCCAAAGCTCAACCGTCTCTCTGAACTGACCAGAATCAATCGGGAGTCCAGATTTCGGAGCTCAGAGTCCAGAAATTGATTCCAGAAGTTCAGAGTTCGCAGCCTCGAGTTCAAAGTGTGTTTAATTTTTATTTAAATTTCAGAGTCCAGATTTCAGAGTTCAGAGTACAGTTCACAGGGTGTGATCTAAACTCCAGTATTAAGAACTCAATGTCAATAATCAAGTGTCCCGCTGACAGAATTCAGAGTACATAGTTTATCGCTCTTATTCTGCGTGACGTGTGACGACTAATCACCTCACTCTACGTGATTGTTTTTCACGCTTCGAGTGACATGAGACGCCCATTCAGCGGCAATGGAGAGTCTCACCTCATCCAAAATGACACTGCCGGAACCGGGCAAGACAACTCACGTAGAGTGAGGTGAGTTTAGTCATCTCACGTCACGCAGAATAAGGCAGCCGGCCCTATTCTGCGCGGCGTGTGACGTGAGACGACTAAACTCATCTCACTTTAAGTGACTTTTCTCACCCGATTCTGAGAGCCGACTCGGGTGAGGTGAGATTCCCCATTGCGGTTAAATGGGCGTCTCACGTCACCCGAAGTGACTCTTCAGAATTGGGTGAGAAAAGTCACGTAGAGTGAGGTGAGATTAGTCGTCTCATGTCACACGCCGCGCAGAATGGGGCCGAGCATATTCTGCAGTTAAGAATTATTCACAATCGAGAGTCTAGCATCCAAAATCCGGTGTTCTGAATCCAAAGATCAAAATTTAACCTGAACTGACCAGAGTCAATCAGGTGTCCAGAATTTAGAGCTCGGAGCCCAGTCCTCGGTGTTCAGAATCTAGAGTTCGAAACCACGAATCTAGCGCCTATAGTCAAAAAAACCAGCGTCCACAATCCATAATACAGTATTCAGAGTCCACAGTATGGGGTTCAGAGCCTAGAGATCAGAGTCCGCAGTGCGGAGTTCAGAATTCGGAGTACGGAGTTCATAGCGCTGGGTTCAAAATTCTGGGTCAAAGTCCCAGAATAAAGAATCCAGAGTTCAGATCTTCAAACCAAGCATTACGACCCGTGAGTGAAGTAGCCAGAATCCAGAAGAGATTTCGGAGTTCTGGGCGCAGACTTCTGAATCCAAAGTTTAGACGTCGTAGTTCAGAACTCAAAACCTAAAATCATCAAAACTTGAGTCAAGCGGTCTTATTCTGCGCGGCGTGTGACGTGAGATGACTAAACTCACCTCACTTTACGTGACTTTTTCTACTCGATTCTTAGAGTCGACTCGGGTGAGGTGAGATTCTCCATTGCGGTTAAATTGGCGTCTCACGTCGCCTGAAGTGACTCTTCAGAATTGGGTGAGAAAAGTCACGTAGAGTGAGGTGAGATTAGTCGTCTCACGCCATACGCCGCGCAGAATAGGGCCTATGGCTCTACAGTTTAGAGTTCAGCGTCTCGTATTAATCTAGAGCTAAGCGTATAGCTTGAAATATAGAGTTCATAGTTTACATCCCCGAGCTCATAGTCTCGAACTCAGAGCTCAGACGGCTCTATTCTGCGCGGCGTGTGACGTGAAACGACCAATCTCACCTTACTCTACGTGACTTTTCTCACCCAATTCTGAAGAGTCACTTCGGGTGACGTGAGACGCACATTTAACCGCAATGGGAAATCTAACATCACCCGAGTCGACTCTCGGAATCTGGCGAGAAAAGTCACGTAAAGTGAGGTGAGTTTAGTCGTCTCACGTCACTCGCCGCGCAGAATAAGTCCGCGAGTTAAGACTTCGGAATTCAGAATCAAGAATCAGGCGTTAATAATTCAGAGTTCACACTCCAAAATATATAATACAGAACTCAGAATCCGCAGTGGGGACTTCAGAATCTAGAGATCAGAGCTCAGAGTCCAACCCTGAATCAAATGCCACGAAATAAGAATATAGAGTTGAGAGCTTCAAATCAAGCAAAGAAAATCTAGAATCAAGTAGCCAGACTCCACATTTCATTGTCCACAACCCGGCATTTCCGAGTCCTGAGCGCAAAGTTAGTTCAGGGCCCGCAACCCCCAAGTTCATAGTCTAGAATTAAGGGCTCATAGTTAAGACTTCGGGAGTTAAAAATTAATATTGAAGAGTTTAGAGTCAATATTTAAGAGTTCCCTGTACAAAATCTACAATACAGAGTTCGCAGTGCTCAAAGTCCAAAGTTCCGAGCTTGTAGTTCAGTGTGGAGCTCCAACTTAAAAATGTGGAACCTAGAGAGTTCAGAATCCAGAAATCCCTGAATCAAGTGCCCAGAGCCAACAATTAAGAGGTTTAAGTCAAGAATCCAGAGTCCAGAATCCACGAGGAATTTCAGAGCACAGAGGTCAGAGTCCAATACTCAGAGTCCAGAATCCAGAGACCACAGTCCAGAGAGCCCTGAATATAAAATTCAAAGTTCGCAGCCTGTAGTTCACAGACTAGAGTTCAGAGCTCCGAGTTCAATGTTCGGAGTGAAGAGTCCAGAGATTACTACCAAGAATCCAAGCTACAAAAATCTAGAGACCACAATCCATATCCCTGAATTCACAATCCACAATACAGAGATCAGAGTCCACAACTCGGAGCTCAGAGTCCAGAGTCCGCGCAAACTTGAGAATTCCGGGTTCAAACCCTGAATCAATAATCCAGTGTCCAGAGCTCAGAAACTATTGTCCACAGCCCGGACTTGAGTGCTGAATTTAGAGTCCAAGAACCAGGCATCGGAGTTCAGAATCCCGTATTCAAGGTCAACAATCAGAGTAACTTGTCACATAAACCGCTGATCAGAATCTATAATGCAAAATTAGGAGTCCGCAGCGCTGAGTTCAGCGTCCAAATTGAGGTGTCCAGAGTATGGGTTTCAATCTCCAAAACAAAGAGCGTAGAGAGTACAAAACCCCGAACTCAGAGTGCAGAGTTCTAAACCCTGTCCAATCCAGAGTCCCCTGAATTCAGAACCAAGGAGTGCACAGTTCAAAGTTCAGAGCTCAGAGTCCAGCGTGTGGAATTTAGAGTCGTGAGTTGCAAATCAAGAATCAACAGCCTAGCTTCAAGAATCTATAGTCCACAGTCCCAGGGCCCAGAGTCCTGCATTGAAAATCCGGAATACAAAGGTGAGTTCGCAGCACGGAATTTAGAGTCCAGAGTCCAAGTAATCGCAGTTTGGAGCTCACAATTCAGAATTCAATACCCTGAAGCAATAATCTGTATTCCAAAGTTTAAAATCCAGAGCCCAGAGATCAAATCCACAAAACGGAATTTAGCGTTTTAAGTACTAATTTCAGAGTGCAAAGATCAGGCATCAGAGTTCAGAATCAGAAAATTGAGAGTCAAGAAGCTGGAGACTAGAATCCACATCCGCCGTCCATAATAATAATAATCATTATTTCATTGATTTTCATTCATTGGCAGGTCGTGTCGTTGTTGAATAAGCGATTTTTTTCCATTTCGAACGCATTCTCTGAGGTGAAACTTTAGTTGAAGGAAAGAAATAGGGTTATACCCATATACACTTCTACCGCACAAGGAATGATTATTGCCCACTGTAAACGTTCAGATTTTTTATAGCGGGAATTTTACTGCGTTTCAGCCAGGATTCTCGTGTACGTTAACGGAGCTGAAATCAATTTACGACTACACGTTCTGACACCGAAAACCCTTGAACGTTTAATGCCACCATATGAAGATGTTGGCAGCAAAAAATAACTCACCGGAATGGAGTGCACCTAGTACCTCCAAATCAACAGTCAGCGCCAGAAGAAACAAATGCCATAGATGATGGATACACGTTTACTAATAAGTACTAGGTACAAGTAAGATTATGTACGATGAAGATAAAATTTAAGGCTGCTTCCTCATCTTGTACAGATCAGTAGTAAAAAACGCACCGATTATGAAGTGAAATAAGTGAACCACAAAATAAATTTCGCCCAAATTACGAGAGAACGTAGTCGTGATAGATTTTTCACAAACCCGTCTTAGACCTACAGTTCAGCAAGGAGAAAATGGGACTTGTTCATACAGAAGTTTCACATATACAGCTACATCATACTAGACAAATAGTATTAATAACGTTTAACTCCTTGACCAAGGTAGAAAGCTTCATAGCGGAGTGGGGATCTTGGTTTAGACGTTTTCATACAACAAGACGTCGAATATGAAAATGTCGAAACTAAAAATCCCCGTGTATATGGACAATGATCGCACGGAAATTCGCCTACACGATTTGGTACCTCGTACTGGTACGGGTTATATTAAAAGACACATGTCGCAGTATGGAGAAGTGGAATTCGTCTCAAAGGACACTTGGAGAAAGTTTTTCTCTGGTATTTTCAACGATGTTCGAGTGGTGTGAATGCGTCTGAACCAACCTAAACAGTCTTACTTGGCTTTCGAGGGCAGACCATCTTAAGGTGTTAACTACATGCATATACTCCGGGCAGACATCCACGTGTCAGTTCTGTAGTCAGACGACACACTACGGTACGCCATGCGCCAAAACAACTAAATAAAAGTCTTCTACTAAATACAATCAGCACTAAAAAATAATCTTCGACATCTGCTGATACAGCACAGACAGCCGGTCAAAAAATAAATGCCAGACAAACAAGTCCACATCCCAAGCTAATAGTTAACATAGGTAGGAAAGAAATAAACAAGAACAATCGGGTCTACCAAAGTCATTCGAAAGCACTAAACATCTAACAGCAAAAATTAAAGCTCTAGCGATGACGACATGGACGCAAACAGGAGTGAGGGGGAAGGTAGACAGAATGATCAGCAAGCGGCATAGGGTAAATCTGATCATTACCCACAATGAAAAAAAAATTAATACGAGAAGCGGAAAGCAGTGCGCCCAAAGTGCACGTCAGAAATAATATTTGATTTTTTCTATTAACATTAAAAAATCTAAAATTTCTCAAGACATAAATGAAATTGGCTGTCAAGAATTCAAAAAAAAAAATCCAAGCTAGTTTCAAGTTCAAGATTTGTCTGAATAGTTTTATAGTGGACAAGTGAGTAAACTGAGAAAGGTTTTTCGATAACTTCCTGCTCAGTTCTCGGTGTCTATACCCAGATTTTCTTGAAAAAACTGATAACGCGTTTTGCACGCTTGTAACTCAGTGTACGGCTTACTGTTGATAGCGATGATTTTTTTTTGCTAGAGTTGTTATGAGCTGTAGAGCTACATTCTCGGAAGAGCCTTCTTCTCAAATAAATAGTATGGATGGGCTACCGCCAATTGCGGAAATTTCTTTGAAAAATTGATGAATCTGATATTTTTATCAGAGTAAAATTCGTGAACCTGAAAAGCAGTCATCAGGTATGGGGCCCCATGTTTTGGCTGAAGCTTTCTTATTCTGTTCTGAGGATAATGAATGTTATAAGCAAAACCTTTTCTTTGTAATGCTGTGGGTATAAAAATTAAATAAGATACACGAATTTTGATTTTATTTTTGTAGTAGTTTATTTTTACTCGAAGCAACAATAATTTGTTCAGTTCCGTCCAATACTGATTTTCACACATTTTTCATTTCAACCAGAAATCAAACGCAAACAATAGATTATACTCTGCTGGAAAACTTCTTAAATTATTTCATTTGTTTTTTTTTAACATTTTCACCAATCTGATACAAATTTGCAATACAAAACAATAAAAAACACCATTTATCTCCTCCATCATGCTTAGCCCACTGTGATGAACCCCATCAGCGGTGATTCACCCGAACAACAGAATTAACTCACACGGTACACTGAGCGGACTATTCAGCAAGACAGTGAAAACCACAAGCCTACTGAGCACGATTAAACATGTTGCGCGTTCAAAATGGTTGCTCAGTCTGAATTGATACACCTCTTTTGCACTGATTTTTGACTTTGAACTTTTATTCTTTTATCGAATTGCTGAAGGAACCACACTTCCTTCACTAAACTACTGCAGGACACTACACAATCACTGCCACAAGTTGCAAACACTAGCGAAGCAGACAATACACGAAATTCATTTTTTTCTTCGCAGAAAAAAGAACACAGAACGCTTTACCTACAATTGCTTTCAATTTCCGAAATGTGATAGATATTCTACGGCTTTTTTTTCTGAAAATCGGAGCGGATGCGGACAATACACATTATACACTGTATTCTGAACATTAAACCGAACCGAAACGTAGGGTGATCGCCGTTGAACTGAACGAATAAACGTCGCCGTCGGCTCTGTAACGATGTGCGCGAGTGGATGCTTTCGGCGCAGTCGCAGATGATCAACCGCAGTGAGTGCCCGCAACGCGTGTGTTCGGTGAGTGGCTACGATGCACAGGGTGGCCAGTTTTGCGTTTTATTTGTACTGTAGATTATCTGCTTTTTGAAGATAATTTGGAAAAGGTAATGAGCGAGGTGAATGCTGATTTGATGCTTCGAATACGCTACTGGTAAACTCGAACATGAAAATATCGGAAGGTTTTGCTGTAAGTGGGCTAATGTTACGGTTTTGTAACTACACAACTTTCTCATTTGAGACTTGAACGTACACATCAGGGGTCAAAGGGGCAAAATTATTTTTTTTTTCAGAACGTTTTCTTTGGACCCTTTTGAATTCTCATATAATCATAACACAGATAATAATTGATTTCTGTAAATCTATTTTTCTTTATTTATGTAAGTTATACACACTTATTAATTTAATAAAAAATTCGTGATCATTTTTCTGATTGATTAGTGTAAACATTGTAAACTTTCAAAAACACTACCTTCTGTTTTTCCGAAATTTTGTTCTGAGTTAAATTTTAGTTAGCTTATATAAGAATACCAACAACATGATGGATGAGGTTAAAGTATAAGCTAGCGTAAATACGAATGAGCATATCCGGGCAAGGGACAAAAAATATCACATTATAAGCTCTGAATGATATCGATGAGTTTCACTCGAGTACGGGCTTCGGTTCGTATGAAAAGGGACTGATGATGCTGATGATAGCTACCTAATAGCTATAAGAAAAGAGCAACATGGTTCGAGTGTAGAGTATGAATTTCTGATGAGAATTTGATGAAAGAATCTGTTTGGAATAATAAATGAGATTGGGAAAATGCTTGTGCATTCGGATGCCCATCCGAATCAGAACGTTGAAATGTCGAAGAATCGAAGGTACTGGTGGAAGCTTCAACCTAGTTATAACTATACCCATATAGAGCGGCGACTTATCTATTAGATTATCGTTTCACTTTTCGATGCTTCGTTGTAAAATTTCTCATAACTTGACATCAATCGCAAAATGCAGTTTTGAGTTTCAAGAATAACCACTTCGCCCAACCGGAACCGTTCCCCCCCGTCCAAAGGGACGCTTCGGAAGCAAGTTACCCATCCAACGGATCAGAGCGTGCACTACTTCAACCAAACCATCTTTCACAGTCTGCGCCCGCCCTTGGGAAAAAGGCAAACGAGCGAAGCGTGTAAATCTGATGGAAAATCACGACTCTTCTTGATTAATATCCGTCTCATTATGGGGCTTGTTCCGTTTTCTGTTTCCCCGTTTTTTTGTGCCGAAAGAAGCAGATTCGTCCGTTAGGACGGTTATTATATTGATTCTCATAATCCATATTTCCCACGGATGTGACTAACGATTTCCTAATCGAATGATGGAATGAACACAGTTTTCACACTATAGTTATCATAAGAGACCAGTTACTGTCAACTGCATGCACTGCTACCACCGAACACTGACTCGAAGACGTCAACCACAAATTAAAATTATAATTGCCTCGCAGGCAGCAGGCTTTGCGTTGCTCGGGAGTCAGCCCTTCTCGTCACTCGCGTAGCAACTCAGCACGGTTGCCGGAAATAGTTTCTGGGTGTTCGTGCAAAGAAGTAATTAGTTTTACCCTTCTTCGCTGGCTTCGGGTTTCCTTACCATCGCCTACTTCGCAAAGAAAATAGTAAGAAAGCTTATCAAAAGGGGTCAATCTACCGACTGTATATAGACGAATACATAATACTTTACCGAAAGGTCACAAAGTGTTTATCCTTGACAGATCGTTGAACTTCGAAAAAAAGTTTTTCGCTGTTCTTCGAGCAAACCAAATCGTCGGCAAAAGTCCATGTTAACCAAGATGTAAACAGTAGTTAGTGAAGTGTCAAAAAGTGAGATTAGCTGTGATGGTAAAAAATCTTCTAGCGCTTATCGGACATTTCAAACCAAACACGGATTTTGAGGGCGGCCTTTGACCGAATTACTCCCGACAGAGAGGACAACCTTGGCACCGAAATGTGACACCGAAAAAAAAAACTTTGAACTCCAACACTTCCGGGCTGACAGCGGTACGGCAGCAGTCCCCGGAAGGGGCAGAATATTAAACAGCTGCCATTAAGTTCCATTATATTTGGACATCATTCTTCATTTCGGCGAAATGGCCAGTCATGACCGGTAACTTAGTTCTGGAGTAAAACAAAAAACAAAGAAAAAGTACACATAAAATACGAACACGTCCGTGGACGAGCTGTGAATTTCGACTCTTTTTTTTTTTTTTTGAAGAGATAAATGTCGCGCCAAGTTTGTTGCTATCAGCAGTCCCAGATTGCACAAGGAATGGTGGCTCGTGAGAAAAGTTTCACAATATGAAATGTCATAAATCATATCCATCCGTAGCATAAGCCGTCTTTCCTGTTCAAGTTGGCACAGGCGTTAGAACTTTTTTGTTGCTATTTATTTTTCCTATTTGGTAGGTTCGGCCTTGTCGAACACAGTTTTGTAGAACTCGCTTGAAACGATATGTGACGTTTATCACATGTCTACTTGGATCTCATGTTTGGCACTGCAAATGCCATAATAAATTAGCAACATAGAAATCGTCATCAAGATAGTGCGCCAGGCCTAATTTGCAAAAGTTTTAAAATTTCGGGGGACAAGTATTCGATACAAATTTGAGACTAATCGTTCACAGTTAAGCGGTGGATAAACGTAGAAAATATTTGTAAAGAGATTGATACAAATTGAAGACAAATTTGGGTGGTTAAACTTGATTAAATTTAAGAAACATCCGACTGTCTGGCAACCGTTGTAAACTTTCAGGTTTACAATTCAGTGTGGAGAAGAATTAGTATAATAAAACACGGGAAATATTAAGCATGTATGATGTGGTACATTTACTGAAGATGAAAATGGAGCTTAGACTAACGGAAGTTGTCAATATTCAGTTTCACCACCTGCGCCATTCAGTACTGATATCATTCAATAAGTTGGCCTAAGCATAAAGTTTCATTTCACAGAACAACCCGAATCGCGGGATTGAAAGTGTCAGTTTTTCTTTATCTAAGAGAAGAGAAAACATTCGGCTACTAGTTTCGTTTAATCTTGCAGATAACGTGAAGACTGCAAGCAACCATTGTTACCAGTTTCATACTGTGTATTTGTTCCTAAAATGAATGACTGAGCCGTGGTTAGCTCGGTCTTTGTAAATCTGTAGATCTGGTTACTGTGACGGAAACCATGCCACCACTAGCGTCCATGAGTTGACAATTATCAATGAAATTCTGGTAGAAATTTCGAAGGAAGGGTCCAAGTCAGGTGGAATCACGGTGAGAAAATTTAAGTATTTTTATACTAACTAATTGTACAAACAGTTTAGAATCGCTGCAAGACCCTGTAGATGAAGTTTACCGCACAAAATTTAAATTGAAGCATCAAAAACTCTGAATATGAAAATTTTCGTAAGATAATTTTCTCCACCAGCTACCGATTATAGAACAGCATTGCAATCGGCCGATATAAATTGTGATCAAATGCTGGATTTTTCCAGTTTATAGGTAGCAGTCACTCTCACTTGTCTCCAGTTACGTGAAACATTTCTTCTCAATAAACCTATTGAGTAGATTTAATTGGCGTCTTTTTGATCAGGATCAGGCAGATTCTTCAACAAATTTGATTCCCTTTGGCTCGGAAGTATTATTCGTGCAATTTAGAATTCCATCATCAAAAGATGGAAGTAAGTCCGGACATACCTTCCAAAGTCCAATCCGTTTAATTTCAGTTAGCAGTATACCATTGAAACCTCATCGATATTTCTCACAATAGACCATCAACAAACCGGCGCCAATAGCCGCATTTTCTTCGCGTGAGGTGGTCCTTTAAATTTACTGTCTACAACTTCAGAAACTGTTTTGTAGAACAGCAATCTAATTTCCGATATCGGTAGATGAAATAGCCATCGAAAGATACAATCACTGCCGGAAGGGATAATTGAGCAGATAACTGCTTCAAACATATTTTTACTGTTTGGAGAAAAGCCAGAAAATCTAATACTTTGAAGATCATGTTTCCATGTCATAGAGAATCTTCGAAGACGCAAGATCCTTTACTAGGAGGTTTAGGAAATGCAAACCAAAATTTTCTATAACTTTCAAGTTGAGCAAAAGTGGTTTCTGGGAGTGGTCATTAACTTCACCGAAATATACAGGGATCGGGATGTAACTCTTTTCAGCATTTCTGAACAACACAGCTGGGCAGTGCTGAGCAGACGAAATCTATTCGAACGTAGCCTGATGGGGGATGAGTCCACATCATATCTACGAACGACACCGAATCCAATTGCTCCCAGTCAAGTATCTTAGCTTACTGAAGCGAGAAGACCTTGAATCTTCCAACTTCGGGCAAGTCATCAACGATCTTTCTCGATTCCATGACCGCACCGTCTATCTCGACGTCACGTGAGGAAACATATAAGCGGTACTGGCCCGTGAAAAGCTGATAGCAAGCAACCGCGTTTGCTTGATTCAGAATAGACAAAACGACGCAAACATTGTTCAGTTACCCCGTCGTAGTATTCGGTTGAATTTTCTGGCCGAATTCTACACTGGGTAGCCCCAGAGGATAACCGCCCGATCGCATTGCAACCATTGAACCACTTAGCTTGATTTGAGAACGTATAGCCAATAGCCGAATGCTCGTGGCACCCAATAAAATTCAAGACCTACAGATTTCACACAGACAGTCCAGTTCAGTCGAACCGACCCCTCAACGTCTTCTGAGTGTACAACCCCCTGTACCTGTCCTGTCAGAGAATGTATCGAGAAATGGCGAAGAACCTTCGGCGGCTACTGGTACTGGGGACACTGCTTCCCTTCTGGTAGGTCTACTGCAACTAAATGGTAATACTGAACGGAACAGTGCCTCAGATTCTATTTCAGAAAAAAAAACCAGATCCCAACCTCACCGGATTTCACGCGCTCCGGAAAGAGATGCGACAGTCTTCTTTTCATCCCATATCATATCAGTGAATGCATCGCTTTCGCAGAAACAAGCAGAGCTCTCACCAATTGCTTTCCAACCCGATCATGATCTCCAGTACCACCAGCCGTTCTCGAGAATGGATCTAATGGTGGCACTCAATAAACGAAAAGCCACTGGTTTCGACAACATCGAATACCTTCTGTGAAGTGAAGTTGGGCACCCTATTGTACTACAGCATGAAAAAACGCTTGACATATACTGCAGCTAATCTAGTAGGCCTTTGTTGGAGTTTTTTTCCTACTGTGAGCTTCTCTAGTTTAGACAACTGCGGGTATTCGTTTGTCTTCTTTCGGATATCAAAACACATCTACCTCTCGATGACAAACGGACACTGCTGGCTACAGTTACAACGGGATCTGGGAAGTGTCCTGGAGTACTGCACTCATTTCGCCACTTCCTTGAAAGGAATCAAGACATCAGGAGCTCGAAAGGCCTTTCCATCTATAAGCCTGTTACCTTGCATGGTCAAAGTCATGAAAAGAATGGTCAACAGAAGACTCTTTTCCTTTCTTGAACCCGAAAACCGACTGAACCATTGTCAACTCACTTTGCGCATAAGACTTGACACCGGCGATCACCTCGGGTCTTCCGTGAATTAGTCGGGTAAACCGTCGCTGATATGATCGTTCTTGACTTGAATAAGGCCTTTAACACCGTTTGGCGCCACGAGGTTCTCAGATAACTTCAACAATGTGGAAGTCGGGGCAATCTTGGACAGTTCTTCTTGGACGCATCATCTGTTGTACGCATTCGAGAACAACTGGAATACTGCCCTCTACATCATCCAAGTCACTTTCAATCTTCAGCAGACAGCGCACTGGAGTCATACCCTGTCGATGCAGTGCTGTTGCACTAGTCTTTCTGAGAACCTACGGACTGAGACTGACTAACGCTTCACACAGCCAAACAAATGCATAGGGAATATATCCGAGTACCATTCTAACCGCTAATGGGTCTACTCATAGTGTGGAATCATCCCTGGAGTGCACGCGGTCCAAACATAGATATCAGTATTTCCAGATCAGTTAGGGGCGGCGCGACTCCAAATGTCTTATCGAAAGACCTTTGTCTTATTAAAAGAAGTTACGCGAACCCTGTAAAGCTCTTCATTGACGGATTTAAGTCCATCCAAGGTGTAGGGGAAGGAGTCAGTGGCAGTGGAGCCGGAGGAAACTTAACAGTGCTATCATCCCTCTGATCAGGGGGACCCCGGTATCTCTCTGTTCAAGCCATCGAAGCGGCTTAAGATCCTTTTACAACAATATGTCGAGTTCCAGGCCACAGCGCAGTCCGGGGAAATAAGGACGCCGATCGGATTGCCTCCCTCGGTCGAACCCCGCGTATGTCCTTCACTAAGAAAGTACCGAAGGAGGACATCGTTAGGGCTTTGTCCAATCTCTGAAGACTATCAACTGGTCATCTCCACAAAACTAAAGGATACATTTCCGAAGATGTGGAGTAAAAATGATCGTTAAACCGTTGGAAACAGGTATAGAATTTCGGCACAAGAGCAACCATCTCAAGAAGTTACAACCAACAGTAATCAGAGAATTAGGTGGTTTATGTAGTTCCTGCTTTGCCTATCCGGTAAAGTACGCTTTTTTTCGTAACTCTGTGCCCTAGCGAAATATATGTGAAACATGAGCTTGTTTACAATAACACATAGATGTCAGCACTATCAACGTTTAGAATTTTGGTATAGTGTCCGCGAGTAAAAGTCTGGACAATATTTATGTACGAAAATCTGAAATTCTTGTAGAGTCACCTAGGCCGTCCTGACAATAGGGGTCCACCGGGTAAACAAGAACCCAAATAGTGGGGAATCCCCTACTTACAAACCAGGGATATCACCGCATTGCGGCGGATCGCTTTCTTGAACCAATGTGATTTGCATTCTCAATAACGACAGCAAAGCCAAACGGATTCAATCGAACCACATTCGTTCGAAAAATCAATCCGTCGTAATGTAGAATAAGGCTGATAACTTTCCGGTCCAATTTTGTACTGGAAGATTCGGGTTTCCGCCGCTTTCTGGGTGTTCATTCAATGAATAGTACTTTCCTAACTTGTTTTTGGTGGATTTTACACTCGCGTGATGACCTTCAAAGCGCTTCCCCACTTTTCACCCCTTTCCACTTAACCATTTGTCCAAAAACTTAATATTCACTTCATTTTCAATGCACGACACTTTTGAAACGAAGAATTTAAAACGCAACGTAAAAAATAAACAAATGAAAAATGACAGTCAAGCGCACAGCATGCTGTGATGAGCACACGAAAACCATAAGAAATACGGGCGTCCAACTAAAATATATGCGGATAGCTTATTTTCGATACAGTCCTTAGAGAGATTCCAAAAAATAAACAAATTGATTTCAGAAGGCTGAACGCTATGATGGAAAAGAATTGGGAACACGCTTTAAAAGGTGCCTACTTTCAGATTTCGATGAAGGAAGTGGTCAAGAATTTAACCGGAATAGACCTTTCGTGGAAAGCGAACAAAATTTACTGTCTTGACGAGCAACAAATACGCTACTGATTTCCTACACTATAAATAGCTCAAAATTCAGCAAATTGCACCCCATCTTTTCGAACACGAAATGACTTTACAATGCTCTCGCCAGGTCGGCGAATATAAATAAACTTCCAAATTCCAATAATGCAGCAAATGGGAAAGCGAGAGAAAAAAAACTCCCTCCTAATATAAACAATCAACTCCTCCAAAAATAACCCACCACCACAGTAGGCGCAATATTTATGCGCGGCAAAACAATAACATTCAGCGCACTCTTGCGGCCTATAATTACAGGTTTCCTCCAACGCAACGCCCCCTCCCGTGTGTGGCTAATAATGAATAACATTGGCATTGTAGATAGAGGATACCTTGCCGGATTTTCAATAGCAAACGAAGCGTGTTTTTCTTTTCTTTTCTTTTATTTTCGGAGGAAGAAGAAAACTAAATTCTACACTTGGCCTTCACACACGGCAACTAAGTTTTCCGTTCTCTTCCCATTCACCGATATGAAACGAAATGGGAGAAATGAGAATATTTTTGTGGCCGTCACAAATACAAAATAATTCAGAGCAAAAGGTTGAAGGATAATTCGTCTGTCAAAATGCCGCTGAGAGAGACGTGTTGCAGCTGGCGCTGCGCAGTTTTGTACGCTAAATACGGTATGGTTCTTGGAAAGAAATTTGAAATTCTTGTTTGATATTAGAAAAAACTATTTTCAAAGCGAAAACGTTTTTGTTTAGCACTATCGGTCTAACTTAACAACAGTTTCCACCACAGGGGTTACCATCTTTGACAGTTAACCCAGCAACAGGATAGGGCTCAAGGTGATTGAATAATGTGTTGCCCTGTTAATTTAATTTCGAATCAAATTTGGATCGTTCAACCGTATTTCGAACCAGTCAAATTTTCTCGTTTATCTCCCACCCGAGAAGAAAAAGAAAAATTGAGCTGATCTCAATTTTTCCCCCGCTGTCCGCGGGTGAGAATTTCCCGCAGGCGCACAAATTCCTGTACGCGTACGCGTTTAGAGCGATGTGGGCATGACTACTACGTACGTTTAGTCACACCGTTGACCGCGATGCGGACGTTTCGCGTGAATCGTCGTCGTGTTGAATTTTTTTTTCGGTCCCTGCGTGCGTCGTGAATTACCCTGACTCTTCACCGCCGGTGGTGGACAGAAAATAAGTTGTGAAATCAATCAATCCATCAATCAATCAGTCAATTGGATTCGTAACTTAATTTGATTTGGCCGATTGGCCGCGGTCGGTTGGGTCACAACCTGGACACCGGCCACATCGTATCATCTGTCATCCTTCGTAGGTCATTGGCAGTCGTCGAGGACGGAGGCGGAACGGACGAGCAAGGACGATCGGTGATTTTCACAATTATATCGGAGCGGGAGTGACAAGCGGCGTAGTGAGAGAAAGAGTGTTTATTCTGAAGCAGGTTGGTAAATTGTGTAGTGGAAAAAAGTCGCCTACTATTTGTTTAGCTATAACGAGACAAGGATGATTTAAAACAGACTGGAGGACGTTTTTTTCAGTGGGGGCTCAGCGAGCGTCATCGTCGCGAAGAAACGAGTTGCTTCGATGTCGGTCTTGTGGGTTGAAGTTACTGAGGACGGTCGTTGTTTGTGTTGTTTGAAAAGTCGAAGATTAACCCCGGTCAAACCTTTCGAAATTGTTTTGGAATTCTAAACAATTTCTCCATGCATTTCAGCTTAAATACAGCAATCGATTTCTACTCAACTTCTAACCTATTTCTTACAATTAAAGTGTGAGTCGATAGTTATTGCGACACTTTAGACTGATTGGTAAATTGGCTATGGATATCTTATACAGTTGTTTCCGATACGTTTTTCTCAATTTTTCTTCTTCCTTTTCATTCTTCGTCACTCCTTTGGTCTTCCGAAAGTTAGTGCTTCATCATGACCCAATAAGTTTCGATCGGACGGAGCTCAGGACAGCTTGGTGGGTTCATGTCTTTTGGCTCAAAATTAGCCGCATGCCACTTCTGCACCCGTTTTTGGAACAGTTGCGTGCCGTCAAATCTGGCCAAGACAAAATCGTTTTGATCGAGCTGCCTGGTTCGCCAAAAGCACTTTCTGGAAGCACTCAGTTTTGTAAATCTCACCGTTTATGGTGCCTTTGGTCACGAAGAGTTCAATACCACAAGTGCATATGGCCTGCCAAATCAGATACTTCGAGTCGAATTTTGACAGCTTCTTCCGTTTGAGACTGTCATCCACAGAAAACTTGTTCTTATACGTGAAATATTCCTGTCCCAGCAGCTGTTAAAAATCCGATTTGATGTGAGCAATAACGCAGCACCGTATTTCGTTAGTAGCATCAGGTAGTGTTTGCCAGACAGTGCCAGTGGTTGAGTGGTAAATGTGACCGCCACCCATCCTAGTTGGTCTGGGTTCAATCCCAACCGTTGGGTCGTTGAGATTTTTCTGAGGTGAAAAAAGCTGTGGTCACGTCTTCCTTCGGAGGAGACGTAAAGCCTTTGGGTCCCGGTCCATGAGTTGATGGATCGATATCTAGTCCAGATAGTGGAGTCACCTCTCTGGCGTCGGTAAAGAAGATGTAAAATCCAACTTCTATACTAAAAAATATCTCCTCCTCCCGTGATACTTGTGGAGTGCGCAGTAGTATATACGGCCTCTAGCAAAAGCAAGTATCGGACTATCATTCCTTCCCTTTCCTTTTCTGGCCGGCGCCGGTATTGATCAACACTTTAAGATTACCAGACGTTACACATTGAAGGATATTTCGCTACTCCCAAGCATAATCATCTACTGATTCCCTGTGCAACTTCAGCTAGTCCAGATCGACAACAGAATAGCAGCCAGGGGTAGTCGCACAAGCTCAAGCTCAAGCTCAAGTAGCGTCGGGTAGAGTTTTCGAGCACACGTTTTGGTAACACTCTGCTAGAGTTCGTCCCGATATGAGAAGTTCTGTACTTTGTACATTTTCAATCCGAACCGTCTTACCGAAACTTAAAGGTTTTTGACCAAGTCCACTCCAACATGTTCCGTTTGAAAGAAGCAATCTGCGGTTTGTCGGTTTATTAAACTTTGTTCCCGATTTTTGTTCAGCTCTTAACTTATGGCACACTGTCATCCGTTCCTGGAACTTTTGGAAGACATTTAAGACGCTTGTACACTGTATATTCATCAGTTTTGCTTAGGAGCGATGCGACAACCCAGAATTTTGGAAGTAAGTGCACAAAATACTTTTCTTGGACGGTTAGCTGATTTTCTTTTATCTCGACCGGAATCTCACTGACAACCGCAAAACTTAGCAGATGTAAACAAAACACTGTAAAGTGAAAATGGTAAAAAATTGGTTAATTCCGGTCAAATACGCAAGTTTGAAAATGTCGCAGTAATTATCGGCTCCCCGTTTGTATCCTGTTCCATCGACAGAACCGATTCTAATTAGATTCAATTGTGTCACTGAAGGCCGGGTACTAACTCGAGCCAACCAGAATTCCGGCTCGTTTTCTAACTGGACTTGCTGAATACAGTTGATAGTTGTTTATCGCAGCAAGTTAGGAAACTAACGGCACTATGTGGGTTTCGGTAACAGATTTTTTAGGTACCTGCATGGAGGTCCCTCTCATACCAGGACGAATTGAATGGGTGCTCACTGGGTAGCAGTGTTCTTGTTCCCCGGTAGGTTGTGCTGAGCTCTGAGGGCCCTCGAGGGGGGTCTCCCCATGCTCCGACAGAGAGGGGTGAGGGCCCGCAACGTGAGTATGGCGGTGGGAGTTCTGCTCCTTTGGATTGGGATGCAGGTAACCTCCCCTAGTGCCCTCGTAGGGGCTAACAGAGGGCCCGCTTTAGCTCGGCAGTGGTGTAGCGTGGTGATCAGTGTTCTTGATGGTTGTTCTCTCCGGTTCCTGATTTGGGAGTGGCAGAGGGCTCGCGTTTGTTGCATTGTGGCCCGTTCTTGGACCACGGGTGCCCTCCCTAGCACTCGGTCTGAGTGTTGCGGAGGGCCTGTTTGTGGATTGCTATGGCGTGTGTTTCTTGGGCTTAGGTTGGCGCATGGCTGTTGAGCTTTTGCTGACGATGAGGAGCCTCCGGCATATCAGGCAAGTGCAAAACAAGGACAATCGAAAAGGAAGCGCTCCTCTTCCTCCACCTTCGTTACTTCTCACTCGAACGTTCCTGGTGTGTGATCTCTAGCACTAAGTACACGTCATTGAAGTAAAGTAGAAAAATCAACGGTCACAAGCAGCCTCCCTGTGCTAATCCTGATGTGAAAGTAAATGTCAGGCAATCTACAATGAAAACCATTACCTCTCGATCTGTGAGCTACGATCGAAACAAACGCAAAAATCAACGCGAATCAGAAGACTTCAGGAAAAAATAGACTTTGGGGATAAAAACCATGACGATTTGAGTTTTTTGTCGACATCCTCGGTGAATTGTGGCGACCCACGTTCGGTTTTTGGCCTGGTTTACTGCTTCTCTAGATACTGTCATACAGTCCGACATCCTTGATGAAGGTTAGCAACACTTGCTACCGGCCCGAATCATTCGAGAGGTTATCTCAGATCGACCGCGGCATGTCGTATTATTGTTTTCGAGTTCGTGACAATTGCACAGTTGGACCGTTGGGAGAGCTTTGGATTTTTTGCGTGTGGCCGTGGGAGCTGGCGTGAATGCTTGCGTTGTACTCTTGGTTGTTGGGGTTTTCGCCGAAATCCAGACGCCAACACGCCTGTCGAGGGAAGCGTCGATGTTCCCTTTTATTCAACTGTGTCCTGTACAAAAGGGTGCTTAGGTGTTGTACTCTCGTAGTCTTTTAGTATGAAGAGCGAGTCTGTGAAGATGACCGTCAGGGAGTCGTTGGGTCTTTTATCCAGCCAGGGCGGCTGCCTCGGCGAAGAAGCCGAGAATGCTGTTTCTAGGGCTCCTCCTGGACACAGGCGGATGCAGCCGGTGTGCTTGGCAGCAAGTTGGAGACTATCCGGATGGCTCCGTGATTCACCGTGCCGAGAACCTCGGCCAATCCGGCTAAGTTGATCCCGTAAAATATCCTGCTGTGGATAAAGGCGCGGCTTACTTTGATTGCGGTTTTTTTTATTGCTCTCTCGGCTCTCGCAATCTCTCGTTGGTTACCGGGAGTGCGGAACGAAAGTCTCTCTTTCTGGAATGGTATCTGAACTCCGTTGAGCGAGACCCGTTTGGCGTTGGCAAGAAGAAGGAAGGATCCGCAGTGATGAGTGATCGCACAGTTAAAGACGGCGATGTTGAAGCCAGTGGTTACCGTCCGATCGCGTTGACGACGGCTTGTAGGAAGATCGAGTGCGCGGAATAAGCAGGTGCCGTCGGCGTGGACGATCACGTACTTTTTAGGTAGTGAGGTGTTACTGTTAGAACCGATCCTTGTGGGCTCCGCTGGCCTTCCTAAATTTATCGGAATGATCGTCACCAATGTAGACCTGGAAGCGCCGGTGGTTTAAAAAGTTAAGGCTCCGAGATTTTCGCGCATCGTTGAGTGGTGTTCCTGGTGGCTAGAAACACATTCAAACGGGAGATCTATAAATTCAACTGCTACAGTGAGCTGTGCCCAGATGGTGTCAATATTTGGAGTAACGCTTATCGAGTCTTTATAACGACGATCAGAGGTTGAGCTGTACCCGGATAACGTAATGGTGGAGGATCTTTTCCGAAGCATGATCCAACGTTGAAACTGTTGGAACAGATATCGCTAGAGATATTCAAATGCCCAATGCCAAGGTTCTGACAGCGGCGAAGGATACTAAAGTGAAGATCATATGGAATCCGACGTGGAATTGAAAGATGCAAATCTGGTGTTCCCGGATGTTTGGGGTAGTGCTAACGAAATACCTGGAAGAAGCTTACATCCCTGACAGAGCTGATGCGGAGAAACCGTAAAGATTTAGCTTAATACAAGGTCATATACCTGCTGGATAATTTGATCCCAGAAAGGAAGATCGACCGTGGAAGCAATTCAGACAGCCATCGAACAACAGAGTCGAGAACTGGCTGAATGGAGGTACAGTTTGTCGAGTTCATTCAACGGGCTCTTGTCACCGTCTGAGGCATAGCCATCACATTGAACAGCGCACTGAAACATCAAGCAGTGATGATCGACGATTGGATAAACTTAAATAACCACGTCGAAGGCGGTGGCTATAATTATACCAAACACAGGTTGTCCAGGAAGCAGTAAGGGGAACTAGTAATCTTCTGGTTGGTGAAACGTCTTCCATAGGTACGCTGAACAGTGCGGCCCGGTTCATGACCAGGTGAGTTGCGAACGCGTAAAGAATTATAGAATTATGGAAGGCAGTACGCGCCATCGTCGGAATGACCCTTACGAAGCGTGATGGAACCTTTGCTGGGATAGCGGTACGGGATCAAGTTTTGTGTGCGGCTTGGATAAAATGTAACAAAAACTTATCAAATGCTTCAAGGAGCCTTGAAGGAGGAATGCCTTTGAAGATCTTAAAACTGAAGATGGCTCAAGGCCTTCAAGGATGGCCAGGAGAAGATTTTGTTCTGGACGCCCAACAACAGCCCGGACCGATGGAGAAACGTCCAGCGGGTGTGAGAAATTTTGAGCTCTAGACCATCGTTTAGCATCCAGGCAATCGCAGACACCTTGAACTTGTCACTCACAGCCTGATATCAAAGACGTCTTCCAGCTCCATCACGACAATGCTCGCAGTCACACGGTCTTCGCTGTGGAACAGTGCAAATGGATTTTTCAGAAAATCATCCGGAAAACCGAAACTGCGTAGTCTATTGCAGTCATCGCTCGTTACTAGAATGAGAAGCATGTTGATGCACATTCAAACGGTGCGAAAGAAGGCAATTTGCATTTTTTGCCCATAAATTGCTGCGAATGTTATTTTTATTAATCAGCCTTATTCTGCATTATGACGGGTCGGTCGGCCCTATTCTGCGCGGCGTGTGGCGTGAGACGACTAATCTCACCCCACTCTACATGACTTTTCTCACCCACTTCTGAAGGAGTCACTTCGTGTGACGTGAGACGCCCATTTAACCGCAATGGAGTCGACTCTAAGAATCTTCGAGTGAAAAAAGCCACTTAAAGTGAGGTGAGTTTAGTCACCTCACATCACACGCCGCGCAGAATAAGACCGGGTTTTCGAACGCATGTGATTTGCATTCTCAATAATGACAGCAAAATCAAACGTCTACGGTGATCCTGCAGCAGTTGGTGGAAATGTATTTTTCAGTAGAAAGTCATGCGCCAATCAGGTATGCCTTATTCGCAGCCGAGTGAACAGTCGTTAACCTTTGGATTTAGACACACGCAGTTCTTGACGAAATATTTTTAAATTGTCTGCAAAGGACTGCCGATCAGTCTCTGGCACTAAATACATGTCATTGAAATAAGGTAGAAAAATCAACGGTCCCAAGCAGCCTCCCTGGGCTATTCCTGACGTAAAGTAGAATCGAAGCAAATGCAAAAACCAAAGCGAATCAGAAGATATCAGACGAAAAAATTAGGCTTGGGGGATAAAAACCATGACGATTTGAGAGTTTTAGTCGACATTCCACGACACCCGGCTAGTCAGTTGAAAATCAAGACTCTAAGCCCCACGTTCGGTTTTCTGGTCTGGTTTGCTGCGTCTCTAGATACTGTCGTACAGTCCGTCCGACATCCTTGAGGAAGGTTAGCGCAAGACTTGCTCCTGGACCGGGTCATTCGAGGGGTTATCTCTGATCGAACGCGGCATGTCGTATTATTGCTGTAGGTTTTCAAATTCGTGACAGTTGAACCATACCGCGGAAGCTGCTTTGAATGCTTTCGTTATACCCTCGAATGATGTCGGTTGTTGGGGTCAGCCCTCTACCCCCTATTGCCCAAATACACCGGGTGGCGTACTGGTTATGAGCATCCCGATGTTTTCTCCAAGAATCCGACACTTGATACTTGTAACTTAAGGTTTCACCCAATAAGCTTCAGCAGTACGTGACTCGGACTTAGTCGTAGGGACAGCGACAGGAGAAACTGGAGGGATTTCGCGGATCTTCTGCTATAAAAAATCAACTTCCTTAATTGTTGTAAGTTTACTGTACAAACATATAGTTTTTCGAGAATCACTGGTAGATTCACTGGACACTCGTACGTACCGTACTGTAGACATTGTTGGTAGTTAGATTGACCGGCGAGCGCTTGCCGATCGACTTCAGTTCCGTAATGGCTTCTACGATGCTGGTAAAATGACGGGTCCAAACAGTGTTCAGGGCGAGGTGTCCAACAGGCGCTTCCTTCGTTGGGCGGGGTCGGTTGGTGCCGGACGAGACCGACTTTTGTCAGACCGAGAAGGGTTACTCTCTTTGGCGTTTTGGCCTTGTTAGAACCAATTCTTGTGTGGCTCGAAATGATCGTCACCAATGTAGACCTGGAATCGCCGATGCTTGAAGAAAGCTATATGAAAGTTCTGAGAAATTTTGCGAAAGCTCTCTCAGTGCAGCTTTCGCTGTACTAAGATGACGTGTTAATCAACTCGCCCTGGGATCCCAGGTGGGTTTCGGTCCCAAAGCGAATTGGCAGTTATCAAGAAATTTGCCTTTTTACAGCCACGTAATCGGCCCCGTCAATTAACCATTCTCTCTACAGTCTTTGCGATGCACGGGAGAAGGGTTATATTGGACAGAACTCGCCCAGGAGTCGGGAGCCCTGGCTTTTTTTGGAGGTTGGCACGATGCGGATAAGATCCCGACCAAGGATAACTCGGAGAACCAAGTTCCAGTTCATTGCTGAAATAAAGGTCTAAACATCTTTGAGTCCTTTTTTCTGCACACGTTCAAACCGTAATAATAATTAACCAGTTACTTCGACACCAGCCAACGAAAATCTCCAGAAGCCCCGGGATGGCAGATGCAGTGGTCTAAAAAGCGAACAACAAGGTATATCTTCAAATGACCAGTGTTTGCATTCAACACCAAGCAGTATCGTTGAAGAACAGTACAAACAGTAGCGGTCCCACGTTGCTGCCTTGAGAGACTCCAGGTTTGTTCGTGAACTGAGAGGAGACGCAAGAACCAAACTGCACACTGAATTAGCATTAGCGGCATCCTGGGGCAAAACGCGAGGGTTAACAGTGCAAATAGCAAGGGATCAAGCTTACTTCCTTGTGGAACGCCTGCAGTATTGTTGGATGAATCCGAAAATTCAGATCCAATGATTAGGTAGAGCTTTCGATCCTTCAGGTACCAGGATTCAAACCAGCATATGAAGTTCGAGGAGATACCGAGCTTCTCGAGTCGTTTCAGTAATGTCATGTGATCTACACTATCGAAAGCAGACTTTAAATCGGTATACACCGCGTCTGTACCAGCATCCATGTTGCGTCTGCATCGTGACAAAGTGTACGAGTTTTGTGACGACAGATCTATTTGTATAGAAATATTGTTCTTATGTTGAAATTTCTGAAATAATGATCTGGGGTGCAGCGTTACTATTCGGGTTTAAACAAATGGCTGCTTTTCGGTTTGCTTGGAAGTAGACGAGAATTTTTTTTTTGTATCGCGATCCGTACCAAACAGACTGTCCGGTAATCCACCGCAGTGATAGCTCCCAGCAAACAGTTAGCAACGAGGGCTGTGCGCTAACCACGCAAAGCGAGTAACCATCATGCCGAATTAAATCAAACTAGCTCGCCGGATTCTAAATTGTGTCCCACAATAAAGCAATTCGTCACTTCGAATGGCTAGCAAACTTGACGGATGCTTCGGCGCCGAAACGCTCGGCGTAGTAACCTTTTCTCAGCAGACAGTGGATTTTGCCGACAGGAAGCTAGAGACTGGCACATTTTCTCCTTAACCGCTTCCAGACACAGCGAACGTATGTGTGGTGTAGCAATGTAACACACAAATTATGTCGCATTCGAATACGGCTCCCTGTTTTGTAATCGGTTCAGTTTACTTTCAAAGCCAAATGGGCTGGTCATCGAATGAAATCAGCTTACTTCGTCAGAGGTGGAGCTTCGAACGAAGACTGTTCACGTTTTGCGGATCGGTGAATGTAATTAGCGGGAACCAATCGCGGAAAAGAGCTTCAGTCAGATGATTTAAAATCGGTGTTCCACCTATCGTAAATAAGAATAATAGTTGGCGAATGTAAAAATTTTCGAATTTAATTATTGGTTGATGTTTTGATAACACTAATAAGGGTTAATTAGTTTTCCAAAGAAAATACTCTCCGGGTGAGAGATGTCTGTGCCGAATCCTAATAATCATACTCTTTCCCCAAGTTGAAATGTAGTCTCCTGTCATCTGAAAAGGTTGACTAGTAGAAACCGAACAAAATCACAATTCTTTCTGTTCAGAACGAGCTTCGATTGGGTCACAGACTAACAGACATAACACTATGAGGGAATTCCCTCAAAAAACATCAATCCGACAATTTTCCCAGAACACTAGCTCCACCTTTTATTCACAGTCCCAAACACTCATTTACTGGTAGGTTACCCCTCAGGTTTGGTAACTATTTTTCTCTAGTGGTCTATCCCCCATATGCTTGTTCATATGTCAGTGACGCCATAATTTCAAATGTGGCCACAGTCCCAACTACAAATATATTTAAAATGACCGTTAAAGCGGGCGAAGCTTTGTTTTTGAGTGTTATGTCTGTTAGTCTGTGGTTGGGTGTTTTAAAATTCGGTTTCTCATTGTGTTGTGTATCCATCCATTGGAAATGAAAATTGCCTCTGCTAGTAGCACGTAACGACACAAACTGATTAATCCACCAGCCGTGTATAACTCACAAATATTTTCTGTTCAGTATTATACAGGAGCCCTTTGAGGAGATGCTCCGTTCGCTCCAAACAGCTCTATATGAATGATAACAGAAACAAATCTGGTGCGGACCCATATTTAAAAGTTTTCAACGTGTATGTGTTGTTCGGTTGGTGCACCATATTGACGACGCTGGCCTAGACGAGCTTTTCCAAGTAGTTTTCGAAAGATATTAAAAAGCACAATTTTTCCGTTATTAATGAATGTCATACACTGTTACCACTGGAGGCCAACGCCGGAGAAGCCGGACAAAATCAGACTGGTGGTTTGGGATACTGCTGCGAAAGTAGGCGGCATTTCACTCAACACCACGCTTTTCAAAGGTTCTGATCTACTGGTTTCCCGTCGCAGTCGTGCTCTGTGGTTTTCAGGAGCAGTTTGTGGAGATTTGAATCAGATGTAGCACCAATTCAGAATACGGCAATAAGCTGTATTTAATTTATAAAATTGTTTCGAACATTTTCTGGAGGTCCTCCTTGAAAAAAGAAATTTTTCTCCGCAATATTTTCCGAAAGGTTAACAGCAGATGCTTCTAAGGGTTTCTTGGAAGTTACTGTAGAAAGTTACGTAGAAGATTCCTTTCGCAGATTTTCACGAAGATTCTTCAGAAGATCCTCAGGAGATTCCTCCGTAGATTCCTCGAAAGATTTTTCAGAGGATAGGTTTTTCAGAAGATTTAAATACTTCCGAAGATTCTTCAGAAGGTTCATTGAAATTTCGCAGAAGAGTATTCAAATGATTGCTCTTTACATTCATCTGAAGAAGCATAAGGAACGGTATCTTGGATGCTGACGACGGCGTGCAGTGTGTTTTCACAGGGCTCACTTTTAAAGGATGCAGTCCACTTATGCGTGTTCTCCGCATCCGTGTTTTGAATTGTTACTAGGAAGTCTCTGACAGCTATTTGGGTTCCAGAAGCATCCCCAGGACAGCGGCATTATTCTGCGCGGCGTGTGACGTGAGGTGACTACACTCACCTCACTTTACGTGACTTTTTTCACCCTATTCTGAGAGTCGACTCGAGTGAGGTGAGATTCCCCATTGCAGTTAAATGGGCGTCTCACGTCACCCGAAGTGACTCTGCAGAATTGGGTGAGAAAAGTCACTTAGAGTGAGGTGAGATTAGTCGTCTCACGTCACACGCCGCGCAGAATAGGGCCGCAGGTCTTATGGCTGCGTGAGGGTATTCGCTATCGGATGGATTTCGTCGGTCGCGTGTACGAGGGCTGCCTGGAGACGCCGGTGCCACAATGTAGATAGACTTGGCAGTTGGAGAAATCTCGTGGACTGGAAATCTAACCCCATCGACGTAGTTAGAAAGTTTATGAAGACTACGCCTGAAAACAGTGCCTGAGACACCTAATCGAAAGTTGGGAAATTTATAAAAAAAACCCAATTGTGCTTCATTCATCGCTCGTTAGTAGAATGAGAAGCATGTTGATGTATGTTCAGACGGTGCGAAAGAAGGCAATTCGAATTTGTTTTGCCCATAAATTGTTACGAATGTTATTTTATTCTGCATTATGACACTTTTTTACCTCAGTGGACGCAGACTATCGATGCTACCGTGCATTTTGGATAGCTGTTTTGATTTTACTAGTGGCGTCTGCTCCTGGAACGGATATATATTCAATTGAGAAATGTCTCTGGCATCTGCTGCAAGTCGGTCTGAGCTATTATTACCGCTGATGCCAGCGTGAGTTAGTTACCAGCAAATATTGATTTGACAGCTTCGAAGCATGTTCTAATCACTTTAATCCAGGGGTGCGGTTGGTGAAACTGCCTCGGCCGAGAAAACATTGCATTATGGTGGAAGACCAATCGATCGCTAGAAGTTTTCTCTAAATACTCCTACATCTCCGTCTGTAACAATTTGTCCGGAGTTCCTAAACAGTTGGACGAACAATTTCCGGAGGATCTCATGCTGCCACGCTTCTTTTGATGTTCTAGGCGATCAGGGGCTTTGGTTCGTAAAGGGCGAACACGAAAATGTCATGCCAATTTTCTTATAATGTTTAAAATCAAACCAAAATTTTAGGGTAGTTTTATACATATATTTGCTTCAAAAATCAAAAGAAAAGTTAATCGATGGAGCCTTGAGTGTAAAATTGAACGCATTTTCGCTTGATGCCCTCCATCAAAGTCTTTACAGTGTCATCCGGTACCAGTTTCTCAGTTGTTTTTCATTTTCTTAACATTTCCTTCTCGTCTTTGACTGTCTTCTTGCTCTTCCGAAGTTCCCGCTTCATCATTGCCCAGTACTGCTCCACCGGCGCAGCTCCGGATAGTTTGGCGGATTTATGTTCTTTGGAACAAAATGGACAGAATTGGCCTCATACCACTCCAGGACACTTCTAGAATAGTGGCATGATGCCAAATCTGGCCAAAATAGCGGAGCTTCGTCGTGCTGCTGCAAGAACGGCAAAAGGCGCTTCTCGAGGCACTCGGATTTTTAGATCTCGCCATTTACTGTGCCCTTTATCACGAAAGGCTCACTCCTCAGTCCGCAAGAGCAGATGGCCTGCCAAATGAGATATTTGGAGGCGAACTTCGACATTTTCTTCTTCTTAAATTTGTCGTCCACATAGAACTTGCTCTTGCCGGTGAAAAACTACAACCCCGGAATTTGCTTAAAATCGGCTTTTATATACGTTTCGTCGTCCATCACACAGCAGCCATATTTTGTTAGCATCTTCTCGTAGGGCTCCCGTGCCCGAGTTTTAGCCGTCGATTGTTGCCGCTCATCGCGGTTTGGGAAGTTCTGTACCTTGTATGTATGTAGTCCAGCTCTCTTCGTTGCATTCTGGACGTAGCTCTGCGACATGCCGATCTTTTTAGCCAAATCACGGCTTGAGACGTTGGGATTTGCTTTAGACATCCACTTCACCTTTCCCTCCGTCTTTTTGTTCTCCGGTCCCGGTTTTCTTCCAGCTCCTTTGCCGTGATCCAACGTCAACCGCTCCTGGAACCGCTTCAACACTCTGGAGACGGTTGAATGGTGAATGTTCAACATTTTTCCCAACTGCCGGTGCGACAGGTCAGGAAATTCCAGGTGTTTGGAAAGAATTTGTTCTCTCGACTCGCGTTGGTTCACCTCCATTTTCGTTGAATCGAAAAACACGACTTCGAGTTTGACAGCATGTAAACAATACACATCAATGAGAAAGTGTGCAAATTTGGTTGATTTTTACCCAATGCTAAAAAAGTTATGTCCTGTTGAATGTGTCGCAATAATTTCGTGTTCGCCACCTCGATAAGACGATCGGAAGCTCGTTGCACAACTGGAAGATCAATATCTTTGTGGTCTTTCCCCATGATGCGGGTTGCAGTACAAACTACCGCTTGAAGTGTCGTGATGTCGAAAGGCAGTGTACCGGTTTCTGCCATTATCGCTGGAATCGGATATACGCACCTGACGCAAATCGGGTCATCCGGTTATATATTGCTGCGAGTGTGTGTAGAACCGTATCGTTTACTATACTAACGAGTACAATGCCATAGAGAAGACGTGATGTGATGATTGCAGAACCGATACGCAGTCCCAGGTAGATTTTGCTTGCAGTGTTGTTTGATCCCGATCTAGGATGACGCCGACTATTTTCAACTGTCTTGTTTTTGGTATTGCTACGCGGCCAATGCAAATATTCTTACTGGGTTTCCGGTGGGAATTGGGGGCTACCGTAGAAAATGCTAGATTTTGCTGCCGAAATGCAGAATCCAACACATTTCGCCCACTTGTCCACTGCTTTCATCGTGACTTGCAGAGTACGGTATACGGATTGCATTTTGTTCCTTCGTACTAAGAGTAGAATATCGTCCGCGTATACGAGCCTAGTGACGGTTTTCGGAACTACTTTAACGATAGACTGCATTGCTATAAGGAAGAGCACTACTGAGATCACTGACCCTTGAGGGACTCCGTTCTCCAGTGGCATTTTCCGTGACAGATGTGCTCCCACGTTAACTCGGAATTATTCTGTAGGCGGCGAAGCTGTTTAGTATATTATACATCCGCTCACCAATCTTTCTTTTCAGGAGGCTACGCAATATACCAAATCTCCACGTTGTGTCGTAAGCTTTCGAAAAATTGAGCGATGCTATCATGCAGTGTTCGTCGTCACCAATATTCTGGTAGTAAAGCTCGATGTTGTTGGAGAACGAAACAGGTCCAGCGGAGAGCGAAGCCATTCTTTCGTCAATCCTACGAACAGTAGCGGGACCGCACACGGTCACTCGTGTGTCCCCTGTGGTGAGGAATTCGAGGCATCCCGAATCAACTGCGTCGCGCTTCAAAAAACGACGATCGTCGTCGGCGAGAGAAATGGTTGGCATCTGATCACAAGATGTCGGAGCAAAAGGCAAATTACTGGAAGTGAAGAATACAGCTTGATATGTTCGGATCAGATGTATATGTATGCCATTTGTGGTGGGTTGAGAGACCTTTTCAGCCACAGGACCGGGACGACTGGTGGCAAGGACTCGACTGTAGCGGGGGGATCGATGGCTTCCATAGTACCTACTTCGTTGCGTTCCAGTATGCAATCAGCATCGACACTCCTTCACAATGACGGTGTAGCTTGGTATAGTGATATGGTTAATCGTTGCGGAGTCCTCGGTAGGGTTGTTGATGAACCGGGTTGCATTAACGGAGTACATGCCATTTCTGTAGGCGGAGGAAATTCGGTGGGCTTGGGCACCAAATGTGCTGGGTACGGCTATCCTCAAACTCCCTGAACAGTATACCTTGCGGCCATGTTGCCAAAGTTAAGAGCTGTATCATGGTACTTTGGGTGAACTCCAACATGCGTTTTTAACAAGCGGAATAACCTTTTCCTCCTCGTTGCAATTTAGACCTGTTTTCGACAGTCTCCTAGCTAACGCTAAGATGAAAGCGGGAAAGACACAACCAAGGCAGTAGCATCGTAGGTGCAACCGTGACAATGTTGCTATCATCGACTAACTAGAATATTGCTCGGATCAGGGTCATCTTCGCGACGATGTTTCTGAGGTGGTCTAGAGGTACCGGACTGGAGCAGCTGTTGAAACCTTTCTAGCGAGGCGCGAAATTTGCTAGTTATTTGTGGATACCTTAGCCTATAGTTCAGCACAGACGTCATCTGTTTTCCCAGCGATAGTAGCGACAACGAAGTAGAACCCGTTACACTGTTTGCTACACCCCGGTCGTCAACAAAGCTAGTAGTTTTCTTTTTAATTTATACTTGTTGAACAATCGTGATCGCTTTTATTTTTGTACTATTTATTTTGCGTGTTAATCGGTTGTGCAAGTACATTGAAGTTTCGTGAACTTAACCAGCATCATATCTGATAGCTGCAAGTGTTGTTTTTAGTGAAAGTGATAGTTTTGTGGTTTTTTTTTCTACTTGACGTTATCACTTTACACAACGTTACGCTCAATTTGTTGGCGAAAGCGACATCTTCTGGTGGATAGCTGATATATGCATGCAAGCTCGCTTAATTTTTTGCTACGTTTATAGCATACCCGGTAGGCGTTATTTTCTTCGCTCCAAAGCATGGCTTGCCCAAATGCTCGAAAGTCATAAATGCTTCTGAGCGAATCACCTGTCGTGGGTACTGCGAAAATTCGTTTCACATGATATGTGTCAAGATGGATTATGACGTTCGTGATGTCCTGGGAATCCACTCACGGAATTTATTCTGGATGTGTAACGGATGTGCTGATTTGTTTTGTAACGATAATTTCCGCAGAATGGCTTCGCGTTAAAGCTCTCTCGGTTAAAGTCGACACAACACCGCTTTCTCCAACGATAAATACACCTTGGACAAGGATTGCTGCATATAATCCTGTTCCAAACACTCCTAAGCGCAAGCGTGAAGATGATCCGCTCAAAGCAAATATCACTAATATTCGTGGAGCAAAAGTTGCGTTTGAAACGATAAAAACAGTATCACCACCTGAGGAGCTGTTATGGGTCTACTTGTCTGCATTTGATCCCAGCACGACGGACGATGAAGTTTCTACACTTGTGAAAGATTGTCTGGGAAAGGATATCCAACCAAAAATAGTTCGCCTAGTTCCTAGCGACAAGGATCTCTCATCGCTGAGCTTCATCACCTTCAAAGTTGGAGTTAGCAAATCATGCAGAGATAAGGCTCTGTCCAAAGACTCCTGGCCGGAGAACATTGCTTGAGAACTTCCGTGAATTTGTGACCAATTCAAAAATTCAACGGCCTATCATCAGGAATGCTGCGGAGAAGAACCCATCTGGTGGTGGACAGTAGCGCCAAGCTATCCCGGATAAACTCGTCTGTCTAACTTCATGTTCCTCGGTGAGCGACCTCGGACTACCTGTCGAATCGGCAACTTCTTCTGTGTCAGGTAAAGCCAAGAAGGGTATATGTCATTCCGAAGTACTTAAACAGTAATGTTCCCGGTATTCAAGAAAGGTGACAAACGCAACATAGCGAACTATCGCAGAATCACTTCGCTAGGAGTCGAATCTAAAGTGTTTGAATCAATTATTAACGAAGCGTTATTTTCTGCTTGTCGACACTACATCAGTACATCTCAGCACAGATTTTTCCAAGGACGTTCAGTCGAGACGAATCTCGCCTGTTTCACGTCTTTTTGCACGGAACAAATGTCTAAGAAATTGCAGGTGGATACTATCTACACTGATCTAAAGGCAGCTTTTGATAGAGTTAATCATGAGATACTGATAACAAAGCTTGATAAGCTAGGGTGTTCGACTAGATTCTGCCATTGGCTTCGATCCTACCTTGTGCACCGTGAAGTCGTTATTCAAATTGGCGATATTGTTTCATTGTGTCCTTTTTTAACACTTCCGGAGTTCCTCAAGGTAGTACACTAGGTCCACTACTTTTTTCACTGTTCGTGAATGATGCGGTTTTCGTTCTAAGGCGTGGAGGAAAGCTGTTTTTTTGCCGACGACTTAAATTTTTTTCTTGTTATACGGAATGAAGCCGATTGCCGTGAGCTACAGCATCTTATTGACACCTTTTATAACTGGTGTGTAAGAAACATGATGGTCCTTAGCGTTGCAAAATGTTTTGTCATCAGCTATTATCGAACGAGAAATATGCTTACCTTCAACTATAACATCGCAGGAACTCAGCTACAACGCGTTAACCACGTGAAGGATCTAGGAGTCGTTCTTGATGAGAAGCTAACGTATACTCATCACGTCTCAGCGACCATCGACAACGCCAAGCGATTGCTGGGATTTATTTTCAAAATATCCAACGAATTTCGGGATCCTCTGTTTCAAGGCTCTTTATTGCTCATTGGTGCGCCCGCAGTTGGAATTTGCAAACGTCGTTTGGTGCCCTTATCAAGCTACGTGGAGTCTTAGGCCGATGACAAGCTGAAGCGGAAAGCGAAGCGTTTGCGGACGCGTCTGATCACTTTACATAGTGTTTTGCCGCGTTCGCCCCGCTTTTACTATGACAGTATTACGCGTTCTACATGGACACACCAAAGAGATAGGTCAAACGCATTCGCTTCGCTTACCGCTACCGCTTCGCAAATCGCGTAAGCATGTCATCGGCCTTAGGATCGAAGCAATCAAGCGTAAATTCATACGATATGCGTTACGTGAATTGCCGTGGGACGATCCATTAAGCCTGCTACCGTACGAGGACCGTTGTCGTCTTTTAGGACTTAATACTTTAACACGCCGGAGACATGTAGCGCAAGCTACCTTCGTGTCAAAGATTCTGCTGGCTGAATATGATGATCCGGAGCTACTAGCGCAAATCAGCCTCTATGCGCCTACCCGTTCTCTTCGCCATCGAGCCCTGCTGCATTCTGAAATGCGCAGCACTAACTACGCTACCAATATTTCAATTTTAGCAATGAGTCGTCGTCGCTTTAACGAGTTTGCTGAAATTTTCGACTTTGTCATGAATTCTTCGCAGTTTCGTCGTCGTGTACTGTCACTAGTTTAAGTATGTTTAGTTTACCTTAGTTTAGTTTAGTTAATTTAGACAAATTGTCAGTTTGACTTTTCATACAAATACAAATAACACATCCAAGCGAAGAAACACATTGACACATTCATTGCACATCCAAAATAAATTTGGGTTTTTTCAAGAACGGATCAAACCACATTTTTGCAAAAGCATTCGATAAAGTCGTCGTTCGATTTTCTCGCTGTATATATGCGTATAGATGGCGCTGCGTTCGGTGAATAATTTTGATGCTTAATTCGCAGAAGTTCACTCGATTTCACTCTTCGCTGGTTTTTCACAACACAAAAGCAAACACGATAAAACTTCACAAATCTCATCAAAAATTAAAAATAGCTGGAGCGATTGATGTAAACAACTAATCGGTAAGAATACACTGAACCAAAAAAGATGTCATTTGTGAAGATGCCCGTTCAACTCTAGTCCGGTAGTCGTCCGTCTGTTGACAATTCGTTTACAAACCTTCGCCATACCACTCGCGTCACTCTAGTTTGGTTTTGGAATTGGTACGATGATTACAGTTCGTCATCACATAGGGGAAACTCATCAAATTCTCTTGAAAAGTTCCAACATGGCAGTTTGCACAGTCCTGTCATGAAGAGACACTTCGTCCTCTCTCGAGTGCCCACAGCAGCTCGCCCAGACTGAAGTCGGAGTTTTGAATATCGTCGGAGTCTTGCGAGGAATTTATGCGGTTTCGTTCGGTCTTTTCTTCGTTCTCATTGCTGGAACCAAGACAAATAGCTGCGCATCTTTCGTTGTGGTCGTTGTGTCAGTTCTTTGGTTACTTCTTTGATGGCAGTTGGGCGATGCTAACGTGTTTCCTCCCCACGTGTTCACTGTCAGCGTAGTGGAACCTGGTGATATTTTCGCAACGAAGTCTTACCAGGATCGCTGCTTGGTGTCCTTAATTGATTTTCGAATTCGTTTTTAAGTACATCAACTTTCAGGAGGCCTTCGTTTCAGTGATTTAGCTATCTTGCTTTTCAATGGCTGCTTTCAGCTCCGAATATCACCATGGAACAGCCTTAGGCACACGACTCTGTCGGTAGTGCACAGTTCTGCGGTGTGGTGCTTAGACTGAGTAATTCCTCCAAGACCACGAAGAAACTTTGTATCATTTCCAATAATTCTATCTGATCGTGTCGATATACCATTCAGTAAACTACCATTCCTACGGATAAAATCATTTAAATCATTGCTTTAAGTACCAAGCTCACAACAAACGGCTCCCGTAAAGTGGTGCGATGAAAGCTGCACTTTATAATCGAACGTCCGCGCCTTTCTTTTTGATTCACCAACAACAGAAACGAATCAATCCCATTTTCACACCAACCCTGCACAAAAATAGCTATCGATACTCTGTTCGCTCAATTGATTCAACGGTCTAGAAAGCCATTCAGACACGTACCTGTCCGGAATCCGCTCTTGTTTCCGTTTGATCATCTGACAGCAGCTCTGGCGTCGATCCAAGCAGGCCGTGTCTGCTGATCAACGCGCGATGTGCGACGAGTCCCCGGCGGTGGCGACCTCAGCAGGAGGAGCGACGTGCAAAGAAACAACGGTTTAAAAGCCATGTCTCGCTTGATAATAAATCTAACCTAAAAATAGAAAGAAAAAAAAACCTCTCAAACCCGTGGAATGGTATGAATGGCGTACGGATCGGTCAATTTCTTCGCGGATTCTAAAATTAGACGATAACAAAGGAGGGAAATATGTAACAGATCGCGACCGCAGGTGCAGCGTTCTTCTTTGCTGATTTGTATATCGATGAATGAATGGATGAAGGAATGAATGGAATACTTACCTTGTTGAAGTTGCGATGGAACAAATCGGTTCAAAAATTTGAAACTCTTTCTCGTATGAAATGTCAAATTTTCCACGCAACGGACACGGAATGGAATGAACAAGGTCACAGCAGGCTTGACACGTCAGCCAATGTCAGGATGAACGTTCTTGAACATTTGTATCGTTTTTAGTCGGCGCCTGCTTTGTTCTGATTCCATTATATCACGGCTGGTGACGGCGGTGGTTTGTTGTTTGTCATTCTCTCTCTCTCTCTATGAAAGCGAAAGTTGTTTATTTTTTAGCCTCAGGAGGCAGAAAGGTTTTACTCTAATGACGTCCGTAACATTTTGATCTATTGCAAAACTAATTATTCACGCGTGCCAAAAACAATTGTCTAATTTGTCTTATCAGCTGTTTGGGTTGTTATCTTCCAATAGGGTCATTGAGCCATATGCTGGTTTTGTTTTTTTCTGGTGCACCTGAAAATAAAAATGAGGTTAGCACATTGTAAATTTGTTTTGAATGCAAAATGAATAAAAATAGTTTGTAAAAATAATTCTCAACTACCTTGACCTCTATCCCCTTCAGAAACGGTGGTGCAAAATCGTCTAATCAAATTCCTTCGTTGGACAGCGTCCAACAGACGTCCATTATTAGACCCGTGTGTTGGACGATTTTGCACCAATGTTTTGGGCGTCTCAGGGGATCTTTGATTAACTGTCAAGGAAGCCGCCCCTGTGGCTGAAGTCACTGTCAGGTAAGAACGTTAGTGTCAATTCAAATAAAAATAGCTCCGAAGGACTAAGGGTTGTCACAATCTACCCTTCTAAATAAGATTCCCTTTCTTCATTGAATGACCCTATTCGTAGAAAAGAGACAATTGACACTATCCGCCCGAAGGTGACAGTGACAAATGAATCGCTTCGGCTAACACTTTCCGCTGTTAACGACCCGACTGTGATGACGACAGTAACGCAGCTTATTTTCGTAAATGGTGTGAAAATGTGCGGGACGAGGGGTCCCCGATTCAAGTTCAGTGCCATTCAGCCGCGGTCACCTCAAACTGATGGTTTTTCTTTCTCCTTTTTGTAAATTCACAGATCGACTAGAGAACCCCGCCGGATGTCGTCGCTGCTTGCCAGTAGTAATGGAGTAGGCCCTGCCTGCGGCGGTAGATCCACCAGTGGAAGCAGTCCGCGTAATCCAAACGACAACGACAATAACCTACTTAAGCTAGCGCTTAAAAAGCCCAAATCCTGGAAGTGGGAACTGACGACGGCCAGCTCATCACCCGCCCTCAACTTTCCGAAGATACAGCTGTACGACAGCCGAACCGGTCAGCTAATGGTCGAGCTGAATAAGCCGGACTGTGTGGTCAAGAGTGAGGAGCTGTCGAACGAGAGTTCGGAGCGATCGCGCAGTTCGCAGGATCGTCGCAACCGGTACCGCCGCTCGCAGAGTTCCTGCATTCGGGAGAAGGTCGTTACCTCCAGTGAGTACTTGAGTGATGTGTTCGAGCAGCTGCAGAGCAAAGGGATGGGTCACAAGGTGCCGACGAGTTTCGTGCAGTATCGTGAAAATGAGTGCGATGGGGAGAGTTTCCCGATTCAGAAGAGTAAATCAGCTTGTGAAGTTCGTCGGAATGTGTCCGCGGATCAGAGCTCCGCTAAGAAGAAAGTTCTTAAATCGTTATCCAGTCGTTCCAGCTCTATTTTGGGTAGAATCAGTGAGTTATACAAAAGTTCGACGGAAGAAGAACCGGTTTCGGTTCCAGCGGTGACTACGCCCGCTCCACAACCAACAATTCCGGAGATCACGGTAGTGGAAGAGACGAAACAAGCGGAGAACAAATCCAAAATCTACAAACTAGTCCGTAGCAATGTCGGAACCTTGATGGTCCGAGAGGAAAGTTTCCACACGCAGCGAAGTTTACGGCGTCGGCAACAGCTGTTAAACGACAACGTCGACGAACGAAGCAAAGAGAACACCGCCGTCGACGTGAAACGTATCGTTATGACGGACATTCCGGAGTTCAGCTACGACACTACAATTCATGAAATCGACGCAATGATTTCGAAGGTTATGCTGTCTCACACTCTACCGGATGCGAGCGAGATTCCGCCGGCGGAATACCGCCGGAAGTCGGTTCAACATGGACCGGGACCGGTGCGGAGACGACGTTCGCGAAGAAGTGCCAGTGCGGGAAGTAACGGCAGTGGGTTCCGAAGGTCGATTACTCCGGGTTATTCGTCCTCGGATGAGCAGCAGAAGGAAGACTTGGTCACACAGGCTGAGACGCGATTCGGTTCGCTGAAGCGACGGGGACGTGCGAAACAGCGGCGGAACGGTGCGATGGGTGGTGGCGCTAGTGTCGCTAGTAGCGGTCAGGCAAGCCGACAGCAGGAAATAAACGGTGAGTATTTTAGACTGATATTCGTGGTGTTGTATGCGTCTCGGTGTAAATATTTGTACCAGGAATGCGGTGGTTTTTAATCAACTCAAACTAATACGAGGGTGGTGTTTGATTATGATTTGTTGCGGTGGAATGTTTCAGGTTTCTTGGATTGTTTTGCAATACCTTCTGGACCGGTTGCTTTGACAGTATTGAAACGGATTTAAATTCAAGTTAGAGTCTTTAACTGCGTCGAATTGTCCGAAAAAAAGCCTTTTTAAAGATAGACAGCGACGAAAGGTTCATTTTACCGACTGCAACTACAGATTGCTAGCCAAACAAGATATTTTTGTTTTGAAATTGTCCAGGATGTCAAAACACACTCTACTAAAATCACACCAGCGTAATTTTTTTTTAGCATAAAAATCAGAAAAAAATAATTAAGACATGAATCGATAAAAATGAAAAAAAGGAGACAATTTCTCAAAAGATCTCTATTAAAGGAACAACCTAATCAATTAATTTAATTCCATTCATCTAAACAAAAACCCACTCGAATCGATAACAAAACTGTTCTATGAAGATTGTATCTTACGGGCATCACCCATTTCCAGAACCAACTTTCCTTCTTTAGAAACTCATTTACATTCTACTGGCTGACTGACCGTACCGTGCACTAAAAGGAGGGTACTGTGGCTTCCATGTTCCAACTGGGGTAGTGAGTTGGTGAAAGGGTGGGGAGATAAATTATTTATTCCATGCATTTGTGTAGCTTGTAGCCTTGGTTTGTTGGCAAATGGTTGTACTAGTTGGAGTACTTTTTTCGCTTCCTTCAGGGTGCGGCGGGGTAAGTTTAGTTGAGCAGCTGACTGCGGTAATAAGATTCAAAGGAATGGGAAAACAATGCGTTTAATGATCCATTTCTGGCCTGGAAGCTTTTAGCGTTTGCTTTTCTGCTGTTTTTTCATGGTTAGGTGAGGCTGTGGAAATAGATAAGCTTCGATGAGGTTTCGGTATGGCGGCAAAGTTAAAGGTTGAAGAGCATATTGAAATCTTTAAATATTTTTTTTGGTATTTTAAGTCAAACTATCGGCAAGTTTTAGGTGAATTTTAAACAGAGTCGAATTCAAGACTAATTCTACAGAAATGGAATCATTTTTTAAGATAAGATACGCAGTTGAACATTTTTTTTAAACCAATTGAAAATTATTTAAAAAAAACGAGTTTACTGTGCAACACCTTCTATTTAACCACATTAACCTCTATCCGTTTGCTGGGTAAACATTCAAAGATGCTAACCCCAGCGGCAAAAACCACTCTTAAACAAGACCGATCGTATCAACAAAGATCACTTTCTACGGGACACTGCTTCACTCCACTTGCCGGTGAGCTGTAACGACGAACCAGACTCGTTCGGTTAATCCTCCACAGCGAGAGTGGAAGTGCTCTGGATCCTTCACAGTTAACCGGGGAATCGGAAGCTTCTTTAAAATCAGCTTTCCCTAGCGGTGACATGCAGGCTGCTTCAACCCGTAAAATGTCCAGACACTTATTTAATTTCCTCGTCTAACGACCTTCTCCAAGATGGCCGCTAGACTAAAACAAAATCCGTAATAAAGTCGGTACACATTTTTTACAGCGAGAAGGAAATGGTATGGATCTATCTGCAAAGGAAGACGGCTTTCTAGTGAGAAGAATGAATTTGAATGTTTCTTGTTCCACTCGTCAGTAACTGACACTAAATTTCTAAATTTCTTCAATTTGTTTTAAAGTTTCTAAATTTTTTAAATTTATTTTCTTTTCATATTATTCCATTTTTTTATTCTTCAATTTGTTTTAAGTGATTTTATTTTTATTTTTCATTTTTCCATTTTCTTATCTTTTCCATTTTTTCTATTTTTTATCCTTTCTATTTTTTTCAAGGCTTTTTTCCTATTTATTTTTTATTTTTTTCATTTTAATTTCTTACAAAAAATTCTTATTTTTAAACCTCTTTTTTTTAATTTCCATTTTTTTATTTTTTTCTATTTTTTTCACTATTTTTACTCATTTTTAATTTTTTATTTTTTTCTTCCATTTTCATTTTTTTTTAATTTTTCCTTTTTTTATTTTTTTCATTAATTTACTTTCTGCCATTTTCTTATTCTTTCCATTTAAAAAAAAAATATTTTTTGCAGTTTTTTTTTTAAATTTTTTTCATTTAATTCATTTTTCCCCATTTTTATTTCTTTTTGTCATTTTTTCCATTTTTTATTCTTTCCATTTAGTTTTATTTTATTTTTTCATTTGTTTTGTTTTTCTTTTCATTTTCCCAGTTTTTTTTTAAAATTATTCCATTTTTTATTTTCCAGTTTGTTTTATTTTGGTTGTTCTTTCCATTTTTTTGTTCTTTTCAATTTAAAAAAAACTGCCGGTGTGCTGATCATTTTTTACCTGAAATTGGAGCCTTTTTTAAAAAAAATTTTCAATATTTTTTTCATTTGCTTCCTTTTTTTATTTTTTTTTATTTTTTCATTTTTTCCCCATTTTTTTAATTTTTTCCGTTTTTTAACTTCCTTTTTTTCATTTTTTCTATTTTTGTTGTTTTTTAAATTTTTATCCATTTTTTATTTTGTTTTATTTTTTCTATTTTTCGCATTGATTTTTTTTGTTCATTTTTTCATTTTTCTTTTTTTTTAGTTTTCTCCTTTTTTAAGGTTTATTTTCTTTTTTTGATTTTTTCCATTTTAATTTCGGTTTTTCATTACTTCTTTTTTTTTTTAATTTTTCCGTTTTTATATAGTTCCCATTTATTTTTAAATTTTTTTATTATTACTATTTGTTATTTTTTTATTTTTTCTTTATTCTTGTTATTTTTATTTTTTTCACTATATTTATTAATTTCTTTTTTTTTAATTTTTCCATATTTTTTTATTAATTTTATTTGTTTTCATTTTGTTTTTCATAATTTTTCTTTCCTTTTTGCATTTTTAATTTCTTTCTGTTTTTTGAATTAATTTCATATTTTTTTCCTGTTTTCAATTTTTCAACAATTTTATCTTTTCAATTTTTTAATCATTTTTAATTTTTTTCTAGATTTTTTTATTATTTTTTACCGAATGAAAAAATGGAAAAAAACGGAAAAGATAAAAAAAATAAAATGGACAAACTTCCACTTTTCACTTTTTCCAATTTTTTTTTCATTTTTTCCCCATTATTTTATTTTTTTGTTTTTTTTATTTTTTCTATTTTTTAATTTTTTAATTTTTTTTCCTTTTCTATTATTTTTATTATTTTCGCTATTTTAATTTATTTAATTTTTTTATTTTTTTCATATTTTGTTCAATCCTTTTATTTGTTTTCATTCTTTTTTTATAATTTTTCTTTCTTTTTGCCATTTTTAATTTCTTTCAGTTTTTTAAGATTTTTTTATTTAATTTAATTTTTTGTAATTTTTTCCTTTTTTTAAATTTTTAAATAATTTTATCTGTTCAATTTCTATTCATTTTTAATTTTTTTGGATGATTTTTTTTGTTACCGAAAGCAAAAATGGAAAAAAAACGGAAAAGATAAAAAAATTAAAATGGATAAACTTCCAGTTTTAATTTTTTCCGATTTTAATATTTTTTTCATTTTTTCCCATTTTTTATTGTTATTTTTCTTTTTTTTCTATTCTCTTATTTTAAAATTTTCTTATTTTAGTTAATTTTTCAATTTTTTCTATTTTTCCCACCTTTTTTATTTATTTTTTTATTTTTTCCATTGTTTCATTTTCTTTTGTTTTTTTTCATTTTTTTATTGTTTTTCCACTATTCCTATTTATTTAATTTTTTTCTATTCTTTCCATTTCTTAAATTTTATTTTTTTTATTCTTTTTATTTCTTTCATAATTTTTAATTTTTTTGATTTCCTTTTTTTCGATTTTTTCATTTTGTCAATATTTTTGCGTATTTTTAAATTTTGTTATTGCTCTCTATTTTTTTAATTTTTTCTTTTTTTTTACTATTTTTTTCTCATTTTTTATTTTTGTTATTTTTTGCATTCTTTTTTATTTTTCCCACTATTTTTATTTATTTCATTTTTTCTATTTTTTCCATGTTTTTATTTATTTCATTTTTATTTTTTTTCAAAATGTTTCTTTTCTTTTTGCTATTTGTTTAATGCTTTTCAGTTTTTAAGATTTTTTAGAGTTTTTTTAATTCGTCCAGTTATTTTTTTCCTTTTTTTCATTTCTTAAATTTTTTCATGTTTTATAATTTTCAAAAAAAAATTTTTCTTTTTTGTTATTTTTCCCATTTTTCATTTTCCCCACTTTTTTATTGTTCCATTTTTTTATTTTTGTTTCTTTTTATTTTTTATTATTTCTATTTTCTATTTCTATTTTATTTTATTTATGCTTTTATTATTTCCATTTTTTTCTGTTTTTTATTTTTTATGTACGATTTTCTTCCTTTTTTATTTTTTCTTCTTTTTTATTTTTCCATTTATTTTTATTTTTTCATTCCTTCTCATTTTTTTTAAATTTTCCGGGTTTTTTGCATATTTTCCATTTTTTTTATTTTCATTCATCTGTCTATTTTTTTGTTTAATTTTTCTTAAATATTTTCAGTTTTATTTTTTGATATTTGTTTGTTTTTTTTTGGGTTTTTTTCAGTTAAGTTTTTTTTATTCATTTTAATTTTTTGTCAGTTCCATATTTTCTGGTTTATTTTTTATTTTCAGAATTAATTTTTTAATTTTGATGTTATTATTTTTTATGTTTTTAATTTTCGCAAGGTTTTTTATAGATTTTTTATTTATTCATTAATTTTATTTGTTTTATTTTCACTGTTTCCAGTTTTTTTTTTTACATTGCCATATTTTTCTAGTCTTTTTCTTGATTCCTTTTTAATTTTTTCTAGTTTTACATTCGCTACATTTTTTATTTTCCAATAGCCGAATAGCGGTTCATCTTATTTCTAGATATTCGATCGTTTTTTACATGTTTTAATTTTTGTGTCTATCTTTATTTTCCTCTGTTCTTTGCTTCATTTCTTATTTACTTACAAATAGTACAAAAGTCAATTATCCATACAAAAGGTTGCGCATCCCAAGCCCGGGACGCCAGATCTAGACCTCGCTGAACCACTTCCACAAATGACCATCTTCATCAGTTTTTCTGTTAAATTATCAAATACACAAATGACCGAGTACCGGGTTCCCGGCTATTCAGTTAGGATTCTACTAATGGACGGTACATCCAGGAACCTAGAACGGTGTTTGATGGAGAGCCGGTTACGAGAAGAGCCAAATAGCAAACGGCCGGACTACTATCTAATGCTGCTTACTGCGGTCCAGATGCGCAAAATTGTCACTCTAACGTCACCTTTCTTCGACAAAGTTTCCAGCGTTGGTTTGTGGAAAGCTTAAGCAGTTATTCCGGCTTGAAAAGCATCCTTCCGTAAGCCGAAAAATGGGGCGCTTTAAAGCTGTTTGAATACGATTGGAATTTTTGGATGCATTATTGACCCCACCCCACCACAGTAATATTATGCCGTCAACATAACTTGTCACTGCGAATTCCATCGAAAAAATCCAGCACGAAATACACAGATACAAACTTGTCGATGTTTATGGGAAGTCTGGTCTCAATAAACCATAAATGCAGCAAAATATGGTTCTTAGGTGGGATCTACCGGACCATGAGGATAGTGTTTCTATGGGTTGATCCCATACAAAAAAAAATGCAGTGGAGGTGAAATTGGACCATGACCATGGGAATATTATGGGCTTTTCGTTTGCTCGGATAACCATACCTTTCAAACGAAAAGACATTAGTCGGATTGATCTGTACGTTTTTGAGTGGTCAACAACAAGTCTACCTGCCTTTGGTATAAATCCTAAATTCCAACATACGGTACTGCGAACTAGACAAGTACCATAGGAGGCAGATGTTTGTTACTAGGTTCGATTAAAAAATATTCTGACAAGCGCGCGTGAGTGAAGATGTTCAAAATTGTTGGGCGCCCTGCCACCAAGAGATTCAAGGAGTGTCCGAATACACCATAGAAAAATATTTGAATGGCGAGAAAATTTTGACAATAATTAATACTTACGTTTTGACATCCATAGAACGGGCAGTTATAATTATTATACAAATCGTTTCTTATTTTAGTTACTCTTAGTGACTATCGATAGGAAAGTGCACGGATTAATTGAGTTACTTGAAAGAGATATTGAAAGCAATATTATCAGTTGAAACTTATAAGCATAAGAGATCGTCCGTGGTTGCAACCCCCATGTTAACCAAAAACAGTTTAGTTTGCAAAATGATCTTTAGGACAACATAACAATCTGTTTCGCTACTTACATGCTGACCAATACTGACGCTGGCCACGTCCGAATGCAGATCTTCTGGGTTAGTCCGATACATGTCACAGCTAGAGACTGAGGAATCCTCTGCATCTCCATATGTATCGCGGGAAGGGGAAATATGTTAATAAATATACCAGAAGCGTTATCATGTAAAAATTGCTCTGGGCGGCTGGCTGCCGAGAATTTAGGAGATTTATCGTTTCATGGATTTATACGAAAAAAATTTATTCACGCAGTGTGCAACTTCAGCTCCATATAGCCGACTATGGGGAATCGTAATAGATCAGATAATATCCAGCAGTTATAAGTTAAAGGCAGATATAAGCAGCTACTATCATTAAAACGCGATAATAATAAAGGCATCAAAGGACAGTTTCGGAGAAAAAACGGAAGACACAAATACACTATTTTGATTCTTAACAAATTTTGATTTATGGAGGTATATTATATTATATTGTAGTATAATACTCAGATAACAAAAACTGTCACTATTATTGTTCAAATTGTTAGTCGTCTTTGGGAAGTTCATAGATAAACTTATTCTTAGTAACTTTGTCGAGGATGCTAGAAAGGGCAAAACCAGTGCAATCCAGTGCCCCGGTGTTTTTCAATGAAAAACGACAAATTTTAATAACCCGAAAAAACCACTTCGTCAAGCCGTGATTTGATTAATGTTAATGAAAGCCTAAAATTTTCTTAATTTTTCATCATTCGAGAAAGATTTTAATTGTAAAACCAAGTAAAATTCAACCCATAATATATTTTATAGTTTATTCGTACTTACTGGAACTAACACTTATCCAGATCGTCACATACTGATTTTCACACATTTTTTATTCCAACCGGAAAGCAAATACACACACTGTATCAAACTTTACCGAAAACAACATTCTCTTTTGGACTTTTCTTCCATTCCGATTCTCCGCAATGCACAAGATAGACCAATTTCCTTCATTTTACTCTCGTCACAGCCCACTGTGATGATACTCATCAGTGGGGGAGGGAGTACCAGATTAAACTCACGATACACCCAACAGACTATTCAGTCCGACAGCAAAAAGCAAAAACTGGCTGAGAACGAACCAACACGTTGCGCATCCAAAATGGCGCTCGGTCGGAATTAAAACACGGCAATTTACTCTGCTCTTGCACCGATTTTTGACCTTCTGGATAGCCGAAGACATCACACTTCCTTCATTGAACTACGATTAGGACGCCACGAGTCGCAAACACTGATCAAGCAGAAAATAAACGAAATTCAGTTTTTCATAGAAGAAAAACCAACGCAACACTTCACCTACGATTGTTTCCAATTTGCGAAATGTGATTTATATTCTACAAAATTTATAATAAACCGGGGCGGACGCGAACAATACTTAATGCAACACACTAAAATATTCAACCGAGCTGGGAGCGCAAATTTAACTGAAACGTCAGTTCGTTGTCCGAGATGCGCATCAAACGCCGTGAGTTCCCAACGCGTTCGTTCGGTGAGTGCGTACGATGGACAGAGCGCCCAGTTTGGTTTTTTGTTTGTAGATTAACTGCTTCTTGAAGACAGCGATGCCAGATTTACAGACATGTCTGTATTTTACAGACATTTGATGTTTCCTACAGACGTAGCCAGAGATCTACAGACTTTTAAAAGGGTAATAGTGTTTAGTAAAATTGCACTAGTATAACTGTTTTCGAATACGAGTGATTCCTTCACAATAGAATTCTACTTTCAATCTATTTTAAAGTAAAATTTTAGTGTAACTAGGATTTACACAACCATCTACAGACTTTTACAGACATTTTAGTTATTCTCCTACAGACATTTAAAAAAAAACATGTGGCGTCGCTGCTTGAAGATAAGATGGAAACGGAACGAGCGAACTGAGTGCTGGTTTTAATGTTTTGAATACACTAGTGGTAAATTTGATCATGAAGATATTAAAAAGATTTGATGCAAGTGGACTCGTTTATGATTTTGTAACTACAAAACCTTCCCATTCGAGACTTGACAATCACTTCCGGGGTGGGAGGGGCACCATGATCATTTTATTAGAACATTATTTTTGCTTCCATCTGGGTCCCAAATACCTTCGCAAAATTTGGGGTTGGCCTTTTAAATGTGTGTGGAAATTTGTGATCACAGATTTCCCTAAATTATGGAACTTATTTGAATTATACACGAACTTTGAGTGGAGTAGATGAGTGGATAGACCGAATATATTCAATGAATAAAATTATACCGATAAATACCTATATTAATATAATTAAACTTTCTAATATTGCATATAAATAATGAGATTTTCGACCCGAGCAAATTCTCATGAGTTCAAACACCATATAACCCCATAAAAATACCATAAATATAATTCGCGCTAAATTTGCGAATTTTGACCATGAGCATGGGGGAATCATAAACTTTTCATTTGCTCAGGGAGTGTATTTTTTGTGAAAAGTAGGGAAGACCGGGGGTGGTTGACCGAGTTTTGCTTTCGGAATTTCTGTACTCATTCTGGTTAGTTTTTTTGAAAACCGGTTTGCACTGTCATGAAGATACAACCCTTGAGCACATATGTAATTTTTTCATTCATGAAAAAAAATCAGGGAAAAAGTTATTAGCAAATAAATGCGGAAAGAAAAATTGGCCAACCAACCCCAGGGCTGGGGTCAGGTTGACCGAGTTTGGTAAAATAAGTTAAACTCGTCAAATGTATCAGTGAAAAACTTTTAATTCGAAATAAAATTTCGTTTTTTCGTATATAGATAGGAAAATAAAATCCACTCTTAATTTTTCAGTCTTTTAACCTTTTTGGACTTATCTTTAGCAGCTTTAGGGATCTTTTGACCAGCTCGCGCTGTTTTTTTCCTCTGCCAGTGTACGCTTACGTTTGATTTCATTTTTCTGCTCCTCCAATACTGCTTTTATTGGGGAATCGGTCAAAATTTGAGACGATCGGCGTTTACGAACTTGTCACTTCTTCGAATCAGATCATGCACTCGCCTTGGGAAGAGGTCAAGTATCACGGGAGAAGGATATTTGTTAGTAAGTATAGTAGTTGGATTCTTCTTCTTAATTACCGACGCCGGAGAGGAAGCTTCACTATCTGGGCTAGATTTCGATCCACCAAACTCATGGAGCGAGGACCAACGTCTTTACTTCCCTTTCGAAGGAAGACGTGACCACAGATTTTTTTTAACTTAGAAAAATCTCAACAACCTCGGCTGGGATTGAATCCAGACCAACTGGAATGAGTGGCGCTCACGCTTACCACTCAACCACCGGCGCTGTCTCGAGATACAGTAGAATTAGTGGCGAACAGAAACACAATTACTGAAGAATTCAATGTTCTTACAAGATAGTCAGGAGCTGATCCAGAAAAAAAATTCGATTTTGTAATGAGCACTGTACAATACGTTATATGTAAAAACGTCATTAAATGAAAATCAGTTTTGGTGGTCACGTTTGGTTTGAAATGATTTTAGTTTGAAACTAATATAAAATTGAAACTAAATTAAAATTTCTAGACAAGTTAAAAAATTCGGGAGGAATCTGGACCCCGAAGATCTTTCCTCTGAATTGGCTACTAAAGATAGTATATATGGGATGTAAAAAAAAATCTAGAAAATATCGTTCAGTTTAGCTCTTGCTGCAAAGATTTAACTAATTGGAGAATTTGATATAAAAAATACAATAACTTGCTCTCAATAATTATTTTAAAAATTGGTGCAACATACTCACCGAAAAACAACGCATCGCTAGCTGAAACACTGACTGCATACAATTACTTTCATCTACCTCTTCAAAACTAAATATATTTTGTATAAACGAAAAAAATTAAAGGGTTGTGTACAGGACACGACCACGGTGACATTAAAAATATAGCTTTTTTATCTATCACACATATCGACACACGTTCTTGTTCACTCGCCTGTTTTCATATGTTACAATTTGCTATATACCCTCCCCATTAAAACATAATTTATTGAAGGTCTTTTAACGGTAATCTATTAATTAATCAAGTATCTCACTAGGTGATTGGCATTATTTGGCTGATCCATCTAGTAAAAATAGGCTGGTCTGTCCAGAAAATATATTCAAAAGAAAAGTTCCATATTGAGAGCTGTGATGAGGAAACCCACGCCCGCCAACGGAAATATACAGATTCTCCATAAAATATGAAATTTCATTTTCCATTTAAATTTTCAATAATGTACTAATGAACTTAAGTAAACAATCTTAAGTGTAAGTATTTCTTGATCGATTAGTGGTGGAAAAATGAAATTATTTGATAAATTACATTGTTATGCAACGTTCGCACTACCAGTTAAAACGGGTTTTTATGCTATCTTGGTGATATTTTTCTTGTTGCTAATTATTAAAACGTGTTATAACTCTGTAGTGTAAACATTGTATTATTAAACCAATTCTGCAGCGTTTTATGTTATATAGGTGTTTTATGTGGTAATAGGACTGACATAATTATATGTTCAGTACAGCGGTTTGTTTCATAATTTAGAACAGATTTATTTAAAAATTTAAATTAGTATACACAACCGTATTTGTTGTATACCTTAAAACGCAATTAGAACTGTGTTTTAAATACATAGGGTAGGACAGATATTCTGACTGGTTTAACTGGGAAAACAATTTTAAGTCCAGTAACGCTCAAGACATGGCTTGAATTTGAATCGAAAAAGAACACCCGCTTCAACTGCTGCTGGGACGGTAAGTTCTGTTTTAAAATTTTCCGTTGTGTGCAGTACGAAACAAAAGTGTTTGAAATTAGAAAACAAAAAGTTCTGCTGGGAATGTGATTGTTTCCGATGCAATTACACTCAGATTTTTCACGCAGGGGATACAGGCCGTGTAAATGAAAACCGCGTAAATTTAAAAAAAAACGCGTTAATGAAAACCGCGTAAATTTCAAAATCCGCGTAAAAACCTGAGTGTACTCTCCTATATAAAATACTACGCTGCTGAACAGTGCAATAACTACAGAAGCACGTTGTCAGATGCCTTACTGATAAAAAACATATAACCGAAATATGAAACATGAAAACCAATTGGCTCTTTACCCTACGCAGCTACAAAGCGCCGTAAACTTGGATTAACAAGTTACAACGCACACGCATGCATAAAAATAAATATATTTTTTTCAAACGCAACACTCTTAAGCAGCACACACCGTATTGAATTAAATCCAAACCACCCCGCCCACCCACTTTGCAAATCATTCTGTGACACCATGCTGGTACCCGACAAATCCGCACACGGCCACCGCTGCCGAAAATGCATAGCGTCTACCGCTTATTGTAGTGCCCAGACGCTGCAGCCATGATCTTACCCGTTCGACATAAGAACAAAAACTGATTCAAACGGGTACGCGTAACCTCTATTTATAAACTAACCGTATATGGTTTAGTCACTTAAGTGCGAGTGTGTGCAAATGCCAACGTTACCGAAAATCGATAGCGCTTATTGCATCGCCCGGAGACGACGTTGCTCGTGTGGGATAAGAGCAACAACTGATTTAAACGGACATGCGTTGCTTCTATTTATGACTTTTCGTGTTTCATTGAGCAACTAAGCTGCCCTCTTTTGACGGCTGTGTCTGAGAAATCTGCCTCACGAATGGTATTTTTCCCGTTTTTTGTGAACTTTTTAATTTTACCAATTTCCAAAAGTCTACTTTTATTGGGGAGATATTAAATTATTACCAATATTTAAGTTAGGTGTTTCTGAATCGGTTGGTGTATGAATGATTAAAATCCATCTAGTAATATCGGAGTTATAAGCGTGCAAACCTTACATAGTTTCGTTACATGGGAGATAGTTTAGATTTTAGAATGACACCTAGCCCCTGATAGTGGAGTAAGACATTTTTAATGTCAAAACTTATATATTTGATTAATAAGAACTTTTTTCTTTCCGTGCACTAGTACCCTACCGGTACTCACATCCCGGACATCAGCCCATTTGAAACACATTTTAAGCACTCAAGTCAAAGCACCATGAGATGGCCGCCGGCCTGCGAAATTTCCAGCCAAACACGATCCTACTCTTGTAGTTGTATTGGTTTCAAGACCGAATGAGCACGAGATCGTAATCATCACCAGCCACTCATTCGTCGGCAACTCACGCTCACCGCAAAAGGCTCCGTCTTTTAATTTAACGACGCACACAACACAACCAATGAGCCGTGCTGTGCAGTAGGTGAACAAAGCTTTTTCTTCACTGTACGAAGCTATTGGATAGTGACGCCAATTGGGCGCCATTTTAGATTTTTTTGAAACACTGCACCTTTTTTTTCTCTAATATAGACTATTTACGCATAAAATTTTCTTCTGTTAAGCCTTTCAAAAACTTAATTATACTTTTTATTGCTGGTCTCAGCCGACGGATCACGTGAAAGCCCGGACGAGACGAAATTGAACTAGGCCGCTACTTTTCAAATTAGTCACTAGCGAATCTGAGAATCTTTCACTTCCAAAAGTACGGCAAACAAACGCTTCAAGTACACAAAGTAAATCACTGTTTCTGTGGTAACGAGATTTTTGCAAAATAAATTGTGTGATATCGCGACGCGAACGCGACGAACGAAAAAGCTTCCATCAGCAAGCGATGTGCGATCAATCTCTACTCCCATCGAACAACGCACAGTGATGCAAGGGTGGCCAAAATAGAAAATATGAAATTCAATTTTTAATCATCAAAAATATTTTTCTTGTTGTTCAAAATAATTGAATTAATAATCTGCGAAAAAATGTGGTGTCGTAAGATCTCTAAGTATTTTTTGGTTGTTGAGATCTGATTAAAAATGAGGTATTTTCAGGTTTCGAGCTCATTTAACACTTCTAACTCATAATTGAGTTTAGAACATATTCATCGCAAGTTAATTCCCAACATCTTTAAAATTCATGCATACTACTTCAATATGCAACGAAAATAAACTTTGGATTAAGAAATACTTCAAAAATTTGGAAATGTTAGCATTTTTTCATGAAGAATACCGTTTTAACATACAACCATAAATATTCATCATAACTTTTACTAAGGAAGAACAAATTGGAAAAGCACGCCATTAGTTGCATATTATAGGAAATTTCATCATCTTTCAGAATATCATAGTGGTGTATTGCGCCGTTCTGCGCCAATAGGTAACTATTTTTTGTCAAAGGTTTGATGAAATAACAAGAGAAGCAAGAATTTATTGCAATTACGCGTGTTTCCTATCGTATTAATTTTGCAAAAACCAAGCTGGCGCTGCAATTAGTTGCCTCGATACATTCTAGGATACAATATCCGTTCACCGTACACCGTTCAATAGCTCTCGGTTTCAACTCGTACGGAACCCAAGTTACTTGTTTATTTATTAATTTCTCATTTTTTCATCTGAACCGTGTTGGTCTACATGAAATTTATTGTTGTTGATGTATGGGAAAAGCCCATTCAAGGTTCACTTCAGAAGCAGACCTCGAAAGCGCGTAAAAACCCATAATCTTCTCGTACGTTTTTTCAACAATTACAATGATCTCACATTACAGATTAACAAAATTACATACAAGTAATACAGCATTACAATAACATTACAGAAATATTTTAACATAACCTTATAAACTAACCTAAGTCTATTCTTGAAAACATCACTAGAAACATAAAATTCGAAATGGTCATTCACAGTATTGAAAGCATTACACATCGCCCTTATGGGTTCGTTCTGACCGTACTCGGTGCGCTGACAGTCGAGTCTTAAATAGTTACGTGATCTAAGGTTTCTGGGGGGGTACGTTGATGTTGATTTGCGAGAGAATATCTGGGGCATCCATTTAGCCAGTCAATACCGCTCTGAATGTATTTCGCCTTTTTGACAGAGTGTCCGTATGTTGGTAGCTCTGAAGCTTCTTCATTTATAAACGGAAGGTCCAGGATTCGATTTCGCCCATTATTCACTGTAGACATTTGTCGCATGTTCAGTACAGACATTCCGTCCAGTAAGATAGTACTCGTCCTCGCAAAGGTTGATTCAGAAGGGTCTGGGAAGGCATACCCGGAGGGGGTGTTCTTCCAAAGAAGTCCAGATTGGTTGTAATCAGCAAATAGTAGATGTGCCGTATTGGGTTCAATGGAAGTTGCGATATCAAGTGCGAAATCTATGTGCTTCTGAATAATTTTTGCATCACCTGCGGAATCGGGAGAAATATATACAACACCCACACAAAGATTAGTATAGGGGCCACGAATATTTACCCAGAGTTGTTCGAGATTGTGAGTGTCATTTTTCTGTTTGGATGAGAGTCGGTTGGAGACTGCGATGAGCACACCACCACCACGTTTCTTTCCTGCACTATTTGGATCACGATCATTTCGATATACCGAGTACCTTGAGCCAAATGATTGGAACGAGTTGATTTGATCATTCAGCCACGTTTCGGTCAGAACAATAACATCATGAGCAACACATACGTCTCCCAACCTTTGAACGGAACGGATCGTTATATTTCACAGTGGTGTTCGGTGTGTAAATTTTAGTGAGTCAAGGTCATCCTTTGTTCGTTCGTTAGCTGTCGTTCTGCTGGTGCCGAAAGTAAATCCAGCACATTGTTTTCGCTGGTGCGGAACAATCGACGTTGTTTGCAGATAAGTTTTGCTTTATTTTTTTCCCTCGTTTGCTTTCTTTCCTTTTCCCTACTTTTACTCTACCTTGTAATCAAATAATAAGACACATTCCCGTTTATATAACGCTCTGCCCTCGTGCTTAAATGGCCGAGGGCGAAATACCATCTGATGTAATCATGGAAGTCCCTGATCCCCCTAATACTCGCATTGCTCCCCGTATAAAGCAGTACCCAGAAGGTTCCTCTGGGCCATGGGTGGTATATTTTCGGACCGGAGAGAAACCGGTTAATATATTAAAACTTTCTCGAGACCTGACTGCTAATTACCCGGCAGTAGCTCAGATAACACGTGTTCGGGCAAACAAGATACGTGTTCTAGTGAATGATCTCGGCCAGGCAAACGCGATTGCTTGCTGTGAGCGCTTTACACGGGAATTTAAAGCGTACGTGCCTTGTGTGGCCTGTGAAATCGATGGGGTAGTGTCCGAACCGGGCCTGAAATGCGAAGAACTGTTGGAGCACGGGGTTGGCTGCTTTAAGGACCCCTCTCTTGAACAGATTAAGATCTTAGAATGCAAACAATTGTATACCGCAAACACCGAGGGAGGTAAGACTACCTACTCTCTATCAGGCTCGCTTCGGGTGACATTCGCCGGGTCCTCTCTTCCCAACTACATCCTCCTTGACAGGGTTCGCCTACCAGTTCGCCTGTTTGTACCGCGGGTCATGAGCTGCAGCAAATGCAAGCAGTTGGGCCACACAGCCACATATTGTGGAAATAAGAAACGATGCGGCAAATGCGAAGGAGAGCATGAGGATGACTCTTGCGACAAAGAAACTGAAAAGTGTATTTGCTGCGGGGGCCCTTCACATGCTCTTAAATCATGCCCTGCGTACAAGCAGCGCGGGGATAAAATTAAGCGCTCCCTTAAGGAACGCTCAAGGCGTTCTTATGCAGAAATGCTAAAGAATGCTTCGCCATCTGTCCCTTCCGAAAATTCCTTTGCTCTTTTGGCTGGCGTTGAGCAAGAATCTGACGACCCACGAGAGGGAACATCTTTGGTTAACCCAGGGGAATCCAGGAAGAGGAGAAATCCAGCCTCCCCTACATTGCCCCGTAAGGGTGCCAAGGTGTCGTCCACTCAGAGTGCGCCATCTACAACCAATAAATCCAACGGAAGTGATGCACAAAAGCCGAAGCAATTTGCTCCAGGACTTGGAAATATTAATTCTAACAAGGAGTACCCACCACTTCTAGGGACACCAAAAACCCCAAGTGTCCCCTTTTTTCAAACAGATACTCAGTCCAGTAGCGGACTAATGAAATTTTCTGACATAGTGGACTTAATTTTCACAGCTTTCAATGTTACTGATCCTCTTAAAAGCCTTCTGATACGTTTTCTCCCTATAGTGCAAACATTTTTGAAGCAATTGACTACTAAATGGCCCCTCCTTGCAGCGATCGTATCCTTCGATGGCTAAGTCATCGAACGAGGTCACCGATTCGATCACTGTTCTACAGTGGAACAGCAGAAGTATCCTCCCGAAAATCGATTCCTTTAAATTTTTACTAAATAGTTTAAAATGTGATGCTTTCGCATTATGTGAAACTTGGTTAACTTCCGATATAAATCTCAACTTCCACGACTTTAATATAATTCGTCTGGATCGAGAAAACCCCTATGGAGGAGTACTTTTGGGGATCAAAAAGTGCTATTCTTTCAACCGAATTAACCTCCCTTCGACACCAGGCATTGAAATTGTCGCTTGTCAAGTTTTAATCAAAGGTAAAGACCTTTGCATTGCTTCCATCTACATTCCTCCTAGAGCCTCGGTAGGGCACCGAACGCTTTGTAATATCACGGAATCCTTACCGGCACCGCGGCTAGTTCTGGGAGACTTTAACTCGCACGGTACGGTATGGGGCTGTCTTCATGATGATAATAGATCAACATTAATCCAAGATCTTTGCGATAATTTCAACATGACCATCTTAAACACGGGAGAAATGACGCGGATTCCTACACCACCAGCACGCGCAAGCGCGTTGGATTTATCGCTTTGCTCGACATCGCTACAGTTAGATTGCATGTGGAAGGTGATCCCTGATCCCCACGGTAGCGATCATTTGCCTATCGTGATTTCAATTGCTAACGGTTCAAGACCATCGAAAACAATCAATGTCTCGTATGACCTCACACGGAACATTGATTGGAAGAGTTACGCGACCGCGATATCCGTTAAAATCGAATCCACTCAAGAACTTCCTCCGGAGGAAGAGTACAGGTTTTTGGCTGGCTTGATTCTCGACAGTGCGAATCAAGCTCAGACTAAACCAGTACCCAGCGCGAATACCCATGGACGGTCTCTCACCCTGTGGTGGGATAAAGAGTGCTCAGAGCTGTACGCGGAAAAGTCCACTGCATATAAGGCCTTCCGGGAAGACGGGTTACTCGCTAGCTATCAACAGTACGCGTCGTTAGAAAGGCGAATGAAGAGTCTAATGAAAGCCAAAAAACGCAGTTATTGGCGCCGGTTCGTCGACGGGTTAACGAGAGAAACAGCGATGAGCACTCTTTGGGGTACGGCTCGACGTATGCGTAATCATAATAGTACCAACGAGAACGTGGAATATTCAAACCGTTGGATATTCGCTTTCGCCAAGAAGATCTGTCCGGACTCTGTCCCGGTACAGAAAACGTACCGCGCCGCGTCTTCTCACGATACCGCGAACGAATCACCGTTTTCGATGGTGGAGTTCTCACTTGCTCTCTTATCGTGCAACAATAACGCCCCAGGGTTAGACAGAATCAAATTCAACTTGCTGAAGAATCTGCCTGACACTGCAAAAAGGCGCCTGTTGAATTTATTTAACAAGTTTCTTGAGGGTAACATTGTCCCTTATGAATGGAGGCAAGTGAAGGTCATCGCCATCCAAAAACCAGGAAAACCAGCCTCCGACCACAACTCGTATCGGCCGATTGCAATGCTGTCCTGTATTCGGAAGTTGTTCGAGAAAATGATCATGTTTCGCCTCGACAATTGGGTTGAAGCAAATGGCTTACTGTCAGATACACAATTTGGCTTCCGCAAAGGCAAAGGGACGAACGATTGCCTTGCGTTGCTTTCTACAGAAATCCAAATGGCCTATGCTAACAAAGAGCAGATGGCATCAGTCTTCTTGGATATTAAGGGGGCTTTTGACTCAGTTTCTATCAACACTCTGTCAGAGAAGCTGCACCAGCATGGTCTTTCGCCAATTTTAAATAACTTTTTGCTAAACCTGTTGTCTGAAAAGCACATGCACTTTTCGCATGGCGATTTAACAACATCGCGATTTAGCTACATGGGTCTTCCCCAGGGCTCATGTCTAAGTCCCCTGCTCTACAATTTCTACGTGAATGACATTGACGATTGTCTTGCCAATTCATGCACGCTAAGGCAACTTGCAGACGACGGGGTGGTCTCTGTTACAGGGCCCAAAGCTGCCGACTTGCAAGGACCATTACAAAATACCTTGGACAATTTGTCTGCTTGGGCTCTTCAGCTGGGTATTGAGTTCTCCACGGAGAAAACTGAGTTGGTTGTTTTTTCTAGGAAACGTGAGCCGGCGCAACTCCAGCTTTTAATAATGGGTGCAACGATCAACCAGGTTTTCACATTTAAATATCTCGGGGTCTGGTTCGACTCTAAAGGTACCTGGGGATGTCACATTAGGTATCTGAAACAGAAATGCCAACAAAGGATCAATTTTCTCCGAACAATAACTGGAACATGGTGGGGTGCTCACCCAGGAGACCTGATCAGGTTGTACCAAACAACGATATTGTCGGTGATGGAGTACGGGTGTTTCTGTTTCCGCTCCGCTGCGAACATACACTTCATCAAACTGGAGAGAATCCAGTATCGTTGCTTGCGCATTGCCTTGGGTTGCATGCACTCGACCCATACGATGAGTCTTGAAGTGCTGGCGGGCGTTCTTCCGCTAAAAAATCGATTTTGGGAACTCTCATATCGATTGCTCATCCGATGTGACATTCTGAACCCGTTGGTAATTGAAAACTTCGAGAGACTCGTCGAGCTTAATTCTCAAACCCGTTTTATGTCCTTGTACTTCGACTACATGGCACAGAGCATCAATCCTTCTTCGTACAATCCCAACCGTGTCCGTTTCCTAGATACTTCTGATTCTACTGTATTCTTCGACACATCCATGAAGGAAGAGATTCGTGGAATTCCGGACCATATACGCCCGCAGGTGATCCCCAATATATTTTATAATAAATTCCGAGAAGTCGACTGCGACAAAATGTTTTACACTGACGGATCAAATCTCGATGGGTCCACTGGCTTCGGTATCTTCAACAATACTATCACCGCTTCATTCAAGCTCAATGATCCCGCTTCAGTTTACGTCGCAGAGTTAGCTGCAATTCAGTACACCCTTGGGATCATCGACACTCTGCCCACAGATCACTACTTCATCGTTTCGGACAGCCTCAGCTCTATCGAGGCTCTTCGTGCGGTGAAGCCTAAAAAGCAATTACCGTATTTTCTGGGGAAGATACAGGAGTCCTTGTGTACGTTATCTGAAAAATCTTATCAGATTACCTTTGTTTGGGTCCCCTCTCATTGTTCTATCCCGGGCAATGAAAAGGCCGACTCATTAGCAAAGGCGGGCGCATTAAATGGTGACATATACGAAAGACCAGTCTGCTTCAACGAATTTTTTAGTATTTGTCGTCAGAGGACGCTCAACAGTTGGCAAACCTCGTGGAGCAATGGGGAACTTGGACGATGGCTACATTCGATTATCCCAAAGGTATCAACGAAGCCTTGGTTCGGGGGGATGGATGTGGGTCGGGATTTTATTCGTGTAATGTCCCGACTTATGTCCAATCACTACACCATGGATGCGCATTTGCGGCGTATTGGGCTTGCGGAGAGTAGTCTGTGCGCTTGTGACGAGGGCTATCACGACATCGAACACGTTGTCTGGGTGTGCGCCGGGTATTGTGACGCCAGGTCTCAGTTAAAGGAATCCCTTCGGGCCCGAGGTAGACCACCCAATGTACCAGTCCGAGATATGCTGGCAACTCGTGATTTCCCCTATATGTCCCTTATTTATACCTTCATAAAAACGATAAATATCCCAATTTAGCCCCTCTCTTTTATTTCTCGTTTTTAGAGTTTCCTCCTGCCTTGTGGAACCGATCAGCTCCAGAGTGCTACTATGTAACCGCCATCGCCCTTACCACTACGCCTGCATAGAAGGAAACTGAAGCGAGAGCGACTCGAGGTCCGATGACTTTTGAAGGATTCCCCGCGGGTCCGAAGAATACCATCCGCCAATCCGGTACTCGACGACTTACTATACTGAGGCGCAAATTTGATTCGCTGATCCCCCTCCCCCCCCCCCCCCGCCGTTCGAGCGAAAGTTGCAAGTTTTACTCTTCTTTCCCTGTCTCTCCCCTGTCCTTGATACAACTGCTGCTACACTGATGCGGAAATAAGCCACCCTTTGAATATCTTGACCAAGCATAAGTTTTAGTTAAAAAATTCAAATTAGTATTCTGTATTCCTAGTTTTAAGATAGCTATAATTTTTACTCTTTATTGAAACTCTTGTCCTCCATCTTGTAAATAGAATTGAATCCCTAGTTTTAAGATTTCTGTGAAATTTCTCATAAATATTTGTTCCCCCCTTTTGTGTACTAAACTATATTGTTAGCTTTAAGATAACCGTAAAATATTTCGTAAAATACTATTACTCCCCCTCTTGTATATCAAAGTGAATCCCTTGTTTTAAATTTTTTCATAAAAAAATCTTTTGGCCCTCTTTTGTATATTGAATCTTATTTCTAGTCTTAAGATAGCTGTAAACTTTCTTTTCCTTTGTAAAAAAAAAAATATTTCAACATTGTAACCTCCTAGTTTTAAGATATCCAAATGTAAAAACAAAAGCATTTGGCACCGCCAAGCTAACGCATTTGTGCCTATCAAATAAACGAAATGAATAAAAAAAAAAAAAAAAAATCATGAGCAACATCCGAAGCAGCGACGAACAGCTCATCAATTTTTGTGCGTAGCTTTCTCACGTTCTGACAGTATATTGACACAGAGCAGCCTCATCATAAGCGTAGGACATCAAACGATGAGCAGTTAGTTGCAGTTTTGGTAAAATAGAAGAACGAAATTTCTCGCAAATGGCGAAAATTTGACTCGAAGACAGACATTTTAGATCAAGGATAATTTAAAAATGCAAATTCTACTAATATGGCGACGTTTTTGGGTTAACAGCTGTCCAAACTCTTGTTATGACAATTTTTATCTATTTATTTTGATTGGTCCTCGCCGATGCAGCTATCTATCTTCGAATAATGGATTACAATTTGATTTCTCAGATCAGCTTTGATTTGTTCGTTAGGCCAACTGACAGAAGTTGAAAACAGGTTAACAGGGTTGGTAGTGATGTAGCATACAACTATTGTCCGTCGATTTGTCAAAGTATATTTGACATGGAAATAAAAATTTAAAAAATTGACTTGTTAGTTAAAGGATTACCCAATTAGCTAACGAGCACCCACACTGACGAATTTACGCTGTATTATCGACAAAGATCACTTCACTATAAACCATGGGCTCCACAGTTGTACATACTTTGACGTGACGTTTGAAGAAGGACACACGCAAAGATAAATTGTTTGTACGATTTGCTGTCACGATTCGGTTAATCGTACACAACGTTTTTGATGCAAAGATCGCGTGTTCCGTAGTCATAATCCGAAGGTACAACCATCGAATCATCGGCATAATGATAGCAATCAATCAATTACATATTATCGTAACTCGCTTTATGTATTGAGTTAGCTGGAATACCAACAAATCTATCATTCTGAAAGAAAAGTTCTAGTCTTTAGAAATTGGGTTTATTCGGTTAACGTCTCGTTTTATTTTACATTGAAAGATTGGACTCCTTATTCATTCACAGCTGCAAATCGCTTGTCAGATCATGGATTTTTGTGCATTCCCGGAACTTTTGTATAAAAATGTTAACAGAATTAAGCACATATCTAGAACTTTCAATTTCGGAAACCAAGCTGATTTTTCTTCATTTGATAGTAAGATTTGATTTGTATATTGTCTTCGATTAAAAAAATTATTTTTTTTGTTTAATTTTTATTTCAGAATTAACAGCTTTATATTTTACATGTTCAGTTATTAAAAAATTAGTTCCACAATCTTATTACATCTGTTCTGATAGTCTTAGTTCTCTATTAGCTCTTGATTCTATAAATTTCAATAACAAAGCACATCAGTTTATATGGTTGATTCGAGATCTTATTAACAAAATGAACTGAAAACGTTTCTCAATAACATATATTTTGGTTCCATCACATTGTGAAATATATGGAAGTGAACAGGCAGATAGGTTGGCTAAAATAGGAGCATCAAGAGGTTTTTTTATGATCGTGGAATTCATGGTAACGAATACTTTCCTTTAATTCGCCATAAATTTAATATACTTTGGCAACAAGCATGGGATACTAGTGAGTTGGGACGTATGTGTCATTCTATTTTACCAAAAGTTAAACGCAAACCTTTCGTTTTATAGACTAAATATTGGAAGATTATTTATTCAAACATTTTCTCGTACAATATCAAATCACTATTCATGCAAAAGCCACTCTTACCACGTTAATATAATCGATTCTAATTTATGTGAATGTTTGGAGTCCTATGAAGATATTGATCATATCATTTTACATTGTCCTCGATTTTCTGAAATAAAACTGAATATTTTTTCTACCCTTTCTTTCGTAGGAAAACCAATCTTTCAATCTGTTAGAGATGTACTAAGTCAGTCTTAAACTGTGATACTTTATAAATTTAATATATATTTTCAGGTATTTAAATACGAATACTCACTTATCAAGACAACAGCGCTACCAACCTTTGAACTTTATATACATGTGTGGAGAATGAAGCTTAGCTCTGTTATGGTTTTATTTAACCGAATGAGCTAAATTAATTTAAGAATTTATTATATTTGTATGTTTTCAATAGACAAGTGGGTTTTTTATGCCTTTTTGAGAAGAGATTACAAAAACAAATTTCACAAACAATTGTACAAAGATTCTCAAAATTGGTAATAATGTGCATAAAATTTTGCACCATATTACAATTTTATGTTCAAAACATTTCAACTAAAACTTTGTACTAAAATGAGAACCATTTTATTGATAAGATTTGCACTGAAAAAATTGCTTTTCAAAATGCTATTAAAGCTTGTTCTCAATTTGATTGTGGTTGATTTTTTGTTAAATTTTGTACTAAAGTTCGATAATGTTGCAACAACTTTTTTAAATTTTGTGTTAAAGCTGTAAAGTTTCGCCTCAATATTGTGATGTTAGTTCCAATTTTGTAAAATTTGCACTATAAATAGAAAAGTTTGTACTGTGCGTACTAAAACTGACGAAATGTTTTGACATTGGACCTAAAGATTGTTCCTAAAATGCGTACAATTTGTGCCCAATTTTGATAAGTTTGTATGCTGTACTAAATTTATAGTTTTTTTTTGTGCTAAATTAGCCAGTGCTTGTAAATTTTGCGAAATTTGTGCCAAACTTCCCGGAATATGTACCAAAAATTGTAATAACATGTGCTAAATTTTGCACGGAAATTAAAAATCTTAAAACATTTAACTAAAACTTGTACTAAAATGAGAACCGTTATTAATAAGGGATTTAAAATTCTAAAAAGATTCAAAGCGAACTTTAAGTAATTGAAACTGGGCTTAAAACTGGAATTATTTATTACAAAAAACAATCATTTTGACAGTTCACAATAATCTAGATAAAAAAAAGATTTTAGGTGATTTTTCTGTTCTTTTTATTTTAACGAATAACTTTAATCGCACAAATTAAGGAAAATTAGAAAACTTTGTTATTACAAACATTTGATTCTTTATGGTTAAACAACTTAAAAAAATTGAATGACTTTAATTTTGTTCCATACTGTACGTTCAACTCACTTTAATAAAATGATTAAATTGCATCGTACACTATACACACACATAATACAGAACCGTTCCGCCCTATATGCCATCAAACTGAAAATCCGCCGGTTACCATCTCGGTTCTCGACTAAGGGAAAAAACCGTACACCGAGTACTGGCGACCGCCATCAGCAGAAGGCAGCCAACACAACACCGCCACTACCCGGGGAAACCGTAAGCCTTGTCACGCTTTTCTGATTTTCCCAGTCCGTCCTTCCTTCGTACCAACATTATTGTTGGTATATCAGCCCATAGCAGTACGGCCGCAACTCGCAAAAATATTAGACACTCATCGCAGCAACCCGGCAACGAAACAAAAGAAAAACAAACGCGCGCGCGCTCCGTCCGCCGGTCGGATGGAAAGAAAAGGAATGAACACTAATCGCCGATTCTTTGTTTTGATCGGTTGCTTCGTTCCCGAACACGTGCACGCAATAACGGTGTTCATTTCAAGTACCTTTGCTTGCCTATCCACCCGGTACGGTACGGTACGGTACGCGGAAAGTCAATTACGCTAGCACTCATCAGACCGTATCACCGCACAGCACCGTCCCGTCGTGCGAATGTGATCTAATTCTAGTGCACTATAGCACATACTATCAAATTGAGTGACTGCCGGCCGATCGGTTTTTTTTCTGTTGTGTTTGGTTTGACTTTCGGTTGCCTTGACAGAGAGCCATCATCGTTCGTCGGCTTTAAAAGCTCAGCTGAGTGCCCTCATATAGAACCCGAATCGAAGCACGCCGCCAAGCCCTTTGCTACGACGAGTGACGACGATGACGAGTGTTCTAACTTTCCAACAGTCGTCGATTCAGTTCAGTTCGTTCGGGAATTTTGTGGCGTTCGGTTTAGTGCGTGATTTTGTGTAACCGGAAGCAACGAAAAAAGTGAAAAAAAAATTGAACGCGGTCTAGATTTAATCCGCGATTGAAGTACGGCGCGAGAAATCGGAAGGATATTGATTTATTACTGGAAGACGCCGGTTTGGCTTGGATTTCATGCAGTTTTAGGTGCCGAAGACACCTGTGCTTTGGTTTTTAGCGAAGAAAAAGCGGACCCAAGCCGGTCGCTACCTTCGTCAACGCTGCTGTCGCTGAGTGTCGAAACAGAAATTGATGAGTGAGCTGTTAGTTTTAAATTGTAATTCTAGCGCGCTTAACGAAAGCGAAAAAAATGTTTTATTCGATTTAAAAAGTGTTGAAATATTCGAAGAAGAAAAAATTGCTGGCCATTGTGCGGAACCGATAATGTCTCCTCTTCTGGCAGCGCCTACTATTTACCCTATCATCAACAGGGTTATGCCGTGCATGTCCGCTGTGTCCCGATGAGTGATTGAGTTTGAGTGAGTGATCAATAGCATCTGTGTTAATGATGATGGTTAACGGTGTGCAGTCGAATAAATATTGCAGAAGCGGAATGTATAATATTGAAATTTGATGCGAGTGTTGTGCCGGTGTATAGAATTAATGGTGCAAGCGAGGGAAGGAAGAAGGAAAAAAAGAATTTTCCCTGTGTAAGCGTTTTATTATGCATGTCGACAGTGGAGCATTTTGTGGATGTTTTTAGTTTGTTGGAAAATATTGTAAACGAGTGAATTATTTAGCGCTGTTGAGAGAAGTGTGTTTTTAACTGGAGGTAGAATTAGGAAAAATTGGAAGCAGCAGGTTGCAACATATTTACTGTCAGAAGTAAGTTTTATTTTTTTTCTGGTTTACTATGATAACATTGATTGTAGAACAAAATGTATCCATTTTTTTAGGAATCTTGTTGTAATTCAACAAATTTGCTATACCAAGCTTTGCCGTTATCTAAATCAAAAACAAAGGAAAATATCTTAAAAATTCTCATTACTTTTCTACTTTCTAGAAGCAAAAGTTTAGGCTAACTTGTTGGTTTAACCGACAAAATTAACGAAATTCATGACGCGTTCCTTGCCGATCACTTACAGCGTATCAGAATAAAAATCCTTTAACGTGTAACCAGCATTGCCAGAATGAATAATGTATAATTCGTTTTCCACATATGTAGGATCTCCTGATTTTTGGATGTGGACCTGAATTACTGCATCTATCGAGTGAACATTTTTTTGTTTCACTTCATTATGTTGATTGATATTTTGAATGTGTTTTATGAAACCCGCCCCCCATGGTTAATTTCAGTTTTTGTATCAATTTCTTGAATAAACTACCTTATTTTTGGTTCAATTATTTCCCTAAAATTCGAAATATTAAGATTCTTGAATTTCTATACTCTTTATTTGATATAAAAGCAATAAAAAACGCAAATGCGCTGCAACAATAAAAATCATGCCAAGATCGGTTTCAACTTCGATATCCAAACTGTCGATCGAAAAAATTGCGTCTTTAATGAACGAGCATTTCAATTTAATAAACTCAAATGATTATTTAAGGCCCTTTTTAAACTTTAAATTCATTACAATTTTGTTAGTAAATTCCCACCTAGTTTAAAAAGCTTTAACCCTTTGTGACGCAGTGGGACGTATACGTCCCACCTACTTCTCCTAAGTTTTTATAGGATTTTTAGTTAGCGTTGACATATAAATGTGTTAAGTCAGACCGAACTAAGTGACATTGTATTGATTTCGAGAAAAACAAGTTTGCATCGCACCATCTTTTACATTATAATTCGAAATGAATTTTAACCATAATTCTTGCTTATTGTCACGTATTTCAAATCTGGTGAAAGTCTAATGTAGTAGAAGAAATTCTGTATCGAGTGCCATTATTATCTCATTTTTCAAGATTTCGCGACTTAGTCCGGTCTGACTTAACACCGACCAACTAGCACAAAAACTATGTGAATTTTTTAACTATTTATAAGTTATAAATTAAAACTCGAAAATCTCGTTTTTTTACAATAAATTCGGCTGTGTTTGAACTAAAAGTCTTTGAGATCTAAAACTTTTTTTTGCAGGTATCACAAACATTGAACTAAATAATAGACTTTTTGCAGAATTTTTCGTAGGCCATGGTCTATAAAAGATTCTGAGAGACAGGAATCACTTCTAAACTAGCATAAAAATGGATGATGTGGTTTTTGAGGTCGCTGACTACGATTCTGATGTCAGAATTTTAAAATTCAAAATGGCGGCTACACAATGGCAGCCATTTTTTACGAAATTTGCGAATTTTGTTGCAATGAGCGTAAAACTCGAATTACGAGTTTGGGGTCGCTGATTACGATTCTGATGCCAGAGGAGCGGATCTTTGCAGCTGTGTTCGTCGGTGCGTGTACCGTCTTGTTGTAGACAGAGTTACAAATATTCAAATTCATTGAGTGACAATCCATTATATTCACCCGCACTCGTCTTCAATATTCAGTTTGTGATCCATTTGGCGAAACCACGAATCGGTAGCGGTGTAAACATTTGTCGATATTTTAATATTAGTTCTTTGTTTATGACATTAGGGATGACAGCCGTAGCCTCAAAACTTAAACATCCACATAATGAAATAATCCAAACAAAGCTTTTCTTTTCAATTGAGAAATATTGACATCCTCAATTAAGTACAGAAAATGTTTTCACCTTTCTTTCTGTATCATGGACAAAAAAATTAACTATAGGGCTGTCACATTTAACCACAGTATCTTCGTCGCGAGTGGTTGACTCTCGTAAAGCTCCCTTCGTGTCGGTTAATTTTCATCATTTTTGGCACAGTTTACTGTCTCCCGGTTGTCAAAAGTGTTAATAACGGTGCAATTTAACAATTATACAGAGTGAAGTGGTTTATAAAAGCACTTTTCGGCATATTTTCGACAGACGCGAGTGGTGACTGCTTGTGAAAATTGAATTCCGGCAAATGAAAAAATATCTTTTCCTCGCATTACGAGCCGTCGATTCTCGATGCAAGGAAAATGAAAGTGTACAGAAAACATCTAGAAACACAGTGTACATTGTGGGAATGGTGAAAAATGGGTTTTCAGAGAAAAAAATTCGATCCGAAAAGTGAAAAAATATGGCAATAAAAAAAAATTGACATTCAAATAATTTGCGTTTCACCAGCGACTAGCGACTACCAGGTGTCGCCCAAAATTCTTCGCCCGAAAAATAGGTGACAAACCAGCCAGTCGGTGCTCAGCTAATTTCGTCCGCGTCCCTTGTCACCTTTTTTTTATTGAGTGTTTCATCGGCGGTGCTATCTTTAAAAATGAGCCGCCTTGGATATTCAACTGCGTTTTTTTTACCGTATTATTTTATTGCAAATGAGTAGAGGTTTTGAGTCTTTTATATTCGGGATTGCAGATATTTTGTCGCATGTAAATTTTGGGTGTTCGTTGATGTGATGACGCTGTAAGGGAACACGTATCTGCCGGTCGGCGAACTTTTCTTTGGACTGAGCAAACTAATTTTTATGTTTCTTTAGGGTTTGTTTTACCAACGGGGGAACTGATTCACAGAGCATTCAATGTGCTTTGGGAAAACACATGGCCTTATTTGAGTGGAATGATGACTTCAATCATGTATAAGGTTTGAGCATTGACAATTCGCGAGAGGGATCGGGGACCGGTTGGCAATTACCTTCAGTAATGTCAGCACGAAGAATAAGTGTTTTGCTGTCATTTTCATTGCTTAGTTTTCTATTCTATCGCATGCCTCCACGCGAGTCTAAGTCTATTGATGACATTTGGTCCTTAGACCGGCGACGACTGGGATCAGCCTTCTGCCGATAGTAGCAGAATGAGAGTATGCGATATAGCCGAGAAAACAATACCGTAAAAGTTGTTCGGAAATCAGCGCCAATAAGACTTTAATTTGACTAGTATCGTTGATCGCGGGTCAATACGTACTGAAAATTCGCCGCGTCTGTTTTAATGAATCTAATTTCAAGTTCCGTTATTGGTAACAAGCCCGTGCATCAGGTTAACGATCCTCTGTATTTCCCTTCAATGTTCGATATAATCGTTCGTATACGTGTATTTCACAAACAATCCGATATTAGAAATAGGAAATACTTTCGTTGATTTATAACATCTAGAGCTATCATAACTCTCTGTCTGTATACCGTTTTATCACTCGGTAGTTTGCAACCCAAAAAATATATCGTAGAGAAGGAATAGGAAATTAGTCTAAATAATGTCGCAATAAATAGTGATCCGGCCCATTACACAGATAAGATTAGCTTTTCTAGGCAATACTCCCACGATCGGCTGTGTGGCTGTGAAATTGCTTTTGTTTAGAAAACATAGGATACTCTCGGTAGATCTTATTTTTCGAGCGATCGTGTTCTCGAAAACTAACTGAACTACTACCTAATAAACTATTCTATATAGGTCGCATCGCTCGCTTGGAGCGAATCCTAGACCCTATTCCCTTCCAAACCACCAACTCCGCGATACATGTGGAAGATTCTGATGAACCTTCTGTATAAGATTCCTCAATTTATTCAAACGATCGCCGGGTAAAATCAGCACCGACACGATAGAAACCACGAATATTAATGAAAAATATAAGCAGTGCTCCTTATAGCCGGCTATCCGGAGTTCAAGGGTCTTATTTTGCTAATCGTATTAATACAACAAATGATAAATTTCCCAAATTCTCGGCAGCCGGCTGCCCAGAGCAATTATTACATGATAATGCTATTGGAACACTTACACTTGGAACGTCGGTATTGATCAGCATGCAGGGATCAGAATAGATTGTACAATGTGGCTCATCATGTTATTCCCAAGCATGTTTTTCCAATGAACATTTTGCAACCTAATTTGGTTCTGGTCAATAACGGAGTAGCAACTACGGGCGATCTCTTATGCTTATGCTTATGCTGATTACGATTCTGATGCCAGAATTTTAAAATTCAAAATGACAAAATTTTAAAAATTCATAATGTTAGTATAAAACTCGATTCACGGTTTTTTTTAACCAAACCCAGTAGTCATATAGGATCCACCATTTTAATTTTGCATTTTCGACATCAGAATCAGAATCAGCCACCTCGAAAACTCCCTTGTAGGACGTTTTAGGCCAATATAAAAAACAATTTAACGGAGCTCGGTCGCCATATTGGATCCGCCATTTCAAATTTTACATTTCCGACGTCATAATCGGAATCAGCGACCCCGAAAACCTCTTGTAAAACGTTTTAAACTAATATAAAAAACTTGAAATTTGACCAAGCACAGTCACCATTTTGAATTTTACATTTCTGACGTCAGAATAAAAATCAGCGACCCCGAAAACCCCTTTGTAAGTCGTTTTAGGCCAATATTTAAAAAAAAACATTAAATTTAGACAAGCACGGTCGCCATATTGGATTCGACATGTTGAATTTTACATTTTCGACGTCAGAATCAGAATCGGCGATCCCGAAAACCTCCTTGTAAACGCCACTGTCAAAACACATGAAATTCAGCCAAACGCAGTCGCCATTTTGAATTACATTTTCGACCTAAGAATCAAAATCAGCGACCTCGAAAATCCCCTTGTAACACGTTCTAGGCTAATATCAAAAAACATTAAATTTAGCCAAGTACGGTCGCCAGATTGGATCCGCCATTTTGAGTTTCACATTTACGACGTCAGAATCAGAATCAGTGACCCTGAAAACCTACACAAAGCTATAAATAACAGTATTAACAATGAAAAAAATCGCGTCGCAAAGGGTTAAACATGGAGGTAGAATTTAGCATGGCAGTCATCAGTTGAAACATGGATTGCTGCAAGAAATTAAATTTTTCTTCCGTTATGCTACCTAGATCCATTGGAGCAAAGAAAGGGTTTGAGTGAGAACAAAATTGAGGGCGTAGTGGTCGTATCTCTTAGCCGTGTTACCTACCACTGAAGCATAAGATGACACCTTTGTAGGAAGGTGTGACGGAGATAGAAGATCCTTGTTTTGGGTAGAGAATGTGCCCAGGAATTTGATTTTAAGTTTTCGCTACAATTAGCGTATTTATAACTGGTTTTTTTTGCCGGGCAAGCGCTTTTTGTGTGCGTTACAAGCCAAATTCGAGTAAATCACCTTAAGCATATTATTATATAAATGCAAAATAATGAAAATTTACATATACCAGAAGATTTTGGTGAAAAAAGTATTAAATAAATAGAAACGGTTATTTGACCATGTGAATTAGTAAAACTTTATTTAATATTAGGTACCATTCGAGTCATTCGCATTCTTACGATACTCTAAACCCACTGAAAATACCCGGAAAGAAGTTTTGTAAGGTTAAAAACCCAGTGAATTCCACCCGTCCGTATTTTGACATGATGCTTGTTTCAGTAGTCGACACGGTGAGCACACCGTCGATCTCAACTTAGTAAGCGGGTATGTAGACGCGTTTGTCCTTCCTGAAAGACTTGTCACTCGCAACGTCTTTTGCTTGCTTTAGAGAGAATATCACAATTCTGAGCGAATCTTGGCGAACTTTTCAAATATCAGTCACGGATAAATAATTAGTTTTTTCGAAATGCTTGGAATACTTAGCAGATTGATGATTTGTACCGTAAACAACAATATGTAAGTTTCCAACCATCGGAAATGAACATAACGGTCAGTTAAAGAAACAAATATTCAAATAATTATTCGAATTGCTGTTTGATAGAGGCAGAATTGCTGTTTGAGTCTCGCGGGACAATCCCGCGTTCGTCACCTTCAAATACCTAGCATCAATTATTGATATCACAGTCTGGAAAAAGTACAATACGAGTTACCCACATTCCTTCGACACTCTAAATCCGCTGAAAATATCCACGAGCATGTTTTGACCGTTTAAAACCCCAGCGGATACCACCTATTCCTGTATCGGAATGATGCGCTTTATGAGCACGTGATGACAGGACGTGTAGCGTCATACACAGTAATACAGCATAATACTGCTTTTTTCTTCCGTTAAACCGTTGAACCTTATCTGTACAGAATTTCGTTTATGATGGAACTGTATATGGAGATGATATCCGCAAGTTGAAGCTTCATGTCCATCTTTATTAATTATTACATCTCGCAAACAGAAGGCCGGGCGGCTTCTGTGTTGTTTTTTTTCGTAACGTTACGTCTTTTCACAGAACTTACACTTCAGGATCTGATCTTGGTATGTACATAAAGGAATCTAAGAATTAGTTAAGCTTTCTTTCATATTTTACAAACATTTCGAGTCACCCGTATTCTTATGACATTTTGAATCCGCTGAGTGTTGGCCGCTTAAAAACCCAGCGGATTATAACTATCCGTATTTCATGATGCTTGTTTCAGTAGTCGACACGCATGACAAACTTGAATTAGTGATCGCACCGTCGATCTCTACCTTGTGAGCGGGTATGTACACACTGAATTCAGCTCGGTATTCTCCACACAGCTGAACAGTCACTAAAAATTTTCAACTGATAGTTCAGCAAACGTCACTTCTACCGAGACCAGGGATGCCACATTGACATGTGTTTCAATTAAAAAAATCTTTTTACCATCTGTGATGACTAAATCAGGAAAAAAATCTGTGAAAATGTGTGATAAATTTCCAAAAAATCTGTGAAAAATCACAATATTTCCAAAAATCTGAAATATTTATCAAAATGCCAAAAATCTGTCATCTGTGTAACAGAATCTGTGATCAAAAATTGTGAAAAAAATCTGTGACATTACAGAAAAATCTTTGAATATGGTAACCCTGACCGAGACTTTGATAGAACTTTTGTTAGCTGAGTGTTCGGTAATGTAAAACTCGGTAAAAGTTACGCAAAAACTGGGATTCGAAGGAACAAAATTAAGTGTGTAGATATCCTTCCTAAAAGATTTGCTCCTGTAACGTCACTTGCTTGCTTTAGACAAACTATCACAATTCAAAGCATACCTTGGTTTCCTAAAATGAAATGTTGCTGATTGGCGATTTCTACGCATTAAAATCTATAGTACGGGTTGATATATTTGAAATATGCTGTGCAATTGTGGGCTCCACATCACGCCATTCAAACATCAATATGCTTTAGATAGACAAAGACTGCTTGAGTTACCGACGTTGAAGTTTCGCCGCACTTGCCATAATATTTAAATTTGATATGTTGTCTAGCTAAATGGACTGCCCTGATACACTTGTTCGAATCGATGCTGTTGAACCTCTTTGCATTGTGGACAATCGAGTTTTTATGTTTTCCGAAACATAGCGCTGTTTATGGTCAAAATAGCTTTCTCAAGGTAAGTCGTCCTCTTGACGCCATTGAACATAAAGCCGTCCCGCCGAGTTTGAGTTCGAAGGGACACACAATTCTGTCTTGTTCATTGCGATTGCCATGCAAAATGTCCACTCACTGGAGCAAGGGACGCATGTCGAACTCGAATCGGTGACCACACCGTCTATCTCAACTTTGTGAGCGGGTATGTAGACGCTATTGTCCTTCCTACAATACTTGTCATCTGAAACGTCATTTGCTTGCTTTGGACAGAATATCACAATTCTGAGCTTATTTGGGCAAACTTTCGAGATGTGTGTCAGTTTCGAAATATTAAGAATAGTTAGCGGGTCCGAAAGAATATCGGGTATGGTCTGACCAAGTTAATTATGTATGATTTAAAAAGAGAAGTAGTGTTTGATGATGAATCTAGTTCCATTGTATAATGAACTGGGTCTTTTCGGTAGAATTCATTTAGGGACGGGCCCAGAGTCGAGTGCAAAACCAAAACTAAACCAATACGAAGAAAGAGACAACATACGGTAGATATAATAAATTGAAAGGCAAGTCAGGGGCCATGCATAAATGACGTAGCATTTTGGGGGGTAGGGAGGGAATACCAAATTTGTGACGAAGTGTGACGAGGGGGAGGGTAGGGTCAGAAGTTGTGCGACGTAGCATTAAGTTTAAAACCCTTTGTTAAAAAAAAAAAATTAATGATCTACCATTCCCAAGAAAAATGAATTTAAATTCAAACAAGTTACTTTTGATGCGGTTTTTCATTAGGTAAATTTTACGATTTGCGGAACTACAAGTCCGCGAAAAGAGGAAAAGATTTTGTATGCGGATTTAACTTGCTACATTAGTTAGCTAATGTTGCTAACTAGTAGACTTAGTTTGGAAGATGAATTAAATTTTCACTTCGGATTCAACCAAACAAAATTTAGTAATTTAGACGAACGTATGGTTCTTGGAATCATTGGCAGCTGCACGATTGTAAACTGAGAGAACTTATCTTCATGCTCCCCTTGACATATGAAATTCAAAGCAAAACTATCAACGCTATATTTGTCATGAAATGTGCTTATTTTGCACGCGATTTGCTGTTATAATGAAAATGTTGATAAAAGTCGTCAAACATTTTGAAAGGTCATGAAAAACATATCCAATTTTTTTCATCACCTGGGCGCTTTGCATGAGACGAGGGGGAGGGGGTAGGTAAATGCTACGTTATTTACGAGGGGGTGGTTAGAATTTTGTGACCAAATGCTACGAAGGGGGAGGGAGGGGTCAAAAATCGCCGAAAAAAAGCTACGTCATTTGTGTACGGCCCCTCACAGGAAAGTAATGCAAAAATATGGTCACCTATCGTCACTCGATGATAGACCGGAGCCTACCGATTTTTTTAGCAAATGGCACGAAGCAAGTGTAGAAACCTTTATCAGCAATTTATAATAAAGGGATCTTTGTTTCAATCGCATGTGCAAAAAGATGAATGGGTAACGTCAACTAATTTCACGAATATACTAGATTTACGGCTCAAAATTTCATGGTGGGAGCAGGCACAGGTCGAATCTGGGTTTTTCGGTATTATTACAAGTTTCCAGCCATCGTAAACAAATAAAACGATCAGTGAAGGAACAAATGTTGAAACATTTTTTTGGGATTGTTGTACGATAGAAACGAATTGAAACCCCTAATAAATCGTCTGTTCCGAAATCCGAACTACTGGTAAGTCTCTCGGAACAATCCTTCGTCCGTCGTCTCCAAATATCTAGTGTTTCACAAAGTTTCTCAAAAACATACAGAATTTCGTGTATGATGGAACTGTTTAAAGGTGGCTTTCAGTGCATAACCGGCGAGCTTGAAACAACATGCTACAGAGAATCATGTATGGAGTCTATTGAGTTTAAGCATTAAGGAGTTCGAGGGTCATGGATCCTTGAGTGACAGGTTCAAGTATCAGTTTCGGAATCAAATGTCCTAGAGTTCATGGATCAAGAATCCTTAGGTTCTACGATCAAGGAACCTTGAAATTCAAAGCCGGAAGTTTCGAAAAACAACGGAAAGAGCCGGAATGTCGACTTACAAGAAATTGGTAGTTTCAAATCGTGACGATAAGCAAAAAAAGCCAGCCAGTGAACGACCGCAGAAGCCGTACATGAAGATGCTGATGGAGTTTGTGTGGTGTGTAGGATGATGAAATTTTCGTCAAAGCGAAATTTGAACAGCTTGCTGGGCAGAAACATACGTCACGTGAAAGAGAACAAGTAGGCACATATTTTCAAACATTAAACTGTCGAGATTCGTAAAGAAACATCTCGTGTGGCAGCCCATCTGTTCCTGTGGCTAAAAGAGACATTTACATCACAGCCGGGACCATCAACCGGGGAATTTATATGCTGGAGTGCCTGAAAAAAACCTCTGTTGGCTTCTTCGTGCAACACAATTGTACCGTTCGGTTTTGGTCGGATTTGGCAGCTTGCCATCACGGAACAAAGTTCGTGAAGTGGTATGCCGCGAACTACGTCCAAGTGGTGTTCAAGGGTATGAACACGCCAGACATATTGAGCAATCGTCAAGCGTCAACTTCAATATGACACGGCAAACAGCTGTCAGAGAGATGCAGTTCAAGGCTAACTAGCGTTCTGCGGTGAGGAAAGTGACCAAGGAGACTGTACAAAATTTGATGTAAGCTAGAATGAATATGAATAGAACTTGCAAAAGAAATATGATTTGATTGTTTAATAAATAGTTTGACCGACTTACGCACATTCCTGTTTGACCAATTTTTGATCGTTGATTCCTTTAGGTTCGTGAGTAACAGGGTTAAGGATCCTTGATTTCGGAGATCAAGGATGCTTGATCTCAAAGATTAAGTAGTACATAGAACACGTATCCGCCTGGTGATGCCAATTGAGCTGACATTGCATTTGATGAGCCAACTAATTTATTTGTTTAGAGTTTATTTGACCAATTTGGGCATTATTCCACAGGACATAGGAATTGTGCATGGGCAATACGCATGGTCTTGTCTGAGTGGAATTATGACTATTGAATAATGTTGAGATTTCAACCCAGTTACCAAAATTTAGGATTCAATAGATGACGGATTTCAATTCCAGAAACTAACCCGCGCCTGTTCGGCTGCCATGTGTCCATCCAATCGCTATTCGGTGGAAATTCCAGATAGTTATCCAATTGTATTACCCATCCAGGAGGAAAAACCAAACGACTACAAAAACCCGTTTCCAACCGACCACCCACCCACTTCCTATGGTGACCGATTGACCTCTATCAAACCAGTTATTTACTCTTTCATCTACCGGTATTTGCTCACTCACACGGAAGTGCATTTTTGTTTGCCGGGACCGACCAACAGACCGACTGACCGGCGGACGGATTGCGAATCGATGAACTGGCACAAAATGGGAGGAATCTAGTCTATATGTTTTGTGTGAAGTACTGCTCGAATCGATTTTCTCCCTCTATTCGTTAAACGGACTGACGACAGATCCAGTGCTTGCTTCACGGGTGAGCGGGTACCGACGATAAGGTTTGGAGTTTGTTATGAACTTGTGACAAGCTTCAACAATTTATAGTTGAATGGATTAATGGAAACATTTTAATGACGGTTGAAAATATCACTGAACTAGCTTTAATCAGGTGTAACGACGTCCACTTCCCGTCGAAAACGGCTCAAGCTGTGCATCCTTCCAAGTTTCGACCCGACCCGTACCAACCAACTTTCCTTTTACGAGTTGTGCGATAAAGTACATTAATTAATCACACATTCACAAACACAGCACAGCACGCGCGTGTACCTTCGAAACCGACCGGGACAGAGTGGGACCGTCAGTCGCGCCGGAGTGGGCATGTGACAAATTACCGCTGATTAATTGCGACTGCTGGTGACGCTTCCAGTCTCGCAACACTACCATCACAATCGCAAAGTTCACGTAAATAAAGTTTACTGAGTACTCATTCATCATAGAAGCTGTCGGTTCTGGATTTGATGTTGGGCAATGTTGTGGCGACTCGATTTGATAAAGTTGTGACCAGTGATGGGCTTGCTTGCGAGGGAAATGTTGATGGTGTTAGTTGACGGGGGCCGGAATGTTAATTTTTTTTTTAATTCATCGCGAATGGCATGCTAGAATGTTTCCTTTAACATCCGCCAATAATTTTTTAATGGCAGCTTAACTAACCAAAGCATCCAGCGGTAATCTTGTTAACCTCTAACATCTATCTGTCATGCTCTGCTCCCGTTTGTAAGCTGCACGTGTGTCCCCACCGGATCCGTATCGCACCGATCCTAACAGCTAAAAATTCCTTTCTATCCGCGTCCTTTTATTTTCACAGCACAAATCGGCGAAGCCGTCATCGATCAGCACTGTCAAATAGCGGAAGGAAGTTTTCCCTCATTTCTGGCAACACTGTCGTCGTCATCGTCCTCCAAGTTGCCTCCGCCGTCCACTGGTGATCCTGTGGAGGCGACGGTAGCAGAAACGGCGCCATCATTCCCAGAAAGCTTATCGGTCAAATCATCTTCCACTTCACTGTCGACACTTTCCGGGCCGTCCGGTGGAGAGGAGTTGTCGGCGTTAGATCGAATTGTTGTGGATGTTGCGAAGGACGATGAACGAGTTGATAAACAATCGAGTGTTGTTGGTGGAGATGGAGCTTCGGAAGTCATGTCGGAGTCTTCTTTAATCGAAGGAATTCGTGGTGAAAATAAGGATGTTACGGTTAAGGAGAACCCTTCAAATAATTTGCTGGATGAAACAGGCTTGGAGACGATCGTCGATGCAGTTTCATCGGTGATCAATCAGGAAGATGAATCAACTGTGGTAAAATGTTTCGAAAATGAGTCGGAATCTTTAAATATTAAAGCAGTCAGCGTTGCTACGAGTCGTGAGTTGCTTGAAGCTATGGAATCACTGTCAACGGTAGTGCCTCTTGAGCCGCAACCGTTGGACAATTCAGAATCGTTCGAGTTAGAACAGCTGTCAATAACTCCGGCATGTGTTCAGTATATTACCACAGTTGAAGACCAGTCAACAGAAATTATAAAAATGCCTTCTACGGTTGATTGTCCAGAGTTGAAGACTTCAAATAGCGAACTTGATGCGGTGGTCATGCGTTCTGATGAACCATCCTGCACTGTCTCAGTATCTCGAGAAATTCCATCGGAAATGTTACTTAAATCTTGCAATAGCTTGAACAATGTACTCAGATCTATTGACGACGTCGAGTCAATCGAAACTCAGATGACCCGCGAGGAAGTGATCCAGTCATCGCCGACTTCGATTTCCAGCGAAGTTGCGAATTTGACACAGACGAATGAGCCCTTGCCTGTCAAAGAAGAGCAATCAACTGTGGCACTACAAACTTCAAACGGAGACACAGTAGATGATATCTGTCAAAATCCAACTAACGATGTTTCAAGCGAAGAATCTGCGGCACATTTTATGAAAACTCGTCAAAATTTCGAAGGAGGATTTTCACAGAGCGTGAACCCAGTTAAAGCAAATTTGTTTCCTCGTAGTTCATTGAAGAAACGTGATAGATTGCCAGCTGAAACGGATTCGAATGAATTACCACAGACTACAACGGAAAACCTATCAAAGCAGTTACCAGCGTCGAACTCTGGATACACAACAACCTTCCAACCAAAACCGTCCGAACCGGAACCAATTCCATCGAGCACCGCTCGTTCCAAAGAATTCGCCAGCTCTTGCTTCCTCCGGTCTCGACCGTCTTCTCAGCGTAGACAGGTTCAATTCAGTGGCCTCGAAGAAGCCAATGTAACACCAACCAGACTTCCCAATCTGGCAACATCACACTCAACATCCTCGCTAGCGCTGCTTCGCATACAAGAATCCTTGGATAACTCAAGGCAGCTTCTCCAACAGCAGCAACCAGTGGTCGTTCAACGTCGCCAGCAAAAGTCCTACACTAGTCGGCATCATCGCTCCAGCTTGTTGCTACCGTGAATCACCGTGGCTCAAATATAGAAACCTTATTTAATACTGTTTCGTTTATTTCTACTTACAAAAACTACACACACACCCACACATGTGCCTAACACACTGCTCAAATATATACGTAGAGATAGACTGCACACAGCACAAAACTAGAGAAGTTATAATAGCCATCATCATCATCATCATCATCATGATCACGAACCTGTCCCATTCAAAGCACAGTTAGTCACGAAAACAACGCAGATATCACGTCCTTCCTCGTGTTTCAAAATCCAACTTTCAACTGTGTCCTAAGTGGGAGAGAGGAATTTTCCTTCTTTCCCACCCCTCTGAGAAAGAATGTCGAAAATTGCAGTCTTTTAGGCGACGGCGACAGTTGAGTGCAGAAATGTAAACGTTGCTTGTTTGCTTTTTAGTAGTAGGCTTTGGAATTGTTGCTAACACGGTAGACACGGTCACTTTGAACGTACAGTTCTTGTTCAAACAAAAACAACCCGGTTTAGCAATTGGCTGACGGATTGGTTTGATTTGGAATTCGTTCTTCCCAGTAACATTTTTTTTCTTCCGTCAAACAAGAGTCCTGTACGCTACACATGTTCCAAACTCAAGCTTTGTTTGTTGCGTTGCTACTATTTTTCTTCTCAGCCCCCGCTCCCCCTCCAAGAAAAAGTGTTTTTAATCCCATCAACCTCGATGAAATGATATAAAGTCTTGCCTCCTGTCGGTCGCCCTGTCCGCCGCCCTCTACGTTGCTGTGCTCGCTTTTCGCAAGACTTACTGTACTGGAAACTGTAAGTATACAAAGCATGTAACTTGCACCACCCTGTGTCTGTCTCCATTTTCATCCTTCCCCAGTCCGCCGCAGATAGACGCTAGGAAAAAAACAAGGTGCTGAGGGTGCTGCTTCTTGCTATTGTAGCGAAAGAAAACTGCGATGTCTGGGTCTGGCCACAACCCCGGCTACTACCGATGGCTGCGAGACACGGAAACAAAAGGCAACTTGTAAGTAAACGAATAGGTCGGTGATGATGGGAAACGGGGCGGGTTGAGACAGAAAATTTCTAGATGCTTTGTTTTTTGGCGAAAGGTTATTACTTTTTCAAGTCGTTTATTCTTTAGATTAAATTTTTCGGTTTATTCGGAAGCTACCTTGTTGAGACAGTTTCTTTCGGATCGAGGTAAAAAGCGTGATTCGAAACGCGAAGCTTCCGGATGTAGTAATCTGGATTCAACAATCATGTTTCAGGACAAAGTGCTTAATCATTAAAATTAACGTACTCGAAATTAGAAAATCAAATCTTAGATTTGTAGAATTATTTTAGAGTTTAAAAATTAGGATCTTTGATCGGGCTGTGTTCAAAAAAATTAAATTGAAAATACCAGATCTAGATTTAGCAGTCCAAACATGAAATGCAGTTTCCAAGAGACGAAAACGTAATATGAATTTTGAATCTAACTCGAGTCTACGAATTTAGCACTAAAATACAGGACTCATTTCTTATTACTAAAGAGTCAGAATCCAAATTTCGGAATTCAAAATAAAAAAGTAGGACATAGACTCTGAATTCAAAACTCCAAATTCTAAACTCTGAATTCAAAATTCCGAATTCAAGAGACTTCGAATTCGAATTTCTGAACTCGGAGCTGAATTTAAAACTCCGAATTCGTAACTCAGAACTCAAAACTCGAATTTAGAAACTCCGATTTCACAACTCCGATTTCGAAACTGATTTTTAAATTGAATTCGATACTACGAAAGTAGTACTGAGACTCTGTGTTCGAAGCATTTAAAACTTCGAATTTGTAACTCAGGATTCAAGACTCCGAAGTCGAGACTCCGAATTCGAAACTCCGAATTTGAAACTTCACATTCGAAACTCCGAATCCGTAATTTTGAATTTAAAGCTCTGAATTCCCAACACTGAATTCGGAACTCTGAATTCAGGTTTTAGAAACAGAATTCGAAGCTCCGATTTCGAAACACGGAATTCGAAATTCCATTTTTGGAAACTCCTACTTCGAAACTACGAATTCGAAATTCTAAACTCTAAATTCGAAACTCTGAATTTGGAACTCTAAATTCGAAACTCTTAATTCGAAACTCGTATTTCGAAACTCTGAATTCGAAACACCGAATTGGAAACTTTTATTTCGGAACTCCGCATTCGAAACTCCGAATTCGAAACTGACTTCGAACGTCTGAATTAGAAACACTAATTTCGAACCTCTGAATTCGCAGTTCTAAGTTCGGATTTCTGAATTCAAGCCTCTGAATTTGGAACTTTGAATGCAAAACTCGAATTCGAAACTCGGTATTCAGAACTCGGAATGCTGAGCTCTGAATCCGAAACTCCGTGTTCGGAACTCCGAATTTAAAACTCTGAATTCGGAACTCCTAATTCGACGCTAAATTCGAACCTCTGATTTTCGAATCTTTATCCGAAACTGAAATCTGAATTCGAAACTCCGAATTTAAACTGTATTCGAACTGCTGATTTTTGAAACTGTATTCGAACCTCTGATTTTTGCAACTGAACTCGAAACTCCGATTTCGAAACTCTGAATTCATAACTGTGATTTTGAAACTTTGAATTTGAAACTCGGAACTCCGAATTCGGAACTCTGAATTAGCAACTCTGAATTCGAAACAGATACGAAACTCTGGATTCGAAACTGCATTCAAAACTCTGAATTCGAACCTGCGATTTTCGAAACTCTGTATTTGAAACTCCGAATTCGAAATTCTGAACTTGAAACTGTGATTTCGTAGCTCAGAATTTGAGACTCCGAATTCTGAACTCTGGATTCGAAACTCCAAATTCGGAACTTTGAATTTGAAACTCTGAGTTCGAAACTCAAAAATCGAAACACCGAATTCGAAACTCCGATTTCAAAGCTTCGAATTCTAGACCCAGAATTCAAAACTAAATTCGGAACTCTGAGTCCGAAACACCGAATTAGAAACCCTGATTTCGACACTGATTTGAAACTTCGAATTCGAACCTTTGATTTTCGAAACTCTGTATTCGAAACTCCTAATTCTATACACTACGATTTCGAAGCTCCGAATTCAAAACTCTGAATTTGAAACTCTGAGCTCGAAACTCTGAATTCGGAACTCTGAATTCTAAACTCTGAATTCGAGACTGATTTCGAAACTCCGAATTTGAAACTGCGATTTCGAAGCTCCGAATCCGAGACGCCGAATTCAAAACTCTGAATTCGAAACTCTGGATTCGAAACACTGAATTCGAAACTTTAATTTCGAAGCTCCGAATTCGGAATTTCTAAAGCTCTAAATTCGGAACTCTGATTTTGGAACTTTAAATTTGAAACTTTGAACTCAAAACTCCAAATTCGGAACTCTGAATTGAAAACTGAATTCGAAACTCTGAATTCGAAACTGGATTTAAAAACTCCGAATTTGAAACTCCGAATTCGAACCTTCGATTTTCGAATTTCTGTATTCGAAACCGCGATTTCGAAACTCTGGATTCGAAACTACGAATTCGAAACTTCGATTTCGAAACTTAGATTTCGAAACTGATTTGTCGTGTTGTCGAGACTCCGAATTCGAAGCTCTAAATTCGGAACTCTGATTTTGGAGCTTTGAATTTGAAACTCTGAACTCGATACTCCAAATTCGAAACTCCGAATCCGGAGCTCTGAATTCGAAACTGCGATTTCAAAACTCTGAATTCGAAACACTGAATTCGAAACTTCAATTTCGAAGCTCCGATTTGGGAATTTCTAAAGCTCTAAATTCGGAACTCTGATTTTGGAACTTTAAATTTGAAACTCTGAACTCGAAACTCCAAATTCGGAACTCTGAATTGAAAACTGAATTCGAAACTCCGAATTCGAAACTGGATTTAAAAATTCCGAATTTGAAACTCCGAATTCGAACCTTCGATTTTCGAATTTCTGTATTCGAAACTGCGATTTCGAAGCTCTGAATTCGAGACTCCGAATTCGAAGCTCTGAGCTCGAAACTCTGGATTGGAAACTACGAATTCGAAACTTCGATTTCGAAACTTAGATTTTGAAGCTCCGAATTCGAGACTCCGAATTCGAAGCTCTAAATTCGGAACTCTGATTTTGGAATTTGAAACTCTGAACTCGATACTCCGAATTCGGAACTTCGAATTCGGAACTCTGAATTCGAAACTCCGAATTCGAAACTGGATTCGAAATTCCAAATTCGAAACTCAGAATTCGAACCTTCGATTTTCGAAACTGTATTCGACACTCCGAATTCTAAACTGTGAATTCGATACTCTGAATTCGAAACTCCGAATCCGAAACTGGATTCGAAACTCCGAATTTGAAACTGAATTTGAACCTGCGATTTTCGAAACTATTCGAAACTCCGAATTTGAAACTGCGATTTCGAAGCTCCGAATTCCAGACTCCGAATTCGAAACACTGAATTCGAAACTTCAATTTCGAAGCTCCGAATTCGGAATTTCTAAAGCTCTAAATTCGGAACTCTGATTTTGGAACTTTGAATTTGAAACTCTGAACTAGAAACTCCGAATTCGGAGCTCTGAATTAAGAACTCTGAATTCGAAACTGGATTCGAAATTCCGAATTGGAAACTCCGAATTCGAACCTTCGATTTTCGAAACTCTGTATTCGAAACTGCGATTTCGAAGCTCTGAATTCGAGACTCCGAATTCGAAACTCTGTATTCGAAACTGCGATTTCGAAGCTCCGAATTCGAAAGTCTGAATGCGAAACTCTGGACTCGAAACTCCGAATTCGTAGCTCTAAATTCGGAACTATGATTTTGGAACTTTGAATTTGAAACTTTGAACTCGGAACTCTGAATTAAAAACTCTGAATTCGAAACTCCGAATTCGAAACTGCGATTTCGAAGCTCTGAATTCGAAACTGCAATTTCGAAGCTCCAAAGCCGAAACTTCGAATTCGGAACTCTGAATTCTAAACTCTGAATTCGAGACTGAATTCGAAAGTGGATTGGAAACTCCGAATTCGGAACTGAATTTGAAGCTGCGATTTTCGAAACTCCAAATTTGAAACTGCGATTTCGAATTCGAGACTCCGAATTCGAAACTCTGGATTCGAAACACTGAATTCGAAGCTTCAATTTCGAAGCTCTGATTTCTGAATTTCTAAAGCTCTAAATTCGGAACTCTGATTTTGAAACTTTAAATTTGAAACTCTGAACTCGAAACTCCGAATTCGGAACGCTGAATTAAAAACTGAATTCGAAACTCCGAATTCAAAACTGGATTCAAAATTCCGAATTCGAAACTCCGAATTCAAACCTTGAATTTTCGAAACTATTCGAAACTCCGAATTCGAAACTGCGATTTCGAAGCTCTGAATTCGAGACTCCGAATTCGAAACTCTGAACTCGGAACTCCGAATTCGAAGCTATAAATTCGGTATTCTGATTTTGGAACTTTAAATTTGAAACTCTGAACTCGAAACTCCGAATTCGAAGCTGGATTTTAAATTCCGAAATGAAGCTCCGAATTCTAGACTCCGAATTCAAAACTCTAAATTCGGATCTTTGAATGTCAATCAAAGCAAATCAAAGCACACTGAAGAAACCAATGGAAAAGTATATTAAAAATCCAATAAATAAAATGACCACTGGAGATATTCCATCAAAGTGATTTCCAATTGGAAAAAATACAGGGAAGCCAAGGAGGCTTATCTTTTGTACAATAGAAGTAGTTTAGGTTTTGGAAAAAGGGAGAAAAAATTAACCGCAAATAGCTGTTCATACAGAAAAATATCTACGGAATTTCGGTTTTGTCTTTTCCGTTTTGTTGGCCTTTCCCGTTCCAGATATTTGACTTTGAACTAAGCCTGGAGCCAAACGTTTTAGACGATGGTATCTAGCACCTCCACACCAACAGCCAGCACCATCATCAGAAAAATTCGCAGAGCTAGAACCTATCAAAATCAAATTTCAATTTTCATCAACTCCAAAAAATATTATTAAATTACCTTTTCATGAATGCATTTCGGAGTTAGTAGTGAAATCAGATATATGGCGCAACGAGTTGAATGGATTGTGGCACAACCGAAACTTCGGTGTATATGAAAACCTTGACAGTTAGATTATTTTCATAACTATCATGGTTCATAATGATCGAAAGCAAACAAAACAAATTTATTGAGGCTTAATAAAACAACTTCTTTCAATTAGTAGCCCTAAAAGTATTCTATGCCTCTCCAATTATGTCCCTGTTCCAACCATTTTTTCGCAGTCAATTCAAAAACATCAAAAACATCCCACACCAACAAGACTGTATAATCCGTTTCACGTGTCACTGTCTATTTTTTGCCTAATCGGAAATCACTCCATTTCCTTTTTACGAGCCTCTACATATTCAGCAAATTATTCCGCCAGAAATTGAGAAGGAAATTGGACAAATATTTGCTCCAATCTTTAACCAGCCAGCGGCAGCCACTCAATAGAAGGAGTTTGTTTACTTTTTTCCTGATGGCAACCGGCCTAAAGAATGGATTTGATTCCCCACTGAATATTATCCCTTTCATAACGGGCACATCTCGAAATTTGGGCGATACATTGAGCGAAGATTTTCCGAACGAGATTATTTCCAAAAATATACGCCAACAGTGGCGCCAACGTACAGCAATTACGAACAAAATCTTCGCCACCTTCAACATATGCAACCCTCACACATAATCCAACCATTCAACAGTTCCTCCCACCGATAAGATCGCGGATTCCGGAGCCAATATTTTTCAGGCCCCGGCAGCAAACCCACCTTTCTGGCTTTGAAACTTGAACGAAAGTAGCAACAAAAACACCGGCCGACAACAACAACAGAAAAGAAAATCAAAATATACGACTGTCGCTTTCCCGTAAAGATTCCCATAGAATAACTTCTCTCCGGTTGCTGGTGGCGGCAGCATTACCGGCAATATAAAGTGACACCCAGGTGAAATGTATGTAGGTGGTGCCGACTCTCCTAAACAGGAGTGCTGTTTACCTTAGGGGGATGCTTACTTTCCCCGGCAGAAAGAGGAGTAGCAGCTCTCGGTTGAGCTCGCACGGAAAGATGGTTGCAATTGGTTCGATGTTTTCGTACGGTTCGATTCAATAGTTTGGTTACAATGTTTGAAAAAAATGGCGGTTTTCTTTTTGTTGAAAATGATGATTTGTCTACTTTTAAACTGTATAATTTCAACTAAAAATGCAATTTATGATGCTTTAATTGTCAAATAAACTATAATAATTAAATTATCGGAATCTTACTTTTTTTTATATGTTTAAAAAGCTGCGCTAATAATTTAAAAAAAAGTCGGAACTCTGTTAAATATAGAAGATAATTGACTACTCCAGTGGTCGTGCATACTTTTAGCAGCTGTGATAAAACGAAGTTGTTAGAACGGGTCAAAAAGTAGAGAACCCATACACAGATTCAATTATGCGCATTCCATCTAAGCTAGAATCGTGCGCTCTTCTTACAAAACCGGATCCTAAACGATACAAAATTATTAACAAGACAATATATAATTGGTTTACTGTCAATATTTCTTTTCCTGGCCAGCATTGAACCCAGCCATTTCAGCTAACAAAGAATCCGCAATTTCACTAACACTTCACAAGCCTTTACCACTCGGCAAAACTTTCCGTTCCAACCTTTCGCCACGATTTTCAAAGCGACCTGTAGCCCGAAAGAACACAACCAGAATTGATCCGTTCTTAGCCCTGCTATACTTTTGTAAGACCACCCATTTCCCGTCTTTCCACCACAAGATGACAGACAGCCAACCCACCGACCGAGGAAATAAAATCATACCACAAAGTCATGTTATTTCATCAGTATGAGTCAAATCCAGATGTACTGTTTTCTCTTTCTCACCACGCTCCTCGCTGCCGAGTCCACGTTTTGTTATTCAGTATTTCGAACTATAAGGTGTCTAGTCTTGGGGGACGCAATTTGCTGGGTTTGCTACTGACCAACCGCAGTCTTCGGGTCCCGGTGTGATACTTGGATGTCATTTAGAGGTAAGTTTTTCAATCAGGTTTGAAATGGTTGGCAGGTGTTAGTAACCTCGGTCCCAGGGAATCAGTAGTTTTAAACTAACTATTGCGACTGGAAGAGTCTAGGTGTGATAGGTGTTGTGGTGGTTACCGTACTTGACTAACAGGATGGTATTTGTTAATTTCGTTTTTTTGTTTAGCAGGTATTTCGAACCGTACTGAGAGTATATAATCGCAGTAGGCAATTGTTATCTAGAGAAGTTTCTTTGTATACATCATGGCGTCATCGGAAAAAAAACAAGTCGATCAGTGCACCATCACAGCGAGAAAACCGGACTAGCTGCTCGGGAGTGGGCGGATGAACTCCGTAGAATTATCCCAAATTCACGCTGTTGTACCATGAATTTTGAAGCTTAGTTTGACCATCGACAGAAAACCCGGAAGGGACGAAAAACTGAAGGAAATTGATCCTAAAACTCATTCGATAGTGCATGGCTCCTTGCGAACAGTACTCGAAGTCAGATGTAAAGGTGGCAGGATTAGTTCAATCCTTTAACAGATAGCAAAGAAACAGGCTCAAGATTCGATGTGAGAAACTTCAAGATACACATCATACCAAGCCGTAACACGAATCAGGCCAAGACAAAGAAACGCTCATGCAAGTGCAACGAAAGTTTGCTGACAAAATATGTTTGAGACGTGGCCGTTTTGGGTCAAATTACTGGACTAGAATTTTGTACCTTGTTCGACCGGCAGAGTGGTGTCCAGGAAAGCTGCAAAGTAAATGAATGAGAAAGCAGGATATTTTCTTTCGAGAAAATGATCTCAAGTAATACAATAGGAAACAGAAAAAATTGAGAAACTTTGAATAGAAAAAATGTGCATCAAATAGGAAATATGGAAAAACTTTAAAGCCGAATATTGTGTTTTGACTTCACCTCATCAGTAACTGCCAGACCGCCTTGGACGCCAGCCATGACGTGTCGAAGTTGAAACACGAAGGTAAGACTTATCAAAGTTAGGTATAATGTGAAGTTCCGGTTGCAAGCATCGATGTTGTCCAAACTAATCAAGAATTTCGCTCGAATCAGATTTGCCGTTCCTGGCATATGTGTCGATGAATGCGGTATTATATGAGGTTTGTGTTCACGTTGTTTACAAAATCTTTATAAAAATGACATTTTCGAGTAAACATAGAGCGACTCAAAGAAGAAAACCAATTCAGCATAAATCGGTATTCCATATTTCAACAGCCTATAAACTCGCGTTGGTTGGATATCATTTCTCTTCTTATATGTTTAGATAATGTTCGAATAATTTATCTATTTAACAATTCATCATATAAAATGTCACATTTTTCTCAAATCTCACGTAATCGAAGAATTCACAAAAAAAACAATAAAAATTTATGACCCACAGATAAGAGCAACCGACACGAAACCCCCAAATCGAAGGAAACTCGTTATTGAATTACCCAATGTAATCCCGGTGGAAGTTGGTTGTTCACAAATGGAAAAAGAAGCACATTCCCTCCCACCACGTAAACCCTTAAACACTCGTAAAATCCCTGCTCAAGTCGTGTCACGTGCGGCGCCATGTTTTCGTTGCTCACTATTTGGTCTCCCTCGCCCTCCTCAAGAGACTTCTGTTGTCAGCCGATGGTCCCCGATCCGTGCCAAAGTGAGTGCAGGGTAGGAAAGAAAGGAAAGAAGGTCGAGAATGCATTATTACCAACAACGCTACTGCTACAGAGCACCCGGACACGTACTAATCGAACACTTGCTTCCGTCTGTTTATTGCCAGTATGTTACCCCGGTGGTCCTGCATTCCCCGGTTATTATCGCTTAGCAGAAGCACCTCTCTCCTGGCTCCCGGTTAAGAAGTAATGGCGAATAGTGGGCAACACAGGTTACATTGCAGGGCCTACATCGACATTTTCAGTCGAAGCTTCACCGATGTAGCGACCCACTGTGCGAAATCCGGAACCCATCGAACTGCTCGTAAATAGGTGTTGCTTCTGGTGGAGACGACGACGGTAATACCGCCGGTGCTTAATGGATCTACAAACACCATCCGGTGCTTCAACCTTGATGATGTCGAAATGTGATAGCGGGAAGGTTTATGTTTTTAACCTTTCCGTCTTCTGCCACGAAACCTGACCACCGGAGACATAATCGGAAATCATGACCACCGAGAGTAGTGCTAATTGTGTTCGAAAGCCATCACCTACCTGACCAAGACTCTCGTCGGACTATTGTGTGGCTTGTGGCTTTGCCGCCTATAATCAGTTTTCTTCACCTTGGAATCGAAAGCTTCCTGGTTAGAGTGAAAATATTATATGAAATGGATAATAGAGAAAAGCACTTCCTAAGAAAGGAATGCGAACATTCTTCAAGCAGTCAATCGAAAGCGGTCATTGTTAGCATTTCTCTCTTCTTCTGAATCACTCCAGATCCCAACACAGAACGAACTGCCACAAAAACTTTCCCCATCGCAGTAGCCGGGGGACGAACACACCTTTCCCGAGCACAGTAACAACACAGAGCTCCACTAGGGTTCCCAGCTTGGCTTGTTTGCTTTGATCTAATATTTCAATAAATCAACAAACAACAATCCATTGAATCACTTCAACTGAATCGACCGGCAATTTCCGGTCAATTGAATCGGAATGGTTCCCTCCTCTCCTGTTGTCCGTCGTCTCGTCCGATCAATGAAGTGATTTGGAAGCCATTTCCGGAAGCCAAGCGCGCTCACTCACGATGGGGGATTATTCCCCGGGGGTTGCTGTCCGTGCTTTGTCAGAGGGGTTGTGTTTTGTCTTTATGAAATTTCCTCCTGATTAGATCGCCTGAGGGGCCGCGAGCGTGGCCGTTAAATCTGGGTGGGATTATTTCTCACTAAGCCGGGCTTCGCTTTGTCTTTGCAATGGCCCGTCGTCGTTGTGGATGGGTATTTCCAATGCTGATTTGTTTGTCGAGATTAAATCGGTAGGCTAAGCTTAGAGAGCAGGGTTGATGCTCTCGCAGATTCCGTTGCGAAGTCGAGGGATAAAAAACCTGTTTTTCGTAATAGATTACAAATAGGGTGATGAGCCTATTTACGCCATGTTTCTATTATCACCCTACCCATTTGAAGCCGTTGGTTAGAGCAGTGTCTGCCATCTTTGTTCAACGCATTGAGTCAAATGGTAGCGCAACAATAGGAGCACTCGATTCGAGTTTTCGTTGCGCTCAAACACGAGAATTTCACTGTTTTCAGCGCATTTGTGTTCTTATATTGGTTCTTAATAACGAAGCAAAGCTGTTGATGTAAATTTTTTTCGCATTCCACTGATTGTAGGCCGAGAAATTAATGAATTAGTGAGGCACCCTGCTTAGTATGGTGAAAATAGGCACTTTACCCTACTCGAAGAATTTATTTCCCATGTCTGCACATTTCACGCCTTTCATTCGATTTTGTATCTTCAAAACCTCAAAAAATAATTTCCAATTTGTTCTTAAACATATTGCACACCTCTTTTTTTTTGTAGTGCCAGGAAACTTCTGGTGAAGTAGAAGTACCAAGTCTAAATACTCGCCTACAAAGTAGAGATAAACAGCGTGCTTACCGAGTTGAGTTTGAAATGAGCGAATTTCCTGAAGCATGAGGATGGGTTGTTTCAAAGATGACCGTTGAAGCAGTAAGGATTTTGAATTGCACTCAGTGAATCAGTGACAAAGAAGGGGACGAAATCCTATATTCATCAGATTTGCAACGGGTGACTTGCAACGGGTCTACTTTGCCAACTTACGTCCTCCTCGAAGAAGGCTTGTACACCTTCCAGCAGATTTTCTGCCACCAACACAACTGTTAGTACTGACAGCCTAAGAAGAACCCCTAATTATCAGTTATTTGCATAAACCAAGAGATATAGCTATTCCTCAATGTTGTAGCTTAGCGTTTCTCAACTTTTTTTTTGCACAGACTCCTTAAAAATCAACCTGGGTTGCTGCGGATCTCCACGGATAAACATCGATTTAGTATGCTATCAATATGTTTTTTTCCAGTTTGGTAGAAAACAAGACTTGAAAATTTAATATGCACTCGGAAAATATATTTCTTTTCGCGGATCCCATACAGCGGCCTTCCGGTCCCCTAGGGGACCGCTGACCTTATGAGAAAATATTTTTAAGAGGTAATGAAACGCAACCCTTTAGACGTTCTTCGTGATTATCTATTGACGACACATTCGATAAAATGACACGGTAAGCGACTACAATGTTGCTACTGATTGCATCCTAATGAGAACGTAACCTAAGAGCAAGATATGAAATATGAAAGCGACCAATACTGACGTGATAGTTTAGGCTAATATGTGATAAAAGATCGACATCCGACATAGGCGTTCCAGTGAGGAAGGTATTGCTTTTCCTTCCATAACTGCGGACAAATTGCCAAAGAATCAATTTTTTAGCGAACTGATATGCGTTGACAAATTTGAAATTACTTGGGTTTAGCAAGGGAACCTTTTCAGCGTCTCGAGTGATATCTCAATTAAAAACATTCGTAATAATAACGGTATGATTTAAAATTTAACGTCATGGTTTGTCATAAAATCAAAGCATTATCTCGTTGTCCAGTCATTTGGAAGAATGCTATCCGGTCCATCGCAAGGGTGAGATTTTATTTGGTTATTTGACCGAATGGGTCATTTGACCGAATGGGTCATTTGACCGAATGGGTCATTTGACCGAATGGGTCATTTGACCGAATGGGTCATTTGACCGAATGGGTCATTTGACCGAATGGGTCATTTGACCGAATGGGTCATTTGACCGAATGGGTCATTTGACCGAATGGGTCATTTGACCGAATGGGTCATTTGACCGAATGGGTCATTTGACCGAATGGGTCATTTGACCGAATGGGTCATTTGACCGAATGGGTCATTTGACCGAATGGCTTATTTGACCGAATGGGTCATTTGACCGAATGGGTCATTTGACCGAATGGGTCATTTGACCGAATGGGTCATTTGACCGAATGGGTCATTTGACTGAATGGGTCATTTGACCGAATGGGTCATTTGACCTAATGGGTCATTTGACCGAATGGGTCATTTGACCGAATGGGTCATTTGGCCGAATGGGTCATTTGACCGAATGGGTCATTTGACCGAATGGGTCATTTGACCGAATGGGTCATTTGACCGAATGGGTCATTTGACCGAATGGGTCATTTGACCGAATGGGTCATTTGACCGAATGGGTCATTTGACCGAATGGGTCATTTGACCGAATGGGTCATTTGACCGAATGGGTCATTTGACCGAATGGGTTATTTGACCGAATGGGTCATTTGACCGAATGGGTCATTTGACCGAATGGGTCATTTGACCGAATGGGTCATTTGACCGAATGGGTCATTTGACCGAATGGGTCATTTGACCGAATGGGTCATTTGACCGAATGGGTCATTTGACCGAATGGGTCATTTGACCGAATGGGTCATTTGACCGAATGGGTCATTTGACCGAATGGGTCATTTGACCGAATGGGTCATTTGACCGAATGGGTCATTTGACCGAATGGGTCATTTGACCGAATGGGTCATTTGACCGAATGGGTCATTTGACCGAATGGGTCATTTGACCGAATGGGTCATTTGACCGAATGGGTCATTTGACCGAATGGGTCATTTGACCGAATGGGTCATTTGACCGAATGGGTCATTTGACCGAATGGGTCATTTGACCGAATGGGTCATTTGACCGAATGGGTCATTTGACCGAATGGGTCATTTGACCGAATGGGTCATTTGACCGAATGGGTCATTTGACCGAATGGGTCATTTGACCGAATGGGTCATTTGACCGAATGGGTCATTTGACCGAATGGGTCATTTGACCGAATGGGTCATTTGACCGAATGGGTCATTTGACCGAATGGGTCATTTGACCGAATGGGTCATTTGACCGAATGGGTCATTTGACCGAATGGGTCATTTGACCGAATGGGTCATTTGACCGAATGGGTCATTTGACCGAATGGGTCATTTGACCGAAGGGGTCATTTGACGGATGGGTGTGTCCCATACCCTGGTGACCGAAGATGACAATATGCCAGTTGAACCGTCTAGCAATTTTAAATTTACAAGCGCGGTCTCAACAAACGTGAACCTACAAATATTCATATTCATGTCAGATCACGTCCGGAACTCTACCATCGGTTCAAGCAACCTAGATCTACAGATTCAGTTGGACAAAAGAATTACGATTATATCCACTAGACAACATATTCCTTGGCGACTCTAGTGATACAGAGGAACTCACTCTCCTAGCATCTGATCCACACATTGGAAATTGAGTATCGTATTCGCGGTCCGCACGATCTATCAAAAACACGCAAAAGTGCAGTAGGCTAAACGGCTACAGGATCGAGTTTATACACGCGAAGTCACACGAGCGGGCACACGCTTGAGTCCCTCGCGATAATTATCACCTACGCCCGCGATCTTGCAAACACTCCAGTGATGCACGCTTATATAATGCTTATAAATTTACATCATATGATCAAAAAATACAAATATTTGACATCAAATCTTATACAGAGACACGTTATTTTTATTTCTGAACAGGTACCAGTAGCACTGTTCAATTCACCTTTTCATCACATTCTGCAGCGCAGTTATTTGTCAAGCATCATACCGCTATTCCTTTATCCTACCCCAACCCAAACCCTGATCCTTTCCCGTTTTTGTGGTCTGCATGTTCTATTCAGCCTCCTATCATCGGCCTTGGACTGACTTGCGCTCTCATCGCCTCCTCAAACGCTGCAAAAGTGAAAATGAACGATATAGGCACAGCTAACGGATTTTTGATTCACAATCTATACGCGAACGGAAGAATTAAATATGTAAAGTAGGATTTTCGATTGTAATGCTAATGCTCCAAACATCGACTTTCGATAAAATTTGCGACTGCGAGAAACCAGAAAGCGGCAGACTAGAACAGGTCGGCTTGTTAGCTTTCCTAGTACCAACCCTTTTGGCAAGAACCGCTTAACACTTCAGAGTGAAATAAAACGTCCAAACCTATTCTTTTATTGATAAGCTTTCATACGCTTCAGTCTATTTTCTAATCTCTCCCAGGTCCAAACCAAAAAATTGCTTCGTTATAGCTATCAATAAAGCAAGCAAATCAATTCCTACTGCTTTGCTTCTTATTCACTGCACCTGCAACACTGTAATATAGTACTCTCGGACTGCGCAGTGGAAAAAAGGCTGTCGCAGAAGTAAAAAGGGTTCTCTACTACAAGAATTACCTTTTCGATTGACTTTAAGAAAACTCTTATTAGACCACCAGTGGAACAGCTACGAACAGAGATGGGAATTATCATTCATTCGCATGATTCTTGGCGAATCCGTTCATTGCTTTGACAGCAGCCAGTCGTTCATTCACGATCCGACTAAAACTCTCCAAATAACACAACTGAACGTAGGTAGAGATGAACTTCCGAAAAAGTGAGCCAGGTAAAAGAATGACACGTACCATGTTGAATGAAGAAGATTGTGGTTCTTTATTCGCGGATTGAATCGGAAGATTGAATTTTAAACATTCACAAGTGAATCGACTTTTAGTTCACAAATGAATGTGAGATTGTATTCTCCAGTTGGGTTAGGTCAACATAATACTGCAAATGCACACTATAATCAATATTGGGAAGTATATAGCACTAGAATCCACTTGAAATTGTTATATGCACGCAATCGTTTTATAAAGTTATTTCTGGGCAAATGCATGCTTGTACATGACATACATGAAAATTGAATAAATAACACTTTCGTATTTTTCAAACAATCCATATTACGGTTCCGCGGTTAGGTTTTCTCGTTTGGCGGTGCTGGTAAATTCATTACTGCCTAGACAGCAGGGTGCATTTTAAAAATGTTCCCTTTGAAATTTTCGAGAATTAGCGGTGCTTGCTTATATTTTAAATTTTCATCTGCTTTGCAGTGGAATTTTCTGCCCTCCTCCTGGATAACTTGCAACAGAATCTTTTTCTGTGTACAGCGTCGTTTCATTCTTAACCAATGTTTTTTTCACCAGCGCATTGCAAACTACTTACATAACAATTAGAGATCACCAGGTGAAAATTTCAAAGGTCTATAAACAAGAACGACAATTTTTTTTATTAGATCGATCTGGTGAATGTTTTGAAGTGAATCATTGTGAATGAAAGAATGCATTCATTTGCGATCCTTTCTGCTTTCATTCAAAACACTGTATATGTAATGGAGATTGAATCATTGTGTGAACACTAACATTGCCGTGCGCTGTCACTTTTTTCAGTTTTTTGTTTTGTTTCTCGCTTTCGCACGAACGCAAGGGTTGCCTAGATCGGGTTTCACAGTAGGAGCATGTTTGTGGATGATTTCAAATTGATCGTTTCGTGAAATGATTTTTCCCATGCCTGGCTACGAAAATTGAAAACGGAGCTTATTCCCACGGAAATGGCTACATCATGTGCGTAATATGGTACTGATAACGACGGAGTTCCTTAAATGAATCATGTCGAAATACGGAAAAGTGGATTCCATTTCAAATCATATTTGAAGTATCTTTTTGCCTTATATTTCCAACAACGTGTTGTGAGAATGCAGAAGACCCCTAGCAAACGAGAAGCTCATGTTAATTAACCACATCTTGGTGTATTTATGGATTATTGAGGCCATTATTTTAAAAATTCAAATGAGGAAGATATATGTATTAGACGAGTGCGAGTCACTAAATATAGGAAATCGCTACATACAAAACCGCAGCGCTCCAAAGAAACCATATGCTACCACCATGAAAGCTATAGGAAATTTTTTTCTGTGAAAATCCGTATATAATGTGTCGGATTGCCGCAGCACTTTTTTTACCCGCATCTTGTCTCGCACATACGGTGAAACGACCCCGCCACCGCTCGTTAGGCTTTTCGTGATTACAACGAACAGGTCAACACAAAAAATACTCGCCGGAAATAACAATTGCACCTGTGCCATATAGCAAAGAAACACGAAACTGTTCCACCGAACAAATGCAACAGCTTTACCTGATTCAGAACACAGGCGGAAAAACCAACTGCCTCTTGTCCGCTCCCGGGTCGCTTTTTGACAAATTGGAACAACTAAATCCGCCAGCTTACACATTCTTCCTTTCGTTGGTTTCAAATTTTCCCGACTCCGGGATCACAACAATTAGTGCAGGTTCTGGAACCGAGCTCGACCTACATTCCCGTGCCACGATGACTCACACAAGGATCACACCATATGAACCGAGGTCCGTCCACCACCGTTTATCCCGGGCGGGGGTTGTTTATGTAAAAGACCTTCGAAAAACAACGCCACCCTCATCCACCATCCATCCACACGTGCACTGTACGATAACAAAGGCAAATGTCAGCCGGCAAGTGTTTCTCGTCGTCGTCGACGTCGCCGGACACAGCCTGCTGTTGCGCGTGGGTTGGAAAAAGTTTCGACCTGTGTACACTGTCGAAAATCGTCCAACAAAAACAACTCCAATCTACCCGAAAACATTACCGTTTTTTTCGTTACAGTGTGCTCTGCCCATCGGACAACGTCCGTTGATTTAAGATGCCGATCCAGAGCCCGGCATACGTAAAAGTCGTTCATCAGTGTTTTTTCTCCTGTCTAGTACCCACAACCCCTAATGAAACAAACGCCCCCTTACATTTCCCCCTCATTCTATCACTTTATCACTTTCCCGGTTCATCCTCCACTCACCAACCTGTCAAATTCAATTCAGCCACAGTAAGAAGTGATAATTTCATTTAATTTACGTCTCCTGGCACATGGTGGAGCTCGGTCCTAAACGAACCCCTTCCGAACGGAAACGGATTTCTAGAACAAAAGATCGTCCGCTCGTATTTCAACGCAGAATTTTCTTGCCTCCCCATACACGAATGAGATAGAACTCATTCGTAGTAGGCTATTCACCAAAAAAAAAAACAAAACGTTCGAATGGGGCGTATGTGGCAATAACTTTAGTGGGTGTTCGGAAGAGAGACACAGAAACATGTTGAACTTTAAAAAAAATCAATAGAAAATGCATTAGCCAACGGACGAAAAGTCGGTCAAACAGTGATTGGTTATGTGCGTGTGTGTTATTTTGCTGTGAAGAGTGACAACATGAGGATCGACGCATTCAAATAGCTGAGGGAGGTTTCAGAAAGAAAATAAAAAAAAACATTCGGATGGAACTGGTCGTAAACCGGGGAGGAAGGCGAAAGAAAAGCAGATTGGTTTGCCTTTGAGATCGATATGGAAATGGTCTTTCAACGCTTTGAGTCGTCGACGACGACCAACGAAATTTATGCGTTTTAGGTTTTGCCTACGGCGATAGATAGAACACGTGAACGTGTTCGGATTTTGTGAATCACGCGACGAAGTGCTGGAATAAAAAGGGTTTTCGACACTGATGCTAGAGCTGAAATATGTTCGAAATTTGTTTTTCATTTTTTCTTAGGAAATGCTTATAATTCAAATGTTAAGCCCAAAAATGTATTCCGTCACTTTGCTATGTATCACACTAAGGCGACAATTGGCTGCCTCAACCTGACATGTATGATTCAACAGTCATCATTCTGCTCATACGAAACCATGCGTATTCAATACGCACAGTAAATCCCCAGTACATTAGTCCTCGTGTTAGTCAAATGAACACTGGATAAGCTAATGCATTAGTTCAGCTCAGTTCAAAGATACTTATAATTGGTTGACGTCATACTGAGGAGTCAACATCTAAGCAATCGTAGCTTATTTAAAAAATCTGATGGTTTTTTTGTCGAAGCCAAAAAGAAACTGCAAACCCTCAACTGAGATCACATAGTATTATGAAAGTCAACTCATAGCGTACTCTCGTTGTCCAGTCATTTGTCGTTTCGTCGAATGATTCATTTCGTCAAATGGGTTATTTGGACGAATGGCTTTTTAAACCGAATGGGTCATTTATCCGAACGGATCATTTGGCCGAATGGGTTATTTAAACTGAAGGATCATTTGGTCAAAATGTTCATTTATCTAAATGGGTCACTTCGCGTAATGATTCATTTCGTCGAATTGGTCATTCGGCCAAAAGGACCATTTGGTCGGAAAAGTGATTTGGTCGAATTTCAGAGTGATTCCATTAGAAACCGGCAGGCCACAAAATATGGCCATCGTCGATTCTGAACGAAACTTTGAAGTTGTAGTCGGTTAATGACCCTTTATGATTTTCTCTGACAATTGCAATATTTTGATACAAAAGCAATTTTTCTAAAGGCTGTAGATATTTCTACGTGCATTAATTTCAATTTTTTTGCTCGACTACTGTATTTTATACAGCAAAACATTCTGAGAAAGAGTTACAGGGGATGAATATGTCTGTGCAAAAAAAATATACACTGAAAAAAAGTTTGTGGCATTTTTCAAAAAAACAAAAATTTATGTAATGTTGCAAAAAACCCATTTTTTCTGATTTTTTATATTTTGTCAACAAAAACAAGTCAAGTAAAAGGAAACATTTTGAATGTAATGATGGAGAACATATCGGTAAAAAAGTTTTTCCTAACAATAACTTTATACACGTTTTTAAATTTCCTACTAATGGACATACAAAATTGTAATTTAATTACAAAATATAATTCTAAGTTTGGTTGTTTTCATGTAGCTTTCAAATGGGTCACAATACCGCCTTGATGCCAGAGGAGAAGTTACAGGAAATGTTATGGGCCTTTTGAAAAACCTATTGTTATTGATAGAGGAACGCGAATAACTTATGAAAAGGTCGTAATAATGTAAAATAATTAGGTTGTTAAAACAAAATATTAAATATCTCAAGAACATTTCAGATTTTTTTTGTTATGAACATTTTGATTTAAAATGGCGTTTAAAATCATATTCAAAAAGAAAATTGTATTTTTTACTGTCAAAAAATGTTGCTGGGAAAACTTTTTTATTGAATGCTTCTGCATGATCCAAATACACTGAAAAAGTTTCTTTTACGTCTTTAAAACGATAAAAATTAAATTTTGAAATTTTTTGACTTCTACCTTTTAAAAAGGGCATAATCACACGATTTAACTGTTGTTGGAGCAAAATTCCATATATTTATTTAGAAAATTACAGTTTTGTATTTCAATTAGTATGAAATTTAAAAACATTTAATGTTATTGTTAGAAAATCTTTTTTACCGATAAGTTCTCCACCATACAATCACATTCAAAATTTTTCTTTTCTCGTTAGGTTTTTGTTGACAAAATATAAAAAATTAGAAAAAATGTGTTCTTTTGCAATTTAAACTTTTAACACAAATTTTAGTTTTTGTGAAAAATGACACAACATTTTTTGCAGTGTATGTTTTTCGTACGGAAATATTCATTCCCTGTACTCATTTTCAGAAAGATTTGTTGTATAAAATATAGTACTAGAACAATTTTTTTTTAAATTATTGCGCGTAGAAATGTCCACGCCCTTTTAAAAAATTGCGCTTGAACCAAATTAATCTTACTGATTGTGAAAAATGTTTAGTCTGTCATGCTGGTAAAAAGTGTAATGTTTTATCGGAATCTAAGATGGTCGGTCACGATTTGAAATATTTTCGGACGGATCTTCGTGTAATTGCTCTGTATCGAATGGATCATTTGATCGAACGTGTCATTTGGTCAAATGGGTCATTTGGCCTATCGGTTATTTCGTCGAATAATTCATTTCGTAGAATGGACCATTTGGCCGAATGGGTCATGTGTCCGAAAGGGTCATTTCGTCGAATGGGTCATTCGGCAGAATGGGTCATCTGGCCGATACGGTCATTTGGCCAAAAGGGTAATTTCGCCAAAAGGGGTCATTTGATCGACTGGGTAAAAAATTCAAAGCACACTCGAGGTTATAAACCGTTATTTGTAAATGACCCCTTAAAGCCTTCTTTTATACATAACTTTCTCAATATCGTAGAATGTTATTCGTCTTGTCAAGATACGTATCTTTCCAGAAGAAATCTTGTGAATTAGAAGTTATTGGGTAATTTTCGATAAAGGTAACAACTTTTGAACGGGCAAAAAACGGGCAGCCAGCTCTAAATGCAATTACAAGTTCAACCCTATAAAACTCAATGTCGAAAAAAAAAATTGAGGAAGAGGACTTTGCGTCTTCATTAAAGTTGTTGGCAGAAGCTTGCTCTATAACTTATCAGAAGACATAATCTGAATTTATGTACCGGCAAGAAGGTTGGTAAATATATATATCACTTTTGGAGAGATTAATCAGTAACATCATAACACCGTATGAAGGTGGGTTGCTATGTCCACAAATTCCTCCGAAGACGTCATCGATCCAATTTTAATGATTTAGCCGCAATTAATAAATCGCACGATTTTGGTTAATAACACCTTGGAATGGAATCATTTGGTCGAATGGGTTATTTGGTTGAATGAGTGTGTGATGGGACCGTATGGGTCATTTGACCAAATGAGGGAATTGACCGAATAGGCCATTTGGCCAACCGGGTCAATTGACCGAATGGGTCATTTGATGTAATGGATTATTTAGCCGAATGGGTTATTTGGTCGAATTTAACCGAATATGTCATGTGACCGAACGGGTCATTAGGTCGAATAGGTCATTTGGCAGTAATTGTCATTTGGTCGAATGGGTCGGTTGACAGAATGGATTAAACGGCTGAATAAGTGAGTTGGTCCACTTCGGCAACAATATTTTATATTGTGTCCTAAATCTTCATGTTATGATTAAGTCGTGCCTTTAAGAAAAACCAACTTTATAACATGAAAATATTTATTCGAAGCAGTAAAGATATTTCGAACTGGAATGTCATCCAAACTACGCGACATGAAAATAAGACACATTTTCGTTATTTCCCAGATTTTTTAGTTTTAATACTTCTGTAAGTATGAAGAAACTTCATAAAGAATAATAACAAATGAGTTGATAAACATAAATATAAATCAATATTGCGCGCAAGAAAAAATACAAATTGACAAATTCTGTACTTTTTAACAGATGGTCTAATTGTTTTGGCCGACACTGTAGTCGATTAAACGAATGAATTGATTTACCGAGGACTGCTTTGTCAAGTCGGTCGAAAGTCAATCCCAGGAGTATCAAAAACATTGTCATACATTTCGTGAAGCGAATGTGCTTTCTGCTAAACTCTAATCTGGGCTATAAAAAAATAACATATTTTTTGCATTGAAGAACAGCTCATGTTTAAAATAATGTGATAAGCGTAATAGATCGGCCATAGTACCACGAACATGATCCGTGCCATCAAAACACCATAAAATAATTTTTAAATGGGATCTTCCGGACCATGGTGATGGCGTTTTCATGGGTTGAATCCATTTCAATTTTGACCATGATCATGAGGGTATTATGGGCTTTTCGCTTGCTCGGGAAGCTCACTGTCTCGCAACATGAAAACACCCCAGTAATGAAGTGAATGTTTAAGCACTAATAAACTTATAAATGCGGTCTCAAATGGGAACCTTCAAACGCCCATGTTCGCGTAATAGTGCATCGGTCACATTCGAAAATCTCTACCTTCGGTCTTAGCAGCCTAGACCCATGCCTTCAGATGGACCAAAAAAATTACGCTCATGTTTACTAGACCACGTTCTATGGCGACATGATCGGGGACTCTACTAGTGATATGGGGAAACTTACCCTTCATCCAAGAATATGCGAAGGACACATGGTCATAAAATAGAATTTATTTATGCACGCGAAGTTACGTACACGCTAGTAGGCGCGACATTCAAACACGCACAAACGCTCGAGCCTTTCGCGATAATACATCACATTCTTATCATGGCCCACTGCAATTGGCCTTAAACTGTGTTTTAGTGGGTGAAATTTCCTGTCTCGTCTGCAATTGTAGTGAGTGATTCTGACGGGGAGCTCTTCCGAGACCCTAGCTCTACAGCTCCAGTAGAACAACTTCCGGGAAAAAAGCCCTGCGATTCTATGAGTGATCAATTCACCGGAAATAATGCATTTTTGTCGCTCATCCCAAACATCATCTTTCATTAACGGGCAACCAAATCAAACTGGTCTCAACTAGTTTAATGAACATGGAACACACAAAAAATTGCGTAACGCGTACGGCATGAGTGCGCAAAACAGTGTTAGTGCTATCCGTGCACCCATCTCCACCAAAAGCGGCAACAGTAAACCCACACCCCGAAGGGTCCTCCAGATAATGGACCTATTATCGTTACCAGCGGAGGACAACAGACAGGCCTGCTTTTTTGTAGACAAATTGCTCCGTACGTGAGAGCAAATTGGACCGTACGCATATTGGACACTGGTGCAAGAGTTGAAACCCAGCGCCAAGGGAAATTATCACGATTTTATTCCCTCCCGTCGACCAGTCAGTCGCCTGCCTACGTATGCCTGTGTGTTTATGTGTCGGTGTTTGTGCACCTGGCACACACCATTTTCGGGCGTCACGTTTAAATAAATTGCTTCGTACAACGGCGCGAATGTTTTTCAACGGAGAGCATGCAATTTTACACTGTGGACGGCAATTATTCGATTTCAGTGCTGGGGAAACCAACCAACCAACCAACCAGAGGTAGGGGGAAGGTGTAGCAGCAATCAGACGTCCATTATCGAATAGAAGGAGCGAAAAAAGCGGTATGGTTCGTGCTAGCGGAAGATCTCACCCCCCGGTTCTGGTCTCGGCAATCCGCTACCTGGAACTGGGTATAAAATCCGGCCTCCCTCGCGATTATTGGTGGTGGTTTAGAAGGGGGGAGGTGTCATGGGAAAAACGGCGACAATCGTAGCTGAGTGGTATTTGAATGGATTTACGTAATGATTGGGCGTGCTTGGGAATGGAAATTTGCCGGAGTAATGAAGTGAATTTTTTAATGGGGCATAGAATTGCTATTCGTTTTAATGTCGATTGCTGGTTTGTTCGAATTTTAAATATGGGCGAAATCTACTACTCATTTTGTCAGTTTATTTGAACCAAATTTCGCTTCGTTTTGTGCAGAATCATTCGTTCAATGCAAAAATATTTTGCACTGGGTGTTTGAAGTGTCGTCGCCCACTCTAATATCGACACTCTTCTGAGCCGCTCCTTAGAATGGGAAACAGACACTTAACCAACAGAAAGCGATGTTGAGGTTTTGGTCACACCGCTTAAGCAATGTCTGTCTCAATTCAAATGTTACCTTTCCAACGACGTCATACCGTTGTTACCTCAGGTGCAGTAGCGGCAATGGGAAAAAATAACAGTATCAATCGATACGGAGTACTTTTTCCACTGTTTTATTTTTGCTTTTTAATTTCTCCATTTTTTCTCTAGAAAATTTTAAAGTATCAATTTTATTAAATTTATAGTTTATTGCATAGCTTTCAATTTTGAAACAGATTTCTTAGCTTAGAAAGGCAATTTTGGTCATTTAATTTCACTTCAAAAGCTCATTTCTACCTTCCTAAGAAAACACCTGGCTGCAGAAATGTAAATCATCGAATCTCTCAGTTTGCTTAGATGGGTTCGCGGAAAAAACTCAGAAGACCTTCCAACTACAAAGAAACGTCAAAACTGTGAGCTGTGTGTTTGCTCTAGGAAACTTTTCCGTTCCCAGCGTAATTTTCCATACCGACCTAAATCGCACCGTCAGCTGATTAATCTAAACATGAAAAATGGTTTCTAACAAATTTTCATTCCGATCCGGCCATTCCCGAGAACACCATAGTACCGCACAGTGCAAATGGGACGGGAAAAATTCAATTTGGACGCAACTAAAAAACTGCTGACCTCGTCTAGCTTCTAGCATTGGTCGGGGTGGTGGTGAAGGTGATAATAATAGCGGGAGAGAAGATACAACGCTTCCACCGGATTGCCAACACGAGGAAAAAAAATGCTGAAAGTGGTCCTTTTTGCTACCGACCGACGACTCGGGAATCGACACCAGCCAGCGGTGGTTCTACCGGCTGATCAACGGTGCTACTTTGGGATCCGGTCTCAATTGGACAAGTGGACAATTAATTGTTTCCATTAGATGATGCTCGTGCACTACGGTGGCTAACGAAGGGAATTGACCAATGTTTGAAGAAGCAAAAAAAAGTGGATGGTAGTCAAAGTTCTAATAGAGGATGACGTGTCAAAAAGAGAGATATCTATGTGGCAATAAACAACATTCTTTCAAAGGCTGATTAAAAATTCGTTCCATGTACTTTGTCTTGTCACAGTTTTTAGACAGACCGACTCTCGCAGCCTCCCATTTAAAATGCATAGATGCCTCTTCCACTGCTCTGCGATCAACGCCAATGATGTTAATGTCGTCACGTGATTGAATGGCTAGCATCCAAAAGGGGCTAGCTAATTCACATTTTTTAGTAATCCACGTGGATTGTCATTTGAGAAATTTTATAATAATTTTTAGATTTTCTGCTATTAGCAGTCAAAGTTGACCATGGAGGTAACCCCGGTACTAGCTAGCGTCCAAAAGGGTCTAACACCACATGGTGTCTTATAGGAATTCGAGTTTTCTCGTTCGTTTCCCGAGGTTATAAAGGAATGTAGTCTACCGATTCGCCATCAGTAAATGTTATGTTGTAGGTCACATATCAGTGAAATCGATATAATACGGTTATTAGAAGAATTGCATTGTACGTTGACGTTTCGGCCCAAGCAGTCGTTCCTGAAGGTGAATGTCGCTCACATACTTGCTATGTATGGCTATTTTCTGTCTAATATATATTTGTTGTGCGAATGTTATATTGTTGGGAGCAATTTTTCTAAAATTTCAGTGCAGGTGTCATATCTCTCCATTGAAAGTTGACCGAGCAATAAAAATCAAGAGACAAACACTACATTATTGTCGAAAAATTAAAAAAAACCTCGAATCCCCTCCCCAAGGTTGCGGGGTTTGACAGTATTGCAAACATCATCAGGCATATTGCGTGCATCAGCGCTAGAAAACAAGTGGTTCAAGATGGTTATTGCATTACGCCTCAATAGTGGTGCATCGAGGAGACCGTGAGAGCTTTTGCGCCTTTTTATGTTTTGTTTCTTTATACTCTGCACCTGCGCATACAAACGCTCAACCACTGGTCTGTGCGCGGTGACGTGGCCGACTGGCGGGTTAACGTGTATTGACTTTTGCTGTGTGCCGTGTTTGCAAACATCGTTCCACAATTTGATGGCGGTATTCGTGGCCGGGGCTCACAGTGGGAGTCATTTATCGGTCGACTTCGTCATCGTACATATACTAATTAAATTAATTTGACATTAAATTAATTTAATAAGTACAAAGGGAGAAACCTATTAACTCCCGTTGTGTAGTAATCGTAGTTTTTCGTACTACTGTACAATTGTTATGTGCTAGTCGTATGTCTATCTATGTATGTGTTCGTCTGAGTATTTGTGACAGTTGGGTCAGGGAATGGATGCAGAACTGGCGTATATGATAGAATAGTGGCTAATACTTCTGGTGATAGTATTGTTCAATTTATACACTTCTAATCAAGCTCTTTGCATCTTTTGTAGGTACAAACGCTCAAGGCCTTCGCGATTACACAAACCTGGCCACAAACGCGGCCATGCAATTGCAATAATCCACACATACTTACGCCCGCGATTTCGCCTAAATGAAAAAACCCCGGTAGTTAAGTAAAAGTAGCACCTTTAAACTTCCAAACACGGTTTCAAACATTAACCCACCACTCGCGCGATCATGAAACGGTCGCGTCCGCAAGTCTTACCTCGGTCCTAGCAGTCTGGAATAATGTCTTCAGTTGAACCAGTAAAAAAATGACGCTCATATTCACTAAACGACACGTTCCATGGTGACATGACCTGGAATTCTAGTGATATGGGGAAACGGACCCTCTTCCACCATCTTTACCATACACTAAAAATTAAGCATCAGATTCACGGTTCGCGCGCGACCAAGCAAGAATACACACTACATCATTATAAAATCGAAATTATACACGCGAAGTCACATACACGTGACAAACACGTTAATATACAAATGCTTGAGCCCTTCGCCACCATCCACAGCACCTACACCCGCGATCTAGTAAACCATCCTGGCATCCCAGTGATAAAGTGAATGTCTAAGCTCCTATAAATTTTCAAACGCGGTCTCAAGCGTAAACCTAAAAACTCCCTCGGTCGCACGATCATGAATCGGTCACTTCCGGATGTTTCTATCCGTGATATCAGCAGACTATTGGAAAAATTAAAAAAAAAGCTCTCATATCCACTAGACACCACGTTACATGGCGACATGTCCGAGGACTCTAGTGATATGGGGTAACTTACTTCCTGTCAGAATGTGAATTGTACACCGAAAACTAACTATTAGAATGAAGGTCCGCGTGACCATCCAAGAAAGCACGCATATATAGAAAATGTCACACGGTTACAAAATCCAGTTTTGTACACGCGAAGTCACATGAACGTGAGCAAACCTGACAAACGCGTTAACATACGAACGCTTAAGCCCTTCACGATTAATAACGCACACCTACGTTCGCGATCGCGCAAACCTAATAACACCCCAGCAATAAGGATAACGATGGACAAGCTGTAGAGCCTCCGACGCTAGAAGAGGTGAAAAAGGCAATCAAAGAGTTGAAAAACTGTAAGGCTGCTGGAAAGGACGAGCTCCCGGCCGAACTGTTCAAACACGGTAGTGAGCAGCTGCACGAAATACTTCACCGTACTCTTTTGAAGGTATGGGAGGAAGAAGAACTACCTGCTGATTGGCTAGAGGGCCTTATTTGTCCCTTATACAAAAAGGGACACAGACTGGAGTGCGCCAATTCTCGAGGAATATCGCTCCTCATTTCGGCGTACAAAATTATGTCACGTATTCTGTTCAACAGATTGAGGCCGTTGGTGGTTTTCGTGAAGGCCGATCAACGACGGATCAAATGTTTACTCTGTGACAGATCCTAGATAAATTCCGGGAATACAACTTGCAGACACACCATCTGTTTATTGATTTCAAAGCGGCGTACGATTCAGTGAAAAGAAACGAGTTATGGCAGATAATGGTAGAACATGGTTTTCCGACGAAACTGATTAGGCTGATTCGTGGAACGCTGGATGGATCGAAATCAAGTGTTCGTGTTGCGGATGAGATTTCGACGTCCTTCGTAACCTTAGACGGATTGAAGCAGGGTGATGCGCTGTCAAACTTGCTGTTCAACATTGCTCTTGAAGGTGCCATCAGAAGAGCAGGCGTGCAAACGAACGGTACCATCGTCACTCGGTCGCATATGCTCCTAGGATTTGTGGACGATATTGATATCATTGGAATCGACCGCCGAGCCGGGGAAGAGGCTTTCGTTTGTTTTAAAAGGGAGACAGCAAGCCAGCAAGGTGAAGTGATGTTAGGTGGTGATAAATTTGAAGTAGTGGAAGAATTTGTCTACCTTGGAACTCTAGTGACGTGCGATAATGATGTTACCCGCGAGGTGAAAAAGCGTCTTGCAGCTGCAAATAGGGCTTTTTACGGACTTAGTAGCCAGCTGAAGTCCCGTAGTTTGCAGACGAAGACAAAATTCGCGTCGTACAAGACATTGATAGTTCCGGTTGTCTTGTACGGTCATGAAACGTGGACGTTAATGGAAGTTGATCGTAGAGCGTTCGGTGTCTTCGAACGTAAGGTGCTGCGAACAATACTCGGCGGTAAAGAAGAAAATGGCATCTGGCGGCGTCGCATGAATCACGAGTTATACCAAGTATATAAAGGAGTGGATATTGTCAAGCTAATAAAAAACGGCAGGCTGCGGTGGGCTGCTCATGTGGCACGAATGCCGGAAGAACGATAGGCGAAGATAATATTCAGTAGAGAACCGGGAGGCAGGCCGCGTACACGATGGCTGTTTGCAGTGGAAGAGGACCTAAAAGCACTCAATGTCCAGGGTGACTGGAAGAGATTGGCCCAGGACCGGGTCCAGTGGAGGAGAATTCTTCACTCGGCGTAGATTCAACGAAGCGAATTGTTGCCCATTAAGTATCAAGTAAGTGCTAAGGATAACGATTACGAAGATTCAAACGCTGTCTCAAACCTACGTCCATTTTCGCGTGCTCATGAATTGGTCACGTCCGGAAACCATTACTCTCTGTCCTAATAACTTAGGTCCATACATTCAGTAGGACCAATCAAAAAATTAAGCTCAAAGCCACTAGACATCACGTTCCATGGTGACATCACCGGGACCTCTAGTGATATGGAAGATCTCACTTTTTTTTAGCACCAAAAATAAAGTATTAAAGTTACGATCGGCGCGGGATCATCGAAGAACACACGCGAAGATGTGAAAGGCACACGGTTATAAAGTAGAATTTATACACGTGAAGTTACATACACGCTAGCGCACGCGATCGAACACGTTATCGTACAAATGCTCGAGCTCTTCGCGATGATACACGCGATCACGATGTCCCTACGCCCGCACATACCTGAACCGTACAATGAATATCACATTCAGAATCATGGCCCGCTACAGTTGGCCTAATGCAGTGTTTTAGTGGGCGCCATTCTCCTGTCTCGTCTGCAAATTGTAGTATGTGATTCTGACGGGGAGCCCTTCCGAGAACCTAGCTCTACAGCTCCAGTAGGACAACTCTCGAAAAAAAATGATGGTAAAAAATTCTGCAGAATAATTTAAAAAATGAAATCGTAAATACATACAAACATTCAAGTTTTTTTTTTATTAATGTCGTTTATTTATTTTTTTATTTCGATTATAGAGGTTTTAACCTTAAGGTCATTCGCCTCTTCGGGTTAGAAAAATTTCTTATGAAAAATTTCTAACTCTATGTGCGGGGTCGGGACTCGAACCCAGGTTTCTAGTTTCTACGCCCCAAAAATCTACAGATGCGCCGTAGAGAAATCTCATCACTCCAGATCATCACGATCAATATGATTCTCACTGTATCTCTCTGGTGCAGTGCACATGCACTGAACGCAGCTGATTGAAAGAGCTTCATAAAACCCTGAAAACTGGTTAATTCAAATAATAGAATTTTTAAATCGGATTTGAAAGATTTCGATTGATTAAAATTGGTGTCCTGATACTGCTATTTGGATCCCAAAGAATGTGGTAGCCGTATCGTTCAAGGTGTAAGTGTGAAGCTGTTAACTAGTTGCTAGTACAAAACTCAATACGGAGTCAAGTGGATTCCTTTAAGATTTCGAGTCTCCCGATCCCAACGGTGTTAGTGACGCCGCTACAGTTCGCGCAATTCCTTTCTACGTGTTCATGGCTCCGGGCGCATTCTATACTCAAACCACAGTATTTACGTGCGAAAACAAAACCACCCCGTGACAGTACTGTGCATTAGAGAGACAAGAAAGCAATGGTCCTAATCGGCCACCCCTGACTCGATTCCTAGCCTCATCAGAAGGGTCTGCTCCAAATTTGAACCTAATCGGATAAATCTAGCAACCGGACAAAAGTGTTGGTATGGTATTTTTCGACAATTTACATGGAAAATAACCACTAGCTTGCATTTTCATCGCAAGGTGAGAATGGCACCGGAAAAATGACTGAATGCAAAAATAAGAAAGATGATTTCATTGCCTGCAGCTTTGTCGTCACGTTTTCATTCCACGTTTTCAGTAACACCTGCGATCCTGTGGGATTTTTTTCTCGCATCCTGAATTGATGCTTTTCAGGATCTGGACCGGGATTACATAGTCTATTTTCAGATTGATTACATAACCCTTCTACATGAGAAAGGCAAACACTATCGATTGTATTCGCGACAAGAATGGGAAATAATTTTGAGCGGCCTAAAATAAGTATTAACTGTACTAAAAAATGAGTATTGAAACTGCAAAAAACATGGAGATGGTGGAAGAAAATGCCTAGGGAATACTGACAAAAACAAAACTCTAATAACTAAAAATAAAAAACAATACAAAAACTAAAAAATACTATGAAAAAGTAAAAAAAAATAAAAAGTCGGCAATTAAGAATAACAAAAAGTAAAAAACGACGCAAAATGAAAAACTAAAACAAGAATAAAAAGCAAATACATAAGAAAAGTGAAAACAAATTTAAAGAATCGAAAAATAGAAAAACGAAAAAATAATAAGGCGGATGGTTGACAACTAACAACAAAACAAATATTGTCAAAAAATCAATTTTACAACCTACAAATAAACAAAAGAACAAGAAACCATACAAACTTTAATTTTAATTTGTGAATCCCCGTTCCAATTTTTTTCAAAAATTTCTTCACCAGGGGTGTCCTGGGACCGCAAACTTTCGCCATTTTTTTTTTCGTTCTGCTACCCAATTTTTTTTTTAATTTTGTTTCGCAGTGTAATTAATGTTCAACTAGCCCAACTTAATAAACTGAAACATGTAGTTTTTGAAGAAATCCAATCCACGCGAACAACATCATCAATCACCTAAAAGTAGTTTAGATGCATGTAATATCTATTTCTTTCTGTAGCTAATATCTGCTCAATAGTATAGATGATCTATATTCGCTACTTTATAGATCAATTAACTCTGCCATAACATCCGTGCACACTAAAAATAATCTATATTTGTGATCTACCTCCGTCTATGCTGGACTTATTTTTCTTTTTATTACTATATCTTAAATTACATTCTTACTAACAATCTCTAACACAACAAATTGCGTATTTTCTCATAAACACTCACAATCTCTCTCATTCCAAACGTACAGACGCTCGTGACCTTTGCGATAACACAAACCTGGTCACAAACACGAACATACAATTGCAATCATGCACACATATTTACGCCCGCGATTTTGCCAATATTAAAACACTCCGGTAATTAAGTGAATGTCTTGATGATGATGATGATGATGATGGGCCCACCTCGTACCCCCACAAAGGTGTGAGCTGAACGATTTATCTAGAAGATAATTAATATTTCAAATCATGACAAGACCAGTTAACAAAAAAAAACGGACTGGTTCAATTTTCCTTCAAAAGAACGTAACCGGATACATTTCGAATATTCCATCAACAACCAGGGTCCATCAAGAAAATTTCCATTCCGGGAAGATACTTGATAGAATCGGGAATGGAACCCAATAGCTTCCATTTCTGATAATTCTCTGTAAGACTCCTCCCGCCTGACCAAGACAGCGGTACTACCACCTGCTAAGGTGAGAAGTGACGAGCCTAGTGGCAGCGCAGAGTCTAATCGAGTTATATCATCCACATCAGGCCCCTTTATCGAAAGTTGCGTACCACTAACCCAAGGCAATTCAGGGATATTCCTTTCCAGGAATACCCTGGATTGATCAGGAATTGAACCCGATATCTTGTTTTATCAGAAGAAGTCACCAAGCCCCCCACTCAACGAACCAACTCTTCGCATTTATTAATTTACAGACGGGGTTTCGAGTCTTAACCCATCGCTCACGCGATCATGAATCAGTCCCGTCCGGAAGTCTCTACCCTCGATCCTAGCAGTCTAGCCTCATGCCTTCAGTTGGACGAATAAAAATGACGCTCATATCCACTAGACAACACGTTCTACGGCGGCGACATGACCCGGAACTATGGACGAACTTATTTCTTTCCGAGCCGTGCACCGAAAATTCAGTGTCAAATTTACGGTCCGCGCGCGATCATTCAAGAAGACATGCGAACGGTTATAAAATAGAATTTATACACGCGAAGTAACATACACATTAGCACACACGATCAAGCACGTTAACGTACAAACGCCCGAGCCCTTCGCGATGATACACGCGTTCGTGAAGTCCCTATCGCTGTACATATCGGAATCGTACAATGAATATTACATTTAAAATCACGGCCCGCTCTCAATTGGCTTTAAGCAGTGTTTTAGTGAGCGACGTTGCCTTTCTCGTCTACAATTGTAGTGTGTGATTCTGACGGGGAACCCTTCTGAGAACAAAATTAAAAAAAAATCGAATGAATACAAAATGTTACTATGGAGCCGTTGGATTTTGAGTAAGTTGAACACAGCAACGTTTACTGCAGTTTTCCAAGAGATTCCCAGGTTGTAACGCAACGGAAATACCTAATGCTTTCAAGCGATGACAAAATTGCTAAAGTTAGCAAATAAAAACAATTTTCATGGCACAAAAAAATGAAATCGATTTGATGAATTCGTAAATGATTACCATTTTCCTGTTATTGCGCGCATCGGAATGCCACATTCACATAAAACATATTGAAATTTACTGCTCATTCAAATTCCCCAATTTTTTGCAACCGGCACATCCACAGAAAAACGACGCTCAAGCTCTCGAGCATATCGATCATCATAGGTGGCCATGGAATGTGCCGTGCCTACTGTACCTACCCACCGTAGCATGACGGTTCAGCGCCCAAAAATTGAGTGCACAGTCATTCATCCGCCCTTCCAGCGCAGATGACTGGCGTAGAGTCAAAGTTTTTGTTTTGTCGATTTTCATCAACTTCACTGGGTGTTTGTTGGTGATGATAAAAACCTAGCAGTAAGAAACTCTGACTGACTGACTCTAGGGTAATTGTTTTAGGACTCGTATCTAATTAAAATTGAGTTTTCAAACGACCGTGGTGCGGTTTTTATTATCGCCCGCCTCATAAACACTTTTACAGCGGCAAACTCAATTCCGGAAAACCGTCCCGAAACCGAAAAGTTGATGACAACCCTCCTGGGTAGAGACAGATAGACACACGCGTTGTTTCCCTCAGCCCCCCGGCTCCTCGACGACACGGATGGCAGAGGAGATGACTGACATTCGCAGTCGTGAGGAATGTCAATTTCGCTTTGCGAACACTCACATTTCGATTGACTGTGCAATATCAAATAAATAAAAAAAAAAAGCGGCGACGAAGCACTCTCAGAGCTCAGGCCTTTTTTTTTGGTGGTGGATTTTTTTATGTTTTTTTTTGCAAAGTGTCATTTCGGCGACCAAGCATCTGGCCAATTTGGGGTAGTAGCAGACTGCAGTGCACAGGTAGGTATGTGCGTTGTTGAAGTTTATTATAGTCCTACTGCCTGCCTGCCGACGACAGTGAGTCTGTGGTGGCAATGGAAAAACGACGGTGGTCGGTAGCCAGGCACTGGCATATCAATGAAATTTAATATCCCGTGAGGAGTGTTGGGAAATAAACGAACAAACAGGAGAAATGAACAAAAAAATACTGCAATCGAAGCAATCCGCGTCTGTCTCTGTCAGACTGCTACTGCTGTCAGGTTATGTGAGTTTCTGTTCCTTATTTGCTTTGGCACAGAAAAGGGATTCAGTACTGCGTGACGCGCTTTTGTGTTGTGGTTGCAAATTAATACAATTTTTTTTTCCGAAAGAGGCTGGTCCGACCGGACCGGTGGTATCCATTTCATTTCAAACAGGAATCAATTTCCGTCCAATCTCATTCAACTTCTAACGTTTGTTTTTTTTCTGTCGATTTCATTCTTTTCGTTCCAGGTAGGTCGCCTTTTCTACGTGAGTTTTTCAACGGTGTTCTGACTAGCAGCGGTCCCGTTGCCGGTTGAGCAGCTTCCGAAGGGTTTTCACCGAAAAGGTTAGTGTGTTTCAAAGCTAAAGTTTTTTTTTTCTCTTTTTTGGCTATCTCTGGGATCTGTTCCCAAACGAGAGGCCTACTGCGTTTGAGAACCGAACGTTGGCGGTGATTTTATTGTTCTCAATAGTTGATTGTTTTGTTTTAAAAAATTCTACCAATAGAATTACTTTCCCTAGAAAGTCAACCTCCTGACGAATCGAGGATAGAGTCATTTCGGAGAAAAATGCTAATTTTTCATTTAGGTGGGACGGTCACCACTTTAAGGTACAAAGCAAAACGGCGACGACGACAACGACATCAAAACAGTGAATCAATTTTCTAACTGAAACCGGGTCACTCCCGCGTTTGTCGAACTCCGAGTCGTCGCATTTTTTTGCCACTATCATTGATCGCCTGAATAGCTCTGCTGTCCATTTGACTCGTTACCTCGATTCTTCCCGCTCATTTAGATTGAGTGGATTGAGATATGGAGGACTGACAGCCGTCAGTTAGCGAGTAAACGGAGGACCAACCGATGTCGTCGTCGTCGTCATTCTCGTTGTCATAGTCATCGTCAGTGGGTGTAGGGTCGCGAAAGGAGCTTAAACAAAGACCATAATTCGCAGAAGCGGAGATCTCGCATCGTTGTGATGAGATGAGATTTTCATCGGTCACCAAGCGTCTCCATTAAAAGGGTCGAATCGAAGGAGACGCATGGTTGATTGATAATTTCCATTCGAATCAAGTCGGACGTAAATTGGTTTTAATAAATCATTAAATAAAATTGGAAATCGTAGAAGTTTCCAACCAAAAGAAAAACAGGTATTTTGTTGAAAATACGAGAAATTCACTATGCTAAATTTCTCATTATTATTTATTATTATTGAACCAGTCCGTTTTTTTTTTGTTAACTGGTCTTGTCATGATTTAAAATATTAATTATCTTCTAGATAACTCGTTCAGCTCACACCTTTGTGGGGGTATGAGGTGGGACCATCATCATCATCATCATCATCATTAGTGGAGAACACATTACTTAAAAACGATTTTTTCTCAAAACCTATAACTAAATTAGTTATGGAATTAGCGTTTCGACTTCGTCTCATCAGAATCTAACAGTAACGTAGTGACGAGACTAAGCTAGCGCCGGATTGACGCAAGTTTCGAAAAACGAAGACAATTTGTGTTCCCGAGCAAGCGTGATGTCCCGCAAGAAAGGGAGAAATTCACCCGAAAAGCTTCATCGAATCAATTTGGACCTTTGGTCAATTTACCATCGAAGTGGTTTCTATTGAATATTGATATCGCTATCAATTTGCCCCTTGAATATCATCTAATCCGGTTGAATAGCTCCACACCCCGTTCATTCCCCATCTCTTGACATGCCTCGTAAACACCCATTACCAGGGGGCACGGAACGGCAAAAGCCACAGCCTCCCCATTCGCACTTAGCTGGCACAATAAGTACATACACCTTATGAATAGCACAGGCTGTGATTTGCCCCACTTGTGTCGCCGGCGAGAAAAATCACACCAATTTCCGAAGCGGCTCAACCAACTTTATTCGCCATCTTATCATCGTTGCTGCTGCTGCTACTGCCGCTACTGCTACATCGGTTGCAATCGACGATGGCAATAAACTCTACAGGAACATGGCGTGAAGATGCCGGATATATCTAATAATGGGGGTGATGGTGGGGGCGGCGGTGGAATCGGTGGTGACGGCGACGACAGTACCTATATCGGCACACACTCACATCCGACGGCACCCACCACCAACACACACACACACACACAATTGAGCATTTAATGTAGCGAACAATATAAAATTTGCACTGCATACAGAGTCCTTGGGCCACCGACTTGTCATGGCGCACGGTGGGTTGTTGATGGTTGGAATTTGGAAGTGGCAGTGAAGGGAGTTTCTCAGGAGGTACAAGTTCATCCAAATAGACCTATAAAAAGGGGAAAAATATGAGATATCAGCGCTGGATTAGGCTGTAGTTTGAACAGAGTCCCATTTCAAGTAAATTAACCTTTTGATCTGAAATAAATCTAAAATCCGATCTAGGATCTACAATAAACATCTAAAATTTAAACATTACAATGTGGAATTTCAAATCTGAAGACTACCATATAAAATATCTAAAATTTTAACAGGTGTTTGTACAACTTCTATTTGGCACATTTAGAAACTATGCTATATTCCTCCCAAAGGAAGAAATATTGGATCAACATCAAAATTTCTGCACAAGGGTAAACATTTTCGGTGAAACCACTCTTTGTACGTAAAGGGCACAAATCCTAAGTTAACAAAGTCATGGGCACTAACATGTTGTCGGAATAGACTAGCACCGGCTAAATCCCTAAAACGGAACCTTTGTGTGTTGCGTTGTGCGAAAAAAACACACATTGGCGCCGGTTTGTCGACGCTTTGTTCAACAGAATCGTCTTAAATCTTGAATCTTAAACCGAAACTCTAAAACCTGGAATGAGAAACCTACAATCTTGAATCCAAAATTGGAATTCTAATATATAAAATCTAGTATCGTAAATCATTGACGTCTAGTCTTTTTCTATGGAATATCTAAAATCCCCATAATTTATAATATCTAAAAATATCGTAGTACAGCTTCTATAAGGTACTTATATTTAAAAGGTTGCATTGCCCGAAAAAATAGGCTTATTGGCGTCGGTTTGTCGACGCTTTATTCAACGGAAACGTCGTTTCGTCCTAATTCAAGACGGTCAATTGGTATGTTTTGAGACAAGTTTGAAAGGAATTTTACAAATTGAGAGTAAACATGGAATTATTTTAGGAAATCTGAATCTGAAGGCCCGATTTTATCAGCTCCCGATTTCGTGAACTGTTTGATCCGAGATTGTCAGCCTCATCTGAAAATCCGCTTGATGGGCTCTAGCAGACGAATCAAGTCAAATTCGAGTAAATTGTTTCTTGAGCATACTTTCCTTATCTTAGAGATAAGCAAATACAAAATTAACAGTATAAAGCTGTTTTGCGGAAAACAAATCCAACAATTGGCATCGATTTGGCGACAGTTTACCGAGAGAAACATCGATTATTTTTTGTCATTGCCTCTACTAGAATACCGTTTTCATACGAACTGTCCATAAATGCTACAAATAAATTCTCTTCAATTCCATGCTGCCCTCAAACTCCCAAAAAATCTGAATTGCCGTAATGTATATTTAAAAATATTAATTATTTATTAAAAATTTATCTTGAATCTTAAATCTAAGCTCTCCAACCTGGAATAAAAAACATAAAATTCCTAATCTATAATCTGAAATCTAGAATCTTAAATCATGATCATCTAAGCTTTCTCTGGATTATCTAACATCACCCATAATTTTTAATATCTAAAAATATCTTTGTACAGCTCCTATAACGTACATTTAAAACGTTGCATTGCTTGAAAAATAGGCTTATTGCCGTCGGTTCGTCGACGCCTTATTCAACGAAAACTTCGTGCCCTTAAAATTCAAAACTGGTTTGGACGGTATGGAGACAAGTTTGAAAAAAAAATACAAATGAGATTTTGGAGTAAAATTGGTATTATTTCAGGAAATCTGAATTTTGTAAATTTTCAGATACAGCGAAGACTCGATTTTATAAACCCCGACTGCTTCCGATTTTTTGACTCATATAAAAATCAGCTTGGTGGGCACTAGCAGACGAATCAAGTCAAATTCGAGTAAATTCTTTCTTGAGCGTAGTTTTATTATCTTAGAGATGTAAAATATGCCTGAATAAAAATATTGTTTTCCTCAATCTTGCATTGTAAGACCCCCATTAAGAAATATTTATACTGAATAATCAGAAAGGGTTACGAGGCTATGTCTAAGGAGGAAATAAGAATATTTTAACAACTTTGATTTATTAAAAAGAAAAAAAAATGTCTCAATTTGTTCAATGTCCCCGTTTTGTCAGCCTAAAATTCACCATAGAGCTGATAAAAACATTATATATTAAAAAGTTACGAACACCTACAAAATAAACTATAGTGGCAAATCAACAACTAGCGTTGCTCCTGCCAAACCAAATAACAATAATGATGTGAAGGTGTTTTGCGCGAACGCTAAAAATAAAATGCAACTATTGGCACCGACTTGGTGACGGTTTTACTAGAGAAACGTCGATGATTTGTCTTTACAATGCAGCTTCCAGAATGCCGTTTTCACGAAAACTGTTCATAAATACTACAAATAAATTCCCACCAATTCGATGCTTCTATCAATCTCACAAAAAAAAGCTGAATTGCGCTAATATTGACTTAAAAATATTGTTGAATATTCCTCATAGTTCCTCCATTTAGTTCAATCATTCCATTTAAACGTTCCCTCAAATCCATTTAAACGTTCCCTCAAATCTGAAATTGTAGTTTTGGTTAATTTTCTTACAGTTTTGATATAAGGCTCGCAATTTTCACAGGCATCTTATTTTATCTGAAATTTTCTTGAAATTTTTCGTCAAGTTTTTTCATATCTTGCGCAATCAAGGATTTATCGAGTTTCACCAAATTGCACATGATTCATGTTTTCCCGGTCGAAATTTATTCACGCTCATTTTAGAAAAATATTGCCATTGTCAAATATTTCATAGTGGCTCTATTTTGCATTTCTTTTTGTTTTTTTTTTCTTATTTTCTATATTCCGTTACGTTATCATTATCTTTCTTTTTTATTTCTTTGCGTTCTTGTACATTTCATTGTGTTCTTTTATCATCTTTCCTTTTTTTACTCTTTTAATCCATTATCAAATTTTACGATCCAACCTCTATTTTTATCTTTTCTATTTCGTTGTTCAATTATTTTCTTCTCTTCTTTTAGTGTTTTTTCTCTTTTCTTATCTTTTTACTATTTTCTTTTAACTTTTATTTATTTTCTTTTTGTATTATTTTTTTCTATTTCATTATTTTGTGTTCGGTTTCAATACTTTTCATATTGGCATAATGAATAAAATTTTGTTTTTTCATTACTTTGTTCTTCTAATATTTCTGTTTTATATATCCTTCGTTTTTCTTCATTCTTGATGCTTTCGTTTTATTTGTAAAGCATATTTTTCTGTTTCATTTTGTTCTTTGTTGTTAGCGTTTTTATCATCATTTATTATTTTCTTCTGAAATTTTAGTCCTTTTGTACCTTTGTCCTTGTTCGTAATTCCCCTTTTTTATCTTTTTTAAAGCTTCTTATTGTTTTTTCAGCATTGTTTATTTTCCTTTTTCAAGCTTAAATAGTTCCATTGGTCTATCGTCACTTTGTCATTATTTATTTTCAATTTTCATTATGTTCTTGTCCTATACGCAATATTGTCCTCTTTTAATTATTCCTTGTTCTATTTTGCGTTCTTTCTCTTTTTGCATTCTTTACTTATTCATTTTATTCTTTCCTTCATTTTCTTATTTTTCTTGTTTTTCTCCTTTGTTTTTTTCGAGTATAAAATTTTATCCCTTGGGCCTTTCGCCTTTTTTTCAGGTTAAAGTAAGCACTTTAGAAATATATATGTACGGGCTTGGGAATCGCATCTGAATTCCTTTGTTCTCTTCTATCAATATTTTTTGTAATTTTCTTGTTTTGTGATCGGTAGTCATCACTTTTCTTCTTTTTTTCTTTTTCTTGGTCCTTGTCTCATGGTTTACCTTTTTTATTCTTTATTCCTTTCATCCATTTTAATTGCATTTCTTTAGTTTCTTTTTGTTGTTTTTCTTAGTTTTGTTTATCACTAAATTTTCCTATTATTTTTGTCTTTTCAAACTTATTTGCTCTTTCATTGTTTCTCATACTGTTCTTTAATCCGTTGTAATTCTTTTATTAATTTTTCGTTTTCTTTATTTACTACATTTCTATTTTTGCATCTTTTCATTTTTATTTTTATATTTTTGGTCACCATTCTTTACCTCCCTCATTATTTGGTTTTCTTGATTTTTGTTTGTTCTTCTCATGTTGCACGTGGTTTCTTTTATTTGATTCTTTTTTAACCTCTGCCTTTTACAGTCTTCTCCTTGTTTCGTTGTTTCTTTTCTTTTGTTTTCCATGAATTTTTATATATTTATTTTTATAGTCTGCTATCCTTCTTTATTAATTTTTTGTCATTATTTTTATTATTTTCTTTCATTTTTATCTGTGCTTTTCTTTTTTATCCTGCTGTCTTTTTTCTTCTTAACTTTCTATTTTTTCATTATCTGGCGTTGTTTTGTGATTCTTAATTATTCTTCCTTTTTTCTATTCCTCTCTTCATTTTTGGCGTTTCTATTTTGAATTATTGTCTTCTCACTCTTTAATTCTAACTAATCCAAATATTTAAAAAAATGTTTTTTTCCGCTTTTTTATCTTTATTTATTTATTTTTTTCTTTTCAATTTAAATATTTTTTGTTTTTCCTTCCTGGCCGTTTTTTCTTGTCTTTTTTGTCCTCTAGTTTTTCTTTATAAATTCTCACTTTTCCTTCATCAAGACCTTTTATTTTTACTTAATTTTTTTGAATTCCCAAATATATCCTTTCTTATTTTTTCATGTATACAATGATTTTTATTATATTATATATTTTATTTTTTTTGTTCGTTTGTGTAATGTTTTTTTACAACATTATTTTTTATTTTAACTTTTGTAATCTCATTTCTTTTTTATTCCTTCATTGTTTGTTCTCATATTTTTTCTGGTTGTTTCTTTGCTTTTTTCGTTTCTTTTTTGCCCTTCTCGATATTGATTTACTATTATTTTATTCTTCTCTTTATCATTTCGTCTGGTTTCTTTTTTTTCTTGTTGTCTTTATTATTCCCTACGTTTTCTATGTTTTGTTTTCCTAAGGTTGCAACGTTTCTTATTTGACCACACAAACTTTTTTCTTCTTTTTTTAAATTTATTTCCATTTTTCGGTTGTTTATTGTTTTTTTTTTTTCTTCATATTTTTAATTTTTGTTTTGCTTTCTGTTTTAATTTCTCTTATTCTCCTTTTTAATACTTCTTGCTTGCTATTTACTCTTCATCATTCTTTTGTATTGATTTTGTTATTATGTTACCTTAATTGCATTTTTTGATTTTTTTACAACCTGTTCTAATTTTCCGCTTTGCTTACTTTAATGTTTTCTTTTCTATTTTGTTTGTTTCCTGTATTGATTTCTTTTCATCCTCCTGATCTATCTTTTCATTGTTTTGTTCAGTAAGTATTTTATTTATCTTTTCAGGCTTTTTTATTCTTTTTATTACAATTCGTTTTTAGCTACAGTTGTCCCACGGTTCAATTCCACTATAATAAAACTGCCGTGAACTTTCCAAAGATCTGCATTTTCCATTTATTTTCCTTTTCATTTTTTTTCAGTCGATTGTTTTTTTCTATTCCTTTGTTTGATTTGTCCTTCTTTTTCTCTTCTTTTGATTCTTGTTTTAATTCAATGTTATGTCTCGTTCTTTTCTACTCGCTTTTCTACATCAAAATCATCATTTTTCCTACTCTTATATAATTTTCTAATTTTCATTTAATTTATTGTTGTATTTCCTTATTTGCAGTCTTTATTTGCCTTCCTATTTTCTCAGCTTTATTTTATTTGATTTGTGCTAATTGTTCTCTGTTCCTATTATATTTCCTTTTCTATTGTTTTCTTTTAATTTTTCTGAATTACCTCCCATTTTGTTTTTTTACATTTCTCTTATACTGTTTATATTTGATTGTGTTTATTTATCTATTGATTCTTTCCATATTTTATCGTCAGTTTTCTATTTCTATTATTTTATTTTTCTTTCTTACTATTATAATTTTTCAACAATTTTCACTTGTGCTGTGGCACAAAGATACGCTTGTACTGCAAAATGCACCTTTCTTCCCATTTCTTTCCCTGGACGCCATTTCAATCTAGTTTATTTTATTCTTTTTGTGTCATTCTTTTTTCAATTTTCTCACTATTTTAAATTTTATTTCTTTCTTTAATTTTATCAGCATCTTCTTTTTTTACTTGCTTGATTTCGATTCTTTTAGCTAAATCAAAGCTCTTTTCAATGATACAAAGTGTATCATTTTTCTCCCTTTCTACCCTTTGCTTTTATTCTTTTTTTCACTTACCTCATGCAAACAACTTAGTCTCTGGATGTAGTAGGTGTTAGCTCTAACGATTTTCCAATGACCCATTTCAGAATTAGAGACCTAGCGGTACATTCCGAGCCCATATTCCCGTCGGCAAGGCCCGCACAGTTATAATACGTGTACCATAATTATACCAGTATTATAATCAAACTTTCCTTGTCACGAATGCATGTTCAAGGAATAGGCGCGTTTTTATTGTATCATACATACAACATCCAGGTGTTGCTGGAACATGGATTTATTTGCGAAGATAATTTTTAATATATTTTGTTTCAAGTCTCAACTTATCTGTCCGGCAATTGACCCTTTATCATTTTTTCACGCTTATCTTCCTTTTTTTGCTTATTTTTTACTTTCATTCATTACATCCATCAATTTTGCTCTATTTTTTCCTTATATAATTCATCATGATTTTATTTCCAGTTTCGTCATTCTTTTCTCCAATAATTTTTCGCTTATTCTGTTATTCTATTGCATTTTTTATCAGATTTTGACATTGTTTCTTGTTTTGTCGCTTTTTAAACATTGTTTTTCTTTTCTTTTCCATTTGCTCTTTGTTATCTTTATGGACTTGGGTCCATTTACTAAGAGATTATATATGGTAATCCTTTTTTCTTATTCCGTTCTTATTTTTTCAGTAAAAACATCGATTTTTCAGTCTCGTTTGATGGGATCAAGGCAAATTCTAGCAAATCTTTTCTTAAACAAATTTATCTGTAATAATGAAGTCAAATGGGTATGGTGGTACAATAGATATAGGGCATTATCTTTGCTATGTTATTGCAGAGGTCGCTTATGTTGCGTGAATCAGATACACGATAGAGAACATCGTTGATGACTGCCATTTGGGCTGTTATCGTGGATCAACTGTATTAATTACGGTGTCGTTTATGTTTTCGTGTGTTCTGCGAAAACGCATTGTCTTTCCTCCTCAGTACAAAACATTTAATCAATGTAAAAAAGGTCAAATGGGATTTTTCTTACTTAATGAGTTAAAATAATAATTGAAGGAGTTGCTGAAGTAGATAATCGAACAAAATCCAAAAAAAAAGCTCCGAAGGGCAAACATGATCGTCCCACAGATAAGCAACCACGTTAGCCAGAATGCACAACTTCAATTCCACACTCTGGCGACGACGAGGGCACCGAAGAAGTCATTTGCAAGTACACCCCAGTCGCAGCTGCTGAAAAAACATATTTTTTCAACAATGTCTTCCGCGGTTTCATGATTTTCCACCTCATTTGCTGCTTCCTTATTTTCTTATTTGAATGACATCAATGGACTGAATTGATAGTTTGCGTTAATAATTTTTAACTGATCTGCAGTATTCATAATCTGCAGTATTCATAATCTGCAGTATTCATAATCTGCAAATAAGTGTTGAACCGCCGATTTTCTGGTGTGCTTCATTCAATCTCTTATCCTACCACCAGTTTGCCAAAATCAGTGCAAAAATACCATCGCACGAGCTCGTCAAAAAACTGACCGACTGGACCCCACTTTACTCTTCTAAATAATTAGACAGGGCTGTGAGGCTGTGTCAAGGGTAAGGGCTGAAAAATAATAATTAACAGCTACGGCTTATTAAACGAAATGTAAGTTCTTCTCATTTTTAACCCTTTCTAATTTCTTTTTCATTTTATTATTTTCTCGTTTTATTCACGAATTTCTTTCGTTTTATCGATCTTTTGACTTATTTTTCTTTTTTTGTTGGCTTTTCTGTTGCCATCCTTTATTTTTCTATTTTCATTCTCTTTCTCATTTTTTTGATTTGTTTGTGTTTATTTTGTTCTCATCTTTTTCATTTTTCCCATTATCGATTTTCAATTGTTTTATAATTTTATTAAATTATTCTTTATCATTGTTCTATTTTTGTATGATTTTTATTTTTTTGTTTGTTTATTTGTCTTCTCTTTTTATTCGTTTTCTCATTAATTTTTTGCCAGAGTTCTTTTCTTTTTTATACCTTTAATTTTTTTTTTACTTTTTCCTTCTTTGTTTAATTGAATTCACTTATGTTTCTTATTATTTTTTTCCTTCTTCATTCCCTTTTTTTTTTGGTTTTTTTTAAAATTTTTATAGTTTTTTGCGATTATTTTTCTTTTTTTGAATAAATGTGATTATTAAATGATTAAAAGCTATACCTCATTTTTTTACTTTAACCAAAATTTCACCACCTTTTGAACCACCGTACATGACTGCGCTCACGGCGTTCTTCTCCGTCCTTGTGTCGCATCGAAAAGAGCCCGCACAAAACCACAACAAACCCGATCGAGTCCTGGAAGACTGCCGATGATGCCACCGCATCTTTGGCAGTGCAAATTGAAAAGAAAATTCAATTTTCACACCCGGATTGCCTGCCGATTTTCCGCGTATTCAAAACACATCGGTTCGTACTTGCTCGTCCTTCCTGTTGCAGTGTTCACAAAGCCTTGAGGAAAAAAATGGGGAAAAATCAATTTTTCTTCTGTGACAACATTTTTTTCTTGTGAAACTGTGTCTCAGTTGGGAACAAATAATGCAGCATTAAATTTTCGTTATGTACGGAATCAACCCTTGCAAAAGTTTCGCTGCTGCAATCCAGATGCGGTTGAAAATCCCCATCCTACATTACACTTAGCACCGAAATGACACTGAGCTGGTGTAGTGCTGCTGCTGCTGCTTCTGCTACATACCACGCGGTCAGTTGTCGCTCCAGTTATTGAAGATTTTGGAATAAATTCGAAACGAAATTCCGGTAACCGACCGAATATCTATGAGGCTACACAGACAGAATGGCTCCGAAACCGGGCAGAAATGAAACTACACATCGACATCGTCGAAGGACACTCGCTGAAGGCAGAGACCGGCAAATACATATTTGTTTTTGTCTGTCTCTCTCTCTCTCTCTCGCTCGCTTTACCATCGCCGTTTGCATTATTTATTCCTTTCCATAATCCCGATACTTTTGTAACTGCAGCTGCTGCTGCCGGCGTCATCGTTGTTGCCTGATCAATGCCAAAATGTACTGGCCAATGGGATAAATAAACTGCACGGTTGTTCTGTCGATTTTTGCTGTGTCGTTCTCGGTATGTAACAGTTTTTGTAGGATTCGATTTGTCATTTTCAGGGGTGGCGCTAAGTGCTTTGTAGCTATTCGAAATTCTTGCAAGAATCTATCGGTAAAGATGATTTTTGGCCACAACTTTGAATCGCTGGCCAAATCAAATAATTTTGTCAAATTCAACTGCGTAAAAATTATTTTAGACGCTCATTAAAATGATTTAGTAATTCGTAAAAATAACATCTTCAAATCGCTTGCCAAATCAGACATTTTTATTTAATGCTCTATTTTGACCCTCAAAACCTAGAGACGCCACTGACACAGCTTTTCCTGTATATCTCTGTCCAACATTACTCAAAATTGTTATTGTAATGGATGATGCCGGTCCGGTTGCTCGTTCTCTACCCCTCCGGCTGCAGCTGCTAGGTTCGGTGGCAGCCGTTGGTCGAATGATAGCTCGGTGGAAATTGCTGTCCAACTCGTCACAAGATTGCATTTTTCTCATAAATTATTCCGAAATAAAAAAAAAACCAACTACAGCTTTATGCTCAGTCCAATGATGATTTAAATGAAGCGCTCAGTTCTGATGCATAAACATTCGATGTGGGGCTGGGGACTGGGAACAGAACGAGGACGGGAGAGGCCATTTGTCATAAATAACGAGAGCTGATGACCCGAACGCTGGACAAATGGCTTACGTTTTTTTTATTCGAATGGGTTTTTGCCCATAGGACGGGAAGCACTTAGTGCTGATCCCTTGTTAACATATTTTTTTATAATTTATTATTTTGCATTTATTTTAAAAAGGATTATTTTGGTGAATTTGGCACTCAGTTGCAGGCCGAGTAAATACAGTTTGCTTTTCGATATGTGCTCGTGATAGCATATGTAGAACGGTCGTTATTCGATATTTATGAATGCCGAACGTAATTTCGTTTTGTGTTACATGATATCTAGCATTCAGATGAAAACCAAATAAACCGGGGCTCGAAATCGCTAATGAATTTTTAAAGCATGTCAGTGGCCTGTCAAAATATTTGTCATCCGATTAACTAAGGCCAGATTCGCACTCCTCCGGTCAGTAAGCCAGCAGCCAGAGCTTAGTCAAAACTTTCCGATGCAAAATTAATCTCCCCTAATTTTTCCTACGGAACAAAACAACCGTCGACCGTCGCGACCTGGCGTAGTATCCGCCCCTAATACTCGAATCCGGAAAGCGATCCGACTCCACAAAATTTACTTCCCATTATAAATCCATTCCTAAACAAGCAGCCAGCAACTTCGACCGTAGAGCGGTATTTGCTGCTACACCTTCCCCCTTCCGCGCCTTACGGACTGTTTATTCCCACGCCTGCCCACAATCTCCAGTTAGAATTCCCCTACAATACTGACAAACGGGTGCGGCTAAAATGGCAAAGAGGGCGGAAATAATCCTTGTTTGCAGCTGACATTTATTTCCTGGAACTGGAGACTGTGTCGTTTGTGGAAGTGTGTGGGATATTTTTGCACACATTTTCCAACGAACGGTCGTCGTCCGTGCGCGCTGTGCTGTCAGTACGGAAAAGGGTAACAAGTAACATCAAACAACGCCTGCTTAGTAGATGGGGGCGCTCCTCTTCCGTCCGTCCAGGAGTTGAATCCCAGCAAGAATTTAATATGTAGTCGAAGAAATACCATCACACTTCTTAAGGCGAACCAAGTTTCCCACTGAACGAGGAGGCCGAAGAAGCTGTTTCGCTGTGCAGCACCCCGAGTTCCCGATAAAGTTACGTGAATTTATGTTGAAATAAATTTTCTTCGCTCGCAGCAAATTTCGCTTGCAGCCAGTGCCACGCCACTGCCGCCGAACTCCTTTTGCATAAATGTAAAAGTTCTATCATGCTACACCTTCCCCCCTGTTCGGGGGGAAGGTATTTGCCATGCAGCAATGAGCCTGTAACCGGAAATGAGAATGCATCTGTTGCAGAACGGAAGCCGTGTGCCGGTGGAAGGGGGCAATCTTGCACTTTAATTCCTTACGCAAATAGTTATTACTTTTTTTTGCGCTTCGCTAAATTATTACAATTGATGGCGAAAGTTTGTCGGTTGCGCATTAGCGAAGGTTAATTGAGTGGTGGTTCGATTTTTTCCTTACCGTCTGTCGAATTCGCCTAGATTCAGTCTGCGTCCGTTAGATTTAATGAGTTGCTTAATGGTTTATCGTTTTTTTTTTATTTCAGGGAAGGAATTTTAAGTGGTTGCAGGAAGCCAGATGAAAAATGCCCCCTAGGAAGGAATTAACTGGAATAGTTTTGCAGCGACCGCCACTAAATCAGGATCTAGTAAAATAGAAATAGAACGTAAAAAGAAAATGAAACTATTTCCGGTTTTTAGCAGGAATTTTTCATGCTCCATGCGGAAAACCGATTTCGGTTTGAAGTATGGTAGGATGAAACCCCCCAAGATGCATGGACAATTTATTTGATCACAGAGGAAAAACTCCGTGACAGTGATAGGTTTGATGGACGATAAAAGGAACCATGAAGCGGATTCCAGTCTAAACTAACTTTTTCGTAAGTATACATTTCTTTTTTCCTATTTGACATGTTAATAAGGCTCCTCTTGGTCAGATTCTAGTTCCCCAGGAAAACTTCGTTTCGCTCAATTTCAACGACATTTTGATAGAGTGCAGTCCGGAAATTACGGCAGGGAAAAGAAACTGCAGAGCAGAAGATGTTTTGACGAGGAGCTGACGGGTGTAAAATTAGAGCTCACAAACAGACACGTGGGTATGGAGGCAACTTACTGGTGAGGGATAAGTCACTCGTCATCATCGTCAGGCGGGATGTAAAGCGAAAAGGCTTCGCTGAAGTAACGATAGCTGAACGGAATTGGTTTCGTATGGTTATGGTAAAAATGCGACGAGGAGGAATAACATGGATGAAGTTGGAGACCCATTGGTAAGACGTTATCAACCTAGAATCAAGAATTAATAATGAGAAACAAGCATCCAAAGCTAAGAATCAAGAATCATACATTAACAATCAATCAGAAAAATTGAGAATCGGCAACCGAGATTCAAGAACGCAGTGTCCAAAATCATGAATCAAGAACCTTAAATCAAGAATAAAAAATCTATAACAAAGTATCGAGCATCGTTAGTTGAGAATCAAAAATTTAATCTGAAATCGAGACTCGAAAATCATGAAGCAAAAGTGAAAAATCGAGAAACTAGGATCATAAATCCGGCAATACCAAAAATTGAAAATCCCGAATCCAAAGTTAAGAAACTAAAATCGAGAATAGTGAATTATGAATTGGGAACCACTCATCATGACAACAGTATCAAGCATCGAGACTTGAAATTCGTTAACCAAGAGTCGGGACTCAAGAATCCTGAAGCAAGAAGGGATGAATTCAGTCCGTTGCATGCAAATTTGTACACATCTCGACCAACTAATTACCAGCAAATTTGAGCATCTCTCAACCAGTACAGAAACAAAACAAAAGGATACGCAAACCCGCAGTATTTCACGTCTATGCGGCAGAACTCGGGCATAGAACCTCCGCAATGATAAGATGACTGACATGACGCCGAGCTTAGACCTGCCTGACTGATGTGCAACGAAATGTGTCTCCGTGATACGGGCTGACACCCACTCGCCTCACGTCTTTTCACGTATGTGATGGAAGCCGCTACGCTACCGCTAACAATAGACTGCTGTGATGATCATATCTAATTTTGCACGATGCTGGCTGGTTGGCTGAGGTCAGATGAAATAGGAGCCGGAATTCAAAGCGCATAAATCACTTGCCAGCTCTGTCTCTCTCTCCGACGGGGGTTGTCGGGTGGCTTTTCTTGGCTCGGGTGCTGTTTTAAACAAGCGTCAAGGGATGACTAACCCCACCTACCACGCTCCCATCACGCTTAATTTCCCGGCGTTGGCACAAGGACGTGAGTATTGTGCTTCCGCTTCCTTCCAACGAACGCACACACACATACAAACACGGACACAAACAGAGCGCAGAACCTCCTCCGCCCGCCGGATGGAGCTGAAGTTCAGAAAATGTCGAATTTTTCTTTACAGTTGTTTGGGACGCAAAATATAGACGCGTCGTATGATTTATGACCAGCAAGCGACCGAGCCAGCACAGCAGCAGCAGCATCTTGTGAGAAGTCACTCTTTTCCGGTCTTGGGACGGAAATCACGGAACAGAACAGTGCTTGCTCGGCAACATCGAATTTGAATAATCGAACACATTACGGTGTATGTTTTGGGGGGGTGATTGATGAAAACGTTTAACGGTTCAGATTGGCCTAAATTGAATTACAACGTGATTTCTCATCCCAGCGGGAACGTAATTAATCTTCTTGGTTTCTGGGGGTGTTTTAGGCAAAATGTGTCATGGTTGTGATTTTGTTTAAAGATAAAAGCCTGCCGGGTACAAAAATCCATCTCGTTACACAAAACGATAACAGTTTCGCTCCTCCCACGCAACAGAAAAAATAACAAAGCCAGCATCGTCGCTATCAAATAGCCAATTTATTGTGGATCAGTCAACCGGGACTTCTTGTGTCCATCAACTGTTTTTTTTTGGTTGTTCCTCGTCAACTGACCCCTTGCTTGCTTGGAATGAAATTGCGAAACACAAAAACACGTAGAATTCTTGTCTCAAAGGGGAAGTTTTTCTTGTTAATAAGTTACAGCGCTGGCGTCCCCAGTAAACCAGACCAGAGGCAAATCATTTCTGCTTTGAGCTGGTTATTTGGACACGCTCGATCCGGATGATAATTCACAGTGACCGGAAGATGGCAGCATTGTTCTGTTTTTTTGTAACTTTCTCTCGGTTGGGATGTGAAGGAGGGTACTGAAAAAGTAGGCTGCTTTTCGTGCAGAAAGTTTTTTCCCGAGAGAGTTCAATAAATAACTTTGGTAAAAGTAGGAACAAAACTAATAATAATATTAATATGATGGGAAAATGAGGCTGAGTTCGTTCCGAATGGCTCATTACAGCGGATTCTGGAATGAGTCGAATATGGTTCCTCGTTTCATAGTTACTCCCGGACTCTAATGGATTCTATAATAATCGTTTGGTATTCGATTAACAAACTCGCAAAAATTCAAATTCAACGAAAAAAATATAACTCATAAAATATTGTAATATTTGTCAAATTTTAATCCAGAATCCTTGTATGTCATATTATCCTTCTTTACAACATGAGCTGTTCTTCATTCAATACTATTTCAAGTAAACCCTTTGAAATCGTTCCAATTTTCTACTCTATATTCCACTAAGAACTTCGTTTCATACTGGAAAATTATTGGAAACTTTTTCTGGTGAATTATTGGAATCTTTTTTTGGCTTTAAAATTTATTATATAGAAAAGATAACCTTTAGCAACCGTAATAGCCGCCAGACGTTGTTTTCAAGGGTTCTCCCGGTAGTTGTTTGATAGGATTGTTCGATGCATCAATATCAGTTAATTTGAAACGATATTTCTACAGACAGATGTTGCTAAAAGTTTCCGTTATTGTACTTCTCGTCCCAGCTGACACATTATCTCCCTTCCTCCCAAAATCTTAAAATACCGCTTCCTTAAAAAGGCTCACCATTTTATCCACTCTCACCACCCATTCCGGAAGCAGCAGATTCGAACATCAAGCAGATAGTGTACTTGAGCGGAAGCTCCGGCATGGTCGAATCTTCAAACGGTTTCGCCTAGTTTTCCGCTTTTTCCCATTTCCCGTCAAGAAGCGGAAAAGAAATCGGACTGGTGGTCCTGATGTTAGCCGACGAGTCAGCAACAGCAGGAGCAAGTGGGAATCGAACCTCATAAATATTTCCACGCCATTTGCCACGCCTAGAATCGCCTGGTGGGAGCTGAATGTCGTTTGGATTTTTCTTTTTCGGTACTCGATTTGGTCATATCTCGATTGAATCTCAATTTGGTGGGCTCATATATGGACGAATCAGGATACATCCGAAATGAAGCAAGGAGAAGGTCGTAAAATTTTATGACGTATGATTCGTCGAGAGAGTCTTGGCTGTTTCCGTTGCTCCATCCCGCTCATACACGCACACTCACACTCGAAGTTATAAATGACTTAGATAACACACGACTCGTGATGCTTCTGCCTCAATTGAACATGAAAATCAAATCAAGCTTGTTAGAGCTCGTGAAGGGAACCGGCGAAGTTCGGGCAAACATCGTAATCTCATTTCTTCCCACTCGGATGATCTGCTCATCCGACCGGCATAAAGTGGAAATAAGTGTCACAGAATTAAAATCGTGAGCGTGGGAAACGTCATTCTAATTGACCTATTCTTACTGCTTCTAAATTAGGAGAATAATTCATATCTAACGGAATGATAACAAGTTTCGTCAGAAGTTTTGAACTGCGAATCAAGAAAACTCATTCAAAGTTGGATTTGAAATCTCATGAAAAGTTTAGATAAATTCTACACCTACTCGAACGGCTAATTGAAATCCTCGTCCTTCGAAGAAGTACAAAACATTAAGTTAAGCTTTAACGAGCTCCCACTGCACAAAGTTCCCCCGACGCGGTTAATCTTAAGTACCTTCCTATTTTACATACTCAGCATGAAACTAGAACCAGCGAAACCGAACAAAAATGCAATAATCTCCGCTTACCGGCGAGTCCACAACCATCGAGGGGTTCAATAAACCGTTCGTCGACACCGTCGTTTTACCCGGGTCATCGGAGTGCTGGCCCTTCCCTTAAAGCGATTATGTAACGTAATCCGATACCTACTGGCGTAGCGAGAGGGAGGACAAACCAAACTTGGTGCGGAAGACAAAAACAACAGCAAAAAAAAAATACTACCGCATTCTCCGATCGGGTCCAGTCCAGCTAAGTTGTGTCCGGCTTCAAGGGACTACCGCATGCTAAAGCCTACGTAGCAGCAGCCGGATAACGTTGATGGATGCTGGCGGATGTGGGTTCCATTAGTTACGTCGTCGTCCTCGTGCTCGTCGTCGTGAATTTTTAGACGCTGGATGCTGGTTCGCAACTTACGATTTGCTTTTTGCGTTCTATTCTGTGGAAAGTCCGATGTCGGCTGGTTCGACGGAGGGATGCGCAAAACTTTTTGGTTTCTAACAATTGTTATCTCTCAAATCATCGTACACAATGGAACTCATAATTTAAAAGACGACTTCGGACATTGCGCCATACCTTTCAGAACCATTAAAAACTTGTAAAGTAAAGTTGACGTCTCGTAAAAACTAGTGATCTGGCAAGGGATTGGTAGCCAAGGACAAATATGGACTGCTAATCGTTATCTAGTAGATAAACGTGAAGAAATAGGGAAAGTTATACTTTCCAAAACGCTTTGGATAGGGAGAGTGGGAATGCCAGCTTTCTATTTTAAGCAATTCTTCGCTTGATGTATTGCTTACGGTTTCACCAATTTTTCTTCTAGTGGTTCAAATATTGACAGGCTGAATATGACACGTGTACAAAGCCTGACTACACAATTTACTTAAGAACTGTAATTAATGCCTTCTTTGTTCAAATTGGATAAAAGCTTCTAGTATCTCCCATGCAGAACAGTTAAAATTGTCGATCCCCATCGAAACATTGTTCCAATCACAAAAACAAAATGACGAAATAGAATTATGTCTTCCGACTGTAGTAACTATCATCAACAGCAGCAGTTACTTATTAGGACCCTTCAGTTCCAGCTTGCTGTAAGGAAGGGAGGGAGGGAAAACCGATTGTTCCATTGTTCGCACGACTACCAACCGACTCGACCGGAGGAGAAGGTTCTAATCATGCTAATTGAAATTCATTAGCAGCTAAACGATGCTAACCAGCCCCATCGATTCCGTCCGATGCGGCTACTGCCGCCTGGTGTGTGGTGATGCTCGGAGAAAGAGGCAAATTCAATGGGTGGAAGATGGTAGTGGTTTGAGTCCGTTTCCCCTAGTTGGTTAACAGTGTGAAGGGGGAAGGTGTAGCAGTAAATATTGCTTGCGAATGCCAATAAAAGGGGATTCCTTCGGAATTTGAACTGAAGAAACCGCAAATTGTTTAGTAACTGGGTCGGGTCGGTTCGGTTCGGAATATTCTTCTCCGGGCAATAGGGGGGAATGAAGTGAAGACAGGAGCAGGGTTCAGGTTTGTTTATCTAGTGACCGTAGGCAAAACTACGACTGGTTGAGTTTGAGCTAATGAATTGTAATTAACTATAAAACCGCAAACAAGCTTGCTCAAATGTGTGGGTGTGGTCGGGTTGGTGTGGTCGGTCATCGGGGACTAAGTTGAGTCAAACTAGAGAGAGATTGATGGTAGTAGGTTTATCAGCTTATTAATGTTTCAGTTTGGGAACAACAGTTTGGAGACTCCATCATCGGAAAATATCCCGGAAAGCTAGTCGCTAAACCCTCTTCGTAGAGATCCCAGTTCGTCGATTTGGGATTACAATATGTGACGATATCCAGCGAGACGTTTAAATGATCAAAGACGGTGTATTTATGATCAGATAACGACGGTTCGAGCTTGTTTGGTACGATCCAGTTTGCCAAGTCTTGCGTAATACTGTTGTAGCAGAGAGTTGCACCTAACACACCTTCTTTGCCAGCTCGTACAAATGTTAGGCTATTTCCTATATTCAGTATGTGCGGATTTGTACTGCTTAAGTATTCGGTGCCTCTCAAATTGATATCTGAGCTGTCCCAAATTATGTGGCGGCATCCCAGCGGATTATGAGGAGAAACCCATTTCTGCCACAGTATGATACAACTTCTATTCTGCTTTTTCTGCATTTTTTGCCTTTTTTCTTTCTTCTCTCTACTTTTTATCCTTTTTGCCCATTTATCATTTGTTTGCTGTTTTTCTTATTTTCCTTTTTATGTTCCCTTGTTTTCTTTCCTCCTCCTTTTATTGTTTTTATTTTATTTGCGTGTCTTTTCTTATTTTCATCTCATCATTCATTCTGCTTCTTCTATTTCTACTTTGTTTACTTATTGTTTATTTTCGCTTTTTTTACACCTTTTGATTCTTTCCATTTAACTTTTTTATTTCGCGTCGTTTCCTTTTCCTCTTTTTCTTTTAACTTTCCCCTTTTCTTGATTTTCTGCTCGTTTCTTTTTTACGTCTTGCTTTTGCCTTTCTCTTTTCCAGTTTTACCATTTTTTCTCATGTTGCTCTAAGATTTTCTTTTCTTGCTTTTTGTCTTGTTTCCAACTTACTTAATAAACTGTGCCTTCTTTGGCCGTTTTTTTGATTCCTTCTTTTACCCTTTTCATTGCTTTGCTACATCCTTTTCTATAGTGTTATTTCATTTCCTCCTTCTTATTTTCTTAATTTTTAGTTTTTCTGCTGCTCTCAGTTTTCCTTAGTGCTGTATTTCATTGTTACATTTTTTCATTAAATTTTCCTTTTTCCATTCCTTTTTATCCGTCCTTTTTTCAATGTTTTCTTATTTCATTCCCATTTACCTTTTGGTGTTTTGATTATCTTGTTCTTTTTCCTTTTATTTTTCTTTCGTCTCCTTTCTTTTGGTTTTCAGTATTTTTCCTTTTTCATCTTCACTTTTTTTACTCTTTCCATTCTACTGTACCGTTTTAAGTCTTTTTATCTCTTTTAAGCTTTTCCCTTTATTATCCTTTGTTCAATTTTTTCATTTTTCTCCGTTTCTGACCATTGTTATTATTTGTTTGCTTTTCCATTTTTATCTCACTTTGATTTTTTGTATTGCACCTTCCACCTTCGTTTTTCCTTTAGTATTTCCCCTTTCTTTATATAATTTTACCTATATTTTTTGGCTTTTTAATTTTCCTCTTCTCTTTCTTTTTCATTTTTTATTTGTTACTCTGTAATTTCCATGTTTTATTTCACTTTACTTTTCCTTTTTATATCCTTTTCTTACATTACTGCCTCCTTTGCTGCATACCTATTCCATTTGCTTTTTCGAAAGAAAAATGAAGAACAAATTTAGCTTTTGCCGCTTCCTCGTTTATTTTCAATTGTAATATCCTTTCCTCCTTTCTATCTCAGTTTTTTCTACTTTTCTTTGTTCTCCTCCTCTGTTAACTTTTTGTTAACTCTTATTTTTTGGTGTAAATTCAGAAAAATGGAGGAAAAAATATTTCCTGTTTCCTATCTCTTATACATTTTACTGTTTCAATTTTTTTCTGCTTTTTCTTTCCTACTATTTTTCTCGTTGGCATCTTTTCCCATTTTTAAGTTCAATTTTCTTTTTCTATTTTTCTGTTCTATTTTTCCTATTTTCTTTTCCCTTTCTTCTATTTCCATTTTGTGCTTCTCTATTTTATCTTATTTTTTGTCACCTTGTCGCCTTTTAATTTATCACTCTTTCCTCTTAATTTGTTTATCCTATTTGCTTTGTTAATATTTTTCTCTTCATCCTATTTTTTCTTTTGGCTTTTCTTCGTATTTTAATATTTACCTTTTACTTTGCGTTCCGTTACTGTTTTATTTTTTAACTCTTGCGGAATTGTTTTCCTTTTCTCTTCCCTATTTTCTTTTACTCCTTTTTGTTTTTTTTTAAAATTTTTTCCATCTTTCCATCGTTTTTCGTTGAATCTTTCTTTCCTTTTTCTGTTTACCTTTTGACATGCCTGTCTATATACCTATTTCATTTTTTTTTCTTTTTCTCAGTTTCTTGTTCTTCTGCCGTTATATTTGTACCTCTTTACTTTTTATTTTCTTCTTTTTTTACTTCTTTTTTGATTTCTTTCTTCAATTCTCTGAATACGTCTTAACCTTTTACCTGATCATTTGTACATTTTATTTTCCTGTTAATATTTTCTTCTCTTTTGTGTTCTTGCATTTTGTTTTTTTTTGGCTAAGTGGTTTTTTTCCTCTTCCGTTTCCTTTAATTCTTTTTTCTTTTTTTTGCTCTAATGTATTTCCGTTTTTGTCTCTTTTGTATATTATTATAATTGCAAAAAATTTCCTTTTTCTACCGTGTCATTTGAATTTTTCGTTTTCATTCTTTTTTATTTTTCCTCCTTTTTTTCTCCTACTATTTTGACCTCTTCTTTTTATTGTTCGATTTGTTTTTTACATTTCTTATAAAAGAAATGTATAGAATTCGCTCAGACTTTCAAGATTTTTTCCGAGGCCCGGAGGGCCGAGTCTTATATACCAATCGACTCAGCTCGACGATTTGGGACAATGTCTGTGTGTGTGTCTGTGTGTGTGTATGTAACAGACAAATTCTCATTCGTGTTTCTCAGCAATGGCTGAACCGATCTTATCCAAACCAATTTTAAATAAAAGAACTAAAAAACAGTATGAACGCTATTAATTTGTTTTTGATTCTGATGTTTAGTTTCCAAGATATGAATGTTTGAATGCGTAAAAATGGCGTTTTTTGAAGTTTTTTTGAATTGTCTGTCGAAATTGACAATATAGATTAACAATTTATATGTTTTTAGATAGCTTTAACGAATGGCTTTCGAACAAGCTATAGATTGTTTAAATCGAACTATTATCAAAAGAGATATTTAACATTAAATCCGGACGAAAGATTTTAATCATTTCCCATTGCCAGAAATATGACCAAAAACATGTAATCTATTATTAACGCCAAAACGGCTTATTTTAGGTCAATAGTATCTTCGGAGAATTTAATGAAGGCAATATTCCCTTTCTTTTGGTATTGTGCTTTTGCTGATTAATCCCCCTATGAGTGAGATATTTTCACAAATTTTCTTGGAAGTGATTATATCGAAATGATGTCTTCAGCAAATTTGTAGCTCTTCCTTTTGCAAATAACTTTACTGAAGACTTCAAATATCTATTTTGAATACTTTAAAAGTTATGGGTTGTTGTTTGTGGATTACTCTTTGTCGCCTATTTATTGTTCAATATAGTAATAATCCATCGAAATAAGCCAAACATTATTACGATAAAACGAATTTTGTAGTTCATTTTTCTATCTACAACCGCTAGAAATAATCACCGAACACTTCCAAGTTGTCTGGAAAGAGCTTGATAACTTATCAGTGCAAAAATTTTCATTTGTGCGAACCTTCTGACTACAATTTTTCTAACTAATGACCATCGGATCGATCTGAAACATATCGGAAAATGAAAAGCGAAATAAATAACTACAAGCAACGGCGTAGCCACGAGAAGGTTTTGGGGTTTACCACCATACAACACCCCCCCCCCCCACCACACCCAACAAAAAAAATTGGATTGAAGTTGAAAATTTATTGATGCTGACTGATTTAATTCAATATTACAATCACAATTATCTGATCCGTAGATTGATAACCTGTTGTTGTAGACATCATGAGGACGTTTGATAAATTATCGGAATGGGGTCCTGATATGTAACTGATCTATTGGTTTTGATTTCAAAGTTGTCCAATTGCATCAATATCAAATTCCTGCCTGAAAACATTCCAATGGAAAATTCCAGAGTTCTGTAATCAATCATAATCCTCAGATTTATTTTCAAATTGAGCTCGTTTTTGTAGAGATGTACTGTAATAAGGGTCTTTATTTAATAGGAAGCGAAGTTAAAATTGATTTAATGAAACATAGAACTGCTCACCAAAAAATGCATAACTTTCAACATTTGCTAAAAATCTTTTTGCCTTTCTCATTCACTCTAAAATTCGTCAATCTAATCCCGACCTGGAGGGCCGAGTGTCATATGCCAATCGACTGAGTTCGTCGAGATCGGAAAATGTCTGTGTGTGTATGTATGTGTGTATGTGGAAAAAAATGTGACCTCTGTTTCTCAGAGATGGCTGGACCGATTTGCACAAAGTTAGTCTCAAATGAAAGGTAAAACCTTCCCATCGGCTGTTATTGAATTTTTTATTGATTGGACTTCCGGTTCCGGGGTTACGAGTTGAAGAGTGCAATCACGCAGCAAATTCCCATATAAACTGAAATGAAAAAAATTCAAAATCAAATTTGTATTTTTGATGCCAAATGACTTTAAAATGCATGAAACATTGAGATGTTTGACAAAAATTGACTTTTTTAGACTTTGGTGCATTTTTGCCTTTCTCATATAGAAAGGTTATGCAATCACTCTAAAAATCTTCAATTATACCGGCCCGAGGGGGGGGGTATGCAGTGAGGGGTTGCTACTTTAAAATTAAAACTAGTTTAAAATTTCTTAACAAGTTGAAAATTTTCGGCAAGACCTGGACCTCCCGGATCTTTCTCCATGATCCGCCGCTGGTTTCAAGCGATGTTTCAATATCACATAGTATCTCAAGATCGTGGCTGTCGATCGATTGTATGTATGTGCAAATCGTACTGAACATGTAATATTCATTTGCACCATTGTATTGAACATAACCAGCCATGGAATCGTAGTCTGGACAAATGAGAAAAGCACAATTGCACCACTAGGTGGATTAAAACAGGTTTATATTTTGGGAATGCGTCGAGTTGAGACGAAAACGTAATATGATTAATAACGAGGATAACACTTTCCGAATGTAGAGAGAAATTTATGAAAAATGACGATTTCCATTCGACTCTAGCAGGTTCTGATCAATTTTGATGAGCATTTGATTTTTGTAGTATGACCAATTATATGTATAGGTCAAATGTTTAAAAACAGTAATTTAAGGTCAAGATAGCATTATTTTGAAACCGTCAATTTCGGAGGTTTAGTATCTTCAATGAGTTTTATAAACGTTAAACAGCGCATCATTTGATAAAATAATTTTGACGGTATATCGTCCAAGAAGTATTTATGGTGAATTTTCTCAGGTTAATATTCATGACTACAATAAAGTCTCAACAAATTCGCTAAAGATACGAACCTTGTTACTATTTTCTGGAAAAAAATTCTGCATAATTTTAAAACTTTAAAATTTATGGTTTCGGAATTGTGCCGTTTGGACAGTAAGATCGATTTTCACCAAACCCCCACCAAACCGAATTTCTGGCTACGCCGCTGACTTCAAGTAAGTAGAAACAAAGTCGTTCTACACTTGTTCACAAGAAACTTCTTCGAATGCTGAATATCTATTATAATACATTGACACCCCAATTTTATCAGCCAAATATGAATTGCCAAATATGATTTTTTATTGCATCGAACTACAACAATTTTTAGGTAGCTTTCAAGGGGTTATTTTATAGACTTCTTCCAAAATTTGGCGAACCTATTCCAATTCGTATACCAATTAATTGGTATACTTAAGGGTTTATATGTTGCAGATAGAGAAAATACTGAAATTTTCAGCTTTTTTCCTACACAATATTACGAAAGCTTATTAAACAATTTTTCCTAATAAGTTTGTGAAAATTATAAACTATTTGAAATTTTTTAATAGTTTAATTTTTTATTTAACCGTGATTTTTTAATAAATAGTGACCATCGCTTCACAACGTAGTCTATTTTTCATGGCTTGCGGTGAGCACGATCTCTCGAATTGCTGAACTGAAAATTATGGAATAGAAATTAATTTTTAGTGTTCTTTACAGATTTAACTCGCCGCACAGATAGCTCTGAATTAGACCCGCTGGTGCCCTAAGACGATTTCGCTAGATTTTCGGAGCACTGTGCACCCAGTGCATTAACGCAAGTGACGGAAGGTTATCGAAAAGTTTCGTGAAAATGAAAATTTCAGTAATGATGATGATTTTCCCAAACGGTTCGTTTTCGAGAGGTTTTTATTTGTTCTTTGGCATTAGGATTAGCGATAATAATTCAAATCAAGGATACTACTGGGAAGTCACCTTTAGAAAAAGTCGATGTCGAAGTAAAATTTGGAACTATGCACGAATGCACTTCAGAGGTAGCGTGATATCAGGAGCTGCGATTTCATTTCAACGCTTTTTTGTGAAAAGGGCGATACTCACAAATGTAAACATAAGGCTTTTTTCATACATGCGAATTATTAATAAATAACCTTTTTAGGAAAATTCAGTTTTCCCACCACAATTTCGATATTTTATTAACAGAGCATTAACAATAATTCGATGGTATGTCTTTTTTATGGGCCATTTTTTCGCTTTCATATTGATTTGGTTTGAGATTTCTAGCACTGATGTTGTCCTATGCTGATTTGAGCGATTCTCTGAGTCCTGCCACTATCCCATGTAGTATGTGTTATCAAAAACATCGCGAAGCATCAAGTTCTAAATGTTCTCAAACGATATAATATCCGAAGAGAGTGATAAGAGTTATAAGAAATGTCTCATCACACTGTTAGGTGGATTAAAAGCGTTTTTCGTTACCTATTTCCTTTTTTCCTAGTGTATACATGATTTTATTGACCTTCTCCCTTTTAACCTATTTAATTTTGCCAATTTCATTTTTGTATATTTTTATATCCTCACCTAATATTTTTTTACTTTTCTATTCTTATCCTCTTTCCGTTCTCTTTTTTTATTTTTTTCCTCTTGCTCTTTACTTTTTTCTATTTGATTTTGTTGCCTTTTTAATTTTTTTTCGCTTATTTTTCTTTATTCCATTTTTTTTTCAATTTTTTTCTGTGTTACTTTTTTGCTCTGTTTTATTTTCTTATTATTTTCCTTTTTTTCTTTTCCCATTTTTGATTCTAATATTTACTTCCACTTTTCACTTCATCTGTTTCTTTGTTTGTCCGTTTTCATTTCATTTCTCGTTTTCCCTGTCTGCTTTTTTACGCTTATCTTTTTCTTTTAATCTTATTTTTACTTCAGTTTTTGTATTGTCCTTTATTTCCTTTTGTTTCCTCTTTATTTGTCTTTCCTGAGGTATTTTTTCTATTTGCTTCGTATATTTCCCTTTTTCTATGTTGTTTTACATTCATCTTTTTCCGTGCTATTTTTTCTTTCCCTTTCTGTTGATCCTTTTTTATCGTAAATACTGCTTCTTTATAGCAATGATACTTAGTCCAGCTTCTCAACAATCATTACAAGAGTATATCCCATCTAAAAGAGTCGGTACTTGTGGCTACAAAATCTGTATGTTCAAAGCTACAAATTGAAATAGAAAATCCTTTGACTTTGAGTTCTATATGGTTTAAACATGTGCTCAGTTTCATTTTACTGTGGTTCAGAAATTAGTTTGTAATATATTTTTCTTGCGGCATACCAGAACTAGTTAAATCTACTATCAATGAGCGTCATTTACTCAAAACATTTGTTCTGAATTGAGTGTTTGGAGTAGAAATCGTCAGATATACCCAGCATGATCACATTACTTTGTTTTCTTCCTCTTTTTGTTAACTCTTATTTTTTGGCGTATTTTCAGAAAAAATGGGGTAAATAAGATTTTATCGCTCCTCCGTATTTTTTCCGTTTCCTGTCTCTTATTTATACATTTAACTGTTTTAATTTTTTCTGCTTTTTCTTCCCTTTTATTTTTCTTGTTGTCATCTTTTCCTATTTTTACGAACAATTTTCTTTTTCTATTTTTCTATTTTATTTTTCCTATTTTCTTTTTTTTTCTTTCATTTTCATTTTTTTTCTTCCATTTTCATTTTTTTTCTTCGTTTTATTAAATTTTTTTTCCTTGTCACCTTTCAATCTATCACCCTTTCCTCTCAATATGTTTTTCCTATTTGCTTTGTTAATATTTTTCTCTTCATTATATTTTTTTTGGCTTTTTTATATTTTATCTTTAATATTCTCCTTTTACTTTGCGTTCCGTTACTGTTACATTTTTAAACTATTGCGGAATTATTTTCTTTCCTCTTTCCTATTTTCTTTCACTCCTCTTTTGGATTTTTTTTATTGTTTCCTTCTTTCCATCTTTTTTTCGTTGAATCTGTCTTTGTTTTTTGTGTTTACCTTTTGACATGCCTGTCTATTTACTTATTTCATTTTTTCTTTTTTCTAGCTTCTAATTTTTCTATCGTTTTGCTTTTACCTCTTTACTTTTTACTTTCTTCTTTTGTTTTTACTTCTTTCTTGATTTCTTTCTTCAATTCTCTTTGAATTTTCCGTTTTCATTCTATTTTCATTCATTGTTATTTTTCCTTTCCTTTTTTACTCTTACTATCCTGATCTCTTGTTTTTATTGCTTTTTTGCTTTTTTTCATTAACTATTTTCTTTTTTTTTTTTCTAATGCAAGCATGATTTTATTGTCCTTTCCCCTTTTAACCTATTTCATTTTAACAATTTTATTTCTGTACATTTTTATATCTTTACCTTTTCTTTTTTCTCTTTCTTTTATATGCTTATCTCTTTCCGTTCTCTTTTTTCTTTTTTCACTTTTTTCTTATTGCTCTTTACTTTTTTCTACTCAATTTTTGTTGCCTTTTTATTTATCTCTTCCACTTTTTTACTTTATTCCTTTTTTTTTTTAAATTTGTGTTTCTGTTTTGCTTTTTTCCTCTCTTTTACTGTATTATTTTTCTTTTTTTCTGTTCCTATTTTTGGTTCTAGTATTTACTTCCACTTTTCCCTTATCTGTTTCTTTGTTTTTCTTTTTTTTTTTCATTTCTTGTTTCCCTGTCTGCTTTTTTACGCTTATCTTTTTCTTTTCATCTTATTTTTGCTTTAGTCTTTGTAGTGGCTATCTTTTCGTTATCTCTTTATTTGTCTTTTTCTGAGGGATTTTTTTCTTTTGTTTTGTATATTTCGCTTCTTTTATGTTGTTTTGATTCTCCTATTTCCGCGCTGTTTTTTCATTTCCCTTTCTTTTGTGCGTTTTATTTTTTATCGCAAATACTACTTTCTAACAATGATACTTAGCCCCCTAACCCAATTATCATTACAAGAATATATCCAATCTAAAAACGTTGCTACATGAAGCAGCAAAATCTACGTTCATAATTACAAATTGAAATAAAGAATACGTTGACTTCTATTAAGTTCTATAAGGCTTAAACATGTGCTCAATTTTTTTTTGTGTTTTGAGTTGTAATATATTTGTTTTATGCTATTTCGAAAATAAGGAAATCTATCAGTGAGCGTCATTTCCCGCAAAACATTTGTTCCGAATTAAGCGATCGGGGTAGAAATGTGAGATTCCGTCAGCTATACCCAAGATGATCATTTCATCGTGAGGCAGGGTATCGCAATTATCAGAAAAGGAGGTAGAAACCAGATAGAAGGATATGTGGCACCTATTCAAAAATACACCCCTGAAGCTATCCGAATGGCGAACCTTGCTCACCATGATTTATCGGAGAATCGACATTACATAGACGATATAGTGTCTATGTTAGAACTTTCTTAGACAAGAGCCATGACCTGGTCCGGCAGCAACGATTTCAGCTGTAGGGGAACGTGCAAATGGAACATACAGCGTCTGCCGGTATGGGGTTGTTCCGAGAAATATACCCAGAAGCTCGAAACAGTCCCAAAAGTGTTCGATACGGAATGACTAGTTCGACGTAGCGTATCAAAGTGACCGACGAGAAAGTCTACGCAAGGAGCCGAATGCTTGCTGTGGCTGCACGTCAGAAAAAAACGGGATTTGCTCCCGTTTTGAGCAGTGAGGAAATTGCACTTTATACTGAATGGCAAATTGAGAATGCATCTGTTCAATACAATTTTGGCTTGTTTCCACAATCTTTAGAAGATGGAGCATTCTCGGATTTTTTTCAAATGCCTATTTTTTGTTGTGTTGAAAGCGAAAGGCTAGTAAGTTATTACTTGTTTCCTTGTAACCATATTTTCTTAGACTGCAGACTTCTAAGAAAAACTAGAGAAACAAAATCCGAACAAATTTAAGTGGTTCTTTTAGTTCCGAACTTGAATTATCAGAACATTTGTTTTACGACTGTCAAAGAAGCTGTACATATTAGGATGCGGGTTTCATTCTTTCTCGCATCTTTTTTCATTGGTTTTTTTGCGATTTTTAAAAAACATTTTCCCAGAAGTCACTTTTTTCAATCTCTGATGATCCGAATGATTTTTTTTAAAGAAAAATCATTGTTAATTTGTTCTATTTTTTGCTTGTTTTTTCTCACACCATTGTAAAGATAAGAGATGGTACCATCAGTGATCGTTTCCCGTTCGAAATACCCGGAAAGAAGCATCTGCAGATTCAAACATAACGGGCTCCACTTCTCTATATATTTTGTCATGATTCTTGCTATAAACGTGTCGGAAGTAGGTGGTACAGTCATGCAGTATTTGTGGCTGTATTTGGTTTTTGTCATCGCCCATATGCGCGAGAACGTTACACGTAACGACATGCTTAAGGTTTTTGAGTACGATAAAGCTTTCAACCACGAATAAACTATCGTTCGGTATCAACAGTACAGAATTTCGCGTATGGTGAAATTGTATAACTGTGACTTCCTTAAGTTTTTTTATGTTTCATTTTCAATTTCAATAAGCGTTCTCTATCCCGAACAGAAAGGCAGATACGACAATCTTTAAAGTCAACCACCACTGTGTTGGTGCGAAGCATGTTCCTATTTTGCTGCGGAACTTCGTTCAATGACGGTTTATAGCGAAATCAATTTGGTCAATGCTGATGATTCCTATTTTTTAAATTCTGCATTGCTTAAGAATGAAATTTGTCCTATTCAATAAAAACTTGATTTGCTACTTGGAACTAAAACACCAACTACCCTTAAGTCAATTGAAATATGGACCGTACTCACCTCATAAACGTAAAAATACGATTTGAGTGGTGAAATCAGTTTATGCTTCGATCACAATGCACTATCTTTCTCTCGTTCTCTTACCACCCTGCATCACGTCTACAGGGTGAGGGGTTTACCGGTCCAATGATGTGGGTGGTGCCATCGGAATTTCACCAAGTGCCGCATTTAAAAGTCAAACACATTATAAACAGTTCCGCCCGCCAGCCAGTGAAGTATGAGAAATCGAATGGGTACTTTTCTACACTTTTGATATCGAGGGGCCTTTCAATGCTTTTTCACATTTATAGCGAGTAGAAATAAAGGAAGGAAACGTCTTAGTTTAGATAGTGAACTGTTCCGGTTAGTCTTTGGCTTTCTTTCTCTCTCTCTCTCTCTCTCTCTCTCTCTCTTCCCGCACCAGTCGAAACAACTAAAAACTCAAGTGACTCCAGCAAACAAATACCAGCATGACCTACCCCAACCAACCAGCCACTCTCCTAAACCACTGCTGGACCAAACTGAGAGCTGAACTGACTGTTGAATGGGTTCGCTTATCGGGATTCGACCGAGGCAGCAGCAGTGGCTACGTTATTTCTCCTTTATTTCTTACTTTTGCCAATTTCCTACACCCAGCCTACTGCGCCTCAAGGCGCAGAGAACTCTCGATGGTATACCAACCCCGCTATTTGAAAGAGTGCGGTGAAATAATGCAGTATGGCAGTGCCTACTACAAACTAGTCGCAGGGACCGGCACAGATTAAAATGGACTGATCTGTACGTCAGAGCAAATCCGACGTTTGACTGCTTAAAAAACACTGCAAGGTCCTACCCGATCTGTGACAACGGAGGAGAACTGGTACCGTTTGACTGCCGCCTGTTTGCAGCTGACCTATGGAGTGAGAGCATTATTTATGAAGCTTTGACACTCAGCGCGAGCTGGCCGGACTCGGTCGGCTCGGGGGGTGCAGAAGTGGCGCAGTGCAACTTTGAATAGGGTTTTATTTTTTCCTCGGTTTAGGAACTAGAGTGTACAACAGTCAGTCAGTCTCGTTTGGGTTGGGCTGTTGTTTGAATGTTAAAATGCCATCGGCAGTGTGGACCAGGCCTGGCGATCGGGCGCCACACGAAAGGAATTTGCAGCAATGTTGCACCGACCGAAAATCGGCCGTCGTTGTCGTCACTAGTGGAGCCCCTTGCCGTACCAAGCCATACGCCCAATCGCTCGTTCTGTTCTGCGGATGCTTTGGCGCTGCATGTTGCAATCCGCTTCGATTGGAGGTTTCAGTGGTTTGCGGTGTTAAGTTTCTTTCAACCTCTGCATATTGATTCCGAAGAAAATTTAGACAATTCGTAGATTCCGATGCAGTCGCAAAAGGCAAAGCTGACTAGATTGTATAAATTTTCCTTCCAGCTGTTCCTTTGTTGCAATTTGTCACAAATCTAGCGAAATGACAATTTAAATTTGAACCTTCTTTTTGTTTGTTTCCTTAGCATACTACGATGAGCGGAGAAAAGAACTTGTTTTCAAAACAAAAACTGAGATTTAGCGAAAACCAAAGCACACTGTTTTTGTCTGTTCCGGCGCGTCGGTATTCTTCCAACGCAATGCTATTTTAAAACTTTTCGCTTTTGGGTGTAATCCTTGTCCCTTTCTTTCCCCCTCCCAGTTCCTCGGAGTATCAGTATTACAAAACCGACCGAGAAGTTTTTTTTTGTGTTCCCACGCTAAACTGTTGACTGGTGGAATGTTTGACTTGCTGTTTTCCGCTTCTCACATGGAAAGTGGAAGAGTTTTTAACTGTTAAACTTTTGGGAAGGGAAAATCTGTAATAAGTTTTCAACAATTTGAGCTACGAACCGTGCGCTGTGGAATGTCAATTTGTACAGTTGAACGTTGGTAGTTTGGACGATTAAGTTTCTCAATTTGTTCAAGTGACAATGGAATGGTCAAACCGTTGATTGTCCCAATTATTTCCACAAGCTAATCATTATCTGCCTCATAAAGACAAACAGTGTCTTCAGTAAAGTTGTTGAAAACATCCATTCAAGGTAGAGAGCCTTCCGGCCGACCCAAATCGATTATTCTTTCCAAATTCGAAACGTCAAAGCAACCCGTTTCCAAATTAAATGGCCGAATGAAATTCGCTAAAGTAAGCGAAAACAAAATAATGATTATTATTTTTCTTCTCCCACACTCATACGGTGGAACAACACAAAAATACCCGAGTTCCGCCTGACTGCGATGGGGGTTTCGTTATTCCTCTGTGTGGATTTTGGAATTGTTTTTCCAGATGTGTTCCCCCCTCAACCGTTTACTCTTATTAATCAGCCGGTTCGTCTCACCAAGTCTGCAGTGATTAACTTACTCATGCGGTACAACTAAACCCCACTTTGCATATCCATTCCGCTGATATCTGATGTGAGGAGGAGTCACGAAATTATAACTTTGTAACCTCGAATTCCGGGGATTTATGTTATGATTCGAGAATCCCGGTAAAACTTTTTTTACATTGTTTTCCAACAAATGTTCACTAAATGGAATTAAGTAGAAAATATCATTCCAGGTTAGCGGTAATGGTCAAAAATACCCTGTGAACTTATTCGCAACTGTAATCAGTTGTAACCGGATACATAACAAAGTATGCACTGTTTGAACTTTTCAATAACCTTTTCAATATTCACGTTTCGCGCTAAATTTTCGGTAATCCGATATCGGTAGCTCTCCTATGCCAGGGAAACTGTTCTCGTTAACATATTTTCAACGCATTTTTTTTATTTTTTTCGATATATCAAAATTACACTGTTTGACAAAAAAAACCAACGAGATTTCTATAATTTGAAATAGCAATAACGGCACAGTCCTTACAGTTACCGGGGAAGAAAAGGAATTTTGTTATGGCGACCGTGACATCGGCATCTCCATGTTTGCCACGAAGTTTTGGTTAGTAGGATAGGGTAAAGAGTTACGCAAATCTGCATTCACCTTGATAAGTGATACGATTTATGCCTCTCTCAGAAGTGTTACCATGTGTTAATTGCTCTGAGCAGCCGGCGGCCGAGAACTGGTGATATATTTCTCGTTTGTTGAATTAATTTGGTAATACTCTTAATTTCTACTCTTCTCGCGAACTATCAATTCACAATCCTCATACATGACTAAACAGTCGTCGATCTACTCAGACAAGACCATGCGTATTCCCTACGCACACTAAATTCGCAGATGATTAGCTCCCTAGTTGGTGAATAAACATTAAACAAGCAAAGAAATTAGTTTGCTCAGTCCACAGAAATATCGGCTCAAATGGCATCACCCCGCGGGTACGTGTTCCCTGTTTGGCCCCTCATTGCCCTTTCTGATTATTCAGTGTAAATTTCTCACTCGTCTTCAAGTACAACAATTAAAACAAATTAATATTGTTATTTTTGCATATTTTTTATGTGCTCAAGAAAGGATATTTACTTCGATTTGATTGGGTTCGTCTGATAGAGTTCATCAAAGTGATTTGCATGTGGTGCTGACAAAATCAGGAGCAGTCAAAATCGGGTGCTCAAAAAATTGGGCTTTACTGTATAAGGCAACCCCTCTTTTGAAAACAAACTGTTGATTAGTCCCCCTTGAACAAATAAAGGAGAGTCAAGTCTTCAAAAAACATTATTTGGAGATTCAGTGTCTTCAGGAAAGTTGTTGAGAAGGATATTATAAACAACTTTGGTGAAGACAAAAGAGCAGCATATCGAGATAGAGAACAATATTTACTATGTTTTATTAAATCCAATCTTCTTCAATATCACTTGTATAGTTTAAGTTTTAGAAACTTATACAATAATGAAAAACATAATTTTTATCCATATAAAAATTGTTTTTCATTATTTTAAACAATTTTGCGGAAGGTCCAACAAATGTACGAGTTATTGTTAACATATTGCATTAGCATTATAAAAACTTGTTTTTAAGGGTTTTGTGGCAAATAACCTAATGCATCTTGATATCCTGAATATTTGACGCATACATGTCTTCAACAAAGTTGTTTCTAATTTTTTTTTTCGATATTTTGCTGATGGCGCCGTGTCTATAAATAAGGCAATTTTTTCCTACATTCCGAAAAATAGCAGGCGATCACAGATTATTTTGTCGAACAGTGTTGACCATTAATTTAGATATTATTGCGATATTAATTATTACAAAATGTTAATGATGAATGTAACATTATACATAAATTTATGCATTGTTTCATCTTTTTCTTTCTTTTTCCCGAGAAAATTTGATAAGTAATTTTACTATCCTTGGTTCCATGTTGTGACCTTGGTTTCACGAACAGGGATCCTGCTGCCAGCAGGATCAAAGACGCTTCAGTTTCAATAACTTCCTGGGTTCCAGAATCAAGGACCTCCGAGCTACAAAAATCATAGATCTATTATCGATCACGGTTTCAGAATCAAGGAACTTTGTTTCAAAAATTCATGAACCAAAAATTAAGGATCCTTGGTTCGTGGACAGTGGATCCTCGGTCCAAGATCACAGATCTTTGGTCCAGGATCACGGATCCCGATTCAAAAATCACGGATCCTGCTTCAATGATCATGGATCCTGGTTCAAGGATCACGGATCCTGTTTTAAGGGTTGCGTTTCCTGATTCAAGGATCACGGATCCTGATTTGAACCAGCATCATCGATCCTTGTTTATGAATAACGGATCCTTGTTCGGGGATCACGGATCCTTGTTTAATTATCACGGATCCTTGTTCAATGATCACGGATCCTTGTTCGAGGATCACGGATCCTTGTTCAAGGACCACGGATCTTTGTTCAAAGATCACGGATTCTTGGTCCAGTATTACATATCCTTGTTCAAGGATCACGGATCCTTGTTCAAGGATCACAGATCCTTGTTCAAAGATCACAGATCCTTGTTCAAAGATCACGGATCCTTGCTCAAGGATCACGGATCCTTGTTCAAGGATCACGGATATTCAAGGTTCTTTGCTCAAGGATCACTTGTTCTAGGATCGCGGATCCTTGTTAAAGTATCGCGGAACCTTGTTCAATGATCTCGGAACCTTGTTCAAGGATCGCGGATCCTTGTTCATGGATCGCGGATCCTCGTTCAAGGATCGCGGATCCTTGTTCAATGATCGCAAATCCTTGTTCAAGAATCGCGAATCCTGGTTCAAGGATCGCGGATTTTTGTTGAAGGATCGCGGATCTTTGTTGAAGGATTGCGGCTGCTTGTTCAAGGATCACGGAACTTTGGTCCAGAATCGAGGATCTTGATTCCAGGATCAAGGATGCTGCTTTAAGGATCATGGATCGTGATTAATTTCACGATCCAGAATCACTCACGTTCAGGATAACGAGTCCGGATTCCAGGATAAAGGGTCACGAATCGTGGTTCCAGGTAAACGATCGAGGGTTGCGCTTCCCTTATCAAAAATTCTCAGTTCAGGATCAAAGATCACGGATCCTGAGTCAAGAATCACGACTCAGTGATCCCCAGTCTAAAATAATGCTTCCAGAAGCACGGTTACTGACTCCAGGATCGGCTCACGGTTTCTGGTTCCAGGATCAAAGATCCCAGACCCTGCTTCACGGATCAAGGAATCTGGTGTCATGGTTCCTGATTCCAGAATCCAGGTTCACAAACCCTGGTTCTAGATTCACGGATCCTGATTCCAGGACCAAGGATGACGAGCCCTGGTTCCAGGATTAAGAATCAGTAATCCTCGGTGAATGATCAAGGATTCTTGAGCTCCAGGTTCAAGGATGTTGGTTCCAACCTCCATGTTCCAGGTTCCAGGATCAAGAGTCACAGATCCTGGTTCCAAGATCAAGTATCGTGAACTATAGTTCCAAGGTAAAAGATCGAGGATTCCGGTTCACTGATGATCAATAATCACAATCCTCGGTCCAAGATCAAGGACCCCCTGATTTAAGGATCTTGGATCGCGAACCCTTGTTCCAGGCTCATGAGTCAGTAATCCTCGGTCCTGGATCACAATTCCTGATTCCAGGATAAAGTGTCACGGATCCTGATTGCAGGATCACGGATTGTGGTTCCAGGTTGTATGATCGAGGACTCCGGTTTATTATCAAAAATCACTGATCCCGGTCGAGGATCAAGGGCACAGATCCTGAGTCCAAGATCAGGGATCCTGATTCGAAGATCATGGATCACGGATCCTGGTTCAAGGATCAAGGGTCAGGGATCCTACTTTATTAATCAATGGGATCCTCGTTTTAGGATCACGGATCCTAATTCAAGGATCACAGATCCTGGATCACGGGACCTGGTTCAAGGATCAAACATCACGGATTCTGGTACCATGATCACGGATCCTAGCTCCATCATTGCGGATCCTGATACCTGGATCAAAGATCGAGGATCCCGGTTTGGGGACCATAAATCACTTATCCTGTCAGGATTAAGGATCTCGAATCTTAGTTCCATGAACAAGGATCCTCGATCAGCAGGATCAAGGTTCAATAATTCTAGCTCTTAGAAACATTTACTGTATGTGATCCTAGCTCCAGGATCGGATCACTGATCTTGATTCCAGGGCCAAAGATCGCGGTCCATGGTCCAACGTTAAGGATCCTTAGAGGTAAATGTTTGAGGAGGGTAAGGAATAAGGAGATTCAAAAAATTTAGTTTTTCTAGAAATTTTTTCCAAGACAAAGAGATTGCTGCCGTTTACGTACTTTATGAACCTATGATCGATGATTCAATGTGAGCTTCTCCTCACCTTTTGAGAAAATTTTTTTAACGTGTTTTGCTGAAAAACAATTTTTCCGAAATCCGTGAAAACAGCCTTGCAAAATCTCCTCGACCAATTCATTTCAAACTTGGAGCATATTTTCTTGGTATAAAATGCTTACTCGCTACCTTTTTTTACATTTTTCCTTTTTTAGATTAAGGTACCTTGTCGCTTAAAATTGGCAGAAAATTTAGTACAAAATCGCGCTTTTGCTTAAATAGGCCACAAACTACTGAAAACGATAACTTAACGAGGTTGGGGGGAGCATTAACTCACACTCAAAATAAATTTAACAACATTTTTGATAATTCTATGCCGACTTATCGTGTACGCTGCACATATTTATCAAAAAACGTTCGGGCAATGCTCTGTCACCGACTTATTTTTTACATTTTCTATAGACGATGTTTAATAATTGCAGAAAAATTAACTAAATTTACTAAAGCTATATCTCCGTAAAATATTTCCTGCGAAGTTACATACGTGCTAGCACACGCGACATTCTAATGCCCACGCGATCGAACACGTTAACGCACAAACGCTCGAGTCTCTCGCGATGATACACTCGATGGTGAAGTCCCTGTGCCCGCATAATATCTCATACCGTTCACACTCACATACGGCAAACGCAGTTCTTTGGTTGTCTTAAGCAAATTGTCAGAATTTAAGCAAAGAGAGAGAGAGAGAGAGAGAGAGAGAAGGATAGAGAACTGATTGCTCATTTATGTGTGTTGTCAAAATCTCTATACATGCCTCAGTAGTCTGTAGTTGGAGTTTCGAATATTACGAAACGAAAACTATCATTACAGCAGAATTTTACTATTTGAGTGAGAATTTTTTCACTTTTGATTATCGATCGACTAGTAAGGTGGCATTCTAAGTTAATATCTTCCGTTGTATTGAAAGGAATATTTTAACTTTTTGCTCAAAAATAATTATAACTATGTTATATAATGCATTGCGTTGCGTTGTGACGATGAATTTGGCGGATTGCACACCGACTTCATCATGTTTGACTGATGATTAACTAATAAGAGTTGCTTAAAAATTGGTAAGTAGGAATTCATACCAATCGGACCCATATTAAAACCTCAACAGCATAATAGCCATCATTGCCGGCCGCCCCCATCTCCATCGTTCACGGGGAAGGATAAAGGATAAGGTAGAACGGAAGTGTTGACTCATCAGGCTCTTCCGTAGGTGTCGTGGAGTTGATTGTTTGGAAGGGTATAAGGTCTAGGATTCGCTCCAAGCAAGCGATGCGACCTGTAAAGCATGGTTTATTAGGTAGTAGATTAGTTGGTTTTCGAGTACACCATGACTCGAAAAAGAAAAGATCTTATTTAGTTGTTCGTTCTTTTTAAACTCTGGGTAGCCGGCTACCGAGAGTATCCTGTTTTCTAAACAAAAGCAATTTGAACTCCACACAGCCGACCGTGGGAGTATTGCCTAGGAAATCTAATATTATTAACGGGCCGGATCACCATTAATTGCGAAAGGATTAAAAAAAATCGCTATTCCTTTTCTACGATATATTTATTGGGTTGAAAACTACCGAGTGTTGTACAAACAGAGTTATGATAGCTCGAGATGTTATAAATCAAGGAAAGTGTTTCATATTTTCCAAATCGGATTGTTTGTGAAATACACGTATACGAACGATAATATCGAACATTGGCGGGAAATACAAAAGATCGTTAACTCTCTCGAACTCGAAATTAGATTCATAAAAACAGGCGCGAATTTTCGGTACGTATTGACCCATGGTCATCAATACTAGTCAGATTGTAGTCTTATTGGGGCTGATTTCCGAACAACTATTTATTGAGAAAAATATTAATCGTAGGTTGTGTACAAGCCGAACTTACATCAGAAAACCAAGAAAAATTTTTGATCTGCCCAAAATAACCATTAACTGCACCGAATGATTTACTCTGCAAGATGGATACACTAGCAGTTTCACGCGCGCGTCGATTATCCCCCTTCCCTGTTAGCATACGACCACAGATCCTAGACGATCTTCACTAAGGCCACTCCCGCTCGAAACGAAACTGAGACAGACTCCAATCCGTCAACCTGTCCAAGTGAACAAATTGACAGCGGTTAGGAATAGAACCCGACCCAGCCCCGAGTTTTAGCAAAAAGGAGGTCTGTACTCCAATTGGCACTGCGGGGAGGTAAGGGATAGGAGTTCTGTATCAGAGGTGAATGGCGACGTAGATTGGCCTCATGTTGCGCGATATCACAGCTTTGTCAACCTAATTATAACTATCTTATATAATATTCTTAAAGTATTTACGTAAAGCAAAAAAAAACGGAAAGCATGATGTTTATTTGGGAATATTTCTTAAGGGAAACATGGATTAGTTTCCCCTTTACTTGCAGTGTGCCGACATAAGGGATGATCCATAAATGACGTAGCATTTTTTGAGTGATTTTTAACACCCCCCTCCCCCATCGTAGCATTTCGTCACAAAATTCTATATACCCCCCCTGATATTTACGTAGCTTGACGGCAACCCTCACCCCCTCGTTGTCCCCGTAAAAAATTAAAAAAAAAATCAATAACGATGAAACGGATAAGATTGTCGTGACATCAGGTCAACCCCTATTCCCCTTTAAAAAAAGCTACGTAGCATGACATGACCCCCTCCCCCCTGTCGTCACACATCATCACAAAATACAAAACTCCCCCCTCCCCCATATAATGCTATGTCATTTATGGATGGTCCCTAATTAGTTTACGGCCTAAGTCACACCTGCGTTCAAGGTAGCTGTTTAAGCTTTATCTATAAAAGAACGAACACCGATTAAGAACCCAATCGTTTTGAATTTCGCAGACGCATGAGTCGTTTCGAATGGTATAATTTGTGATTTGCTGAGTAAAATGCAGTAGCTGGCAAGAACTGCTGGGCAGTGAATTGCACAGGCTATGGTCGAGAGAGCATCCTATTTTCTAGCATCCATCAGCTATGGAATCGGAAGAAAATCACACCGCTAAAACGCAATTGATTTCAAAAGGAAGATTTCACAATAAAAAAATGCTAAAATGTGATACACTGGTACAAAGTAAGTGAGACCTTAAGAATGCTGTATTGATCGAAAAAGTTGCTAAGCTAAATAATTATTCTGAACGCTAAATTTACTCAGGAGTGTTTCATGCTATTTTTAATGACTAATCTTTGAGTACCGGTATTTTACCGGTGCTGAGGGCCTTTCAGTACCGGTTCTCGCCAAAAAGGGTCGGTACTAGAAACTCCAACTGATAAACGTTAAATCCAAAAAAAATAATAGAGCGGCCTCTGTTCACTTTAAAACGACTGGTAATGGATGATATAGCGATTAAGTGCGGATTGGGCATATTTAAAAGATAGTTTCTTTTTTCGTGCATTGTTTTCCAATGTTTAATTATTTATTTTTGTTTTGGTTAATAAAAACTCAAAAATATTATATAAAGGCATCGATTTTTTATTTCCCAATTACGGGTAACTGAACTTCAAAAATGAGCGATGTGACTTAAAAAATTCATGCTATTTTTCAATGCCTAAAATGTACCCATAGTCGGTTCCTCAGTTGGCCACGATTTCCTACAATAACTGCGCACACACCAGCGCTTTTGACTGAGTACAACAGTTCCCGTCAAAATCGGTGCATTTTTCACAGCATGCTCCGTTTCTGCATTGGCATTTCCCTCTCGAATCGAATCGAATTTCATGCATACCGAACTCAACAAAGTTTGTTGTTTGTTTTGCACGAACGGTGAGAGAGAGTATGTATGTGAAGAGCACGAGCGAAAGAGAGTTTCGAAACGAGAGCGCGCACAATACGCTTTCGCCCGTCACGCCACCCCCGTGCGTCAAACCCGGCTACCGCATGCGCTCTTTAAGCATATAACCAGAGCAACAACTCACCGGATTTTTTTTTTGGTTTTGTTTTGTGTATCCGAACACACTAGTAGAGTGTGGCGTGGGTGGGCGGCGCGCGCAGCCGAACCGCTTAACGGCAAGTTATGCACTGTAGCAGCAGCAGCTGGCTTGCACCCACTAACTAGACCTGTGCGAAAAAAAGTGATCCGAACCGCCGGCAAGAAACAGTTAGACCGCTTACGCCGTTCGGAACAGTCGTCTTCGTCGCCGGTGTCGGAGGTTTAGTTTGGAATCGATCAAAATCGATTTAGTTTTTGGTTTGGTGTTGGTTCGCGCTGGTTTGTTTTGTTTATTAGTTTACTCGGGTGTGAGGAAGAAAGTGCAGGAAACGAATGACTCACGGCGAACTGGTTCCGCGATGCGCGTGCGTAAATCTGTTCCGGTTGTATTCCGCTCGTCACCGGACAGACACTACTGGATGACGCTCTTGTGTGACACCGACAGTTGTCGGAATGGCAGAGAATTTTGTTCAATCTAAATAGAATCAAGGTCCAGTAGGCCGTGATGGATGTTTCAACTGTCGCGTGTTTTCGTCATGAGTCAACTCATGTCACGGTGTGACATTGTTGCGAGAGGATTTATTTACCTACATGTATCGAAAGCGGTTGTTGGTTGCGGTGGAGAACAAGGACAGGGAGTGCTTCAATGTTGCAATCTTCTACTTTGGCAGTGATTCGATCTGATTGCGGTTTTTCCAACTTCACGCCAGTAATGAATAGCGGTGGACCCCTCAGCTTATATTTAGACTTCGGATCGAAACACGGTGCAGTCAGGTGACACTGCCGATGGGTGTTTGTTTTCAGCTTTGTGCAATGATATCATATTTTTACCACTCGTAGTAATGTTCTAAATTTGTAAATTCGAAACGAGGCTTCGGTTTGACGCAGAATTGCAAAACAACTTCTGGCCTACTGTGTTCTGTTGTGAAACGTTCTGCGAATATGTCAAATTTATCGGTTGCTGATTGGACTAGTCTTAAAAAAAGAGGAAAAACAGACAGAAGCTAGATAAATGTGTTTCGCCTGTCAGCGAGTGTTTATCTAAGATTTCCAATATTTGTCCGCAGTAAAAATGATTCATCGAAATGTTAAGCTCTTCCCTTTCTCTGTCCCCCTCGGGCGGCCTTTAGTTAGGCAATTTGTGGAGTTGTTTTCGCCATTGAATACCGGCAACCGTGGAGCAACTAACTACCGTTTACGTTTTTTTTCCGACCGTCATAAATGCTATTGATGAAAGCTTTTAGAAAAAGCGAAAAAACAAAATTGATATTTGGAACCAATCAATTTTGTTGTCCCTTTTATTAGATCAACAAACAGTCCGATTCGACTGTGTGTACGTAATGATCAATCACACTTTCCACTCTGGTTGGGAAGGCGCGTACAGAGTAAGACTTCTATTTGGAGCTCAATCGATTTATGGGGTAAAGAAGCAATTTTGTTCAGCTGCACTGAAATTCGCCGGCCGGGCCGCGTTCAAAATCCGATACTCCTCACATTCAGTCGCTCCACCCTACTCGTCCGTCAGCCTAATTCCACCACAAGTACCTACTGCTTCTTCAATCGTTACCCAGGCAGGCTCTGCCCCCGGGGCCCCCAACGCTAGACTATAGATAAATAAATAAACAATACTTTGTTGGAAGAGATTCGTTGGTTACCATCGCAACTACCGTCGTGTAAGTGTGTGTGTGTTTGTGAGTGCGGGTGCGGAAATAATTTAATCAATAGGCATAACAGAGAGAAAAAAATGTCGGAACATGCCACAGCAGAATAGATTTGTGAAAAAATTAGTGATCGAAGTAGGCACAGATTGAACAGACGTCGACAGGGTCGGAAGTTTTGATTTGCTGTCACTTTTTTTTTCTGTTTTTCGTTTTATTATAGTTTTTTTTGACTAAATGTTAAAAGTTTCTCGTCTGTTAGTCCCCAACGAAAATCTCCAAGTACATTTGAAACGATAAAAGAATTTTTGGTCCGTGTCTGTTCCAGCACGTGTACCCACTGGATCGAACTGGGCGCAAATAAATCAATAGAAAATTGAATAATAAATCCTGTACTAATAAACGAAAGTGAAGTGGTTTTTGTTGTTTTGTTTTCGTGCGCTTCAACACCCCGAAGCAGGGTAAATCAATCAGAAGAAGAAAAAACGAAAAAAAAATCGCCAAACAGGATTAGCTGATTATCTTGCAATCATCACCGATCAAAGTAGCCTCGGGTGGTGGAGGTGGACGGTGTGAAACAACACCAGTTCGTGTCGTGACATTTGAAACCCTCACGGAAGTTTGATTGGACCGATCAATAATCGCTCATCTGTGCCCCGCCCGGCTGACTGACTTGACTTGCTGGTTGGTTGGTTGGCTGGCTAGCTGTAATTCAACCGATAAAAAACATGGGTAAATATAAAGCTTCGTGTACAATAAATATAAATTGGATTGCGTTTTGTTTTTCTTTTTGTTATGTCTCGTAATGCACGCACTCGATCGATCGGGTATGCCTTCACCGTATTTGGAAAGATGACGTAAAAGTAATTGGGAACCCTTTGCCGGTATGGCAGTTATGCCGAAAAGTGGTGACGGGGCGTGCTATTTGACGTAAGCTGGTATTAAACGATTCGACGATTCAGTAAATTGATGAGTAGTTGGACAAACGAAGAAGACACAAAATAGTGATGACCATTTTAATGGCTTAATACGGAAAAAATTAGCAACCCAATTTATCGTGCTTTTTTGTCTTTGAATTTAGTAATACCTTTAAAACCTATTGAATAACGATTTTGAGCAGTAATTTTCAACTTAGAGTCCTCGGACCCCCTAGAGGGCCATGAGAAGGTTTCTGTGGGTCGGCGAAGATGGACTTAAAACTTTCCGGCAACAAACGGAAAATAATACGGACGGATCATAATCTCCGGGAAATGACATACATACAGTTACACTACGTAAGAAACTGCGTATAGATAACGGAAAACGCAACGGACGCATGTTGGTAGACTTGAGTGATACGTAGTAACACTGCCTAAGCTCGACTCCTGCCAACGGAAGACAAAAGATTAGCCTGTAGGTTTTTAGGCCTGCTTATAATAACCCTGCCACTTCTAGTTTTCCGATCTGTATACTTCACATCTTTACTGTCACTTGAGTACTATGGCTCTAAATTTGCTTAACTTTCCCTACACAGCAATTGAATGTTGTTGAAAAGTAGAAAAGATAACGTTAAAAGCAAGATCCTGGATATATGACAACGATAAAATTGAGGAGCGCTTACACCACCTAGCGCCGCGCATTAGATAAGAACACACTAAAAGATTTATGTCAAAATACGAAGAAGTGAGATCCTTTACAAACAACACTTGAGAAATTGCAGAAATTTAACTAACTTTAGTACATGATTAACAAATTTTAGTACAAAATTTACAATCATTAGGCAGAATCTTAATAAAGTTAATACATTTTTACGCAACAAAAGAACAAAATTTACAAACAAATATAAAAAGGGGGCTAAATTTAGAACAAATGTAAAGTTTAGTACCATTAAGCATTTCACCAATTGTAGTACAAAATTTACTTGACTTGTTACCGATTTTATTATCCTTTTTTGCAAAAAAAAATTACTGTTTGCACAAAATTACAATTTTTAGTGCACATTTTATAAACATTATTACAGAACTTACTAAATTTTATACGCTTCTACGTACAAAATTGCCAAAAGTTAGCACAAAGTTAGGGCCAGATGTTAACGTAAGCTGGAATTTAATGATTCGTCGTCAACAAATTGAAGAGAAGATAATAGAGACCACTTCAATGGCTTAATACGGAAATAATGGTTAATTCAAATTATTGTATATTCTCCTTTAATTGCGTAATTACTTTAAAAATCTATTGAATGACGATTTAGAGTGTATTTTAAATTTTGACGTCAGTACAGGATTTCAACCTTTTACGTATTTGGATTTTAGTCCACAATTCCAAGATTCTGTCGCTATTTCAAGAATGTTGATACCCATGTTGGAAAGAGTAAACGAGTAAAATCTTCCAAAAGGTGTGTGGATAATGTCAGAGACATAACAAGCGAAAAGTAGAATACACCTTGGGCTGTTAATTCAACGGCGTTTTATAGAACATTTCTAACCTTGAAAAGAGCAAATTTGTCCATTTATCATTTTTACCCAGGCTTAGTTTTAACTCAGGTCTTTTCAAGACAACGAGAACAACAGGTGACTTTTCTTTCGATTTTCTAAGGAAAAGCTGGTTTATATGCAGTTTAAACGAATATGACGACATGCAAATATCGTAAAAAATAGTAAAACTTGTGGAAAGAGCAGAAAATGAAAATTTACTTGACTTTCGGCTCTTGTGCTTTTAGTCTGGGGTGGTGGCCAACAAGATTCGTCATCACAGACTCAAATTTCCCCTTTCGAAATCCTACCCGTTGAACATCAAAAGTCTGTCCGGATAAGTCCAGGTCGAGGTTTCCAACCTAAGGCAAACGAATTACTTTGTTGAAGACAAATATCCTTGCGAAGCAGTACCGTGTTTACGTACCCGCCCACAAAGTGGAGATAAATGGCGTAGTCATCGTAGTCGAGATTAACATGCGTGAATCAGCTTAATCACGCGGTTGTCTGCTTAGAAAACATCCTCCAGTCTGAAAAAATTAAACGGCGGGATAAAATCCTATGTCCATTCAGACTAGTATCGGATGTCGGGTGACTCCAGCGCTGTATCAAATTTACAGATTGAACACAAACATTGAAATTCTGAGATGGATTCTATCAGAATCTTTATCAGGGTTCCATCCGAAACCTGAGAAAGGTTCCATCACTTGAGAACAATGCTGTCAGAATCCTAAGAGAATCGTTCTGTCTGGCGGATCTCCTTGGAAAGACACTACAGTTGTGACTCACTGGTTAGACATTTTTTAACTGGACTGTTCTACAACTGGACCTCTGCTCGTTGGACCATTAGTTATCTGAAACTGAACACCAAAATTGCATGTTAACTTTACTTTGACTATCAAGCTGACAGCAATTAGAGATGCGAACAGATGCATTTACACTACTCACATCCCATTTGGTACGTTTTTTTAAACCTGACAGTCGTTCCACAGCTAGCGAAACAAATTCGTTAGTTGGGCAGAGATGGCGGTCGAAACAATGAATCACGACCGCACTGTTGTAAGCGACGGACGAATGCAAGTAGAGAGCGACCAATATCAAGGGGATTCTTGGAGAAGACAATTTCCGATGAACTGCCGAAGAAGTGTGATAATACGCAGTAGCCGATGGAAATAAAAATAGCCAGTTCTTGACCGTCGATCGGAATTCCAACCCTACGTGGAATCTCCGGTTGGTCCCAGATTGGCTTGGATATACGACAACATACTGCGTTGGCTAAGGAGCGAGCATTGGTTTTAATGTACGAGGAAAAATGAAAAAAGAACAAAAAAGGAAAGGGAGATTAAAAAAGAAAAAATTAAAGATAAAGAAAAAGGAAATACGAAAAGAAGAAAAAAGAAAACAAGTAAAAGTGAAGAAAAAAGAGTAAAATAAGAGAAACAGGAAACGAAACATCAGATAATAGAAAAGAGTTTAGATAGGAAATCAGGCAAAGAAAAAAAGGTAAAAAGGCACAATAAAAGTGTAAAATATAAAAAATATTAGAAAAATGTAAAAGAAACTAAAAACGAAAATTGTTTACAGGGAATAATAAAAAAAGAAAAGCAAAAAAAACGAATGAAGAGAAAAGAAAAAAATGAGACAAATGAACAAGGAATTAGTCAAAAGGAAAAGAAATATAAGAAAAAATGGAAAAGAAACAAATTAAAAAAATAAGCAAGGGCCAATCCAAACAGGATCAAAGAAAGAGGGAAAAATGCAAACGTGATAGAAAAAATGCGGGGACAGAATAAAAAGAAAGAAGAAATAGAAAAATGAAAATGGACAAAGTAAAATGGTATAATGTAAAACCCCAAAAAAGAAAACAGTATCGAAAGGGAAATAAAACAGTGGAAGAGAAAGAAAGAAACAACGAATGTGAAAGAAAAGAATTGGAAAGGGAAGAAATGAGAAAAGAAAAAGTGAATAAGAAAATATCGAAAAAAAGAAAAGTAGAAAAAGCCAAAACGAAGGAAAAGAAGGGAAAAACAAGTGCTAATAAAAAAGGATACTCAAACGAAAGAGAGAAAAAATTCACTAATTTTAGTGTAAAGTTTAAGAAATGGCTAAATTTTGATGCAAATGTTAACTAATTTCAGAATATTATTACACGCAAAATTCATAAATGTTAGTACAATTTTATGTTCCAATTTTAGCACCTTAAATACTCCCTAAATTTTAGTACTAATTTTACCAAAAAATCTTCAAACTTCAGAACACTTTTTACTGCTACCGATTCTTTTCGAATTAATTTCATCAGTAACTGGTACCGTCTTGGTGTCAACCAGTTGGACACTAAATCCAAAAAAGGGACACTCCTAAACGACTAGCTGATCCCGAGTGATGCCTAAGGAAGCAAACACAGATCCGCTTTGCGGTTTGCTGGTGAGAAAGCGTAATCAATCTTTTGTTTACCTTGTAATGAATTTGGATTGAACCCAATATGTGCATTTCACTTTCACCATTGCTCTAAGTTTTTGTGCAAATTTTGTTACCAATTTTGAAAATTTCAGAACAATTTTTACGAATTTTGACATGCTTTTGTGCAAATTTTCACCAAAATTTATAAATTTTAGTAATAATTAGTAACATTAGTAAACGCTAACTAAATCTAGTACATTTTTGCCTGTCGGTTTAACAAAATTTGTCAAATTTTAGCACAATTTTTGGGTGTAAATGTTTTCCAAAATTGTAATAATAGAATTTTTGGTGCGAATATTTGAACATTTTTCCTATTTTAGTACGAATTATGATTCAGTACTGTAATTACAATTTTAGATTTTTTTTTACCAACTTTGGCACACTTTTCTTATAGAAATTTTACAAATTTTAGAGCAAAAATTACAATCTTGCATAATTTAGTACATTTATACGCATAAATTTCAAAAGAAAAAAATGAATTTTTGTGCAAGCGTAAACTAAATTTAGTACAAATACAAAGTTTTGTACCAAAGTTTTAATATTGCATCAATTTTAGTACAAATTTTGGTACAACGATTTACCGATTTTGGTATTTGTTGATGAAAAATTACAACGCTTAGTACATAATTTACGAATTTTAGAACAAATTTTACAAACATCTTAAGTAAGTTTGTACATACAAAATTAAACGAAGTTTATGATAATTTTTATCAAAATTTAGTACATTTCTATGAGCAAAATATACAAATTTAAGTTCAACACTTCATTTTTAGCACAAGTTTCCCGCATTTTAGCATAAAATTTTCAGATTTGTTGTACCAATGTTTGACAAATTTTAGTACACAAATTACTCTCGCCAGCAAACTAGAACACCATGTTTGCTTCCTACGCCTCAGGGTCAGTCAGCTGATTGTTACTGTTCATATTTAGTTGCTTAGTGAGTGTCCCGGGTTGTGGGCCAAGCGCGTGCCTTTTACTAGCGCTGTGAAAATTTGCTGTTCCTGATGATGTTTGGAGTGACGGGCGAGACGGTGACTGTGGTGCCGATAAGGACGCTGATGACGACGACTTGGGATACATTCCAGAAGACGATAAATGAACAGGAAAATAAATATTATCGAAACTTTCTTAAACACGGATAGAGTGAGATAGAATTGATATACTTTAGTATAAAGTCAAAACTATTTAACACCAATTTTAGAATTTTCAATTTTTTAGAGCAAATGAACAAAAGTTTAAAATTTTGAACAAATTTGAAATATTTTGTGCCAATATTTACTAAATTTAGTACATTGGTTTGATGCTAATTTTAGTACAAAATCTATCCAGCTTGGGTTCGATTTTTTGGTAAAATAACAAATTTTATTATCATTATTATAATATTTAACAAAACTGAGTTCACATTTTGGTACCAATTTTACAAAATTCAGATTACTTTTTCCCGTTTTTTACACAAATTTACAAATTTTAGTGCGATTTGTTCTAATTTTAACACGTTTATTACAAATAAGCTAGATCGGCAGACATTAGTACAAGTATTACTAAATTTAGGACATTTTTACAAATTTGAGTACATATTTTTCTTCTCATAAATGTGACCTAAGTTTAGTGCAAATTTCAAAATTGATTACACACACGCTAGCGAACGCGTCATACCAACGTCCACGCGATCGAACACGTTATGGTTGGGCAGAGAAAAATCGAGAACGAATAAAAAGCCATTTTTTCCACACTGTGTGTTAGATCTTCATAAAAATCAATCAGCTCTGATTGATTTTTATTAAGGTCTAACACAGGGTGTGGAAAAAAACTGCTTTTTTGTTTTTGATTTTTGCTCATTCTCTGTTAAACCTTAACTTACAAACGCTCGGCTCCTTCGCCATGATACACAAAAATGTACATGCAATCGCGATTATCCACGCGCAACTACACCCAAGTTTTCGCAAACACTCAAACCCTCCGATGATTTAGCAAACGCTATAGCACTTATGATCTGATTAATGCGTTCTCAAGCGCGTACAAATGAAGACTCATTCTCAGGCGATCGTAAAGTCCCTATGCTTGCTCATCGGAACCGTACACTCCATATCATAGTTAGAATTACGGCCCGCTGTCACATTTCCTGTTTCGTCTGCAATTGTAGTGATTGATTCTGACAGAAAGGCTTTTTTGAGTATCTGGTTCTACAGCTTCAGAACACAATTTTGAGCTGGATCATAACATAATTTCAAACTGCACAAAGCAGATGAATTATCATTGTGCCAAATAGTTGAAGTGAACTACAGACGGTACTTAGTTTCTATTTTCGTTGGGATCGAATGCCGTAAATAAATGCTTTGCGTTGGACACAGCATACAAAAAGGTCCTATCGCTTAGAACGAATAACTGATAAAATATATAAGAAAAATAGAAGAATAATGGAATATAATGACAATAAAATTTATGACACAAAAATACTAAAATCTACAAATAAGTTCTCAGAAATTATAGGGAAAATGCAAAAAAGTGGAAGATATAGAACCAATCAAAAAAAAGTTGAGTGAAAAGTGTATACAAAAAAAAGAGAAATATTTATGAATGTTAAAATGTATCATGGATTTGCGGATAAACCTCGTCTCGTCGGAAACTGACAGACTGGCCACCAGAAGGACGACAAATACTGATGTTTTAGAGCACCTAGTTCATAAAATCATTTTGTCGTGTAAGACATACCCATACTCGATTCGATGCTAAAAAGGCATCCACAATTCGATTTTTTTAGCGTCTCTAGTAGGACCGACACATGAGCATAACGAACGTGCTAAGAAAACCGAATGATGGACGTCTTATTAGCAACGAATCGAATAAGTGTTTGTCTTACACAACAAAACAATTTTTTGGGGTAAAATATCGGGTTGGCATGGGAATATGTACCAAATCTTCATGAGTTCCAATCCCATCCATTTTTGTTTTTTGACCCAGCATTTTTTTCAAATATATTGGTTCCAACTTTTTCTTTCATTACCTTTGTCCTAATTACCAGTTCCACAAAAAAAAATTTCCCATGTTTCGAGTCTTTTCAAACTCGCCCAGTTTCTCACACTGCTTATCCAGGCTGAGAAGCCGAGGTACCGTGACAACCTTACACTTCACACGCAACATTTGTGTACACCACCTCTCGAGCACATTTGATCGATCCGCCCTCACACCAAAAAAAAAAATCAGCCGCCTGCCGCCCATCTAATTTTCCACCCGGAAAGTTGCTTAAAAAATCACAATTAGCTGCCCTCCTCCTTCCACCTTTTGTTTACCGACCCCGACTACTGTCGGCCTCTCCGGTTTCCCACCGACCGGCATCATCATGATTTGGGAATGAATGTGCGATTTTTGTTGTTGTTTTTCGACTTCCGAAAGTGGCTGCTTCCCATCTACACACTGAATAAGTAATCAACTGAATGAATGTGTAGATATTTTCACTCCATCGCGTTCCAAAAGTTTTTTTTCCGTACGCGTGTGTGTATTTGCGACGGGAACATCCACCTTCGCTAATTTTAGCATTGTATTTTTTTATCGCCCCACAATCACCGCCCCCCGGAATGGGGTGTTCGCGTGTGTCGCAGCAAGCGGTGGCGGCTTACAGTCGTAAGCATCGAAAATAGTAGGTACACACGTTAGTAAAAAATGGCAAAACAGGAACGAAGTTTATAAATTTGAACTACTTCTTCGGCAATTACGAGGAACGAGAAATAAGCATATCAGCAACCTCAATCTCAACGGAGCATATCACGGGTTGGCTGATTGCCACGAAACAGGCGATTGTTGCACATCGCAGGGGTACATGTTGATACGGGGGGAAAGGGAAGGGGTGTTGATAGTAAAAAGCTTTCATGAATAGCTAATGAAGCTGAAATCACATGAAAACTATTGTGTACTACGAGAACAAGCTTTGCTTCGGAGGAAAGTCGAGCATCTTTTTTCCTTCGGGACATCATATTGGTAGTTTGTCCGAGCGAGGCGTCAGACTTTTAAACAGTTTTTTCAGTGATCCTAGTGCAAATAAAAGTGAAGTATCTGTCAATGTCAATCTGTCAATGTCAATTTCTCACTATTTACTTTCGTTCTTTGATTTCCGCTAAGCGATAACTAGCGAACAAATGGTTTACTGACGCAGGGTTAGTAGAGAAGACGGATTGTAAGACGACCGAGAAGAAAGTTATTTTCTCGCCGTGCTTCGGTCCGCTTTTCAAGTGTTCTTCCAAACGTGATGATTGTTATTATTACAACACTTTACGCTTTTTTCATCCCACCCAACTTCTGCACGTATTTTGCGCTCCCCCTTTGAGCTGGCAGACTGCCGAGCAGCAGACTCATTTCCACTTCTTCTCACGACACATGAGATGAGCAATTTCGCACCCATGCATGGGTAAGTGCAAAGCAGGCGGCGCTTTATGTTTCATACTTCCTCTTGTAAACACGGCTGATCAGAGATAAATTGCAAAATTGATGTTGATCATAGGGTCGGTTTGTTTACTATGCCGAGTAAATGGCTCAACAAAAGTTTATCACGTGATCAAGGTAGATTTGGAATTCTTTATTATTAATCCTCAATTTTTATTCTTTATTATTTATGGGATCAAACCACATTAATGTAGAATAAGCCATTTTTAAGATCAGTGAAAATTCTATTTTTCCCAATAATTCAAAATGTTCTGCTATACATCATTAAGAATTGAAAAACTTGTTAAACCAGGTTGAAACTGATTCCGTCAAGGTAACCCTATTTGAATAGCCGCTACTCTATACCCTATCCGACTGTACCTTACACATGGTAATGAAATTAACACTTCATTTGTTCAGTGGCTGCGGCGACGCGCTGAAACTTTCCATTTCGATTGTCTTAGAAAAAAAAATCATTTTTCCCTTCTCCCTCTGCCCAGCTCCGTTTGATAGCGCAGGGTCAAACATATATCATTTCTTCGCTAGTAAGTAGGAGGGGAAAGGAAAAAAAGAGGTATTGTTTCCTTTTTCGTCTGTGAGCAATATGAAATTAGATGATCATTTCCGCTGCTGGTCTCTCTCGAACTCTTTGGTCACTCCATGTTGTTTATAGCAGGCATAAAACTAGAGATGTGATTGAAATCGGCCATAAAACAGCGTTACATTAGAATGTTTGGTAGGGTTATTGTGGTTTGGTCCTGAAAGTGTTTAGTTTGTTTTTCATTTAGAACTTTGATTGTAGTTGATATACATACATCCTTCTTTATAACATGAGCTGATCTTTATGTGATGATGTATCTATTACGGTTGGTGCTAAATTCTTTCAACTTATTCATATGTAAACGTGTGCAATCAGCTGAGGTGCATCGATCAGAACATTTGTTAACCGAAAAAAAAGTTAAGAAAATAGTGAAAATTGACAGAGCTCCGGTCGTTGGCTCGTAGCACGGCGTTTCCAAATAGGCCGAGATGTGTTCGAAATGTTTATTACTATGAAAACTTGATTTTTGAGTAATAATGTTTTCAGTAAAATTCTTTTTTATAAAATATTTTGCATTTTAAGGAAGCTTTAGTTTACTGATTAATCCACCTAAAGATGAGAAGCAAGTTTTTGTTTGGCAATTCATCCAATTAAAAATAACATTGTTTGGCAAAATTGTGGAGTATGTAGTAAAAAACAACTTTGCTTATGAGACTTAATTAATACCAAAGTTTTAATCACTTTTTGGGTGAGTTTCTAGATTATCAAAATGCCTTTTCAAACAAAAATTTAAAAAGACATTTTGAAACTCTAGTATTCAGGCATAAGAGAGTAATAATTTTCATTCTGAAAGTTTCCTGAAATTTATCTCTTTTACACATGTTGAGTTATAGGTTAAAGCCTTGATATGTAACATAACACTTGTTGAGTTATTTCGAAATTTTTCCGTGTTTACCACGGAGATCTACGTGGAAAACAACTATATGCGAACGAATTTTTAAAAGAAACTCAATTCAATCCAGGCACAACCCAAAATACATTAATTCCAAAATCTCTTGCAATACCTGCAATATTCTGGTAATATGCATAAAATGCACGAATCCCCTTTGCATTTAATGATTATTTATAGTTTATTTTCCTTTTCCTATGTTTTATTTTATATTTTTCATTTTATTTTTTATTATGTTTTATATTTTTCGTTTTCTATTTATAAGTATCTATTTTATGTGCTGTTTTTCATTTTCTGTTTCATTCTTGCTATTTAATTTTTTTTTTCGCTATTTTCTATTTTGATTTTCTTTTTTCTGTTTCAGATCTTTATCACCTCTTTCCATTTTTTGTATTCTATTGTTTAGTTTTGTTTTCTACTTTCTTTTCCCATTTTTGCATTTTTCGTTACTTTTACTATTTTTTTTTTGTTTGCTATGTCCTGTTTTGTTTTTTTTATTTTGATTATAGATATTTTAACCTTAGGATGATTTGTCTCGTAATTTGGATTAGGAAAACCCCTATTTGAAAAATATCCAACCCAATGTGCGGGGTTGGGAATCGAACCCAGGTTCTTGTTTCATTTTCTATTTTATATATTCTATTTCCCGTTCAAAACTTTTGTCGCTTTGTTTCCTTTTTTTTATTAATTTACCAACTTTCAACATATTTTTCACAATTTATTTTCATATCTTTATTTTTCTGCATTTTTGCTATTTTTAATTTCGTTTTTTCAACCTCTATGCTCCTTTCATTCTTTCCTAATATCTTAAATTTTCCATTTTGTATTGCGTAATTTTGTTTTCATTTTCCGCATTACGTTTTATATTTTCTTTTGTCATTTTTTATTTTTTTCTGATGATTAAAATATTATTAAAATTCTGTTTAAATTAAATTTGTATATTTTAAATATATTCTAAATAATTTGTTTATTTTTTTATGATTTGTTTCTTTGCTCTAGTTTTACTTTTAGTATTTTTTATTTCACATTTTTGTCGGCTTTCTTTTTTCTATCCTATTTTCCAACTTTTATTCGCCTTCTTCTTTTTACTGATTTCAATTTTTATTTTTTATTACCTATTGTTTATTATTATTTTTTATTTTTTTTTATTTTTCTATATTGTCTATTTTTTATTGTCTTTTTTTTCTAATTTTTGTTTCTTATCTTCGAACTGCTCATTTGTCGTTTTTTTATGTGCAACTTTCCGTTTATTAAATTGGATTAAACGATTTGCGTTCAGCTTCTCAGCATATGGCAGCAGTCGTGATCGCCGTATAGAGGTTAAGTTTAGAAATGCAAACAAACATATCTTATTATCGCATGCATGCTGACCGTCCCACTAGAAGAAAATTGTTTTTTTATTTTGTTTTTCATTTTCTTTTTTTCGAATTTTCTATATATTTTCTTATTTTATTTCCGTTTTCTATTTTTGTTTTTTTTCATATTTTATCTATCATATTTTTTTTGTTTTCCATTTTCAATTTTCTAATTTCTTTATCACATTTTATTTCTTTTTTCTATTTTCTGTGGTTTTTTCTTCCTATTTTTCACCATTTTCTTTTTAAATTTTCCTATTTTCTATCGTCATTTCTTAATTTTTTGTTGCTTCTTTTTTGTTCTCCATATTTAATTTTGCTTTCTTTTTTATCTTTAACCATTTTCCTTTTTATTTTATTTTTCTATTTCAGTTTCCATGTCTTCTTTCACTGTTTGTTTTCCGCGGCATTTTTAAAATTTTCGTTCCACTATTTTCTTTCTATAGTGTATTAATCTTTATTATTCCCAATATTTGTTTCCATTTTCTTTTTGTTATATTCGATTATTCCTATTTCTTCATTTCGATTATCGATATTCTGGAAAAACATCTATTAGAAAAATATCCTACCCTATGTGCGGGGTTATGAATCGAACCCAGGTAAGCTGCGTACAAGGCAAGCGATTTACCAACTTCGCTCTGCCCGCCCTCGTATGTTGTAGTTGTTTATTTTCTTATATATTCTTTTTCTTTTTTTTTTGCTCTATTTCCCTTTTAAAATGTTTCTCTGTTTTCTGTGTTCTTTTTTAAATTAGTTAATTATTTATTTTATATATTGACTTATGTACCTTTTTTATTTCTCCTATTTTTTGTCTTGTTACTATTATCCATTTTTTATTTCCTTTTTTTCTAATTTCTATTTCCCTTCTCCTCTTCCGATTTTTTTTATTTTCCTTCCTCGGTTTATCCAACTTTGTTCTCTATTTTCCATTTCTTTTTGTGTTTTCCTATTTTTTAAATTTTTGTTTATGATCTTTGCTGTGAATTTTTGTCTAGGGGCGGGCATCGCGCAATTGGTAAATCGATTGCCTTATACGCAGTTCACCTGGGTTCGATTCCCAACCCCGCACATATTATTCTAAAGACATTTTTTGCATCCGAAAAAGAGACGAACGATGCTAAGATTAAAAACTTTACAATTGAAAAAATCTGCCCTTTTTTATATATCCTGTTTATTATTATAATATTTTTTAAAATTTTTTTTTATTTTGTTCTATTTTTAGTTCTCATTTGTCTCAAGGTTACGTTTAATTTTGTTATATTTTCTAATTTTTATGATGCTTTTTTCTTTTTATTAATATATATTTTTCCCTTTTCAGCTGCTTATTTTTCTATTCGATTGATATTTTTTCTGTACTGTTTATTTTATTATTTATTTCTTCCAATTTGCTGTTTTCCATTTTGTGTCTTTTATTTTCTGTATTCTTGCTTGTCGGTTTCTTTTGTCATGTTCTTTTTATTAAATTGTAGTGAAGCCCAAAATGGAAACAAACATTCCTTATAATGGCATAAAACGACTGATAATGGTTGTCGTCTCGCTAGAACAGAATTGTTTTTTCAATTTCTTTTTGTTTTAAATTTTCTATATATTTTCTTATTTTATTCGTTTTCTATTTTCGTTTTTTATGTTCATGATTTTTTTTGCTTGCTGTTCTCTATTTTCAGTCTCCTAAATACTATATTCTATGTTATTTTTGTTTTCAATTATTTTTTATTTTCTTTGTTTTTTTCTGTTTTTTTATAAAATGTTCCTATTTTCTATAGACCTTTTTAGTCTTTCGTTGTTTTATTCCCCATATTTATTTCTTTTAAATTTTATATTTCACTATTTTCTTTTTTTTCTGTTTCGGTTTCCTTTTCTTCTTTTCTTGCTGCTAGTTTTTTGTGCATTTTTTAGTCTCCCATCTTCCATTTTCTATTTCTTATTTTTCGATTTTCCTTTTCTACTTTGACCTTTATTATTCCCAATATCTATTGCTGTTTTCTTTTTATGTTTTTAACGACATTCAATTAGCAAGGGACTGGAAAATGAACTATTTCAATATTAAGAGCCATAGGTACTCAAGGGAGAGCAAGGGGTTGAAGGAAGATAGTTTTAGAAAAGCGTGGAATGGGTCATATGAGCGAGCTTAGAGATTACCGGTGACTTAACCTTTTGTCTGCTACCGCAGGAGTCAGGATCTTTTGGCATTAGAAATGCGAATCATCTGAGTCTACGGCATGTCCGGACGAGCGTCAAGTAACTTGTTACTTCATGCTATCGGAACCAACTATTGCTGTTTTCTTTTTGCTATGTTCTATTTCGCTTTTTTCCTTCATTTTCTATTTTCTTTTCTATATGAGTAGAGTATCTCTTTTTTACATAATTTTTCCATATTTTTTCTGATCTTTTTTTCTTTTTGTTATTTTTAATATTCTGTTTTCTATATCCAGTTCTCCTTTTTCCAGAGGGGGAACAACTTGACAGCTCCTATACAAATCGTTGAAACCACTTTTTTTGGGTCTGTGGGTCTAAAATGGCGGATCAATCTTTATTCAAGAGCAATTTCTAAAAAAAGCGTAAACTTTTTCACAGTGAAAATTTTCTTGGTCAGATTTTTTTTCCTTTCGGTCAATTCATTTTTGAAGACTTTTTGGGTTTGGTGTTGTTTTATTTTAAAAATAATGCATCTTCATTCCGATGCATTATTTTTAAATGATTCATGATTTTTTGGAATCATCAGCATACAAACAAGCGGCGCTTATGCTAGTTAGTGAGCATCTTCATTTAGTTTTAAGATATTAGGTAGTAATATTTGCATTGCAATGTAAACAACACACACAATGATACTGGACTGTTTTTCTCCCTCTCCGATAGAAAATGAGCTGTCATCAGTTCTGAATTTTGTGGAAACCTTTGCACCGTAAATGTCGCATGCTGTCAGAAATAAACAATCGAAGTCAATCCCGCCTTTGTTAAATACGAAGTGAAAAATGATAATCACAAAACTAAATGTATTTAAGATTAACGACAAACTTTCGAGAATTGTTATATGCGAAAGATATTTCAAGGGCGACGGGAGAAGAAAAAGTTCACACTAGAAGCGCACTCAAATCAAATCATGCATTTTACATTCGGCACAATTTGTAATCCTTTTATGAAACTCCAAAATGACGAATTAACTTGTTTATATTGATATTAAATTATTACGCTGTTTTGAAATGATCATCTTGATTACCGCTTCCGAATGTAAATAAAGAAAACAAGTTCGTAAAAGACGTCACGGAATTATTTTCTCGCATAGAAATTTACAGTATCGCAATTTGTGGACGGCGTTCTATGGTGGCGACATCATTCGAAACACGGTGGTTTCATGCAACTTAGGCTAAACGTCAAGTTGCGGGAGGGTTGCCTTTTTCCTTATGTCTACATTCAAATGCCTATATTATTTGTTATAATTAATTTTATATTTCCTACGGTTTTTGATTTTTTTTTGTTTCAAATATAGATGTTTAGGGTCATTCGACTCTTTTTTTCGGATTAGAAAAATATATAACACTATGTGCAAGCTTTGGAATCGAACCCAGGTTTATTTTCCTTTTCCTATGTTTTATTTTATATTTTTCATTTTATTTTTTATTATGTTTTATATTTTTCGTTTTCTATTTATAAGTATCTATTTTATGTGCTGTTTTTCATTTTCTGTTTCATTCTTGCTATTTAATTTTTTTTTTCGCTATTTTCTATTTTGATTTTCTTTTTTCTGTTTCAGATCTTTATCACCTCTTTCCATTTTTTGTATTCTATTGTTTAGTTTTGTTTTCTACTTTCTTTTCCCATTTTTGCATTTTTCGTTACTTTTACTATTTTTTTTTTGTTTGCTATGTCCTGTTTTGTTTTTTTTATTTTGATTATAGATATTTTAACCTTAGGATGATTTGTCTCGTAATTTGGATTAGGAAAACCCCTATTTGAAAAATATCCAACCCAATGTGCGGGGTTGGGAATCGAACCCAGGTTCTTGTTTCATTTTCTATTTTATATATTCTATTTCCCGTTCAAAACTTTTGTCGCTTTGTTTCCTTTTTTTTATTAATTTACCAACTTTCAACATATTTTTCACAATTTATTTTCATATCTTTATTTTTCTGCATTTTTGCTATTTTTAATTTCGTTTTTTCAACCTCTATGCTCCTTTCATTCTTTCCTAATATCTTAAATTTTCCATTTTGTATTGCGTAATTTTGTTTTCATTTTCCGCATTACGTTTTATATTTTCTTTTGTCATTTTTTATTTTTTTCTGATGATTAAAATATTATTAAAATTCTGTTTAAATTAAATTTGTATATTTTAAATATATTCTAAATAATTTGTTTATTTTTTTATGATTTGTTTCTTTGCTCTAGTTTTACTTTTAGTATTTTTTATTTCACATTTTTGTCGGCTTTCTTTTTTCTATCCTATTTTCCAACTTTTATTCGCCTTCTTCTTTTTACTGATTTCAATTTTTATTTTTTATTACCTATTGTTTATTATTATTTTTTTTTTTTTTTATTTTTCTATATTGTCTATTTTTTATTGTCTTTTTTTTCTAATTTTTGTTTCTTATCTTCGAACTGCTCATTTGTCGTTTTTTTATGTGCAACTTTCCGTTTATTAAATTGGATTAAACGATTTGCGTTCAGCTTCTCAGCATATGGCAGCAGTCGTGATCGCCGTATAGAGGTTAAGTTTAGAAATGCAAACAAACATATCTTATTATCGCATGCATGCTGACCGTCCCACTAGAAGAAAATTGTTTTTTTATTTTGTTTTTCATTTTCTTTTTTTCGAATTTTCTATATATTTTCTTATTTTATTTCCGTTTTCTATTTTTGTTTTTTTTCATATTTTATCTATCATATTTTTTTTGTTTTCCATTTTCAATTTTCTAATTTCTTTATCACATTTTATTTCTTTTTTCTATTTTCTGTGGTTTTTTCTTCCTATTTTTCACCATTTTCTTTTTAAATTTTCCTATTTTCTATCGTCATTTCTTAATTTTTTGTTGCTTCTTTTTTGTTCTCCATATTTAATTTTGCTTTCTTTTTTATCTTTAACCATTTTCCTTTTTATTTTATTTTTCTATTTCAGTTTCCATGTCTTCTTTCACTGTTTGTTTTCCGCGGCATTTTTAAAATTTTCGTTCCACTATTTTCTTTCTATAGTGTATTAATCTTTATTATTCCCAATATTTGTTTCCATTTTCTTTTTGTTATATTCGATTATTCCTATTTCTTCATTTCGATTATCGATATTCTGGAAAAACATCTATTAGAAAAATATCCTACCCTATGTGCGGGGTTATGAATCGAACCCAGGTAAGCTGCGTACAAGGCAAGCGATTTACCAACTTCGCTCTGCCCGCCCTCGTATGTTGTAGTTGTTTATTTTCTTATATATTCTTTTTCTTTTTTTTTTTGCTCTATTTCCCTTTTAAAATGTTTCTCTGTTTTCTGTGTTCTTTTTTAAATTAGTTAATTATTTATTTTATATATTGACTTATGTACCTTTTTTATTTCTCCTATTTTTTGTCTTGTTACTATTATCCATTTTTTATTTCCTTTTTTTCTAATTTCTATTTCCCTTCTCCTCTTCCGATTTTTTTTATTTTCCTTCCTCGGTTTATCCAACTTTGTTCTCTATTTTCCATTTCTTTTTGTGTTTTCCTATTTTTTAAATTTTTGTTTATGATCTTTGCTGTGAATTTTTGTCTAGGGGCGGGCATCGCGCAATTGGTAAATCGATTGCCTTATACGCAGTTCACCTGGGTTCGATTCCCAACCCCGCACATATTATTCTAAAGACATTTTTTGCATCCGAAAAAGAGACGAACGATGCTAAGATTAAAAACTTTACAATTGAAAAAATCTGCCCTTTTTTATATATCCTGTTTATTATTATAATATTTTTTAAAATTTTTTTTTATTTTGTTCTATTTTTAGTTCTCATTTGTCTCAAGGTTACGTTTAATTTTGTTATATTTTCTAATTTTTATGATGCTTTTTTCTTTTTATTAATATATATTTTTCCCTTTTCAGCTGCTTATTTTTCTATTCGATTGATATTTTTTCTGTACTGTTTATTTTATTATTTATTTCTTCCAATTTGCTGTTTTCCATTTTGTGTCTTTTATTTTCTGTATTCTTGCTTGTCGGTTTCTTTTGTCATGTTCTTTTTATTAAATTGTAGTGAAGCCCAAAATGGAAACAAACATTCCTTATAATGGCATAAAACGACTGATAATGGTTGTCGTCTCGCTAGAACAGAATTGTTTTTTCAATTTCTTTTTGTTTTAAATTTTCTATATATTTTCTTATTCTATTCGTTTTCTATTTTCGTTTTTTATGTTCATGATTTTTTTTGCTTGCTGTTCTCTATTTTCAGTCTCCTAAATACTATATTCTATGTTATTTTTGTTTTCAATTATTTTTTATTTTCTTTGTTTTTTTCTGTTTTTTTATAAAATGTTCCTATTTTCTATAGACCTTTTTAGTCTTTCGTTGTTTTATTCCCCATATTTATTTCTTTTAAATTTTATATTTCACTATTTTCTTTTTTTTCTGTTTCGGTTTCCTTTTCTTCTTTTCTTGCTGCTAGTTTTTTGTGCATTTTTTAGTCTCCCATCTTCCATTTTCTATTTCTTATTTTTCGATTTTCCTTTTCTACTTTGACCTTTATTATTCCCAATATCTATTGCTGTTTTCTTTTTATGTTTTTAACGACATTCAATTAGCAAGGGACTGGAAAATGAACTATTTCAATATTAAGAGCCATAGGTACTCAAGGGAGAGCAAGGGGTTGAAGGAAGATAGTTTTAGAAAAGCGTGGAATGGGTCATATGAGCGAGCTTAGAGATTACCGGTGACTTAACCTTTTGTCTGCTACCGCAGGAGTCAGGATCTTTTGGCATTAGAAATGCGAATCATCTGAGTCTACGGCATGTCCGGACGAGCGTCAAGTAACTTGTTACTTCATGCTATCGGAACCAACTATTGCTGTTTTCTTTTTGCTATGTTCTATTTCGCTTTTTTCCTTCATTTTCTATTTTCTTTTCTATATGAGTAGAGTATCTCTTTTTTACATAATTTTTCCATATTTTTTCTGATCTTTTTTTCTTTTTGTTATTTTTAATATTCTGTTTTCTATATCCAGTTCTCCTTTTTCCAGAGGGGGAACAACTTGACAGCTCCTATACAAATCGTTGAAACCACTTTTTTTGGGTCTGTGGGTCTAAAATGGCGGATCAATCTTTATTCAAGAGCAATTTCTAAAAAAAGCGTAAACTTTTTCACAGTGAAAATTTTCTTGGTCAGATTTTTTTTCCTTTCGGTCAATTCATTTTTGAAGACTTTTTGGGTTTGGTGTTGTTTTATTTTAAAAATAATGCATCTTCATTCCGATGCATTATTTTTAAATGATTCATGATTTTTTGGAATCATCAGCATACAAACAAGCGGCGCTTATGCTAGTTAGTGAGCATCTTCATTTAGTTTTAAGATATTAGGTAGTAATATTTGCATTGCAATGTAAACAACACACACAATGATACTGGACTGTTTTTCTCCCTCTCCGATAGAAAATGAGCTGTCATCAGTTCTGAATTTTGTGGAAACCTTTGCACCGTAAATGTCGCATGCTGTCAGAAATAAACAATCGAAGTCAATCCCGCCTTTGTTGTATACGAAGTGAAAAATGATAATCACAAAACTAAATGTATTTAAGATTAACGACAAACTTTCGAGAATTGTTATATGCGAAAGATATTTCAAGGGCGACGGGAGAAGAAAAAGTTCACACTAGAAGCGCACTCAAATCAAATCATGCATTTTACATTCGGCACAATTTGTAATCCTTTTATGAAACTCCAAAATGACGAATTAACTTGTTTATATTGATATTAAATTATTACGCTGTTTTGAAATGATCATCTTGATTACCGCTTCCGAATGTAAATAAAGAAAACAAGTTCGTAAAAGACGTCACGGAATTATTTTCTCGCATAGAAATTTACAGTATCGCAATTTGTGGACGGCGTTCTATGGTGGCGACATCATTCGAAACACGGTGGTTTCATGCAACTTAGGCTAAACGTCAAGTTGCGGGAGGGTTGCCTTTTTGCTTATGTCTACATTCAAATGCCTATATTATTTGTTATAATTAATTTTATATTTCCTACGGTTTTTGATTTTTTTTTGTTTCAAATATAGATGTTTAGGGTCATTCGACTCTTTTTTTCGGATTAGAAAAATATATAACACTATGTGCAAGCTTTGGAATCGAACCCAGGTCAGCTGCGTACAAGGCAACCGATTTACCAACTACGTTCTGCCTGCATATAGCTATTGTTTCTTATATTTCCGGTTTTTTCATACGGTCTCTATTTCTAATTTTTGTTCACTATTTTTCTTTTATTTTTATTTTATGTTTTTTGTTTTGTAAAATCTGATATAATTGACTCAGCTTTTATTTTTCTTCATTTTCTGTTTTAAACGATACAGAGAGTGTCATCGTTGTAAATTTTTTATCCAGTAAATTTCCATATAATTCAAAATTTCAACAATATTTTCCAGAATTTTCTCTTGATTTTTAGTTCCAAAGTACTTCAAAGAATTCAAAAATTGAAAAATTATTAAAATGTGTTTCATAAAACAAAAGAAAAAAAATGCAGAATAATACACAGGAAAAGGACAAATAGAAAAAAAAATAAAATCATTCTAGAGTTAAAAAATGTATAAAATTTAAAAATCTAAAATTAAAAATCTAATTAGAAATTAAAATTGATAATAGAAAACTATAAATTTAAAAATAGAAAATAGAAAAACTAATAAATTTTCCCTAACTTTGCAATTGCTTTTCTCTCGAATCGACTATTTTGCATCAACCGAGCCCCCAGTTCTCCTCTCACCATACCAGTGTTGGCAGCACACGATAAGACATCAAGATTTATTCCCCTCCCACACACACACACACGACCAACAAAAACTGACATCACAGCAAACTAGTGCCGTAAATAACCTCAATTTTCCAATGGTTTAATTCCATCTTTCACGCCAACCACAACCATTGCAGTGCAGTAGTACCATCTCGTGTAAAACCACTGTTCGCTCACTCGGACAGGAACCGACCGACCCCGAACAGAACAACGCAGACAGAATGGACTAGTGGTATCAGGAAGACATGGGGTTGTGGACGGGGAGGGGGAATGGGGTGCGATTTTCCATCTCGCATAAATAAGCAGTAAATTCCAACACGCAGTGCATCGTGGTGCCGTGCCCTCGATGAAGGTGATAAGTGCGGGTGGTAAAGGCCGAGCCCCCATTCCCTCGTGGTGTGAAATGTGTGTGTGTGCTTTATGAATGTCCGGCATATGAGCATCGAAACCATCAGCATAAATCAAGAATAAAGCTTGTTGGTGGCCCCGGTTGTTTGGTGGTAATTTTCGAGTTGGCTGCGCGTAGGAGGCCTTGAAAAAGAGGCAGACAGGGAAAAGTTCGGATTGAGAATGGTTCTTGGTGTGTTTGTGTGTAACGGGGTGTCTCCATCATCACAGTAAGCCGCCAGTGTTTAACTGGGTCACCAAGAGGAAAAAAAATTCGCTAGGATCTGGAAAGGAGTAAAACTAGAGACGTCAATTGAATATTATCAGCAGTCAGCTTAAGGAAGGATATTACCCTTGTCTTTCCCTCGGTCCGAATGGATCCAAGTCTTTCATATTTTCCCCGTAAGCAACCGAGCTTCGTGTGTCTGTGTGCTGGCATTGAGTCTCATATCTGAGCCCGTACTTGTACATATAAATCGGATTTCCATAGCAAATAATGAGAATTCTATACAGTAAGTTAGCAGCAGTTCTATCGGATAGGATAACGAGAGAGAGAGAGAGTCTCTATTCAAAGCAACAGCCGGAAATTGAATGCGAGACTGTCCGGGACGTTCAAATGTTGTTCTTGAACATGACATGTTTGGACAATATGCAGACATTTCCTGGCACATCTTTGCTTTTGATTCACCGTTGTGGCAAGGCTGTTAGGAGAATGTCATGAAGAAAACCATAAATCTAATCTGTGTTCAATTTTCCGCTATATCAAGATCGGACTTTCATGTCTGCTTTCCAAATTGACATTTATGGTGTGTTCAATTAACTCACCACTATCGATTGAAACAACCCTGCTGAACTGTCAAATTGCGTGTGGTGAATTTGTGGCCTTGGGTTCTTGGATTTTGATGATTTTTATTATTTGGTTTTAGACAGGAACCTTTCCGGACAAAATTTTCACATGGACTCGCTTCTTTCAAGCGGATCTAATTCTAGATTCCATCTGCATACACCATTGGAAGCCGGACGGAGGCGAAAAAAGCAATGAATAGGTAATTGAGCATAACAGAAACTCTGGCTGGCTGGAGAATTGTCGGATGGGGAAAAGTGAAACGCCCGGGAATGTCTAGCAGAGGGAATTTATGGAGCGATTCGGTGTATACGTATTTGTATTGCATTGCACAGTCATGCCGAGACAGTTAGTACGCGATTGAAGTGGTTGCCGGAAAGAGAGTCCAGTAACGATGGTAACACTCTGACTGACGGTTCGTTATGATGTGAATCGATCCGCGATGTTGGGGAGTTTTCAAAACGTGAAAAAATCCAATATTTCAGCTCGAGGTGGAAAAAATGGGAAAATAATTGATCGAACGTACTAAATTGAAGGATAATTTCAGCCGGCTGACGAAGCTGATAAACCTATTAGACACCGCATGCCATTCTGAAGCGGTAAAAATCAGCCTCCGATCACAACTCGTATTGGCCGATAAAACGACCCTAATTTGATGTCACTTTTCCACCATAAGCTGGCTTAATTAGCGCATCGTTTTAAAAAAAAATTAACGATTGTTTAGACAAAGCAAAAATCGGAAACTCTCTAAAAACGACCGCTGGAAACGGAGAATACATGCACTAACCAAACCGATCCGTTTCGTGGTAGACTGCCAGGTGACTCAACAGTTGAATCCGATTTCGAGCATAGCAAAAAACCAAAACAAAGCTAGGTGAAATGCATAAACGTTAGCAAATCTGTTATTTAGAGTGCTCGGAAAATGTTGTTTCGGGGATTTTGCCAAAATACCGCCATTTAAAATCGACAGGCTTGCGGATAGTTTTCCCAACCGAGTTACTCGTTACCACGGCGACAGACGACAGGGTGGTTGGAAAACTTTCCCTCACACACCCACCAGTCAGCCCGAACGCGAATGTATGCACGCTAAATTAAAGGATTAGTTGGCACTTGATGGCGATGGTTGCTGTGGTTTTGACTGCTGAGCGAACGGGTTTTAACAACACGGGAACTTTGAATAGATGTTTGTCAACACACACACGCACTCAGCCACAAACAGAGGAGTTTTGAAAGCAAGAGAAAGTTATTATGCAAATCTGGGAATCAAATTGAGGGATTTCCGGCAGCGACAACGCGGTAATTACCCATACGAGTTGAAAGAATCGGTTCTAATCGGGGCTCTAGTTAGACGCTCGTGATTCGTTGAAGAAAAGTAGCTTATGTGTTTGCTTTGAATGCTGAAACCCTGCACTAAGACAAAAACAATCGAAAAAGGTGATAATTTAATTACTTATTCACCGTGTTGGGTGATTTAATGAGGGCAATCCAACCCCGACCGGCCCTAATGAACAAACGTGATAAAAATCAAATACAATCAGAGCCTTCTGCGGAATGCGCCAGCTGGGCTGGTTAGTGAGCCTCCCAGCTCGTTGAACCAGTAACGAGTGAAAAATCTGCAATAACGAAAAATAAAACCATAATTGAATTTTATTCTGGGATTAACTCTTTCCAGCTGCGTGGGTGGGTGGGTACCACCAACGTGTAATCTGAAAAATATGATCCATCCACCCAGCTGAAGTAGTAGTAAGCCGGACGAGGAAGTAATAGTTGCGATTTCGGCGCCAGCTGTTTGAAAAATTAAAATATTGTGGGATGTGAAAGCGGTTTATCATTTTCACTCATTATTGCAGAACTCATCGATATTTAATTTATCGCGTCAATTTGTCAATTTCGTTTTTTTTTAAATTGAGTGGAGGTGTCTTTTCGAATTTTCACCGGTGACGATACTTTAAACATTATTAATTCACCCTCTGTTCTATTATGGTTATTTTTTCGATAAAAGTGTTCAATGCGAACATAATTTAGAACTAATCCGACAAAATCAAAGTCAATTTTGGTTCTGACACTCATTTCACCTCAACTGCAATAAAAGTCGAACGAACTACTTCGAATTTATGTTTTGAAATAATGTTTAGTCCTATCTAACCCATCGTTCATTACTATCGGCGAAGAGACTCCAGACAACGCTACTTGCATACGATGAACAGATTGCAATGGGACAATTATGTCATGAGAGGGTTCGCGATTCAATATGGAACTGGAATTCACTGCGGTTCTGTTCCTGGCATTATCAACTAACCATTTTTCAATGTTAAAAACATTTTGGAGACTTTTTCATTTTTAAGGGAAATTACATGTGTAAAACTCAATATTCGAGCTCAGAGGAACTAGTTGCGATTTTCAAACAATTTCTGCGCTATTTTTTAGACTTATTCTAGGTATTCTAGGTTACTATTTTTTTATTTGTGCGGAATAATCAGCGTTTCAGAATATTTTTAATTGCAACTTTAAAAAAAAGCTTGTACGGTTCAAATGTCAGAATCAAAATCAAAGTACACAGTTCTGTTCATAATTAATTGGCGTTTGTCCGTGACGGAGGGTTTTGTCGGATATTAGATTCACTGAATTTTTATTTCGAAGCGCACAAAAAATATTTTGAGCAAGAGCACCCACAATTTTTATGATTGTAATGGAAAATAGAAGACAGAAAATAAAAAATAAAAATAAGCAAAAGAAATTTAAAAAAGAAAATATGAAATAGAACATAGAAACGAACAGAGATATACCATACATAATGTAAAACAAAAAAAATGCAAGATAAGAATTAAGTACGACAAAACAGAAAATGGAAAAAATTAATATAGAAAAATAGAAAATAAAGAGAGTAAAATATTGAAAACAAAAAATCACAAAAGTAGGCGTAAAATAGAAGAAATAGCAATCAAAAATTATATAAAACAATACAAAAAAGAAAATCGCAAATGGAATAAAATGAAATGAAATGTGATTTTTTTGTGTTCCGTATTCCTCTCGTCAGTAACTATCATTAACTTGGAGCCAGTTAGTCACTAAAATTCAAAAAGTTACACGATTTACGTAAACGCATAAGCAACTGGCTGGTTTCGCTATTCGCAATTTTTGGATTTTAGTGTCTAACTGGCACCAAGCTAGTGCTAGCAACTGACGAAGAGAATCCGAGGTTAAAAACGTTACCCCAAACACGAAACTTTGACGTTGAGTAGTGTGTCCTCATGCACAACGTTAGGTCTAAACTAACCCAAAATATTTTTTCTCATGTGGGAATTTTTTGAATAATAGGAAATAGAAAACAAAATAAAATATAAAAATAAATATAAAACGGGAACCAAGAAATTAAATACAGAAATTTGTCATGGGAAAGAAAAAACTTACAACAAAAGAAAATGGTAGACAAAAGTTAATTTAAAACAAAAAGGAGCTGGATCAAAAGAAATTAAATAAATCAAAAAGGAAAATAGGAAAAAGAACACCTGACATAAAAATGGAAAAAATACAAAAGAAAATAGAAAAATGAAAAAACTATTGGAAAACAGCACGCAAAATGGAAAAAAGAAAACAAAAAATAAAAGAAAGCATAGTAGAAATTCAAAATAAGATATATAGTAAATGAAAACCAGCAAGTTCCAAAACAGAGAAACAGTTAATAGAGGGAAAAAATTGAATTCTGAAAAAAAGAAAAATAGAGACATTGAGAAAATAAATTGAAACAAAGAATAAGGAAATGGAAAAAAGAAAAGATACGAAAATAGAAAATAAAAAAAAAACAATAACAAAAAACGTGGCGTATAAAATAGGATATAATGAATAAAAAATAGTTAATAATAATAAAATTGGAAAAACAATAATAAAATATCAAAAAGGAAAGAGAATAGAAATTAGATGACAATGAAAAAAGGGGAATAAAAAATTACGACAAACAAAAAATAAATAAAAATAAAGTAATAAATTGAAACTAGAAAATAGGTAAAATAAGAATAATGAGGTAAAAAATAATGCAAATAGTAGATAAACAGTTTAAAACAGTAAAAATCAAATATGAAAAGAAAAGATAAATAAGTAATACCATTTTTGTTTACTATCTTCTCTTAAAAAGCAACTGGCAGAAAATGAAAAATAGGTATATTCGATAAGTTATGAAAAAGCAAAACAAAAAATAGAAAAGTGAAGAAAAATAAGTAAAAATCGACAAAAAAAGACGAGGATAAAAACTAGGAAAGAGAAAAAATACAATAAAGAGAATTGAAATTAGAACAAAGAAACAGAATTAAAAAAATAGAAAATAAAAAATGAACGAAAAATCTAAAACAAAAAATAGTTTCAAAATATAGAAAATAAATAGGAGAAATTCGAGATTCGAAAATCAAAATTCATGAATCAAAAATTGCAAATCGAAAACCAAAAATTTGAATTAGAAATCCCATCTTGGAAACCGAAAATCTTAATTCGAATTTCGACAATCGAAATTCGGCATTTGAAATTCGAACATCATAATTTGAAAAACGTTATTCAAATCGAAATGCAAAATTCGAAAATCAGAATTCGAACTTCAAAACCCGGAATTCGACAATCAAAACATGGAATTCGAAAATCAAATTTCGAAATTCGAGAATCAATTGAGAGGCTGAGAGCAAGAGTGGGTTAAAAATTCGCTGCGAGCAAAAGCGGTATACGTTTTATTTAGAGCAAAACCGGTTTAAGTACCAGTCAGAGCAGAAATGGGATAAAAAACCTTAGCGCAAAAGTGGGTTAAAAAGATATACCACTTTTGCCCTGAGAGGATATATATTCCATTTTTATTCTAAGAATGTTTTCAAAAATGATTTATCACCAATCAGGGAAAACCATCATCAATATGGGTATCATTTGAAAGGAGGTGGTTAGTAGATATGGGAAATCGATAATTACGCCATTTTGAATTCCAAGATGGCGACTTCCGTTACCACAAAATAGTGAGAACCACCATCAATATGGGTGTCATTTGAAAGGAGATGGTGAGCAGACACCGAAAATTGACCATCACCGCCATTTTGAAATCCAAGATGGCGACTTCCGGTTACCACAAAATAGTGAGAACCACCATCAATATGAGTGTCATTTGAAAGGGGATGGTGAGCAGACACCGAAAATTGACCACCACCGCCATTTTGAAATCCAAGATGGCGACTTCCGGTTACCACAAAATAGTGAGAACCACCATCAATATGGGTGTCATTTGAAAGGAGATGGTGAGCAGACACCGAAAATTGACCATTACCGCCATTTTGAAATCCAAGATGGCGACTTCCGGTTACCACAAAATAGCGAGAACCACCATCAATATGGGTGTCATTTGAAAGGAGATAGTGAGCAGACACCGAAAATTGACCATTACCGCCATTTTGAAATCCAAGATGGCGACTTCCGGTCACCACAAAATAATGAGAACCACCATCAATATGGGTGCAATTTGAAAGGGGATGGTGAGCAGACACCGAAAATTGACCTTCACCGCCATTTTGAAATCCAAGATGGCGACTTCCGGTTACCACAAAATAGTGAGAACCACCATCAATATGGGTGTCATTTGAAAGGGAATGGTGAGCAGACATCGAAAATTGACTTTCACCGCCATTTTGAAATCCAAGATGGCGACTTCCGGTTACCACAAAATAGTGAGAACCACCATCAATATGGGTGTCATTTGAAAGGGAATGGTGAGCAGACATCGAAAATTGACCACCACCGCCATTTTGAAATCCAAGATGGCGACTTCCGGTTACCACAAAATAGTGAGAACCACCATCAATATGAGTGTCATTTGAAAGGGGATGGTGAGCAGACACCGAAAATTGACCACCACCGCCATTTTGAAATCCAAGATGGCGACTTCCGGTTACCACAAAATAGTGAGAACCACCATCAATATGGGTGTCATTTGAAAGGAGATGGTGAGCAGACACCGAAAATTGACCATCACCGCCATTTTGAAATCCAAGATGGCGACTTCCGGTTACCACAAAATAGCGAGAACCACCATCAATATGGGTGTCATTTGAAAGGAGATAGTGAGCAGACACCGAAAATTGACCATTACCGCCATTTTGAAATCCAAGATGGCGACTTCCGGTCACCACAAAATAATGAGAACCACCATCAATATGGGTGCAATTTGAAAGGGGATGGTGAGCAGACACCGAAAATTGACCTTCACCGCCATTTTGAAATCCAAGATGGCGACTTCCGGTTACCACAAAATAGTGAGAACCACCATCAATATGGGTGTCATTTGAAAGGGAATGGTGAGCAGACATCGAAAATTGACTTTCACCGCCATTTTGAAATCCAAGATGGCGACTTCCGGTTACCACAAAATAGTGAGAACCACCATCAATATGGGTGTCATTTGAAAGGGAATGGTGAGCAGACATCGAAAATTGACCACCACCGCCATTTTGAAATCCAAGATGGCGACTTCCGGTTACCACAAAATAGTGAGAACCACCATCAATATGGGTGTCATTTGAAAGAGGATGATCAACACACACCGAAAATTGACCATTACCGCCATTTTGAATTCCAAGATGGCGACTTCCGGTTACCACAAAATAGTGAGAACCACCATCAATATGGGTGTCATTTGAAAGGGAATGGTGAGCAGACATCGAAAATTGACCATTACCGCCATTCTGAATTCCAAGATGGCGACTTCCGGTTACCACAAAATAGTGAGAACCACCATCAATATGGGTGTCATTTGAAAGGGAATGATGAGCAGACACCGAAAATTGACCACCACCGCCATTTTGAAATCCAAGATGGCGACTTCCGGTTACCACAAAATAGTGAGAACCACCATCAATATGAGTGTCATTTGAAAGAGGATGATCAGCAGACACCGAAAATTGATCATTACCGCCATTTTGAAATCCAAGATGGCGACTTCCGGTTACCATAATATAGTGAGAACCACCATCAATATGGGTGTCATTTTATAGGGGATGGTCAGCAAACACTAAAAATTCACCATCACCGCCATTTTAAAATCCAAGATGGCGACTTCCGGTTATCACAAAATAGTGAGAACCACCATCAATATGGGTGTCATTTGAAAGGAGGTGGTTAGCAGACACCGAATATTGATCATTACCGCCATTTTGAAATCCAAGATGGCGACTTCCGGTTACCACAATATAGTGAGAACCACCATCAATATGGGTGTCATTTGAAAAGGGGTGTCAGTAGATATCGGAAATTGATTATTACGTAATTTTGAAATCCAAGATGGCGACTTTCAGTTACCACAAAATAGTGAGAACCACCATTAATATGGGTGTCATTTAAAAAGGGTCAGTAGACATCGGAAATCGATTGTTACGCCATTTTGAAATCCAAGATAGCGGCTTCCGGTAACCACAAAGTAGAGAGAACCATCATCAATATGGGTATAATTTGAAAGCGGGTGTCAGTAAATATCGGGAATTGATTATTACGTCATTTTGAAATCCAAGATGGCGATTTCCGGTTACCACAAAATAGTGAGAACCACCATCAATATGGGTGGGGTGGTCAGTAGACATCGGAAATCGACAATTAGGCTATTTTGAAATCCAATATGGTCACTTCCGGTTACCAGAAAATAGTGAGAACCATCATAAACATGGGTAACGTTTGAAAGGGGGTGTTCAGTAGTAGCCGTTTTAGATCCGATTTTCTTTCACTGCAAACATTACATTGCAACAACACGGTTTTATGCCTAAATGATCGACAACGACCAACCTGCTCTCGTTTACAACATATGTACTCGATGGATTTACTGACGGATTGCGAACCGATGCTGTTCACATGGATCGGTTCGGCCTTCGACAAAATCAACCATGATGTCGCAATAGCGAAGCTGGACAAACTCGGTATTCATGGACAACTTCTGCGTTGGTTCCTCGATGGAAGGCAATTCCAAATCAGCATTAAGGACTGCCTATCTGCACCATTCTTCACTACATCCGGCATCTCAATAGGTAGCCATCTCGGTCCATTAATTTTCCTCCTCTACTTTAATGACATCAATATTAAATTACAAGGACCCCGCCTTTCTTTCGCGCATGATATGAAAATTTTTCGACAAATACGGGATAAAACCGATTCCGAGTTTTTTCAGAGTGAACTGGAGAGCTTTAGTACGTGATGTGACCTAAACAGAATGGTTTTACATCCGAGTAAATGCTCAATCGTTACGTTCACTCGGAAACGCTATCCGATTCAGTTTAACTACCATTTATTCGACTCGAGCATTCCAAGACACTCTCACGTCAAGGGTGGTGGAGTCATCATGGATGCAGCACCACACACTTCATGCTTCGTGGATGAGGCATGAAGACAATAAAGATAAAACAACCCAATGTAAGAGCATGGGAGGTATGAGCCTAGAAGCGCAAGAGCATGGGAGTAGAGGTGTGCGCCGATGCATTTTTAATCGGCGGCGGCGTAAGCGACATATTTGGCCGGCGGCGGCGGCGTTGGCGGCATCACGCCGTTGGACCCTATCGGCGGCGGCGCGCCGGCGTGTGTCGGCGTGACGAATATTGACGCCTATGTAACTAAAAACAATTCTTGGCAGTAAAATTCCTTTCCCAAATTGGTAACAGACTTCGCAGCACATACAAACAGACGTTACCAGCTTGAAGAAAATTCTAAAAAAAAATCATCGCTCACGATGTACTAGCGACATCTGTTGAACACATTGCACAAAATGGAATTCTCGCAATCATATCAAGTAATTTTTTTTCAACTGAAGCTCCAATAGTGCCCACCTAGGGCAGATCACTTTCAGAATGTATTACAAATTTGCTTCAAATTAGAAAAAATGCATTTAATTTCCATTTTTGCAGCAATTTTGCACTCCTTCGCAGAGAAGATTGTTTAACAATCGTCCTACGCTGATCCACTTTGTTAGATGTTTTGTTGAATGTAGGGCTGGTTTTTTGTAGGATTTTGACGTCTTACACGCAACGCAAAATGCATTATGAATTTCTATTTTTGTGGAAAGAAATGCATTTAATTTCGCTGATGCGTCACAAGTGCCCACCCTGCTTGCCAAATGCAAGATAATAAATGAATGGCGGTACTGTTTTTACAGTTGCAAAATTTAAAGAACGAAATAGAAAAATTGTCGATGTCGCATACTACGACTTCGCATGAAATAATGATTGCAATGGACAAATTTAAAGAATGCAGAGTAACGACTGTATTTCAATGACACATAATAATTATTTTTTGTTCCATGTTTGGGAAATTAAAACGGTAAAATAGTTTTTGTTTTGTTTGAGGAAATTAATTCTAGTTGTCGTTTCATTGTTTTTTTTTCATTTTAGTCTTCTTTACCGTCGCTCTTTAAGAATCCCACAGATATCGGGTACCCTAACACGAGGCGTTCCTAATGGCATTAATGGCATTACTGCGCAGAAATGTCACTTTTAATGGTCATGTAAGGACTTTTCAAGGTATACACATTACTTCATTTTCCTGGTTGGCATTTACTTTTGCTTCTTGTAAGTACAAAATAACGCATACGATTCCGTGGCACCACATTTTCTTTCAACTTAAGATTTGCTTCTATCTAGAGTGAAAAGTATGCTCGATGTGCTGGAGTCATACAAATCTACACCATAACGAAACCTAAATATACAGTTACTATCATTCATAATAATTCCACGACTTGATGTTGGGTTGAAACTGATTACTAAACAAGTCTGATTGAAAATGGTCTGAGCGTATCTCTAGTTTTCGTAGCACCTGCACTCCGCCAATTGCTCCAGCAGATCCGGGGACCAACAAATTCGAATCCATTGCATACATCTAGTCAGATTCGATACACCGAATCAATTAAATTACTAACATCCTATTAAGTGCTTACTCGGCGATCGGCATCGTGTTGTAACTTAAGAAATAATTGTGAATAACTCCCGCCTTGGGCACTTCGACAAGAATGAATTTCACATTTCCGGACCATTTTGTTTGTTTTGGTTTGCATGAGATTAAAAAGACGGTAACGTTTTTGGGTGGGTGCGGAAACTAAGTAACGCATTTAGCTCTGTGTCAAAATCTCTTCACTAACACCACGCTCGCTGATATGGCGCATTTTTTTGTAATTTACAACGACCGTTTTTTCTACGAGTGATGAAAATTCATCTCGTGTTACGTCTTTTTTGTCTGTGATACCGGGTTGATGCAACTGACACTGAAAATCTTTCCTGAGTGGGGCTAGATCACACGATGAATAATTTTTGAGACCAGAAATCTTACCCGCCACATAAGTGCACCAGCGTCGCGAAAAGTCAAGATCATTCTGTCCAACTATTCTTCGAGAAATTTTTTTTAAAATAGGTCACGATTCAATCAATGATAAGTAAACCTCGCATTGAAAATAATTTTTGTGTTTTCAAAAAACTAGTTCATGCAAAAAGATGGCATTATACTCAAATGTTTAGTAGGTGGTTGTGTCTGAATATGCTTAATATTTTTATGATTCTAGTTCATAACTTGATGATACATTGATTTGTATTAACTTTATTGACTAAAAAAGTCAAGAATTGAATGATGTGCAACGATTTTCGTAAATTAATATCACGTGTTAACGTGATATTTTAGTCTTGAGTTTATCGTCGGATTTTTTACACAGAGTCACGTGTCTTATAGTTTTCTTAATTATTTCACGGACTTGAATTGTGGCTAAGTAATGTATTTTTGATGCTTAGCGCAGTTTCATTTAATTCCGAACATTACACTGAATCTTAACAAAAGAATAATAGGGTTATAGGTCCTGGTAGTTTCCTTGTATCTAATGCTCGCGCCTATGAGACTAGTTGCTAGCATTTGTACACAATATCTCACATAGAAATTTCAAAACCAAAGAGCAGAGCGAATAATCCATGAATAATAGTCTGAGTTCCTTGAAATTGTTTTCGTAAGTATATTAAGATTATGTGGAAAGTTGATTACTTCATGAATTATATCATGATCAGTTTCACGAGCTCGACGGGTAATCGTGTCTAGCATACTAGGAATCATGCATCGCTTAATAAATCGATGAATAATACACTGTATTCCATTGAAATTGATTACGTGCAAAGATTAAGATCAGGCACATTATCGTAAATATCATTACTTATATCTTGAAAGTGGAAGTGTTTTTTTTTTAATTTGTGGACATTTCCACGCGCACGAATGGTGAATTGTAAGTTATACGCTCGCATTCATAACCAGTTGACGAAGCAAGAATGGATCCATGAATTGTATTCCGAGTGTCGTGTAATGATTTGCGAGAAAATATCAAGACTTTGTTAATTTTGTGATCTAATTCACAACCACTAATACCAAATAAACATCAATATGTGATTAATCATGAATCAGTTAACGTCGTATATTCGGACCATAGACAATGTTTCTAGATTTGTGGTTAATATTATGAGCCAACGATCTTCGAGTTCGCGAATTGTCGGCGTGGGAAAAAAGCGTCGGCGGCGCGCCGCCGGTCTACCTTTCGGCGTCGGCGTTTGTTAAAATTTACCGGCGGCGGCGGCGTGGCGCGGCGGCGCACAGGTCTAATGGGAGATATGAGCCTAGAAGCGACCGGGCCCACTATATGCTGGATACTGTCAACGTCTGTACATCAACATACGGATGCCACCCCCTGGATAAGAATGATCGACCCGCGCGAAATTAAAATTTTGTGATTTGTTTCTCGCATCAATAAAAATATTATATATGCACTTCCATATTAATTTTAGTGGTTTTAAAATAGGTTATATGAGGAAAAAAGCGAAAAAATGCTAATTTTCAATAAAATTGCTTTTGGTTCACTTCAATCCATTTTTGGGTTTATTAATATTCCTTGGATCTTCAAATTTTAAAGGTGTATGAAATGACACCAATACTGATGGTGGTTCTCACTATTTTGTGGTAACCGGAAGTCGCCATCTTGGAATTCAAAATGGCGGTGAAGGTCAATTTTCGATGTCTGCTCACCATCCTCTTTCAAATGACACCCATATTGATGGTGGTTCTCATTATTTTTTGGTAACCGGAAGTCGCCATCTTGGATTTCAAAATGGCGGTGAAGGTGAATTTTCGGTTTCTGCTGATCATCCTCTTTCAAATGACACCCATATTGATGGTGGTTCTCACTATTTTGTGGTAACCGGAAGTCGCCATCTTGGATTTCAAAATGGCGGTGAAGGTCAATTTTCGCTGTCTGCTCACCATCCTCTTTCAAATGACACCCATATTGATGGTGGTTCTCACTATTTTGTGGTAACCGGAAGTCGCCATCTTGGATTTCAAAATGGCGGTGAAAGTCAATTTTCGATGTCTGCTCACCATTCCCTTTCAAATGACACCCATATTGATGGTGGTTCTCACTATTTTGTGGTAACCGGAAGTCGCCATCTTGGAATTCAAAATGGCGGTAATGGTCAATTTTCGGTGTGTGCTGATCATCCTCTTTCAAATGACACCCATATTGATGGTGGTTCTCACTATTTTGTGGTAACCGGAAGTCGCCATCTTGGATTTCAAAATGGCGGTGGTGGTCAATTTTCGATGTCTGCTCACCATCCCCTTTCAAATGACACCCATATTGATGGTGGTTCTCACTATTTTGTGGTAACCGGAAAAAATTTCATTTCCCACAAGTCCGAATAAGAAAATTCTGATTCTTTTCTTAGCGCAAAAATGGGTTAATAATCTATACCAGTCTTGCCCTGAAAATTTTGTCGAACCATTTTTGCGCGAATTAATATTTGATCCACTTTTGCCTGAGGTGTCATGACTATACCATTTCTGATCTAACAGAATATTTTAACCCACTTTTGCTCTGAACAAAATTTTAACCCACTCTTACTCTCAGCCTCTCAATTCTAAAAGCGAAATTTGAAATTCAAAAACCGAAATTCTGGAATCGAAAATCAAAATTCAAAATTCGAACTTGGAAAACCGAAAATATAAATCCGAAATTTTTAAAATCCTAGTTCCAAAATCAAAATTTGTGAATCGAAAACCAATGATCAAAATTCGAAATTTGGAAATCAAAAATTGAATTTTGAAATGGAAAATTTATTTTCGTAATTCAAAAAATTGTGTTTCGAAATAAGAAATTCGTCATTCGAAAATCTAAATTCGAAATGCAGAATTCTAAAATCATAATTTGTAATTGCAAAATCTAAATTCGAGAATCATTAGTGCTAAATAGAAAATTGTAAGTAATACATTGAAAAGTGGAAATTCGGAATTTTAATTCGAGTATCGAAATCCGAAAAATGAAATTCGAACCTCCAAAATCGAAATATGAAATTCGACATTTGAAATTTGAACATCGAAATTCGAAACACGTTATTCGAGGATCGTAAATCAAAATTCTAAATCTGTAAATCGGAATTCGAGCTTCATCAACCGGAAATCTAAATTTGAAATTCGATATTAATTGAAATTCGAAAATCATATTCCGAAAATCCTAATTCGACATACGAAAACCGAAAATTGTAAATGGAAACCAAAAATTTTGAATTGTGAACCAAAAACCGAAATTCAAAATTTGAATCTGAAAAAACGAAAATCAAGATTCGAAATTCGACAATTCAAAAATCGAATTCCGAAACCGTTAATTCGAAATACCAAAACCGAAAATTGTAAATCGAAAACCGAAGATAAAAATTCGAAATTTGGCAATCAAGATTTGAAAATTAAATTTCGACATTCGAAAATTAAAATTCGAAATCCAAAAATCGTACATTTTAATTCGAAATATGATATTCGAAAATCAAAATTCGTCGTGCAAATATCGAAATTCAAAAATCGTAAGTCGTAAATCGAAAATCGAATTTTTCTAAATGAAAAATGGAAATCCGAAATTTTAATTCGAGTGTCGAAACAAAACCGCCAATCGAAGTTCAAAGTTTGAAAATCTAAAATTCAAAAATGGAAATTAGATTTTTTTAAATCGAAGTTCAAATATCGAAATTGGAAATTTTCTAAATCAAAAGTAAAAATTTGAGCCGTGCATGTAAAAATCGAACTACGTAAACCAAAAATTGAAATTCGAAGTTCGATGTTCGAAATATGAAATTCGAAACTCATTATTTATGAATCGTAAATGAAGAAATCGGGCATCAAAATTCGAAAATTGAAAATCAAAATTCGATTTTCAAAAATCGAAATTTGAGGATCGAAAGCCAAAAATTTTGAAATCGAAAATCAAAATTTAAATCGAACTTTAAAAACCTCGAAAATCGTAGCTCAAAAATTGAAAATCGATTTCCAAAAATCGAGCGTCGATAATTTTAAATCAAAAACCAAAATTCGCGCTTCGAAAAGATAATTTAAAAAATCCAATTTTTAAAATATGGAAAATTTCAATTCGAAATTCGAGAATCGAAAACCGAAAATTGTAAATCGAAAACCAAAGATCAAAATTCGAAATTTGGAATCCGTAATTCAAATATCAAAAATTCGAATTTGACATTCGAAAATAAAAAATCTTGATTTAAAAATCAAATTTCGAGAATCGTAAAAATCGAATTGCAAAATCGAGAAATAAACAATAATTCGGATATCAAAAACCGAAAATAAACAACAATTCGAATATTAAAAACCCAAAACCGGAATACAAGGTTTGAAAGCCAAAAATAATTATTCAAAAATGGTAAATCGATATTCAAATTTTTAAATTCGAACATCAATTTAAAATTCGAAAAGCACAAATGCAAAAATCGACATTCCAAAACCAAAAATTAAAAAAAATGTAAATTCTATAATTGTCAAAAACAAAAATCTGAATTTTAAAATAAAAAATATGAACTCGAAATTCAAAATTCGAAAATAAAAATTTGAAATTCGTAATACAAAATCAAATATCAAAAATCGCATATCGAAAATCTATTTAAATATCAAAAATTATTAATCGAGGCAACAAACCGAAATTTTTAAATAGATATTCGAAAATCAAAAGGCTAAATGCAAAAATTAAAAACCTAGATTCGAAAATCATATATCGGATTTCGAAATTCAAAAATCGAAAACTGTACAAATTTTTATCCGAATTTCGAAATTTCGTAGTCGTAAACCAAACATCGAATTTCGATGTTTGAAAATCGAAATTGAAGAATTGAATTTCAAAAATCGAAATTTGAAAATCAAAAAAGTCGAAAATCCAGATCAAATTTCAATAATTTGAATCCGATTATTCGATGATTCGAAATTTAAAAAATTTGGAATTTCGTAAATTGAAAATTCGCGTAATTGAAAAATTATAATTTAGTTTTCGAAATTAAAAATCGAAAATACCAATTCAAGATTCGAAAACCGAAATTGTAAGCTGAAAATCGCAATTCGAAAATTAAAATTCGCAAATTAAAAATAGTAAATCGTAAACCAAAAATTGAAATTCGATATTCAATCTTTGAAAATCGGAAATCTAACTTCGAAATTCGACAATCAAAATATGATATTCGAACATCAAAATTCGAAAATCGTTATTCAAGAATCGTAAATCGAAATTCAAAATTCGAAAATCTAACCTCTAAAGCCGGAAATATAAATTCGACAATCAATATTTGGAATTCGAAATTCGAATAAACTCAAATTTAGAATCGAAAATCTAAATTCGAAAATTAAAATATGGTATTCGGCGTCTGAAAATCGGATTTCGAAAATTTAAAAATGAAGACTCGAAATTTTAATTCGATATTCAAAAACCGAATTTGAAAGCTCAAAAATCTAAAATAATCCAAAAATAGAAAATCGAAAATGAAAATTCCATTGTTAAAATCGAACTACATAAACCAATATTCGAGATTCAAAAAATAAAATAAAATGTTGAAAGGCTCGCAGGCAAAAATCGAATTTCGAAAACCAAAAATAGAAATTCATAACTTCGAAAATCGAAACACGTTGTTGGAGAACCGTAAATCGATATGCAAAATTCGAACTTCAAAAACCGGAAATCTAAATTCGAAAATCGTAAGTAAAATCCGAGAATTGAAATTTTTAAACCGAGAATCAAAAATCTAGCTTCGAAAACCGAAAATATGAATTGGAAATTCTACTCTCAAAATATGGAATTCGATATTTGAAAATCAAAAATTCGAAAATTCTAATTCGAAAAATTCCAATTCGTAATTCAAGAATAGAAATTCGAGAACCGAAAACTTTAAATCAAAATTCGAAAATTGAAAAATAAAATTAGAAATTCTGATTCTAATGATGAAATTCGAAAATCAAAACTCGTGCTTTAGAAATCAAAATTCGAGAATCGTGAGTCGAACACCAAAAATCAAATTTCAAAAATTGGAAAGAAAAATGGAAATTTGAAATTCGAAATGTTAAAATAAAACAATAATTCGAATATCTCCGAAAACCGAATTCAAGGCTTGAAAGTCAAAAATAATGATTGGAAAATGACAAATCGAAGATGGAAAATCAAAAATTTTTACGCGAAACCGGAATTTTTTTTACATCAAAAATAGAAAATCGAAATTCAAAATCCGAAAAACTCAAATACAAAAATCTAAATTCGAAAGTCAAAAATTGAGATTCAGCTTGAAAACAAAATTTAAACTCGAAAATCGACAATGAAAAATCGAAAATTGAGATTCGTGCAACGAAAATAGAAATTTGATATTCGCGCACCGAAATTGAAAATCGAAAATCATAATTCGAATCTCAAAAAATGAGAATCGAAGGCCGCAAACCAAAATTTCGAAATAGGTAGTCGAAAACCAAAAATCTATATTCGAAAATCGTATACCGAAGTTCGAAATTGAGAAATCGAAATTTGTGAAAATTTAAATTCGCATTTCTAATGTTGAAATTCGAAGATGTTAATTCGCAACTCGAATTCCGAAATTTTTGAATCGAAATTCGAACATATGAAATGGAAATCGAAATTCTAAAATTTGAAAATCGAAATTCCAAAATCAAAATTCAAAATTTGAAAAACCAAAACTGTAATTCTAAAATTTGAGAATTCAGTTGCGAATAGAAAATGGAAAAATTTTGAGAATTAGCAAATGAGGCAATCGGAAAACTAAAACAAATTAAAATTCCATATTTACAATTCGAAAATCAACATCCAAGTTTAACAAACAGTATTTCAAATTTGAAATTCATCACAAATCCATTCGTAAAAAATTGTAGTAAAATTATGAACTTTATTGGTGGATTATTCAGAGCAATTTGTTCACGGCAGCATTACACTAGATAACAGTATAACAGCGCACCTGCTTCCTGGTACGTCCTCTGTTTCCTAGTAGCTAGAGGCTCCAGCATAGGACTTTCCGTAGTGTTCCATCAGGTTGCAGAACTAACACGTAGGGATCTGGTCTTGATAGGCAATGACTTACTTTTCCAGCTAAAATATTGAACCTCATCAGCACAGAATTTCGTATATGATGAAACTGTAGAATGGTTTCTTCTGAGCTGCTTAAGCTCCATTTTTATCTCGTCAGCTAACGATACTTTTTGTCATGGTTTTCATAATTATGCTACTTTAATTTAAGCATAATTAATAATTTAAAACTCACAAAATTACGAACGAGTTTTTCTCTATAGTGTGTAGTTATGAAAGTCGTCTTACGCCAACTAACAAATTTTAAAGATATACATTCGAAAGAAAGACGAACATCCGCGAATCCTCGCTGGCGTTATGCAATTAAATTCCAAAGCTATACTGGATGTGGGAGCAAATATTTTGCCTCCTGAAATATCGTCGGCGATGTGTTTGCGATTAGATAACTGGTATTCGTGGGATGTCAACACAGGAGTACTTTACCCAATTCACTGTCACTGTAGGAGTGCTCGAAGAAAAGCTTCAATCCTTTCTCCCCCTCAAATAATAAAATATATACCAGTCAGTATCAGTCAGACAACAATCAACCGATGATAAGCTTCTGCTGTCAGTGAATCTAATCCGTTTGTTTTCGTTTTGTTTCATTTCAGGACAAGCCAACGGTAAGAACTTGAAAGCAAAGCGAGGAGGGCGTAAGTACTTATGTCCTTTTCAGGCATTACTCGTTTTTCAAAACGAAAAACGATATTTACAATGAGCGGGCATGGCATAATCACCACTTCAAACTTTCAATTTCCAGTTCCAGGGTTTTCTTATCTTCGAATTTGACACACTCGTTGGCATTGTCGTTTTTTCGAATCATTGAAGGAACGAAAAATAACAGACACACAAACACACTTCTCCAATCACAACTGAAAAAAGCTCGTTTCTTTTTGTTCCAATCTTTTTTACGAATCCTTTTTTTATTGGCTGCCAGAGAATCTTCGAATCCTGTTGCCGAGGAAGGTACCACTTAGCTTGCGATTCTTCGATTCAATTTACTTCGATTTTTTTGCCACTGTTCTCGTTCCGGTTCCGTATTGACGGTCATGCGTCCCCAAAGGATACCGCCGATCAAACTAACAGTTTTTTTCGATTGAATAAAGTGGAAATCGTGACGCAGATGTGCTGTGAAAATCGCATCGCCTTGCAGGTTATGTCCCCGTACTTCCAACTGTCAGCAGTAGATGTCTCCCGCACTAATAGACGTTTCAAAATAAAATCCCGACCATTCATCGAAGGAGGCGGCGCAATGCGCTATGGCGACCGTGCCAGCAAAGAATTTATTCATCAATCATATTCCGAAAACATTCTTCCGTTCCGTTGCAGGTTCAGGCTGCGCTGCTCGAAATGAAGGGATATCGATTTGGGGGTAGCATTCAGGCTCGTGATCCTGACGGTTGCTACGCTTCGATAACACTTCGGGAAACGACCGACCAATTGAATCACCCATCAATCACCGGATCGGAACCCATTCTGACAGGGAATAAATACACACATTCTTCCTCTCGTCGGTCGGTCGTCGTCGTCGTCGATATTTCATCCACTTCGACAAACGCTGTTCATTAATATGTTACTACTCACATACTGTTTATGTAACATACCGGCCGCTTCACCTGCGCCTGCCTGCTTCAGGATCAACCAACAACTTACTGCACTACTCGGGGTTCCGAAAGTAGGACCGGGGGTGGTGGAACGGGAACAAGTAGTTTATTCCTGTTTTTTTTCAACAAACTGCTATTCGCTCACTCAGTGTGCGTAAAGCAAATTGCACTTCACTCGTCGTGTTGCAGCTGAAGCTTAAAATTTTCCAGCAGGAAAATCATCGGGTGCCATGGGAGCGACGGTTCGTCGGAAGTGCGATTTTTATTGGTGTAAGTCAGAAGAATAATGAAGTTTAAATGGAACAAAATCAGACAAAACGACATTAAAAAATTAAATTAATAAGGGTCTAAAGTGGACCCCACATAAACAAAATATGAACGATTGAATTAGGATGAATAAAAAGGGGGTAATAAATGTTAAAAATTATGTTTGAAAAAAAATTCAAATTAGACCACAAGTAAAATGTGAACCCTAAATAGGAAAAAATCATTAACCAAAAAGCAAAATATGATGGAATTGCAAAAAAATCATTTGAATGTAGAGGAGAGTAGAAAAGCATTAAATCAATGGCTACAAGTTTGATAAAAAAAAAATGAAATTGAAACGAGAAACAGAAAAAATCAGATTAGAATAAAAATACAAAATGATGCAAAATGGAATAATAGAAAACATCATGAGACAAAAGTAGGCCAAAAGTACAATAAAACTAATTTAGAAATATTGCAAAATAGTATGAAAATATGTCCAAAATTATTGAAAGAAGAAATAAAGAAAATTTGGAGGCAAAAAAGAAATTAATAGAAAAAAAAGTAACAAAAAATATATTATAAAATTTATCGAAATAAATAGAAAATAAAATAATAATAGTGGCAAATAATTTATCAAAATTTAGGAAAAATATGACGACATAATAGGATAATCAATAACCAAATATGTGCAAAAACATCGAGAAACAAACAAAAGTTGAGAAAATGTTGAAGTAGATACAAAGCACGACTTCACTGGCTGATAAAAATTATTCAATTCTCTTTCGATCTTCGTTCACCTTTCCTTTTTATTTTTGCCTGTCTTATGCTTTTTCCTTCTTTTTTGCTTTTTTCCTTTTTTGTTTGTTCCCTCTTATTAATTTGCTTTTTCTCGTTTTTTTTATTTTTTTAAATTTTCTTTCGCAATTTTTTTTCGATATTTCATTTATTTTTTGCTCTTTTTTCCCACAGCCGATAAATTTTTGCCTTCCGTTTTGCAATTTTTGTACTTTAATTTTTTTCCTTTTTTTCCCGAATCCCGATTATTTGTCTTTTTTTTACATTTTCTACCTAATTTTCTTTTTCTTATTTTTCCATTTATTTGTATCTTTTCTTTATGTAATTATTCTTTTCATTTTGTTCTTCTTTTTAGCACATTACTCCTTTATTCGCTTTTAATTTTTTTTGTATTATTCTTCTACACTTTTTAAGCTATTTTCTTTTATTTTTCATCCATTTTGTTATAGCCTTGTATTTTTGCAGCCTCTCTTCTATTCTTCCATACTTCTTCCTGTATTCTATTTCCTTTTTTGTTCTTGATGTATGATTTCTGCCACGCTCTCCGCCGCATTGAGTACCTATCATCGATGCCAGAGAGGTGACTTCTACCAGCTATACCCTAGATTTCGGACCATCAAAAAATGGACCAAGACCGATAGGGAAATACGCTCCCGAAAGCAAGACGTGACCAGAGATTTTTCACCTCAGAACATTTGAACGATCTCAGTTGGGTTTGCACCTAGACCATCAGGGGTAAGAAAGCGGTCACGCTTACCACTCAACCGCGGGCGACGTCTTATTCCATTTCTTTTGTACTGTTTATATTTGTCATTATTTTTTCCCATGTTTTTTTCTTAATTATTTTTCATATTTTTTCTTTTTGTTTTTGTATGACTAATGAATTTCTCATTAAAATTTACTTGTTTTTATTTCATTTCCGATTTATTCAATTTTTGTGTGTCGATTGCAGAATGTCCAATATTTTCGGAATTCTCTCTTTATTTATCGCCTTTCAATTCTCCTTCAAATGTTTAAAACGTTTTCCCTAGCAATTTTTACCTTAATTTCGTCTATTGCAACTGTTCCTATTGTTCTATTTTTTTCTTTTCTCTTTATATTGCCTTTTTTCTTTTTCGAGTGCTGTTTTATTTCACCTTTCTTAAATGTACCTTGTTTTGCTCTTTTAAATTTTTGAGCACGCTTTTATTATTTTTTTCTTTTTTAACTTCTTTTATTTTTCCCTTATTATCCTCTCTTTTTTGTTTTTGTTTCTTTGCCTATTTTGCTTCGCTACCTTTACTTCTTATAGTTCATCTCTCATGTTTATTTTTATTTCCTCATTCTGATGCTCCCGTGTTTTTCTTATCTTTTTGTTCATTCATTTTTGTTATGATATTTTCATTTTATTTTTTTCACCCTCTCGCAGGTTGATGGGATTGACGGTATTGTAAACATCATCAAGCCACAATATATTCAATAGAGTTATCTAAATATAAGAACCTTCGCTCTTTTTAGTTTTTATTTGCACCAAGTTCTACTACTAGAGGTTAATTAGTTCTCATGTTAATAATCCACCAAACATTATGACTACTGAGGATTTGATTTATATAAGAAGCCCGCTTCAAGATGTTGATTACAATACGCCTCGATAGTGGTGTGTCGAGGAGGCCGGGAGGGCTGATATGAGCCTTTTGTCTGTTCTATACCTTTCCTCTATTCACCAGCTCATAACCAACAATCAACCAGTAACAAATAGATAATTGAGAAAGGATGTGCTATGTGTGGTGATTGGCTATTCAAGTATTAGTAGTGTTTGAAGTACTAATGTATGTCTCATGTGATGATCATAACTTCAGCTGTATCTTGTACCTATCTAATCTATTACGTCTCTCATATATTGTCTTTTATTTCTTCTTTTCGAGTCCTATACTGCCATTCTACACCCGCCTTCAGCTGAATCAACAACGATGGTGATAGTGAACGTCTTAACACTCACACATTCTCAAACGCGGTCTCAGCGGGAACCTACAAAAATGCCATCGTGCACGCGATTACGAATCGGTCACGTCCGAAAGTCTATCCTTGATCCTAGAAGCCTAGGTCCATGCCTTCAGCTGGACCAATTAAGAAAATACGCCCATACCTATTAGACAACACGTCTCATGGCGACATGACAGGGAACCCTATCGATACAAACGATCCCACTCTCTGCCAGAATTCAAACCGCGCACTGAAAATTTAATATCAGACTCACTGTTCGCGCAACCATTCAAGAACACACGTTACAAAATCACGTCAGCGCACAAACGTTAGAGCCCCTCGCGATTTTCCAAGCAGCCTACGAACTCGCAAACATGATTACACCCCGGTGATAAGGTGAAAATCTCAGCACTCAAACTTACCAACACGATCTCAAGTGTCAACCTACAAACTCCCGCGCTCGCGCCATCATGAATCGGGATCGTCCGGAAGTATCTATCCTCGGTACAAACAATCTAGGTCCTTGTTAATTATTAAAAAAATAATAAAATTGAAAAATAACTACCATATCCACTAGACAAAACGTTCCATGGCGACATGACCGGAAACTCTAGTGATATGGGGTAACACTCTCCCTGTCAGAATGTGATCCGTACACCGAAAACTAAAGATCAGAATGACGGTCCGCGAATATATAAATCGCCGCAGGGTTTCAAAATCGAATTTATACACGCGAAGTCACATACACGCGAGCACACGGGACAAACACGTCAACATACGAACGCTTAAGCCCTTCGCGATCATCTACGCACACCTATGCCCGCGATCGCGTAAACTTGATAACACTGCGGCAATTGTGTGAACGTTTTAGTACTTACGAAGTTACAAACGCGATCTCAAACGCAAACCCGCAAATGCGCGATTATGAATCGGTCACGTCCGGAAATCTTTAACCTTTATTCTAGCAATTTAGGTCCATACATTCAGTTGGACCAATCAACAAAAAAAATAAAGCTCATATCCACTAGACCACGCGTTCTACGACGACATGATTGGGATCTCTAATGATATGGAAGAGCCCACTTCCTTCTGGAATCTGAACCGTACACAAAAAATTAAGTATCAGATTCACGGTCCGCGCGCGATCATTCTAGAACACACGCGAATATGCGAAAGGCACACGGTTATGAAATAGAATTTATGCACGCGAAGTTACACGTTAGCACACGCGACATACAAACGCACACGCGATCGAGCACAATAACGTACAAATATTCGAGCCCTTCGCGATGATACACGCGATTCCGAGTCCCTACGCCCGCACATGCCTAAACCGTACAAAGAATATCACATTCAGAATCACGGCCCGCTACAATTGGCCTATTGCAGTGTTTTATTGGGCGACATTGCCTGACTCGTCTGCAAATTGTAGTATGTGATTCTGACGGGGAGCCCTTCCGAGAACCTAGCTCTACAGCTCCAGTAGGACAACTCTCGAAAAAAAAAAAAAAAAAAAAATATTTTCATTTTATTTTTTCCCCTAACACTTTTGCAGTCTTTTTTTCCTTTTCGATAGTCGTTCAAACTTTTTTTTATTTCCCTTGTTTTCGAATTTCTTAACATATTGTAGCTGTTTTTTCATTTTTCTATATGATTTTCCTTTTTATTTTTTAGATTCTCTTTATTATTTCTTTTTATTTTTTATTATTTTAGCTCTATTTCATATTAGTCCCTCTTCTTATTGTCAACTCCGTTTCTTTTTTACAATTTATCTTAATCCTGGTGTCAGTATTTTTAATCCATTCCTTTTCCGTTCTCTTCTTTCATCTGTGAAATTATTTCTGCATTTTCTTTTACTTGCTTACCTTTATTTTTTTCAATTTTTCTTACTATGTTTTTCTGTTTGTTTTTTTTTGCTTTTAGCAGTTTTTATGCCTGTTTTGATTATCATTTGTTAATTCCTTACTTTGTGTCCTTGTTTCTCTATCATTCTTTTTTTATTCTCACATATTTTCTTTTGTTTTCTTTTCCATTTCATCGTATTGTTCTATTGTTTGCGAACTTTGTCTTTCTTTTTATAATGTTTTTTGATTTACTATAATTATTTTTCACATTTTTTCTCGTTTTTCACTTTCTACGTATTGTTTTGCTTCTCTTTTTCGGTTTTATCCGTGTATGCCGTATGAATTTCGTACTCATTTCATTAGCTTCTTGATCATTGTTTTTCTTTTCTGGTTTTTTGTTTATTTTTTCCATAGCCTTTGCATTTTTCATTTTTCCTTTTGTATTCTTTCACGTTTATCTGTTCAGTTTCTTCTTTTTCCATTGAACTTTACTAATGATTTATAGTGGTGACACATTTTTTTACAAAAGAATGAAGAAAGGTAATCGAACAAAACGGTGGACACATGGTTGAATAAAGTGTTTCAGAGTTTTGAAAAATCTGTGCCAATTTAGTAGAAGAGAACCCATTAAATCTTTTTCGACTACCTAATATAGTTAAAATTAATTTATCTGAGATTGGATTACTTTTTCGGTTCATAAAACCAATAACATGGTGCCACGTGACCTGCCCAAAAAAATAATTGCGCGATAGTTTCATGTACTTGGAAAAGTTCTGGCTGCTTTAGAACTTTACGGCGGATTGCGCTATCAGCTGCCCCTGAGCAGAGATCGTGTTGTCGTACCTCAACTTCACCATCCTCCATATACAGATTTCTTGATCTTGACGCTATTATGTTCAACAAAGTGTATCGTGTTGTTCTTGTAGATAACTTAACAATCAGTCTAAAGCGGCGATGTTTCAGGACACGAAGATTTCCACCTTGCTCGCTGTGCACTTCTCCTTGTACCTATCGGGTTAACTATTTTTACAATGTTTTTTCGTTCTCGGCTCTGACGATATGCCTATCCTTCCACAGTCGCCCAATTTCCGATGTACGAACTATGGATGGCTCTAAGCAACTGTTTCAATTGGTGGCTCATGCGCCATCTCCACATTCCGTCTTGTAATACTTTCAGCTCGAAAACGCTAAGAACGCTTTGGACCCCCACCAGCATAGGTTAGGTTTCATGGCCGTAAAGGACAACCGCTCTACGGCGTGTGTTGCAGATGGTTAACTTCGTGCAGTAGCGTGCTTTGTTTGACCAAAGGGTGTTTCGAACCCAAAAGTAAGCACTATTATCTGCCAGGCCACTTCTCTGAATTACACCAGTTAACCCAAACACACGAACATGCTCTGTGGAAGACGTAATGTTTCTTCCTTTGAACGTCTTACTCATGTGTTTTGTCGTCAAAGAATTAGAAAGAGTATCTTGTAAGCTGCGCTCACGCTTTTTTACAGTTGAAACATACTACTCCCTCCGACCAATCCTCTGGTAAAATCTCCTCCTCCCTAATGTTCGATGTCACCCGGTGAAGTGCTCCATTCAATGCGATTTTTTTGGTAGATAAATTCAACACATTTCGTACATGTTGGAGTTGAATATAACTGTGTAATTGGTAATATTTTTCTTTCTACAAGCACTCCACAGCACTCGGGCTGAGATATCTGGGTTAATTAAATGCACACAATAATCACCATCAAAATTGTAAAATATTGAAATTTGATAAGTTTAAAAACGCAAAATATTAAAATCTCGTGAAATTTACAATATAGCAATTCAAAAACATAAATAATATCCCAATAGTTGAAAATATGAAGATTTCAGTATTTAAAATATTGATATGTTTATATTTTGAAAAATTCAAAAATTAAAACGATCCATAAAAAATTAAAAAAACTAAGATTTAAAATTAAAAATCTGTTTAATCCACCTAGCGGTGCACTTGTGCCTTTCTCAATCATGAACACGAGAATTTTTTAGTGTCTTATATTTATTAAAAGCTTTCAAATGCATACATTACAATTTTAATATACATGACTTCACAACTATATACAAGAAAAGAAATCATTATTCGAGTTCTAAAATTTTGCAAAAGAAAAAAGGAGCGAAATCGATTAAGTCCAAAAAAGTCGATTTTTATAAAAAAAGAATTTCGAGATAAAATAAAATCTCGACGTGTCATGCATTTTAAAGATGTTTGGCATCAAAAATACGAAATCGATTTCTAAAATTTCATGGGGTCCCCCCCTTGAAAAAAAATTTGAGTTCCGGATTATATGGGAATTTTATGTGACCGGACGGTTCAGTGTATATTTCCGGAACCATATAAGCGATCCGTGCGAAATTTTACAGACATCTGTGGGGATATTATAGCTATCATTTGGGACTAAGTTTGCGAAAATCGGTCCAACCATTTCCGGGAAATTGATGTGAGTTCGTTAATTTTGAAAGATGGTCGCTTTTCCCGGGCACCTCCGGAACCGTCTATGGTGGTCAATGTAGCCAACGAAAGTATCGGTTTGAATTGCAATTTCCTATGTGATCGCACGCCACAACCCGTAACTCCAGAACCGGAAGTCGGATAGGGGTGAAATTTAATAACCATTTACGGGGGCGCAGCACCTTTCATTTGAGACTAAGTTTGGTTGAATCGGTCGAACCATCTTCGAGAAACCGATGTGACTGTTATTCTGAATTTGGATTCTTCCGCCAGGGCTTCCAGAACCGATGATGGTGGCCAATATGGCCAAAGAGACTTTGAATGGATGTTAGTGACCTAATATGTACTACATCGTGCTCACCGCCCTGTAATTCCGGAACCGGAAGTCGGATCCATTAGAAATTCAATAGCAGCCTATGGGAACATTGCACCTTTCATTTGGGACAGCCATCTCTGAGAAAAGTGAGTGAGATTGTGTTCGCGTACATACACACAGACGCACATACACACATATATATATATACACACACAGAGACATTTGCCGAACTCGTCGAGCTGAATCGAATGGTATATGTCACTATATGGTATATAGAATCGCTCACTACAATGGCAGATGAGATGGGAAATGTCACTGAACACTAGCTCGTGCAAATGACAGCGGAATCAGATGTCGGAACGGAGTGATTTAATAGTCGTGTGGGAACGAGCGTTTATATGTTCGCACTCAAGATCGCGTTTAACAATTTTTTATGTGGTTAAACGTTCATTTAACAACCGGGGCGTTTTCACATTTGCAAGATCGCGGACGAAGGTATGCGTGGATGATGATCGCGAAGCGTTCGAGCGTTGGTATGTTACCGTAATTGAAGGTGAGTGTGTTTAAGTGTCGCATGCACTGGTTTATAGGAAACTTCGCGTGAATAAAGACGGGTTTTTGAATGTTCGTGAGGACCGCGAGTCTGATGTTTAATATCGAGATTGCCTGTGCGTGACCAGAATTGTATTATCGCGAAAGACACAAGTGTTTTTATGTCAACGTGTTTGTTTTCATCAGTGTCTTCATGGCACGCATTCTAGTTTGTGTATAGTTTCACGCTTTCGAATTCATTTATATAACCGTGTGTGAGATAAATGAGAAACAACTGAGCGATTTATGAATTGGAAATTATTTTTGTAATAATCTTAGTGTCGGAACATTTTTTAAGATTTTTGAAAACTTAAACAATGGAAAGCTTGGAAATAATGGTCAAAAATACATATCATCTTCTAAATACAGAAAATCTTTCAATCGCCCATTTAATCGATTCTACGCAATTCTACGAGCGAATGCGTAAGAATCGTGTGATGGTCCGTAAGGAAAGTTTGTATCAAAAAGACAGTTGAGCATTTCGTCTTCGCCAGACGACTTGAGACATTTGTGCGAAGGCTTTTGACACCACTACGCTCAGAGGAGCAAAGGGCATTTCTGAAAGTTTTATAAGACATTTTAAATTCCTCCAACCCGTAACACGTATAACTCGAAGCGCACAAACTTCTTTGTATGCTGCTACTATGAGTTATTTTATCCACTACCAAATCACATGAAGATTTAATCGTTGAAAAACACTCATAAAAAGGTAGTCGCCAAGCCCTCTTTGGAGAGGTCGTACTTCGAAGATTTGGAATTACGATATGTCGCGTCACGTTTACATGATCAAAAACGATGCACTCGACGGTTCGAGCTCGCTTGGTACAAGCCAGTTTGTCAACTCATGCGGTAACACTGTCGGAGCAGAAGGTTACATCTAACAGGTCTTCTCTGCCAGATCGTGCAAATGCATGGAATTTGCATCACCGCCAATTACTAGGAGAAATCCAAATTGAAGAATGAAAGAATTGACAAGTTGTAAAATAAGAAACAAAGAAATTGAAAAAAAATACGAGAATTTAATAAAATAAAGAAATCTAAAATGAAAGATGAGAAAATTATAAAAATAAATTCAAAAGTAAGGAACGAAACGATTTAAAAGTTTTCAAATTACCAGACCTTCAAATAAAGTGGCTATGTTCCCAATAATAAGCAACTACGTCCTCTCGATTGGTGGATGAGAGTGGGAGAGTCGAGCGAGTGCTGGGATCTTTGATCTTCGAACTTCCTGAGTATTAGTCATCGGCAAGAGATGGATGTTTCCACTTCCGAACGGAAGAATGATATGTCGGGTGAGTCGGACGAGGACTCATGATCTTGGGCACAGTGATTGATTCATGAGGCGAGAAGATCAAGCGACGAACACGTCAACATACAAACGCTCGAGCCCTTCGCGATCGTCCACGCACATATACACCCGCGATCTCGCAACACCCCGGTGACTAAGTAAGCGGTTCAGCACTTATTAATTCACAAACGCGGTTCCAAGAGTGAACCTACAAACGTCCGTATTCGCGCGATTATGAATCGGTTATCTCCGGATGTTTACTCGGCCCTAGCAGCCTAGGTCTATGCCTTCAGTTCGACCAAAAAAATGACGCCCATCCACTAGACAACACGTTCCATGCCTACATTTGCGGAAGCTCTAGTGAAGAATTCACTCTTTTCTAACATCTAAGCCGTGCACCGAAAATTAAGCATCAGAATCACGGTCCGCACTCGATCATCCAAGAAAACACGCGAATGGCAACACGGTTATACATGCGAAGTTACACGCTGGCACACGCCACATACAAACGCTCACGCGATCGAACACGTTAACACACAAACGCTCGAGCCGCTCACGACGATACACACGATCGTGAAGTCCCTGTGTCCGCACATATCTGTACCGTACAATAAATATAATTTAGAATCACGAGCTTAGCTTTACAGCCCCAGTCGGACAACTCTCGAAAAAAAAGAAAATTAGTTCTGTCATTCCTGTTCTCGATTTCATTGTTTCATTCCTATTCTTTCTTTGTTGTATGATTTTTCTGTTTTGCCTTTATCCTGTTGCCTACACGACAATTTTTCTGTTTGTCTTTATCCGACGTTTCGGTTTTTCTGAAACCTTTTTCAAGGATCCTGGAAGTTAATTTTGTCCGGTTATGTCTCTAACATTACCCACTCACTGCGCTATACACCACTACGACGCCAGACGCCGAATGGCGGGTTTGATGATTCCCTGGATGTTATCACGAAGAACCTTGCTATAACACTTGGATCTGATACCCGAATAGAAATGTACAGTAACAAAACCATCATTTTCACTGTGACAGTACAAGTTTTACAATAATTTACAGTAAGTTTTAGTGTTATGCTACAATACAAAAACAATAAACTTTAACGTTTTTACAGTAATTTTCAATGTAAACTGGACTTTTACAGTGAAAAAGGGGGGTGGTTATGTATCCTAACATTAAAAAAATCAATTTTTCTCCATACATTTTTTTCTCGAAAACAGTAAAATTTAATGTGAATCGGTTTTTTGCTAAACAGTGAAATTTATTGTTACATGAAATTTTATTGTAAATCTACTGTGAGAACTTGGCATCGAACAATGTTGAAACAGTTATAACTATAATTTTTATTGTTTTATGATTGTTTGTAGGGTTGTAAAATTCTATCCGGGTAGTGCAAAAATATTGCGATTTCGTTCAGTAGAACGGAAGCTATTCGCATCTAAAAACTGGGAAAATTTCTCAGCTGATTTTTAATTTTTAAAGCGGGAAGTATTCTACTTCCAAATATTGACGAGATTGAATAATGTAGCGCTTGACTAGGACGACACACGTGTGCAAACAAACAACCCGCTTCCGACGACAATGGATTCGGGAAACGTGTAGCATGTATAATAAAAGGGGTAGCAATCCTGATTCAGATCACAGCTGTCTCTCAGCCATGGCGAAAGCGTGCAAATTTCCCATATGATTTTCTTAGATGCCCTATATATTTCTTTTAACACACATACATTGACGTTTCGCAAGAGTTATGCATGTTCGTCAGGGGCATGAATGGCACTTTTTGAATGATTTGTCCATAAACAAGCTAGCTTTTTGGCTATCTATACTAATTAATAAATTCAAGTTTACTGTTTACTGTTTTTCACCATAAACTGGAGGTCAGCCTGTTAGCTTGTTCTTGACGGGTTGTCTTCAACCATGTTTTCGTTAACGTTGTTACATGTCGGATTGATTGCTGGGAGAAAGCCAATCGGAGTCGTGGATGTTTTACAAAGTTAAAATATGTAAAAACAAAAAATAATAAAACGAGTATTATTGGGAGTCCGTTCGAGCTCGAGCACGCTATTGCCATTACACGCGAAGATTTTTTTTTTCGTGGCACGAAAATATTTGCTTCCCTATCTACTGCTGCGTCTGGGAGATCATTTTTTCCCTCAAATTTCGCGCGGTCAGATCATGCTTCTCACTTCTTGCTATCGCAGGTCCCAAGTTTGATTCTGTTTACTTTGACACTTTGACAATTTCTCGCTGACGGGGCACTGGCTGTTGATTTGGAGGTACTGGGCACAGCTTTTACGGTTTGTAAGTTTTCATTATCAGGTGATCAGTGGCTTCTGACCATGCTTGTTGGAAGTGAGCCGTTTGATTACAGAACGTGCAGATGTCCTTAAACAATGCAAAACATTGCCTGTCTCATGTACCTTGTATTTTGTAGTGAAGATTCAGCTAGGAAGGAATTAGTCCACATAGCCGCATTCTCATCACAAAAGCACCATTTAAGTACAAATCATAATTCACGGGAATGAATATAAACGCTGCGTGGATGCCATCGTCTGTGACTGTTTCACAGCACGGGTGTGCATATAAACGTTGAGTGAGCTACACAAGCAGACTAGGCATACAAAAGGCAGTGTACGGTACGGACCACCTATGATTGAGTCACAACAGCGGTGTGAATATGAACGCTGCCCGGATGCCATTGTCTCTGTGATTGATACCGTAGCTGGCCGGTACTTTACGCGAGTATTATCAAAATCCTGAGAGAGGTCAACCACACGGGCGTTAATATAAACGCTGAGTGTATGCCATCGTCTGTGACTGATTGACAACACGGGCTACACAATTCACAATACAATGATTACACTTTTCATCATATCAATTTGAATGATTCTATATAGTAAGTACACGGTTACAGTTTGTGTAGTTCTACCACGATTTCGTTCATAAACACAAGGATCTCTATTCGAATGCTGTCACGTTCAACGACATGTAGTAGATCGTTATGGAGAATTATGTTATTGGCCTGGCCCACTCTGTTAAACATTATCAGTACGGAGTGCCTGATATGATGGAACTGCATAAAGGTGACCTCCGATGACCTTTTCCAGGTTGTCTGCTGAACATAACTTCAACTGATCTCTCTTCATGCATTCGCGCTTGCCACGATAGATCAAAACACTGGTCGCAGTGGAATATGCACCTAACAAAAAAAAGGCATTCACACTACATGTCCAGCCTACTTTAGTTTGTCGTATTTTATTAACTTTCTGATGTCGACATGTGCGTATACTTGGTACAGCTTGAGCTTGAACCATTTTCTACTGTACCGTCGATTATTGGACGCGTTTTTTTTCAAGCACACCGAGTGCTCGGTGTATAATCCGTCACAAATTTCACAACCATCGAAACGGTCTCAATAAACCATAAATACAACAAAATGTGGTTTTACCATGCCCAACACCATGAGCAACAGGGAGTATCAGCGCTTTGAACAGAGTAAGTTTTGTGCGTGTCTGTAGGCTACGGGACTGTTACTAACACAAACCTCGCAGCTAACATCGTTATCCATATATGAATCCGTGGACAAGCTCGTACCGTGCTGCATAGATTTTTTTTACTATAGAAGCTTTAACCTTAGGGTCATTTGCCTCTTTTCGGGTTAGAGAAAAATTTCTTACCCTATGTGCGGGGTTGGGAATCGAACCCAGGTGAGCTGCGTACAAGTCAATTGATTTATCAACTACGCTATGCCGGTTCCCTGCTTCATAGATTTCCAACACCATTTGGATTGCCTCTCTCTCTCTCTATCAGCTACCATTTATTTTGTCTTGTCCTAGGTTTTAGATATTCCGATTCTCGTAACCTCGTTTTTTAAAAGGCAAAAATGCCTCTTCCACAGCTCGGTGATCGACGCCATTAATTAGACTGATATCCGCGATGCGAATAAGTATATGGGATCTCGTGATGATGGTTTCGTTCCATTGCAGATCAGATTTTCGTTTCGCAACCTTCGATCGCTATGTGGAACAATCGATTGGAGAATGCATCGCCTAGATTCGAGCCATCTAACGTAACGATGAACGACCCGGAAGTCTGTCCTACTGCTTTGACGCTTGCTTTTTGCTCATCCAGCGTTTCACCGAATCGTACGGTATCTTGAAATCCACAAAACAAGTCCACAAGTTGCATTCCGGAAATGTGCTAAGGATTTGTCACAGGGAACACATATCTGCTTCGTCGTTGATCGTCTGTTACGAAATCCGCTTTGTCATTCACTGACAAAGAATCAGTTAACGGGTGTAGTTTGCTAAACAGAAGACGGGAGAGTACCATATTGGTGGCCATGGGGATCGTTATGTCGCGATTCTTATTACACTCGAATTTGTGACTTTTTATGTGGTAGAGGCGTGTGAGGCCATCCAACCATTTCTTGGGCATTTCTTTTTCTATTCAGATCATCTTGATCATGGTTTGTTTTCTACAACTTAGTGGGCATGCTCATTAGCATTCTTCACTCTCTAAGCACTAAGAACGGTTTTTGTTGTCAGGATAATAACTGATTCTTCCGTAGGAAATCTGCTGTTTATAAGAAACGAAACCAACTCGTTAAAGAATGAAACAAAACTCATCTTGAACCAGTAATTAATTTGATTTAAAAAAATGATCTTGGCGATTGGTACTTCATATTGATGTCTCTGCCTGAGAAACGCTAGGACTTTAATCGCATATTTTTTCAAAGATTTTTTAATCAGAACTGGAGAAGCTAAAAAATACATACAATTGTGTAACAAACGATACTTTATTGAGACGAAAAATTATTTGAATAAAATCCCATCTTCAACTCACCGTCACGCCAGAACAGCCCCCAAACAGTTATTTATCGAACGCATACATGTTGTTTATGCAGTGTAGACATCACCACACCACCCCTCCCCGATCCGGATCCGGATCCGTATGTTCTTCTGTTTGTATATCAACTATGGATGTGTTGCTGCTCCTGACAAATATTTTATCGTTTCCAGCTCACCTCATAAATCAAGCCGAAAATTGCCACATGAACATGACAGCTTACAAAGTGACTCCCCGGAATATAACCGACTAAAGGTGGACGCGACCGTTGGTTGCTAGCTAGCTGCCCGTAACGAGCAGTTTGGTCCAGCGAAGCGAGCTGCTCGGAATGTGGTCAGGTTGCATATCTGCACTGACTGCAGCTTCGATGGACGACGGACGAAACGGAAAATAGGTGAGGAAAGCAGTTATCAGTTAGTTGGCGGACACGTGTTATCGTTCCCATCGTCGACAGCTGCCGCCAGGCAGCTTGACCACGAGAAATGACAATTTGTCAAATTGTTGCTGCGTTGGCGGATGAGAAACAAAAAAAAATAACCTCAACTTTTGGGTGGAGAAAAAGTATCCACGTGTGACATTCACTGACAGAGCTCTAAAATAATCTAGTTAGCCGCGTTTTCGATCAACCCAACCCTTCGGAAGTGATTGTGTAACAGGGACTGACCGTGGGTCGCGCTTTTGATGGATCGTTGTTTACCGAAGTAGGCGAGTCGGCTCCGATGATAATACAAGAACAACAACAACAACAATGAAGGGAAACAGCGATTGCATAAACGCACATGGTTCCTTTCCGGTCACCGGCGACGGCGGCAACGCGTCTCGATTGTTGTTATTTGTTCGCTAGTGAAATAAATCAGCGTACTATCGTTTTAGTTCCGGAACAGCCAAACACAAATGGCCCTGCTGTCAACGGCGGCCGAGTAGCGCAAAAGCTGTGCGATGCCACAGAGCGCCTACAACACATCGATGTTGAAGCGGGGGATCCAAATTGGACCAATTCATTTGGCAGCAGCCGCGAGTCGGATTTGATATTTGCTCTTGTGCAAAGAGGAACACTCAAAAGTACGTATAAGGGACCTGTTCCAGAACATTAAACCAATTTCGGAACATATTTCATCGCGGTTGTGATTTATTTGCCGATCCGGTATAGGTTAACTTGTTTGCGCCGGGTATTTTTCACGGAAAGTTTTCTGCTTCATTTTGTATTCATTCGGGATGGCCGGGTTCTCCGAGATAGGAGCAGCTTGGTCGCGAATCGCGAACTGATCCCGGACAGAACAGTTATTTTCTGTTAACAGTGAAAGTTTCCATTACCATTAAATAAATTAATACGCAACGGGTCGAATTTTGGAATTTGACTTCGTTCATCGCTTCAAAAACAAAGACGTGGAATGAGGATGCGTGTGGGCGACTTTCGATCGAAAACGATGAAAAACGAGATCGGACCGGATCAACAAACAGATTACGTTCGCAGAGGGGTTAATATTGGACCCGACCGGGATCCGATGCTTATCGTTCGCGCCAAGTCACGCGGTTCCATTCGATATCATCGATTTACAGCCGTCGGTCTTTTGGGGTTCTTTAGTCCCGTCATTTATCCGCCCGCAGGTTAAATCGAACTTACGTAAGCAAATGGACAGACGCATAAATCAATAACCTTCACCTTCAGGATGGCAGCGGTTTTTTTACGAAACGTTTTCCCTGGACGATCCTAGCTAGCTCATGGCCAACCGTGATTCAAAGCGCAAAAATCTGTCTATGGTAGGTAGTGTGTATGGTAGTGATTGATATTCGATACCACGCCCGAAGGCCCGCCCGGGGTCGGGGCTCATTCTAGCACATCGAATCGCAGCGATGCCTACTCGGATTTGCACGGGCAAGCGAATCCGGCGGTTGCGGTTGCGGTTGATTCCACTGCAGAACATGATGGGGACGACGACGATGACGATGAACCAAACCAGTCAGTCAGTGTGTGACATCGTACATTCAATTCAGCTGACTGAGCAATTTCGTCGCCGCCGAACGTTTTTTTTTTGCATCAGAATGTTCCAGAGAGAGAAACGCTCATCATTAGAGTGGTGGTTGTTACGGTCGATTGGACATTGCAGTTTTTTTCTTCTTTCGATTGCGTCCATGTTTTATCTGAAATCCCGGGCCTTGGTACTCATCATCGACAGGTAAGAGGTTTTTTAACTCTTAACAATCTAAGTAGGCCTCTTCACTTCAAAAACAGCAGCCTTCCGATAGATAAACGGTTGCCATTTTGGAAAACGTTTGCTGCACTCAGCTTCCTGTTGACTGCCGCCTACTTGGATCGACGCCAATCGAGACGGAGCCTTTGTTAGGAGAGAGAGAGAGAAAAAAAATCGTAAACATTGTTGTCACTCTTGCGGCGTCACTATGGTTGAGGGCTTGAATATTCTGACACGAGCTGCGAGACAGATCTGCGAGGGTGGTTGTGTTGAAGTTGATTGTTACATTGTGTTGCATAGCAGAACTCGTCTGCATTCGTTTCCCTTATTTTCCACTTTTACAAAGCAAACGAAGAGATGCACTGTTGTTGTTGTTGTAATCCTTTGTCATCGTTTACGGTGCGATAAATAATGATGGATGCTTTTCAAATAGGATGGTTGAAAAGGTGTAAAACGCATCCCGGCGTCGGTTCCTCCGAAGATTGGCTGCATCCTATGAAAGAATGAATCAGATGAGAGAAGGTCAGTGAACGATTAAAGAGCAGCTCATGTTGTAAAAAAGGAAGAATTAGAAAGGGGGTGGGTGTAGCGTAGTTCGTAAATCGATTGCCTTGTACGCAGTGCACCTGGGTTCGAGTCCCGACCCCGCACATAGGGTTAGAAATTTTTCATAAGAGATTTTTCTAACCCGAAGAGGCGAATGACCTTAAGGTTAAAACCTCTATAATCGAAATAAAAAAGAAGAATTAGAAAAATCAAAATTTGCTGAAGTTCATGGCAAGAAACGTCATGAAGTGTCTGTTCAGGGGCTGTACGCTAAGAAAGTAAATTCAGCATTCTAGCATTCGAGTTAATCTTAAAAGTGTTGATTAGAACTTTGAAGAAAACTCTTCTTTAACCTTCAACTTGAATGCGCATAGTTATTTTTATCATTTTTGTGAACCTGCGCCAAGTTGATTTTTTTTTGATTTGACTAAAAACGTTTTAATCTTAGGATCATTCGTCTCTTTTTTTGGGTTAATATTTTTCAACTATCTGTAGGGTTGAGGAACGAATCTAGGTGACCTGTGTACGAGTTAAACGACTTACCAACTACTCTATGCACAAATTTATCAAACGTAGCTTGAGATGTAATGAAATTCTTTTTAACAACTCTGAAAATTGGCAGAAGAAATTAGAAATTCAAAATGAATCCAGTGGGTCAGGATGTCCATTTTTTGGAAAAATATTACGATTTTCGCTAGATCGTTATATAGATTATAGCGTCTTGGTGTCTTTGGAACAATTTTTGTACGCAAGCTCATCGAAATCGGCTTCTTTTCTTACAACAAGAAATATTTTCATGTAATCTGCGAAAAACAATTTTGCTCCACGCATTAGAACGAAAACAACATCATTCACGAACAATGAAAATAGTAGTGGACCTAGTGTACCACCTTGAGGAATGGTTAGAAAAGTATCAATGAGAGATATAGTTTTGAAATATTTCTGTTATGTGTTTCTGATCGGGAAGTAGCCTTAAGATCTGTGTAGACTGGGTCCACCTGGAGCCATTTTTTTCTGTGCAAACAAGCCGACAAGATTCTATCCAATCGATCGACCCGGGAAGATCTTAAACTGATAAGAGCTATTTTAATGTCGATTCGAAAATTTTTGGCTCGATTCCCTGTGAAGTGGTTTCCCGATAGTTCTCGGGGTTGCTTTTGTCGCCTTTCCTGTGTACCGGAATCATGACTGAATACTTTCAAGCATCTGGAAAGTTTTTCTGCTGGAATGACACATTAAAAAAAATGTAACAGTGGAGCTTCTAGTCGTGAAGGCACTCGAGAAATATCTGGCAAATGACGAACATTTATCCACAACCGTAGATACTTCTTCATTATTGAAAAATCCTAGACGGGTAACCTGTTTCCTTTCTTTTCGTATTAACGTAAAACTAGAAGAAAAATTAACAGGAGGCTTTAAAGAGTGTCAATAAAACTGTAGGTTGTGACGATTAAATCCACGATGTCAGAAAAAAATATTATTCCCGTAGTGGACTGTGTGTCCGTTCGGAAAAAAAAGGAGACACCTGGAGTTTATTGTTCCCGGAAGTGGTGGGTACTTTTTGTTGGAACTCAAATTTTCAAGTCCAACGGCACATTTTATCGGCTTTAAAACGGTACTTCCATTGGACTAATTACTTATAGTTTACCTTGGGACTCCTACAAGGCTGACGGACCTTGTCCAGAAGAAAACATTTAAGAAGAGAAGACCCGGAGAAGATCTTTCGAAACAAGTCTAATGGTGAGTCAGATTTTCACTGAATACAATTGCATGCAATCCAAAATCTTCCTCTGTTGAAATAAGGGATTCTTGAAGCAGCTAACCCCATACTTCAACAGGTCTTTACACGTCAAACCTAGTTCGGTGACAACTCCGTCTATTCCGACAGTGCCGGCGGGCACATAGACTCGATGGTTCAACGTAAAACGTTCGCAGCAAACAATCTGGTTTACCTGGTCGAGTTCATTCACTATAACATGTATCCTGTTTGCTCGGACACGCGTGTTATCCGGGCTACGGTCGAGTAGTTAGCAGTCATGTCCCAAGAAATTTCTGGAAAATTCGTTGATTTATTTACGGAGAGAAAGTACATCGTCCAAGATCCAGATCAGTTTAAAGGGTATGTTCAATGCGAGAATTATGGGAAACAGTTTTCAAATTATCAGCAGCTTCCATGACAATATCAGGAGGTCATCTATGCACGAGAGTAGCACGTTGTGCAAACGGAAATTGATCGTAAATTTAAGGTGAGTATGCAAATAAAAGAACAGCTACTTATCTTCGCTAGTGACGATTCCTTCTTTCCAGCGAGAACAATTGGCTCGATACAGAACACTGCGCACTCGGCGGCAAACAGAACGTACAATGGCACAAAGGTTGACTTACTATTACTGGAACTATATATCTCAAAGCTCAGCAAAAACATAACGATGTCCTCGGATCAGTGGCTCGGAAACGAAAGATGGAAAATTATAGAGAAAATTATATAAACATTGAAAACAGGTAGGTTGAATATGCACAGAGAAAACAAATAAGATAAAAAAAACTCGAGAAAACGAACATAAAAAATGAAATTGGAGGAAAAATAAAGGCAAAAGGAAAATGGAAAAGGAGAAAGTTCTACGCGCAGATCAGAGTTGACCGTTCGAATCAGTGCAACTTACTAGGTCCACCCCCGGTGACTATCGGAGTATATCGCGGCACAGCTGGGAGCTAAGAGGGCTCAAGTAAACCGAACCTAAATAGCTCACGGTGACGAGAGCTAAAAGGCTCATGAAAACGGAAATTTAGCGCTGTGGGAGTATCCGAATGGAGTTCGGACCTGGATGGTTCAAGTATGCAGAGGATCCAAACGATGTAATAAATGAAAAGAATGGCGGAATGCAGGAGGCAAGTCGGGAATCAGTTCATGGATCAAGCGAGGCTCCGAGTGAACTACGGAGAACTCGTGGGCAAAGGAAAGAAGTGCGATAAAACTTCGGAATGATTGGTAGTCCAATCAATGCAACAATTTGAAAGGAGCTTATGGGAGCGTCATATCGTACCGGAAAATAATAAGAAATGTAAAAACAAAGATTTAAATGAAATGATTAATGATAAACGCATACAGATAAAAATAAACGAAAAAAGAAAAAAAATGGGATGATGCCGAAAGCAAAAATGCAGAAGGTATTTGAAAATAGGATAAATGAAAACAAAATCTGGCAAGGAAAAACAATCACAGAAAAAGGAGAAAAAATAAGCAAAAATGTAAAACGTTAGCGGTAAAAATGAAATGAGTTATTAAGAAATGAAAAAATGAACTAACAGAGAGGATAAGAAAAATCGAATATGAAAAGAGGCCAAATTTGAAATACAGAAAGGAGAAACGAAGAAGTAATTAAAAATAAAAAGTATGGAATAAGAAAAGCAAAAAGGATGATTATAAAAGTGGGAATCTAAAGAATTTGGAGCAGAAATTGAATTAAATAAAGAAGAAGGGACAAGACCAAAACTTAACTAATATAGAAAAAAGACTGCAAAAAGAAAAAAATTAAAAATGTCATGCGAATATAGAGAAAAATGGTAATAGAAGAAATATTAAAAAGAAAAAAATTAAAACTGCTAGATAGAATAAGTAAAAATAAAACGTTAAATCTAAAAGGGAAAAAGACAGTTTAAAATGGTCACAAATCGAAGGAAATTGATAGTTATTCGCGTAACAGTCTGTGGATTGAAAGCTACTTTCTTGATATCCTCAAGAGCATTTTATTTTAAATGACTTAACACTAGGTCGACCGCGGCATTGATAGTCGAGCGACACGATACATTTGCGATACACGAGTACACAAAATTGGTAAGATTTGTACTAAAATTTTCCTCTTTCAAAATTTTCTTTTCAAAGGATGTCAAACCTTGTTCTCAATCTGATAATTAAATTTGCCAGTTCTTGCTTTGCTAAAGATAATATCAAAAAAATTTCAAATAACCGTTAGAGATTGCAATACGGAACAATTTATATCAGTTTATTAAATTAGTACAAAAAATATTGTATATTTTGTACTAAAAGTGACCAAATTTGCACAAAAATGTATCGTAAAATGTACCAAATTAGCAAAAATTGTACAATATTTGGCAACATTGGTGCCAGATGTTGTACTAAAATTGACGAAATGTTCAAACATTCGTACTTAAATTTGTCCCGAAATACTGACAATTTTTGTCAAAAAATAATTAGTTTTGCGCTAAGCTTTGTGCACAAAAATGTACTAAATTCACATTTATACCTACATTATTTCTGAATTTACTAATTTGTGAAATTTTAATTTAACACATTTCATAACTTAAATTACGTTATCAAATTAGTGTTGAAGTTCGTTTGTGAGTTTGTGTCAAGAATTGGGTAGTTTTGTTCTAAAATTTGCATTGAATATATCTTGAAATTTGTATTTTAAATACTATTACCAATTTTTCTCGAATTGATACTTAAATTTGCTCTCAAAATTTGTACTAAAATTTAAACAGTTCTTTAAAATTGATAATTTTATCAAAAAAATTTTAAATTATATTGTCCATTTTAGAGACTTTGCATTAGTTTGTAAAATTAGTACAAAAATTATACATTTAATACTGAAAGTGATCAAATCTGCGTAGAAATTTGTCTTAAAATGTGAAAAAATTATTAAAAATTGTACCAAATTAGTACAATTGTTTAAATTGGTTCCAGTTTTTGTGCTAAAATTGACGCAATGTTCAAACATTGATATTACGATTTGTCCCAAAAAGCAATCAATTTGTATCGAAAATTGGAGAATTTAGTGCTTAAATTTGCGCAAAAATTGTACTAAATTTAGGGATATTTGTACCAACATTAATCCTGAATTTTGTACTAAAGTTTACGATTTTGTGAAATTTTAATTGAACAGATTTTGTAACTAGTTTACTAGAAGTTACTCATTACATAACCTTGACAATTTTGGACTTTTTTGTTTTGGCCAAATTCGAACCAGATGTTGTAAAATTTGTACCAAACTTTACCAAATCGATAACGAATTAACCGAAGTGTGTAAATTTAAACCCGAAATTTGTACTAAAATTTGTATTTATGAAATATGTTCTAAAACGGTAAAATTTTTGAATATTTTTATAAATTTGGTGTCAAACTTCTTAAAAAAATGTTCTAAATTATGCACTAAAATGGATTTAATGTTCAAACATTAAAACTAAGATTTGTACCAAAAGGTCAACCATATTTACCAAAAATTAGTTAAATGTGTACTAAAGTTTGCATATTTCAAAATTGCTCTTCAAAGATGTATCAAAGCTTATTCTCAATCTGGTCATTAGATTTGTTCTAAATTTTGCACGAATATATCTAAACGTTGATATTCAGTTCTGTTGTTCAGTTCAGTTTGTAGGCAATGAAATTCGTTCTAAGCTTTGTACTAAAGTTTAAAAGGGTTGTTTTAAAATATGAAAATTATATCCAAAATTTGTGAAATATTCGCTGAATTTACAGCAAACTTTGAAGAATTTATATCAGTTAGTTAAATTAGTATAAAAAATATGGTATATTTTGTACTAAAAGTGATCAAATTTGCATAAAAATGTACCAAATTATTAATACCATATTTTGCGAAATTGGTGCCGGATATTGTACTCAAATTGGCGAAGCGCTCAAAATTCGAACTTAAGTTTGTCACGAAATGATGACAATTTTTGTCAAAAAATTGAATTATTTTGTACTAAACTATGCAGACAAAAATGTACTAAATTTAGTGTTTAGTTTGCTAATGTGCGAAATTTTAATTAAACACATTTCACAACTAGAGTAGAATGGGGTCAAATAGGTATCGGGGTACCATAGGGGTATAGGGCTTTATCTTTGCTATGTTATTGCAGAGGTCACTCATGTTGTGGTACGCGGTAGAAAACATCGTTAGCGACGGTCATTTCGGCTGTTACCGTGGATCGGTTGTAGTAGTTACGGTGTCGTTTCATTTTTCACGTGTTGTTCTGCGAAAACCCATTGCTGCTGAAAAAGAGAAACAGTTGAAAAAAACGAAAATTGATAAAAAAGAGAAGGAAAAAGAACCCAAACAAACTTCTATGAAGCGTAAATATGGTCGTCCCGCAGCTAAGCAACTACGTGAGCCGGAATGCACATCTTCTGTTCCACACTCTGGCGACGACGAGAACACACACACGTTCTTTCAACATTTCCCTACATGGTTTCATGATTTTTCACATCATTTGCCACTTCCTCAATTACTTACATGAATTACGTCAATGAACACCATTTATTATTTGTGTTATTAATTTTTAAAATATCTACAGTATTCATACTCTTTGAATAACTGCTGATTTTTTAGGCTTGTACATCGTTTCATTGAACCTCGAATAAAGTGACCTATCGGACCCCCAAATTTTAAAAACGTCGGATAATAGTATCTTCGCATTAATAGATGTAGATTGGAAAATAGTTAGCCAAACATAAAATCGATATTTTCGAAACATTGCCAGATGTATAACCGTTCCAACGAGTGCTTGATTGTCTAAATCAGTGCAAAAATACCATCGCACGAGCTCACCAAAGACTGATTGACCTGCTTGACCCCACTCTACTCTAGTATTAAATTTGGTTATCAAATTAGTGTTGAAATTTGCTCTGAACTTACTATCTAATCTCGAAATTTAGTACAAAATATTAAAAGGAATGTTTTGTACTAAACTGGGTAAATTTAAATCAGATGTAAAATTGTAGTAAAGTTTATACCACGATGATGTGTACCAAAATCGATAAAGAATTTGCCAAAAGATGTAAACATAGTACCGAAATTTGTACTAAAATTTGTACTAAAATGGTAGAATTTAAACCAAAAAAAGCATAAAATTTGTGGCAAACTTAGTTAAATTTAAAACAAAAAATGTGTACCAAAATGTTCAAACATTGACACTCAAATTGTACTAAAAATCGTACATTTATGCTAAAAGTTGATAAGATTTGTTCTAAAATATGCCTATTTTAAAGTTACTTTGCAAAACGGTATTAAAGCTTATTCTCAATCTGGCAACTAAATTTGTTCTGAATTTTGTACTAAATTTGCCTTTTTTTTGGGGCTGTGCCATCGTTAGAACTTAGTCTTCACTAACATTCTGTGTTCTGCTTCGCGTTACGTTTTTGTGTGTTTATACTCGTTTAAAAGGCTTGTTCTAAAATGTGAATTTTTTTATTAAGCATTTGTGTGTGTGTGTCAAAAAATGTACACGTTAATGAAAATGAGTTAAAATATCTGATTACAAATAGTGCTTGTCTAGGATAACTGATTCTGGTTTACCAAAAAATGTCTCTGCGATTATACTGAGTGGTTTCAAGCCTAAAGCCTCCAGATTGCATATTCTGTAGGCGCTAACGAAAATTGTTTTCCTAACGGATATAAATGAGATAAAGCAAAAAATAATTACTGGGAAAGAAAAAGAAAGAAGACAATAAACACAACGGTTGAAGTAATACAGTGAAGACCCGTTTTTATTAGCCCTTTGATGAATTTTAGGCTGATAAAACTTGGGACATTGACAAAATCGGGACATATATTTTTCTTTCTTTTTAAAAAACCGAAGCTCTTATTCTTCTTTGGTCCCTAGATATATCCTTTTCTAATTATTCTGTTTAAATTTTCCTAAAGTCTAAAAAATTAAAAAAAAAAATATGCTCAAGAATTCAACTTGATTCGTCTGCTAGAGCCCATCAAACTACCATCTATCAATTTTCATATAAGGCTGATAATATCGAGTCAAAAAGCTGATAAGATCGGGGGTAGACAAAATCGGACACTGATAAAATCGGGTCTTCACTGTACATCACTAGTCTTCTTTTGTTGTACTTTTATTAATTTGCTTTTCCAATCTCATGTTTGCAAAAATAATATCGGTCAATTTTTATGCTTCTACTTAATCCCTTCGTATATTTTTTATCTTTATTTGGTATGTAAGTATCTTTTCTTTTTTGCTTTACCTTAAATTTGATGCATACTAATACTCACTTATACAATTAATTGCATATTTTCTCATATCAACTCATAATTTCTCATTCCAAACATACAACCGCTCATGGCCTTCGCGATAACACAAACTCCCTAGAACTTGCCAACATTAAAACACATTGGTAATCAAGTGAACCTTTTTGGATTTGAAATTTACAAGCTGCAAAAATCTCTATTCATAGTACATTCAAAGTTATTGACCATTGTTTGTGAATGACCCCTTAAAAACTTGTTTTCAACGTAAGTTTTAAAATATCGCATATAAAGCTTCAACATGCTCCAGAAAGTTGTTCGTCTTGTCAAGATGCATGTCGTCCCAGAAAAGATCCTTGGTAATTTTTGATAAAATTCGCTAGTCTTAAAAATTCTAACTTTTCAACAGGCAAAAACGGATAAAATCCAACGATTTAGGCGTAATTAATAGGTTGCGTGGTGATTTTGACAAAAAAAAACTGTGCGTACACAGAAAATTAAAAATCATTTTGTTGGTTCGCACGGGATCCAAGTACACACGCGAATACGTGAATGGACACGATTATAACGTACAATCGCTCGAATTCTTCGCGATGATACACGCGATCGCGAAGTCTCTACGCCCACACATATCTGAACCGTACAATGAATATCACATTCAGAAGCGTGCAATTGGCCCATATCAGTGTTTCAGTGGGTGACATTTTCCGTCTCGTCTGTAATTGTAGTGAGTGATTCTGACGGGGAGCCCTTCCGACACCCTAGCTCTACAGCTCCAGTAGGACAACTCTCAACGAACTTTTTTTTTCTAATTCTGTCGAATGTTTCTTACTGATGCTATCAACTGACACATTTTGATAAAACTTTTCCTTCTTCTTTCCAGGTGATCAAATCATCGCCGACAGTGACTGGCAGCAGACGCCAGCGATAGCCGGCGATTCCGGGCCTTCCTTTACGGACACCCGTTCCAACGGTGGCAACAAGAACGGCGGTCCAAAGCGTAACCCCTGTTCCATCACCGGATGGTACAAGTCGACTAGCAGAAAAGATAGGAAAAACCGCTGTGCCGAAACTAGTCGGTCGGGTTCGTCGTCATTTTTGGCCGGAACCGTTGCAGCAACTGATCAGGTAAGTTTGAGGATTGATTTCCTTTTTCAAATGGTTCGTGGTTCGAGAATTAACATTTAGAATGTGGAATGGTAGTAATAAAAATTAGAGACACTAACAGTAACGGTGTGTAATAGCCTCAGGATTTAGGATCATAAAAAAGTTAGAATACGCCTTACTAACAAGAGATAGAATCAGTTGTTTACTTTATAAATTACAAATCGATTAGAGCAAGTAAAGGCGCTATAACTAGGCTGATATTAACCCTCTTAGCCAAGTCACTTCCAAAGATTTATCAAATTGAAACGGTCGGTATAGTTGTCCACGTTTCTTCCTTATTTAAGGTTTGAAATAGTTCGTTGAATGAATAATTCAATTGCCGTATAATTTTGAATACGCAGGCCTGGCCGCTTTAATGATTGTGTCACATATCATATGTACCACAAACATTAATACTGACAAGAAAAATTGTAGGCGTGCAGCTGAAATTTTCCAGGATCCCTACATGTATTGGCTGTGTATGTGTAGACTAGACTAGAAATTACAATTCCGTACTGGATTGCAACTAAAATCGAGTAAACATATTCTAATCCCGTAATTTTCCCTTTTTTCATCCCACAGGTCCTCCTCAAATTAGTCCAGCGTCTGGCGTCGCTCCGAAGCGGCGGAAGTAACACCAATAATTGTAAAAAGAACAGCAAAACTACCAAAAAGCAGACTCGAAGTGATAGCAATTCCTCGGCCACCACCACCACCACCAACAGCAGCAACAGTAACAGCATTGGTGGTGAAAACAAATGTGCCATTTCATCATCGCTACCACCACCAACCCGCCAGGACTCGGGTAGTGAAGTACCCAGCAAAAAGCTCCGCTGCCATCGGGACACCGCTTGCCATAGTGGCAATTATCATGCCCAGTTCGCTGCTCGGCTGGTGGAAGACGAATACGACAACGACGACGACGAACAGGCCAAGTCCAGTGGAAACGAAATTAAGTGCATAAGCTTTACCGATCTGATTTCAGACGACCATCACCAACGCCCCACATCGTCTCCGATTCCATTGGACCACCCGGGAAGTGATTGCGATTTAGTACCACCGGTCGCCGACGTTGGTCCGGGTTGTGATGATGAAGCCGATGACGACGACGACGACGAAGAGAATTTAATTAGGCCTACTGGGATTAATAGTGGTGGTGTGGTTCGTCGGTACGCTGAAAGTAGCAGCCACCTACGAGTCGCTGCTGCTGCTAGGATGGGATCCAATGTGTCCCGGCATCACGAGAAAGGATTGACGGGCCGGCGGGCACAATCAACTGGTAAGTTTTTCGGTCATTTTCGATTCGACCGGGTAGGCAGTGAGTGAGTGAGGGCTAATTTGGCTCGATGTTGGAAATTGGACTGCTCCCCTCGGAGCGATACTTTCAAAAGTTTTGACGTTTGAAATCTCAATGTTTGGACTAATTCAGTCAGTTGGTCCGTGTTGGGGAAAGTTTTTATCCTTCTGGGATATCTTGATTATGCGAAAATTGGGGAATTTTTCGACGATAGGGATGAGACAAACCAATAAAAAATCGAATCAAACTTTTTCGGTCAGTCAGCCAGTCAGCTCTGTGTGGGTGACGAGTCGAAGGGGAAAAGTTTTCCTATCCGGCTCGGCGCGTCCGATCACGGAACATGGTGTCGAATTGATGTAATTCAATTTTGTCGATTTCGTTCAAAAAAGGGAATGATTTTGATTCCAACTTACACCAGTGGATTGGGAGCCAAAAAAAAACCGGAAATTGCGAAACTGTAATTTAATTACATCGCTTAAGTTTGTTAGCGTGGAAACAGAAGCTAAACATCGCCCGCGATGCGATGGGTGGGTGAATGTTCGTACAAACTTTTTTCGAAGGGGGGTGGAGATGGTGATTCGGGGAATTCGATTCGGCTCACCTGTTTCCGATTATTTAAATTTCTGCAAATTTTGTTGGAAATTTAAACACGATGTGTTATAGTATCGTCAACTTATTTTCTCTGCGCGCATCGCCATTGGTGCTCCAGGTTTAAAGAGTTTAAAAAATAGGAATTCTTAAGTGAAGAGCTTGTTTCTAAAAACTATCCAACTAATTTAACATTTACAAATAACTAAGTAATCGGATTTCTTGCTTTCCGTTCATTCTATCTTCTTCTTTGTCAACTCCCTAATCTCTCTGTTTTCTTTTTCTTATCATCTCTGTCAAATTTGCTTTTCCTATTTGTGTTTTAGTATCATTTCTGTTTTTTTGTTGATATGTTTATCTTTTTTCGGTTTTCCTTTTTTGTATTTTTCACTAGCTTTTTCCGTTTTTTTCTTATTCAGTTTTGAAGTTCATATTTGTTTTATTTACGGTTTTTCTATCTCCAGTTTTCTTCTCTTTTTTCATTACTCTTAATATCCTGTATCTCCTTGTCCAGTATTTTTTTCTATCTTTCCTTTATTTTCTCATTTAGCCTTTTTTTTCAATTTATTTTTTTTATTTGTTTAGCTATATTGCTCTTTATTTATCCTTTGTTTTTTTCTAGTTTGTCGTTTTTTCGTTTAATTTTGTTTTTTATTAGTTTTTTGTTTAGTTTTGCTTTTTGTTACTTGTTTGTTGCTTTTTGTTACTTGTTTGTTTTGCGTTTTCTTTTTACCTCCTTTTTTCATCATTTTCCCTTGTTGTCTTTTTTAGTATTGCGCTTTCAAAATATCCATTTTCAATTTTCTATATTTCCATTTTTTTTTTATTTTTTTGATTTTTACTCGTATGCTATCGTATTTTTTCTTCTGTTTTTATTTTTTCCGACTATTTTCTTTAATGATTTTAAGTCTACACTTGTTTGATATTTTGGTCCAGCTCTAAATTTTATATTCACTTTTTCGTTCCTTTTTAGTCTTACGGTTTTTTCTATTTCTCTATGAAATTAATTTGTCATGTTTTCGCTCTCAATTTTATTATTTGTTTTACATGTACGCCGCTCCTATATATTGTCTTGTAATTTATCAATTTTCTTCACTTTAATTCCTTTTTTGCCCCTTTATGCTTTTTTCTGTTCATTTATTCTTCTACTTCTTTATTTTCTTCTATTCACAATTTTAAGCTTATTAACTTCCTTTTCGATTCTTCCTTATAATTTACCTTTTCTTGTATTTGTTTCATTTTTTATTTCTTTTGCTTTATCATTTTCTCTCTCTCACAGAAACGTTTTGTTCTCTTACTTGTAGTTAATATTTTTAATTTTTCATTAGCAACTATTCAACATTCGTTTTCATCTTTATCTTGTTTTCTTTTTCTTTCGTTTCACATTTTTTTTATTCTTATCTTCTCATTTTTCCTTTTTCCATTATAATCTGTTTACGCCTTTCTTATTTTTTTCTCTTTCGATTATTTTTAAATTTGTTTTCCTGTTATCCTTTCTTTTATTTTTATTTCATTTTTTTCTTTTTTTGTTTGCCTTTTTTAATTTTCTTTTTATTCTGTCGGTTTTTCGTCTGTATTTTTCTTTTCTTTTTTAACCGTGTTTTGTTTTTTCCTTGTTTTTCTTTTCCTTTTTCATACTACTTTTGCCCTTCGGTTTGTACTGTTTAGTTTGGCCTTTTTCTCTTTTCTCCTTCTATCTCCTTTTTTCTGGCTTCAATTAACCTTAGCTTAAATATTATTTTTATTCCTTTATTTCCTTATTCTCTCACTTTTTTAATTCTCCTTTTTCTATTTTATCTTTCCGTTTTGTTTTTTGATGTTTCTTCTGTTTATTTTTCCCCGTAGCTTTCATTAACTTCCTATTCACTTTTTGTACTTTCTCATTACCTTTTTTCTCCATTTTATATTCGTTTTCCCGTTCAACATTTTCGGATTTTACTTTATTTTTTTTTTTCATTGCTCTTACATGATTTTATTTTATTAGTTGTGTTTTTCTTCGTCTATATTTAGATATATTTTTTTAATGTTTGTGTACTATCTTCCGTGCTTATTTTTTTTTTTTTGGTTAATTCTTTGTCTTCTCTTTTTTATGTTTTTTTCATGCTCTTTTTTTATTTTCACACTTTTCATTTCCTGTATTAGTTTTTTTTCATTTTCTTCCTTATTTGGATTTCTCTTATCTCATTATTTATTTTTCTATTTCCTAATTCATTTTACTGTTATTTTTTTTTTTGCATTTTCCTACTAGTTTTCTTATAACATTTTTTCCATGTTCTTTGTTTTTCCATAAAACAAGGTCTTTTCCTTTTTCCAGGCATCTTGTTGGTTTTCGACTTTGCGTGTTACTCTTTTTGGTAATTATATATTTTCATTTGTTTTTATCTATTTTTTCATTCATATCTTGTTTTTTTTAAACTTTTGTTTGCCTGTTTTTTTTCTTTTAACTTATTTTTACGTTTTCTTTTTTTGAATGTTTCCCCTTTTTCTTTTTTCCTTGTTTTTCTCATATAACTTTAACACTTTCTATTTGTTTGTTTCGCATTTCTGTCTTTTTTAATTATGCCTTTTCTCATTTTATTTTTGTAATTTTTTTTTCCGTTTTTTATTTTATTCCATTTATTTGACTCATCGTAATATTACTTTTCTTTAATTCT